>NW_027315790.1:19608588-20249262 GCF_026437365.1 Eucyclogobius newberryi | reverse complement strand
GAAGAAGAAGAAGAAGAAGAAGAAGAAGAAGAAGAAGAAGAAGAAGAAGAAGAAGAAGAAGAAGAAGAAGAAGAAGAAGAAGAAGAAGCTGACGGGTACTATCGTTAATTTTGAGTGGGCTCCGCCCAATTTGTGTTTTTGGCCCTCTATACAGTAATAATGTTCAATTTTTGCATTACATGTTTATATGCACGGAACATGCAAGATATGGGGAACGTATTCGTGAGCTACTTAGCGCAAATGAGTGCTTTACATTGGGATGACAACTTTTGCACGGGCTTCGCCCGTTTACAACGGTAATGTTCCATTTTCCTACTACTAATTAGTATGCACGGGGCGTGCGTGAGTGAAGGAGTGCGTTAGTGAGTGTTTGGAAGTGGGCGAGCGATTCGCGCTCGATTTCGTGCGCACTATGTGCGCACTTTCGCAGCCGTGCTTCGCACGGCCTTACGAGATTAATAGGCCTCTCGCCAGCTTGTGGCGCTCGGGCCTAATAAAATAATAAGCTTAAGTATATTAAAAATGTAACTACTTTTTTTTTGTCATAAACAGTTCTTATTATTTCTGTTAAGCTTTCCTTTTGAATAAGATGTCACATAGAACTAGTTCAACTATTGGGAAAAAAAGGACAAACCTCCTCGAGAGTCTACACTGTGGCCAGCCTGTGCACTTGGACTATTCGTCGACAATTAAAACAATACTCTGGCGTGCACATGTTAATTAAAGGGCCCACCGCGGGACATTCCTGGTGGGATTGGGACATGAATAGATGTGAATGTGATAGATTCATTTGTATGCCCCTCGCTGGCTGCTGGGCGAGCTGTCAAGACTCACTCCAGAGTTTGGATCAATGAAAGAGGACTGGGCTCGGCCCGCTTCCAATTTGGGGCACAGACACACACACAGAGCGACGCACACACCCCAGTGAGGAGACCCGCTTTTGTCTGGCAGTAATGTCTGGTATGCCGGGATACAGGCCCTGCTCAATGACCTGATTTCTATGGGGCTGCTGAAGTACTACTAGTGGCCAATGTGAGTGTAGTGAGTGCTTCTGCCTTCAAGCTTTTCCTTTGGATAAGACACAGGGCTTAGCCAGGCAGACAGAGACAGACCCAGGGAGCTTGGGCCAATAAGAGAACACATATACAGTGGAAGGATACTATCAAGTAAACAGAAATTAACCTCGAGTTCCCACAGCAAGAAAAGAAACATAATTAGACGAGCGTAATTCAAGTCAGCAAAATTACAGCCCACAAGCATTACATGAACTCCTACTTTGTTTCACTGGCTGACGGAAACAAAACTGTTGTTCATAATAAATATTAAAATGGGCTGCGTCTTTGAATGCTTTGACTACTATAATTATTACTTTGCTTATCAGCTTGTCCAATCCAATCTCTCCAGTTGTTCAGACTTGACAACATAAGACATACAATACAAAGGCTTGAATTTCAGTTTTGCTTGCCTGATTTATTCAAAAGAAAAACTATATATTGGAACAATCACAACTTTGAACAACATTTTTTTCAACAATATTCTTATTCAAAATCATTGTGCAATTTTCGACAACACCTTAGCAACTTAATTTGTAAAATGTTTAAACTTGGAAACTTGTAATTGTCTTTAGTTCATGAATTAGCATGTTAAATTTCTCATCTCATGTGGCTGAATTTACCATTGGCAAAAAGTGTCTCAATAAGTGTTTTTATGCTGCGCTTTAATAAGTTGAATTTGTATTATACCTTGTCTCTGGATGAAGACCCTGAGCAGTGGGTGGGCTGTGGACACTGCCTTGCAGAAGTTGTCATCGTTGTTGATGGGCAGCAGGTCTCCGTGGATATCAGCGTAGCAGATCATCACCTCCATGTTGGAGATGCGGTGGATGTGCAGGATGAGTTTGTAAAACTCTTCAAATTTGCCTGGTTTAAGGCGGTCGACCGAGAAGCGCCGAAACTCCGCACCATACTGGAGGAGAGATGAAAGAATAAGTTAATTGTCAACTGGAACAACCATCTCATTTTTAAATACGATATTCGTCATGATAATATATTTTGAGTTACAATACATTTCTACAGAAAAATATTTTATTTTTGTTGTTGTTGAAAGACCTTTTTCTATGAGAATTCTCTGTTTGTTTACAAAGTACTGATGGTTCCTGTATGGTGCATGTTCCTGATCAGCTTCTGGTGAACTGAACTTTACATAAAGTTTTGTGGAGCAACACAACATAGATACTAGATTTTCAAAAACACTAAACTGAAAAGAACAGACATGAGTCAATACTTTGTGGAACTGCCTTTCTCTGCAATTACAGCTGTATGTCTTTTTGGGTATGCCTCTACCAGCCCTACACATCTTTAGAGTACACTGACATTTTTGCCCATTCTTCTTTGCAAAACAGTTCAAACTACATACTACCAGTAGTTGATGGATTTGTGAACAGCCGTTTTCAGATCTTACCACAGATTCTAGATTGAAAATTCTTTCCATCAAGCAATTAAGACTAGGATCAATATTCACTAGGCAACTACGATTTAAATCAAATTCAATTGGCCAGACCAGTACAATATGCTTAAAGTAACAACAGCAACAACAATATATTAAAATTAAAGCCGCAAGCGGCAATGATCGGCCCTCGCCACGCCGCAAGAGGAGGGGGCGCTAACGCGCCCCAATGGTCCTTTTATTACGCCTACTGCTGAATCTGTGACGCTGTCACATCTTCTCCCCTTTGTTTTACCATCAAAAAGCAATTCTATTTTGAATTCTTGGCAAAATGTGCGGCTTTGCCGCACAGAGACCGTGACTTTTTGAATAAAAATGTGGATAACTTTTGATGGTCCACCCCTGAAGATGAGTCTCACCAAATTTCACGTTGATAGGACTAACGCCCTGGGAGGAGTTGGTGAAAGTATAAAGTGTAAACATGTTCAGGCGATTTCCCCATTGGAATAACATGGGAGGTTTCGGTCATCGCTATGGCAAAGCCATAACAATTATGACATGGGTCTCATTGTTTGCTCCAGAGCTTTCCCTGACATGCTCAATGAAGGAGGGCTGTGAGAGAACAGCTGAGGGTCACCATGGGGTCGTCACGGAACACTGCGAGGGGCGCGAGAGGGTCCTCGGGTACAAAAGCATGTCGCAATAAACTCTACAGCGACTGGTATCTCAATCACTCAGCCCGTAATTTGTAGACGCCTTGTTACTGTAATGGCAGAAAAAACTGGGAGACGAATCAGCAGCAGGTTTGCAGCAGAGAAAAGCAAAGTGTGCATTAAGCAGCTCTACTGTGTAATTACAAGACAACACAGCAGACGCTACTTTAAGCACACGAACACAAACAGTGGAGCAAGGAATAATGGAAAAGATTAGGCCTTTCATGTCATGCAGCGCTAAATACTTGAATTCCAATCTTAGGGCAGATTTTGTTAAACCTTTTGTACATCACAATCTACACTTTCTTGTAGCCACTCGAAGAGGAGACGCATCAGACAAATCAGCAATGAAGAAGGCACGGTTTAAAAGGGAAGAGAAAGAGTAGTGATTTGAATGCATTCGCCGGGCCCACTCTGTAATTACAAGATATAAATTTAAAAGGGGGCGTGCCTGGAGACGCAAGGGATGCCAGGCTTCCTACCGCATTTACTGCGCAACTTACTTCACAAAGCATGCTGCCCAGTCGGATTCCTGCTAATAAAACTCAACACTAGAAAATAAGACGGTAGAAGAAGTCGACAAACTGGTCCGTGGAGATTTAAAGACGCGGTTTGCTTTGTGGAAAATGAAACCTCCGGTCTAGTACATACAGTTTTTGCTTATAGACGAGCAAAATAAAAACTTAAAATGATTTATCAATTTTCTCCACCCGTTGACATTCAATCATGTAAAGACTCGCACTGCTTTAACCAGGTGTATTCATGGTTTAATCCTGGTTTTATCATGACATTCACGTCCTAATCCGAGTCTGGAAAGGTCCAGTTTTAGTCCAACCCTGATTTAGTTTTTCTTATTCTGTACCTGGTTTACACTGAACGTTTACCATAAAAATAATTCAAAAACGGCAGGCTAAATCATACGTGCACAATATATTTTACCTAATGATTGCACAATACCGATCTATCAGTCGGATGTACTTGACAATTTAGTGCGCTTACGTTGATTATTGAATCTCATCTTGAACATTCTGTTGTTTCACAAAGAACTCAGCCTCCGGGCACACGCAAGCCCGAACATGGCCCATTAATCACCTCTTCAAAAACTAAACCAAGAAATAGATCAGTGGCAACATGACATCACTTGTCCTTGTGGCCTATCGGGGACGGCAAGTCGAGGCTTGCACGAGGACGCTACCAGTGTTACAAAACTTACTTTTAAAGTGGATCTGGAAAATCTAAGTTGAGCTAAAGGAAACGGGGGAGAAAAACCCCATCCCCCAAAGATTTCCCTCTGATAAGAAGAGCTTAAGGTGAGTTAAAGCAGCTCCGGGCCAAGGATCCACAGGAGACAGCCGGACACCTCCAGCACTATTCCAGATAAGATTATCATGCCAACAGATTCAGCAGAGAAAAAACAAACAAGCAGGCGACTGACGTACACCACACACGCGCGCACACACACACACACAGATAATAAATAAAAAGACATGTCATTATAGTGTGTACTTGAACAAAGCGAGGATTGTTCAATTTAAAAAAAATACTGCAGTGGTTGTCTGTTAACACATAATGACTTCCAAAAACAACGTTAGGACAAGTTTAATTTGTTTTTTTACTGTTTGATTAAATTGATTGAGGTTATAATGACACTGAGGTGCATGTTGCACGTATTCATGTTGAAATAAATAGGCAAAATACAGCATATTAAATGCGTGTTAGAATCTTTGTATTGCATTTTCTTTACAAAACCATGCATCTTTCTCGTTATTCTTACAAAGGGCATTTAATGAGTGTGTCCTGCGTAAATGATAAAAAAGAACAGAAAATAGAGGTAATTGACTGCCATTGACGCTGCCATTCTTTTAACATCCAACATTCTTTTTAAGCTGTGGCTAACCTCATTTCTATTTTTAGCGCAATGCCTCATGACAAACTGATGTCATAATAATAAGTTGAATGTTGTGGGCAAAGACGTGACGTGGGAGATTTTGTGACTCACACTGGACTGGGACACCTGAACTTCCTCCTAACCTCCAGGACGGCCCACCCACAACATGAAACTGGACCCTCTCTGGAGTGTACTTTGAAGTATTTGCATGGGTAGCCCAGTAAACGGGGGGTTTTTATCTTCTCGCCCACCTATGACCACCGGTGCTTCTCTGATCTTTTTCCCAGATCACTGCCCAAGTCACTGAAACTGGGCAGAGCCAACTTAAAAGTACAATCCCCAGTAGACTGAGTGATTCACCTATTTCGGCACATGTCACTTCGCTTTGGGGACTCAGGAGGGGGTCACGCCTGAGTACATACAGTATGTGTAGACATGTTCATGATGCAGGTATGCACTTCCAAACATTCCTGAGTGAGATTCTGTCAATATAGCCTAATGCCATGACACGTTCCAGGATTTTCTTGAATCCTTGTTTTCAGTAAATACTACTCATACGCCCAATATCAAGCAGTGATTATAATCCAATTGTTGTTGTACCTTTATCCAACCCTGTTTAATTGAACAAAAACAAAACAGGAATACGGTTATTTATTTTGACTAGGCCTACTGAAAAATCTAGTACAGAGAGTAATTATTTTATCCAATCGTTGTTGAGATTTGTATTTAGTAAATAATACATATGTCCAAACAGTACACTTGGCTTTGAAAACTGAACATTCTGACTATATCTAAAGATAAATAACTAACATTAAACAGTTAAATTGTGCTTATAGTAGATAATGTGATCCAGTTAGTGTGTCAAATTGGAGATTCCTAAACTTCCACAGCCTTATTACATAACCCCACATTTAGTTAGCAATTGGGCTGGTTTCCACTGCTTTTCAACTTAACACTGAACACCAATACAACGTTTAAAGCGCCTCTGCATGAACTGGATCACACCAGTAAGCAGACTACGACCCCAAACAAGTCTTACAAACACACAAACACGCGAAAATAAAACGCATGAAACCAAACGTGAAAGAGTTTGTGCGTAAAAAGGCGTGTGTCAAACCCTTTCCCACTTTGACGCACAGAAGGGAAAAAGAAGAGCCACATCCGCACTGTCTGTCCCGAAAGTTTGGAGAGAAATCACTGCAAAGCAAGCCCCCCGCCAAATTAAAATAAAACACAATTGTCCCACTTGTTATTAAAGATAATGAATTGCGTCTGCGTGGTGGTCGTCGCTGCTGGACCCCGTGGATCGATCGGACGACCATGTGTGACCGAACGGAGCGCCTTTATTTTTTTGCGTTTTTTGTTCACACCGAAAAAAACTTCAAAACTCACCTTGCTCTTCACTTCAACCGCGTTACAATCCGCATGTCGCTTAAAACTCCGGTTCATTTTTGCGGCGGTAGTTTTCCCCCAAGAAAAGTTCAGGCGCCTTTTGCCCGCTGGAGAGGGGCTTTGGTCCGCGCGTTCTGCGGGGGTAAAAACGATCCTCGTCGTTGGTCTGTCGGCGGAGAATGGCGTGGGGGGTTTTGTCCCGGGGTGTATTTGTCCACTCCTCGGCGTCCACTCGGTGCTTCTTCCTCCGACACGACGGGGAGACGGTTGCGTGAGGATCGTGGGGAGAGCAGCTCGCCGCGCGCTGACTGGCACTGGGAGTGTAGTTTAAGTTTTGAAATGACATCAGCGCGCAGAAAAAACGTGAACCTGCGACGCGTTCACGGGCCGGTCGGAAAGTCCACACCTCCCGGTTATGTCAGCGTAACGACAATCAAACTTTTACGGCGCACGCACCATCAGTAGAATGGATGTGATGGTTGTGTAGATGTCATTTGCCGAACAAGTCGTTTATAAGACGGTGTTATCTCAATTCGACGAGTTGATTTGGTTGATTTAGTTGATTTGTTTTTTAAAGTGCACACATTTCCGCACGTGGCACAGAGGTACGTAAACACACCACCCGTGCGTCTCTTTTAGTCCGCCGGTGCACCAGAGGACACACTTTCCCAATTTCAAGTTTGTACGTATTAATTAAGGCTTTTTCACACGTTTTAACTAAAATGGTCTTTTATTATCAATATCCTACAGTTTCAGTCCAGTTTATTGTAGGGTGATATGACAAAAAAAAGAAAGAAATCACAATTTTCTTGAAGCCAAATAACGATTTTGATTTGAATTCATGTACACTTTGTATTTTCACATTGCCTTGAAAAACAACTAAAGTAAACTGCTGTTTTTGTTTTGTTTTTTTTTGGCAAAAAAAAAATCACACTTCATTGCAATTGGTTGTATCCACCTGTCACTCACTCAGAGCGTTGTTGCGGCTGGGCAATAGATGTGTTGGTGTGGGTGGGAAAGTGTGTGGAGTAGATTGAGTAGATTTAACCAAAATATCATTGTCACAGGAATGAAATCAAGATTAAATTTGCAACATTTATTCTTTTAGTTCTACAACCAATGATCCCATTCATTTGAGTCTTTTGCAGTTGAGAGAGTGGAGTACCCCAGGTCGTGTCCTGGCTTCCTCATTCCTGCCTCTGTGTGTAGGCCCATGTGTGTGTGTCTAACAGCTGCAGTGGTCTGTCCCACAGTAGCCCACTAATGCGTGTTTACTCGCTGCAGGAATGTGTTGACTGTTTAAATCCACTCACTTATTGACAGGTGCTGTTTTCAATGTGGCTGTGGGCCCAGGTCAGCTCTGTGATGGTGTCAGAGCTCCACGGGGAGTTGTATCATTTTCATTACATTTTAGAACTGCTTCTCAAAAAGAATAGCCCTTCCAGGAAAAAATGTGACCTTTCCTGAGCGGTAGCTTTGGAATTATCTTGAGATTTGTCAGAAGTAGACAACATGGTGACATAAAGAAAGTAGGACTGTACAAAGTATCGCAAAAAATATAAATACAACAGAGACTTTATCAGACAGAAATAAATACTAATCTATTTAAAAATCAGATCCTAGTCATGGTTTTTCCAAAGCCTTGTACTTAATCAGTGTTACATGTTTTTGACACAATATTCTCAATATTCAAAAGTTCCATATGTTCAAAAATCACATTCACAATATTATCTACATTTATTTATATAGTGCCCACCTCTAAACAGTAGTATATGTTGTGCAGTACTAGAGTAATGGCGGCAGTACTTGCAAATTAAACATTATTACCACCTTATTAACTGATGTTAATAATTGATAGTACAAAGTAATCAGTGGTAAAACATAAAGACCTCAACTGAGTTAAGCCCCAAAGGATGAACAAAATAATATATCTACAGCAAGAATACAGATTACACTATTAATTCAACAATTAAATCATTTAATTGTTGCGTGTCTTTGGGCGTGTTCACACTTTCACAAAAACTGCACCAAGATTGGGACTAATCCTAGAAATAAACTAGAACAGACTAGAACAGGACTAAACCCAATCTACATCAGGCATGAACTGGGCTCAAGTGTGAACATTACATTACAAACAACATTTACAACTACTACATACTGAATTTGAATCATGATTTTGAGTCCTGAAGTTTTGGAGTTAAATGATTTAATCTATTTACCATAGATTTGACGTAACAGTAGTTGGATGTGTTTGTTTTGTATCAGGACAACAAACACAGATGGCCAGTGTCCAGGCAGGGTCATCTCCAGAGCAGGCTTCACATGGGACAGCACTGGGACAGATCTCCTTCTACCCCCTGGAGGGCAAAAAACAAAGAAACAAACATGTATTTATTCATTCAATCTTTCATATACTGACTTTATTTCACTGGCCCAGTATAGAGACTGTAGGTTTAGAGTTATTCTGACTTAAGCAAACGTGTATTCTAGGTCAGGGTTTTAACTTGTGGTCTTCCTCCCCCTGGTGTTGGTATTTGTATTAGCAAAAATATGCTTATACAATTTTTTGTTGGTAATTCAAGTTGTATATAGAGTATACGCAATGGTACAAAAGTAAAAGTACTGTATTTGAGATGCATTTTTAGGCATCTGCACTTTTGGAATTTTGCAGTTGATACTATTTTCTTTTACCTCACTATACTTGCACTAGCAGGTATCTGTACTTTCTACTTTATAAAATGATCAATACAGCTGTCCCACATTTGACTGAAAATCAGTACAATTCTATATTGAGATCACTTGATCACATTTGTCTCTTAAAGATCTAAATCTTTGTGAATTACTTTTACTTTTTTACTCTAAAAGAAGAAAATCTGTACTTTTACTTAAGAAACAAAATTGATTACTTCTTCCACCACTGAGCATGTGGAGCAAATTAAAAGGCAACAATTGATACAACTTATTGCCTATTTTAATACCTTCATTTACAGTCAAGTGATTCACAAGGCTTGTTTGTTTGGTTAATTGGAGACAAAGCTTTGTGGACAAAAAATATTTTTTCATTGATTTTGCACATTTTCCCCACACTATCAATGTTTAAGTTAAGTGGAATTTTTGTATTATTAACGTATAGATCCATGAATAAACTAGTGAGATCCTAAAGGCCTTATGGAGCCCAGTTACAATTACATTGTGCTTGGGACCATGAGCATTATGAACTCTCCTGAGCCACTTTTCCTACAGCTCATACAGAGTGAGCTGAAACCTTCTGCAAGCGTCAGCTTATGACATATTAGCCATCAAATATGGTTTGCTCATGTTCACCACAAACAACAAGAGCAGGGCTTAATTTGTAAATAGGTAGTTACAGGAGGATGTTGATCATTTATTTTTATTTCGAGCGAATGATCAAGGAGCATTTCATACATTCCGTCATGTAATGTAATGTAATGTAATGTAATGCATTTCAAACAAAATAGCACTATATTGTATTTGAGTCACTTTTATTACACATTTTCTTTTTCTAGCATAGTTTATACTGTTTTTGTTTTTACTATTACTATTATTATACATTGTTTTATGATGCACCTTGACGCCGATGCAAGGTCCTGATCAATAAAAGTGATTCATAAAAGTGGCCAGTAGAGGTCAGCAAACACCAGATAATAACAGTGACAGGGACAAAGACGCTTTAAGAATTACTTTCTTTTCAACAAAACAAGGATAAATCTTTGAATGTGACCATGTTTAAGCAAAGTTAAGACTTAACTTATCATTTATAAATCTGTTGCTTTGGAACTGTTCCTTTAGCCTACACATGATTAAAATAAGCACTGAAAGGCCAAGGTGCATTAAACAGTGTTGGGAAGTAATTGGGTCCGTGTATTTATGGGTATTTGGATACAACCAATAATGAGTTGTTGACTTTTGTTGCAAAATATAGAAAACAGAACTGAAATACCAGACTATGTTGTTTCGTGATCAAGTAAATCAGTGTTTAATTTTCAAACCAAATGCAGTTTGTTTGTTTTTGTAACTGGTTATAAACTTTGAACGCATCGCTCACAAGCTTTGTTTTGTAACTATGTATGGTTACATTGTCCCAAATAAATGAATGAAGAAAGAAAGAAAAAAGAAAGAAAGAAATAACAAGAACAAGAAGTTAAAAATTACTACTTTTAGACATTTTTGGGTAATAGTTTTAGAAAAGAAGTGACAAGCTGTTATGGATTATGACAAACCACCTCAAATGCATGGATATTACTTAGACTGATTTTCTTTGATTAGACAATCATCAGAAATTCCCGTCAGAAAATGAGACTGAGAAGGTTATCAATATTTTGCTGGACAACGTCTCAAATCTTATTGTACAACAAAAGAAATAAAAAAATATCCCCACAAGATGCAAAGAACATATACATACAGTGAAGGTCTCGAAAGGCTCACACAGGTTTGGGTCGAGAAGGTCAAAGAGTTTTACACAAACGAGAGGAAGTGAAATTAAGGAACGTCACTATTTCAGTCTGAACTGACCTCACTGCTCTGTCACTACTAAGAAAATAAATAAATGGTCACATTTATACAGCTTTTCTAACGTCAAGGCACTTCAAGGAACAGTCACCCATTCACACACACAATCACACTGCAGATGTTCACAGACACTGGGGGCGAGTCGGGTGTCTTGCCCAAGGACACAACGGAAACATTTCTCTGCCTTCTACTATTTTCCCCCCAATTATTCCTTCAACTAATGTTCTTGCTGCTGCTTCCTCTCACAGAGGCACCTGCAGAGGCCTGGCTCCAGGGCAGAAAAACCTGTCCTTGGGTTTTCAGAGTTAGTGGTGTTCACTACACTGCAGCATTAGGGCTTTTCGATACAGTTTGTTTGACATTGACATATTTTTTGCCAGCAACGGTGCTTTGTTCTCCTTGACAAAACAGTAGGAAAAAAAATATCTTTCATTTTTGAGTTTTTGCTTATCTTGTATGTTGAGTAAACATCTAAATTCAAGAAGTTATATTATCTACTTGATCTTATCTTTTTTTGTATGTGTATTTGGCAATTCAATTTAAATTTCTACTTAATATTTTATTTTCAATTTTTTGTTCTGAAAAGAAAATCCAAATTCCCATACCTAACTGAACACATAGACTAAAAATATATATATACAGAATAGACATTTTGATTAACAGTATTCTTGTCCAGTTCTTTCATTTGGCTGTGTCAGAATCAGAGAACACATTACGGCATTTGAGCACACAATTTAGGCTTCAAACTAAAAAAATCGTTCTCTTATTTGTGATAAAGGTTCTCCTATCTTATAACTAAATGCGTAACAAACTGAAAAACGTATGTCGTTTTCTATAGTAGCCTATAATGCAACTCAACATGAAAGTACTGAGTATTTAGAGTACGTAAGTGGAATTGAGTAAGTGGAATATGTTATGAAATACATTTGACTGCAGGTATTCAGTATTCTGTTACTACAGAATGATTACAAATGACTGATTTTTTACAATAGATGTCCAATCTTATTGTCTGACTAGACAGCAGTGTTATAATTAACAAAATAAAACCTATCATTTCTGTTCATTATATCTTTCTTTTGTGGCTGTCAAAAAATTAACAGTAAACAGTGGCTTGTAGCACATGTTTAAATCCAGGTGGTCTTTGTAATGAGAGAGTCCACAATTACACTGAGATGAACATAATGTGTCTTGTGTGTGGAAACACAGACATCCGGACCTGGTTATGGTTTTTAGGGCGACTGTGGTGTCAACTGCCAACCCAAAATCAGACGGGCAAAGCCAAACTTGTCCACTCGGATCAAAGACAAAGAATACACACTGCCTTTGTGTAGGCCTAAAGGGATGAGAAGAACTATCTTACAGAAACAAGAACATATAGATACTTTAAATAAATGAATATACATATAAAGTACATATATAAATTAAATTAAATTAAAAAGGAACATATATTGTATATTTTTGTTATAGCCAGGACTTGAACTAAAATGAATGTAGCCAAATGGAGTAGAAGCTATTGCTCTCAGATGTTGTGAAGTAAAAATAAAACGGTAGCTCATCCTGTAACATTGTAACATTTAGATACCGAAACAGTATATTTTAGAACATATCTTTTGTACTTTGTAACAGTCCACCACTGGACGAACTGACATCAACCTAAAAGGAAGAGGAAAGAATGTATTTTAACACTGTCTGCGAAAACTCTTTTTGACACCGTTTTATGAGCCATGCCCTGTAGGAAAAATGAAAGGCCTTGTGCGAGTTTGAAAATGAAAAGCTGACTTCTGTTGTTCACTCCCACTGTGCGGGTCTCAAAGAGTGAATCAGTGTTTTAGACAAGAATGAAAGGAGTAGGAGGGACTGCCTGTCTGGAGGCTGGTGAGAGTCTGTGGAGGAGGGAAAAGGAGACAGTGAGGACAACACATGCAGAGTGTTCAGTGCGGCTCCTTTATGGACAACTTGCTCTAATATTGTTGTTTTAAGTATGTACAAATGTAGGCCTATAATTATCAATCCATCCATAAATGATCCCAAAATGATAATGATCTCTTTGCAAAATGTTCTACTTATTAGCGGTTAATAGCCAATACATTTTCTTCACTATGTGACTTTTCTATTCTAATTCTATTGCCACCTACTTATTGTCATGGAGATGCTTTGTCTGAAATGCACAGTATGGTAGTAAACTTTCTGCATCCATCTGGCATTTATTAAAATACAGCTGTAATGAAAAAACGTGCATTCTTACTATGGGTGGGGTATGACGTCTAGCTTGGCCTTGTGCGCCACCTGCTTGTGTCAGCGAGGATGTTGCTTTGCCTGGAATGTTCCACAGTACAGCATTAAACCTATCTATTTGGCATTTGTTCAATTGCATTTTATGTGAGACAAAAACAACAACAAAAACATGAATTGTGAGCAGGGTCGCCACTTCACAGATGTAACCTCTATCTTGGCCTACTGCTTGTCTCCATGGATACATAGGTTAATCAAAGTCATATTTTTTCTGTTTATTAAAATGTACAATAGCATTAACAATAACATGACTAGAGGCGTAATGCTTGGTAAGTATTTGCAGTTTCAATAAATAGAAAATAAACAAAATAACAATAAATGTGTTCATATAGTAATACAATTTGTTCAGTTCACACAATTTCAGTACAAAAATGTTTAGTCTTCACAGCTTTGAGGTTAGAGCAATCATTTAAGGAAGTTATACAAGAGGACAAAATGGATTCAAATACTATACATTTTTGTACATTTAGAGCAATGAATATGGTATAATCCCTGTCATACTCTAGCGAAACAGTCTAGACATAGCAATAACATCTCCATGGTGATAAGTGGGCAG
The DNA here is from genome assembly GCF_026437365.1 of Eucyclogobius newberryi. Taxonomy (NCBI): domain Eukaryota; kingdom Metazoa; phylum Chordata; class Actinopteri; order Gobiiformes; family Gobiidae; genus Eucyclogobius; species Eucyclogobius newberryi. The sequence continues at coordinate 20,235,446 of NW_027315790.1, read as the reverse complement.
CTGACCCTCCACCAGTAAAGTTACATTGTGCACCTTTTAAATCTGCCCAGCTGCCTCACTTGACCCATTCAAACCGCCTCCCCCTGTCAGCATGAACTCTGCCAGCAGAGGGCGACATTCCCAAAGCGGCTCTCCATCACGCACGCGCGCACCTTGGCACTTAGCAGACGTAGCTTGACTGGCCTCTCTTTCTCATCAGGTTTAGGCCTACATAATAACACAATATGGAACCACTCCTGAGTCCTTACACACGCAGTCCCCGGGCTGCTCGGACCTGGTTCCTCTCGTCCTGTGATGGAGGATCTCTGCCCTCATCTGGACTTCCTCTGGAAAATCCACCAGTGTTGGACCAAGACAAGTTCACCTATACCTGAAACGTGGGTGCTTTTGGCTAATTAATATCAAATGGTATCTATTTTTTTAACCTTCCCATTAATATATTTGAAATTGAGATTCTATTAATACATTCACTTGTTTAGCCTTGATAATGAAAAGCACGTGGGGGCAACCATTTTGAGCAAACCACAAGCTGCAACTCAGTCATGCTGCTCAGAAATAACCATTTAAACTTAACTGTTTATGTTTTTTTTTGTTTTTTTTTTAAGAGTTAAAACAAATTGTAAAATGGTACAACTTTAAAAACATTTCTGACTAGAGGTCCACTGCAGATAAAACTATTAAACAACAATTTTGGGAACATTTCAACAATTTAAAATCATACTTTTGTTTTTCCTCCCCCAAACTACAAGCTGTCTCATCCTGTAACAGTGTCTACTACTCATATTTTGTCCCATGTGTGTCAGATTTCTTCAGGAAGATTATGAAACGAGCGCCTCTCACCAGATCTGCACGGTTGCTGTTCAAACTCCCTGGGCCTGTTTTCCTGAGGCGTGTTGGGCGACCACTCCTGTGCCATTTCTTCTATCTATCCACTCCCTTTGGAACGAAAACATCGGCCATCTGGTCCAGGGGTCAGAGGTCAACTCTCAGGCTGGTAATGAGGATGGCGTCGCTAAGGGGGGAGACACGGGAGGGGTGGGCGAGTTTGTGTGGATTTGTATGTGATGTGTGTGCGTGGGGCGGCTTCCTGAGTGGGCATTAAACATTAACGACCAGCAAGAGAGGAGACACAGGAGGCCTAAAAAGGGAAAAGGTAAAACCAGGCGTGACGGTAGCACTCCGATATATAGATAAATACAGCACATGCAAAGGTCTACACGCGATGTACTGGACACATCTGACCGAAATTGGACCAAATTGACATTTTATTTTGGTTTGGTTATGCCACGAATGTTTAATTTTGTTGTCTAGTTTATTCCTTTTCGCATTTTTATTTTAAATGTCGCTCTCTGGTCGTGCTCTGTGTTCTGTGTTTGTTCCATGTTTTATGTTTTGTATTAAAAAAGCTTTCAAATAAATTATACGTGGAAAAAAAACTAAAGAAAAGAACTGATTATACTATAAGAGGCAAACAATCTGTCTACTTTAAGCTTATAGGTAAAAAGTAATCCTAAATGGCAGAAACAACTGATTAATCAAATTATTAGTTATCTGGACTCCAAAACATGCCATGTGTCACTCAAACAGCAGTCGGACGTTACAGTTACATGTTAAATGTGACGTTTTGATGAAAAACATTTGCCTGTAAACATGCATCATCTAGAAGGCCTCATGCAACATTTGTTTCATTTGTCTTGTTACAGGTTTTTGTGTGTGATTTAAACAAGTAATTGATTCATCGAGCAATGATTCTTCCAATTAATGGATTCCTTGTGTGAATCACAAAAGGCCCATGTGATTTGTTTTAACAATTGATCCAGATGAAGATAAATTATACAAAATAATCATTAGGTGCTGCCCTTCAATCCTAATAAACCACTTAAACTTGTGCATCAACTTTACTAGCACAACTACATCTTTATAATACGACTGTGATCATTATTTATTTGCCTATTGATATTATGTTCATTACTGCTGCCGCTGTTATTTATACTAGCCACATTGTACTGAAGAAGTAGCTTATTTTAAGGCCTAAAATGCTACTTTAACTAACCACACAATTTTCCAAAATGGTATTCTTGACCCAACTCACTTTGTTTGTTAGTTTCTCTCTTCAAAAAGCACGTTTCCTCTCCTGGTTATTGACTCAATCAATCAATAGCTGTGGTCAATAGCAGAGCAAAAGGAACTGTGGCTATAGACGAGCTCTGCATCTGAATGACCCACACTTCCTCCAACAAATCTCGTTATTAGTTCCACCTATTTTCTGCCACAATTGTGATCATTTTCTAGTTTGCATAGTGTGCAAATCTATGCGGTCATGTGATGAAGAGAAAAACTACTGCTTCTGTTCACAGCGTAATAATGGCAACATTCTTGTGTGGTGCCGATAACTAACAAGTAAACTCTTAGACTCTGTGACCTCAAGACCCCATTGTATAGTTGCCATAGGGATGTTAATGCTCTTAATGGTAGAAGCAAAGTTTGTCGCTGAACACATATGGATGTGCTATCAAAATAAATGATTGTCAAGTAAGGAAAACAATTCAAGCAGCTTTTTCATTAGATAAGCGCATTACAACCATTGAATTAAGGCTAATTAAGAATTAGTTATTATAAAGTGGTTTCTTTAACACATAGAACACAGTCTATTGTCTCTTTATAGCAAGTGTTATTCTTATTTCACATCTTTTAAAGGTGCACTGTGTAACCTTTTTATTGCTTTGCCTGGCATGTTCCAGTGTATGGCATTAAACTTATCTATCTCCATAGAGACAAGAAGGTGCCTTGAAGTTACAGATCAGGTCTGTGGAGCTCGCTCACAGTCAGAATTCATATATTTCAGGAATATTTGGAGAAAAAAAGCAACAAGATGCACAACTTAAATGCCACAGTGTGGACTACTCCAGGTAAAGTAAAAGTTATTACATATAGTCCAATGTCCGATCTGTAAGGGCATCTGGCTTAAAAGCTATGCCAAATTTAAATTAAAGCAGGAGATTGTGGAAATTCTTTAGATAGTCCACTAAATCATGATGTGTCAATATTTGCGATTTGTTCCTCTTTGCAGTTTTAGTTTTGTGGTTCATCTTTGTGTACTTTTGAAATAAATATTGTGTTTCCTGAGCCTGATATTTCTGTCTACAGATCTTGGGCAGGGACAACTCCTCAGCCCTGTTTGTGCGGGAGCTCCGTTCTGTGAGAGGCAGACTTCCAAATGCATCACACGCCCATGGAAAGGTACTAAATATCCCAGTGATGCCGAGCTCGCGTTAGCATGTGTAATGTGTATCGATCTTCATTTTAAAGTGCAGACATTAATCTAACTCTCCAGAGAATAGCAGACTTTTTAGCAAAGGCTGGATGGATGAAGTTTGGCTGACAATCCCAAAGAAATTAAACGCATAACTCACTCTGCACCCAGTAGCCACTGGGTGCAGAGAAATTATGTTGTACAAGCTTTACTAAAACACGCACGCTATTATTAACTTTACCACCCAAGAGCACTGACTGGAGAATAAGTTACTGCAGATAAATTGAATCCAAGCCTCAAATCCGAGTCATACGAGAGTCAAGAAGGACTTCTGCCATTAAGCGTGGGCTCAATCACTGCAAATCAATTGGATACTGATATTTGAATAGGAAAAGAAATGGAATTATATCAACATTGTCTGTATGTACCACCTGATCATATAAACACGTAAACATCATCCCCTAAAAGAAGGAACTTTAGTTAATGTGCCTGCAGTAAGACTGTTTAGACTACACATTTCACTAAAACTTAGCTAATATTTGAGATTTTGCCAACAGTTTTGCCTTGATCTCACCAGCTTGACAATTTTGTTGAAGTTCATCATCCCCCCACATGTTTACTGTATGCAAAATAGCCAAAACAACGTTAAAATGTAAATGAAAGCGCCACGAAACAACAACGATAAACTGCTGGGCTCCTCACTACTGGCAGATACATTTATCACACTACTGTAGTGTCAGAACACGTTTGAATGAATGCTAGTTTACTATTTAGCATCTTAAAAGCCTTGTTTTAACATGAGGCTAACGGAAAATCAGTCCATGCACACGTGGCTCAAACACATCCAACAGAAAAGCTTTAAACGGTAAATCTCGCATGCATTAAGACCGCTTATTTAAGTGTTGGGGGTCTGTTTGAGGTCTCGCTCTACAGTGAGGCCCGACCCGCAGACGGTGACAGCTCATGCCGACTCAGTGTCTGGGCCTCTCCTCCTCCCTTTGCTGCGCTCCTCTGTGTTTATGCAGGCCGACTGCAGCGCGAGCGCGTCCCACACGGCGTCCTGATTGAAGGAAAACAACATCAATCCCCCCCTGACCCCAGGCTCTCAGATATCCCCCGGCGCCCGTGCTCTCTGTGCTGCTGTTCATTCACACAAACAGCCAGGGAAGAACAGAACACACTGCTATAGGTGCGTACAGTATTCAGAGAAATGGATCTGAACATGTACTTTTACAGAGCACAGCCGTCAGGAAAAGCACCCTATGTTCTGTACATTGTTGCGCTTCCTGTAACATGAATAGAACATTATGTATTACAGTGGTAAATGTCAGTCTAATGGGTTAATGTGTCTTATGTGTGGTCCTTGAAGCCCACCTCTCCCACACAGCACTGAAGACACAGAGCCTATACAAAATGGGGAATATCCACCAAGACATGTATTCTGCCCCAAAAATCATGACCATTGTGAGACCATTTACCCCTGAACTAGACAGTCCCGTGTTCAAGTTAGTTGTTTGGCTCTACATTTTTAGCATGACCTTATTGAAGTCTGTGCTTTCAGATTTTAGTTTTCTTTGTTTCCCACAGATATAAATATTCTCCCTTCAACCGCACACTCCCGCTTGAGTCTCTCTCGTCCTTTGGCCTAAACCCACCTGACCTTAAAACCCCTCAGCTTTGCCCCCTGAGAGCAGACGTCCCTCCAGCCCTCATCACTGATGGTTTGATGCTACGTCTTCTTTCTCCACTCTGCGGTTTAAAAACTCAGGGGAAGACTTTGAAAATGCTGTGGAAAAGGCCAAGTCTATGATGAAGATCAATTTGTAAGGTTAAAGAAACATCTGGGCACACTTTCAGCCTGCGCTCATTCGACTAGTAAATAATTCAGAGGGAGTTGTTATGTGAAACTGATAGGGCTCGGCCTTTATGAAGCTCTTAGACTCATTTGAACAAGTCAATACGCTGTAAAGTGCATTTGGCTGTACAGCTCAAGGCAGAATGAATGTATCTATAAATTCAAACTCAAAAGCTTTCAAGATTTTCTTTTGACATGAGGTTCAGAGACTAAAAGTGTCTTTTTAAGAATCTTGTCTTTGGGCCGGACACTGCGTTGCCTGTGTGGATGAGAAAGGAGCAATGATGAATCTATTAGTATTTGGATTTCTATATAATATTCATCCCTTGGGCTGCAACTATTAAATTGATTAGTTGACTATAAAATATAATCATAGTTGTATTTTGACAATTGTTATTCTCATTTTAACTATGCAGATGCTAAAACACAAAAAAATTAATTTTATAATGGAGACAGCAGCAATAATAATGACATATGTCAAAATATCCAAAAAGAATAAATCATTTCTGATTTTCATCAACAATAGAAAATAGAAAATTGTCTTGAAGCTTTCAGTAACCATCCCTTATTTGGTTACAAATTATTTTTTAAGTGTCTCAATGTACAGTCACTAGTCGACTAATCAAAATAATATTACTTATAGCTGACAGTTGACTACTAAAATAATAATGAGTCACAGTCTCATTCTGGTATTCTAAGCTTTTACATTTCCTTTGCTTTTTTTGTTTGTTACTGTCTGCTTTTTATACTTGTATAATGGAACATTTAAGATTTCTTAAGGTTAAGGTTCTTGTCAATGTAATTCACACTGAACAACTGGTCCCTCTCCATGCTTCTCCTCAGGTGTGTCGATGGATGAGGCCTGGGTGGTGTTCCTCTCAGTCACCCAGTAAGTCTATCCTCTGGGTCACCTGGAATAAAAACTCCATGTGTCCAGATCCTTTTCCCAACACACATTCTCTAAGTCGCTCTCTGCTTGTGGTGGCGACTGTGTGCAGACAGAAAAAAGAAAGAAAAACTTGTGATGTAGAGCAGTCCCACCTCCCACACTCCAAACATAGGCATTACGAGGTGTCCCGGGCTGAAGACAGACGACGGGGGTCTGGTTAGGATTAGACCATAGCACAACCCTATAGCCGTGTCTCAAATGTGTACGAGCGTCTTTCACCCACATCTGTTCTAGCTCTGATTTGTGCAGTAGCTCTCTTAATCAGGAGCGATACAATTACCTTTGAACCTCGTTTTTATTTCACTGGTGGAAATTTGGCAACAGCGGGGATCTGGACTATTATAATCTAACACTTATCTGCTGCTTGAGAAGTCGCTGAGAAGCCGGGAAAACCCAAGTATAGTGGATTGATTTACATGTGAGCCAAAAGCAACCCATCGCTCTGTAGTATGTGTAGTTCATGCGAAGAATAAAAAAGGCTGAAATTAACTTATGAGCACTGTTTTTGACTATCCTTTTTGACAGATTTTTTCGATGCGTGTGCAACAAGTGAGGGCAGATGGCGTGAGCTAGCACTGAAACACAGGTGTTGGCATGACGATCAAAGCGGGGTGGTTCAGTGAGTGGTTCAGTGATCGTGCCGGGCTCGGGACCAAGCCCCCGGAAGCCAAGATGGCCGCCATTGAAACCTATGGAGCTGCTCATTGGCGCATGGTTCCAAAAAAGTTTTTTAGTTCCGCATTACTTCCTGAACAGTGGTATATCTCCTCCCACTTTTGTGACGTCATCGCCGTGAGGCTTTGGCGTCGGGAGCGCGCACGTCACAGCAGCGTGAAAGACTGAGAACAGTCAACACGGATTTGGAATAATTCGGCTTGAAATATTCTGTTTACGTAACGTATAATGATGGATTGTTATATCCATCTATAAATATACATGTATCATGTTGTAAAGCTCTGATATTTAAGAGAATTATAAAGAAGTGTTAAGATAAAAAAGTCTGGTTTAATGACAATGAATTACATTTAGAGGTTTAATAACGTCCTCATCATTTTCTGTAGTTTTTGGTTTGGGTATTTATTTTGTTATTAACTTTTCAGTTATTTATTTACATAATATAATTTGGCCAATATGCATTTTTTTTAATCAGATGAGAAGAAATATAAAATATAATCATCGATTCTGTTACATAATTGAGTTAAGCAGTATTTAATTATATTCAGTTTCCTTTTGTGTCGTTTTTTTATCATGTCAATCTTTAATAAATACAAAACACATTTGTTTATTAATGTATTTAATACAAATAATGAACATGAATGAACTTGTTCAATAAATGCAAATCTGATTATAACTACAAATGATAAATTGATTTTAGCCAGTTTTAGTTGAGTTTTAAAGCTACAATGAGTTTTAAAGCTACAATGTGGGAGTCCCTTATTAAGGAGTTTGAGTCTGTGTAATGTTCATTATTATTATCATCATTAATATAATCAGAAAAGGTTTATTCCATTGTCAAAGAACAGAATTCACAAACAGTGGAACTTGCTTTGGTGATTCAGTGCAACATAAAAATATTAACAATGATAAAACAACCTGTATAAGTCAAATAGAACAAACTGAATAAAATAAGGTATTCCTTTATTGTCCACACATGAGGAAATTTTGTTGTTGCAACACAGTAGATCCAGAGGAAAAGGACAGAAAACTTATAGGAAGTTTAAAAAACACTCTTAATAGATCGATCTTAATAGAAGAACTCTTATAAACAAAAACTCCTCTAGACAGAACCTCTCATACCTTAATAAAGAATGGAGGGGGAAATAAAGATAAAATAAAAACAGCGTAAGACAAAATAATACTAATAATAATGGTAAAATAAACACTCTTTTTACATCAGTTATATGCACATGAATGTGACATTATTGTGTTAAATACTGAATATCTCAGTATTTAACAAGACTTTGTTTCCATGGCTACGCAGTCTTCTGTACTTCAGTAACTGCACCGTTCAGCTCCATCGTATGACTGAGACAAACAGAACATGTCACAGCTTTAGATTATACAAGTCATATAACATACACTTCATATGTTTTAGATTATACAAGTCATATAACATACACTTCATATGTTTAGATTATACAAGTCATAGAACATACACTTCACATGTTTAGATTTATAAAAGTCATAGAACATACACTTCACATGTTTGTCCTGAAGCTGCTTCACAGACACATGTGACACAGCAGTGGCTCTTTTGAAGAACAATTATCATTTAGTTTTTTTGGTCATAACAAAACAGACATTTTATAAATTCAAAATACTGATTCTACACTGTTTACTTTTAGTCGAGGCAGAAGTTATTATTAAAATACCTTTTGCTTTGGAGTCGTCAGGAGTTTACTTGAGATGACTCTGTGTCTGCAGTGACCTGTAGTGACCTGTAGTGACCTGTAGTGACCTGTAGTGACCTGTAGACTAAACTCACTGGTCAGCACTCTGAAGATGAGAAAGATACTCATTAGAACATTGATATATTCTGCACATTTAACAGAGAAAAGCTGGAATATGTTATTGACAGATTTACATTTCGCTCTGTAACACAAAAGTTCCTCTTTTCACATTAATTTTTAAAGCTAGAACCAAAAGTCATTTATTTATGCATAAGTTTAAACCTTAGAAGTTAGAACATAACTCACATGTTTGCTAAATCTCTACATATTCCATGGAAGTAAATCCATGACATTTCTATAGAAAACAAGCGTGTGCTTTGTTTAAACATAGCACACGTCATTATGAAATATGTAATAAAACCTCAAATGTGGTCTCAGCCCCTGTAAGTACAGGACTGTCACTTTTAAACACCTTTACATTTATATATGTAAGATATGACCCATTTCAGCAGGTTATATTTGAATTATTGGTTGTGTTTTATAGCACATAATACAAACATCACTTTATTTCCCTTCTTTCTCTAGTTTTCCTTGATCTGTGCATAACCTCTTGTCTAATAGAACATTTAGTAAGAGAAATAATTAGTTATTTATTTGCAGAAGCACGAGCCATCACGACGTGTTATTGCATCTTTGTGTAGCTAAACTTTAGCTTACGTTAGCTCGTGTTAGCTCGTGTTAACTTGTGTTAACTGTGTAATCGTTGTTTTACACTTCATATGGAACGATGTGTGAAACGTGAGGAATGACATACAAACACAACTTACGTGTATCGTGGTCTCGTCTCGTCACATTCTTCTGTTTGTGTTTAGTTTCCGTCACGTGTTCTTCTGAGGCTCGTTCATGAGGGTCACGTGCGCGCTCGGTGCGCGTACACCGTTCACCGGGAGGTTAAAAATGTATTTTTTAAGTATTTTAGAAACAGTTGAAGAGTGAAATTCCTTCTATTTTATGTTTAGACTAAAAACAATTTAGCATGTTTGGTAATTTTAGAGGCCGAACTCCTGAAATGGTCCGACCAAAAGGCTGCATTCTGCGAAGTGGCCACTACTCAATTTGGAGCCAGAGGCAGAGGGGGCGTACCCTATCCAGATATTATAATAGATCCATGCTCGGGACGGGTAAACTCAATCGTGTTCGAAGTACATTTAGGTTACCGTAACATATTTAGTGGTAGTTCGTGTTGAGGGGTTCGCATGATAGAAGGAACACGTTTGAAGGTCAAGAAGGGCCAAGCGAGTTGAGTTTGTGTTCTTACAGAAAAATAAAACATACAGACTCTTACGAATGGCAAAATAGGTTGAATTCTTCAGAAAAAAAAAACTCACAAAGCTATGAATATGTGGCAAAATCAAATGTATTTAATAAAAAAACAGAATTCAACTTACTAATGCACCGCTACATTGACACATACGTTGCCCCAGCACTTTTTAAACTATTCAAACTATGAAATATAGTCCTTTTTATAAACAGGCTTTTGTGGGTTTGCCATTTGATACACCTTTTCAGCACTGCCCCTCTTTTAAGCGGCTACTTCTTCAGCCCACCACATCTGCTCTCGCAGAGCGGCTGCCCCTCCAGGAAGCGGTTTCATTTTGGGCTTTCTGGTTTTACATGCCTCCTGTCTCCTGCCTGCATGTGTGTGAGTGCGCCGAGGATTAGGCGCTGAGGCCCCGCTCGAGGTATCAGAGACAGACACGGTCACTCCTTTCTTTGTCTTTCTGTGCAGTTCTACCCCCGCCCCGTCCGCTCCCCAGTGGCCTGGTGATGGATTGCAGACCGCAGGGGTGAAGGTGGAGAGGTAGAGGGGAGGCGCGGCTGCTGTGTTTTAGCGGGTGGAAGTTTTTGTCATGCGAGCGGTGGAGGTGAGTGGTGTGAAACCTGTAATGATGAAATGAGTCACTAATCACAGTGATTAAAGGCTTTGATGAGGGGGCCGGCTCTGGGACGCCGCTGTGTGCTGCACTGTCTCCACCACGAAGACCGGGCTAAATGTGTTGCCATAGTACATCGTGGACCAAGGCGGGGTTTTATTTTATTCCCAAAAAAAACAACTTGTTATGTTAGAAAATAAGAAATAAAATGCACCAAACAAGAATATTAAGATAGAGCTGTCAAGGCAAAGCAATTGTTTTGTACACAACGTAATTCAAAATGCTTTACAGACACATTAACGTCCCCAAAAACATAAATAATCATATGAATTTCACTTTAAAAGAAAGGATAAAACCTTTTCAGTCATATGCACTATCAAACTGAACTGTTTTTAGTTTAGATTTGAACATTGTCAGAGTAGAGGCCCATCTCACATTTTCAGAAAGACTTTTCCAAATTTTAGGTGCATAAAACAAATTCCCCGTTCAAAATAAAAGGGATGAAGAAAGTGAAATGATTTACTTCTCTTTACATTTTTGTGCCTAGTTGCTTATTTGCCATTTGCGCTAATATATATACTTTTATTATTGTTCTGGTCCATAACCCTTAAGAATACAGAAACAAAAACTGCATAAGATTGTCTATTTGACGGCTGCAAAAAATGCTATGTGATAACGGCACTTTTTTACCATCCGCAAACATGTGTCATCACAATTCTGGACCCACATTTTATTTGAATTTTATGTATAACTCATCTGATCCATCTTGTTCAGTTAATTCATTTCAAAATCCAACTTTCACAAATGGAAAATTATTGAAATTTCTCTTAACACACACACATAGTACCTAGTGAAAAGGCTTTATTGAGTGTGTATTGATTAAATATGCAGCGCCACATGGATGCCCCCTTCAGCTCATGTGGGGGCCGTCACACTGACCACACACGCTCCCACCACATAAAACGACTCCACCGCTCATGCGATGGTGTGTGGGTTTATTCTCTCTCACGTCACCATCACTTACAATAGAAATAAAGCCTTGCACATTACACTTTAATTAACCATTTAATACGCCTATTAAAAGAGTCCCATTTTAGAGCTGTATGATAACAGTTTGAAAAGTGATATAGGGTTTTATGGTCCATCTAATAAATCTATACAATAATGACGCTGGGGTGGCTGGGCTAAACGTGCTGAAATTGAACTGTGTGTTTAATGAAAATGCACAATAGCGGGGAAGATGGAACTCTAAATTCTCGCATACAAGTCTTTTAGGCAATTTTCTTAACAATAGATCGTGAGTTCTTTGAAGTCTCTCGTTATCCAAGTGCAAAATTGGAATTAACATGCAATTCACATACGGTATAAAATGTGGAATTCATTTTTATTTTGCCAATGTTTTGCTGAATGTGTGAACAAGCTAGAAAACTAGAATCTAAAAATGTTAACAATATATATATATTTTTTTTACAATCACATTCTACCATAGATACATTTTTTTTTGGTCCCATTTGACAGGAAATACTCTTATATTAAATATGCCCCACATGTTTGTCTTCTGGTGGAGAAGCATCACCTGCTTGTCCCAATGGAGATGTTTATGCTCTTCCTGGAACGTTCCACAGTGTTGCATCACACTTATCCATTCCCATGGAGACAAGCCACCACCAGGACAAGTAACAGGTCTGATCTGTGGAGAGGCAACACGGCTCAAAGTAGGTTTTTCAAGGTATTTTTTAGCAATAGAATAACTTACTTTAAACAATAGAAGATATATATATTTAATGTCTTACTGTAGAACATTCTAGGCAATAACTTCAAGCAGCTGATGGACGTCTCATCAGGAAAAAATCATAGTGCATTTTTAACCTAAAAATAAAGCCACCTTAATAAATGTATTCACTTGTGACAGTCGATATGGAGTCAACACACTGAACTGTTTTACCTGATCATCCATTCAATTGCACCTTATGAATTATAGTGTTTTTAACTTAGTTTGGGCTTGCTCATATGTTCTGATAAACATCTCTACTATAATACTTCTCAAACGGCGTCTATAAAAAAGCCTGTAAACCCTTTCACACGCCTCAGCTCACTTCCTGTGTTCGCTCATACAGAAGAATATGAGCCAAACCACTGCATTTTCTCACCCACATACACCTTGCTGCACATCTCCACTGACATATAGTCTCAACCCGCGCCGCATCTATTTTCGAAACCGCGCACGATAAACAAGCAAAAAGTTGGTTTCTTCCACAGTCTTTGTCTTAAAAGCAAAAACAAAATGAGTAAAAGTGGTGCTGCATTGTGTGTTGTAGTATAAATGGATGCAGATTGAGTTCTGATGTAGCAAGTAGCGTGTTGTAATGTTGCTCTGGCCAAATAACAAACTCCTGAGCTGATGGTCATTGTGGAAGTACCCTATTCAAAAAGAACCCAAGTCAAAATAAATAATTGCAACCAAAATCACCAATTTTCAACTACAGTATGTACACTTTAATACTACAATTAATCAGGTGCGTAGACAGCGAGGTACAAAGAGCTGTGTTGTCTGGGGCCCCAGGTTTGAACTCTCTTCCTTCATGGGATTTATGCAACATTTTGAGGACTCCCATTGTTTCAAATTGTTAATCTTTATGGTAATGGCCCCAATTTATCATCATTCTGAAACCCATGGATTAGAAGGAGGCCCCTGGCAGACTTCTCGCTCCGGGCCACCAAATTTCTGTTGATTGGCCTGCTATCTACTATTACAACTTCTGCAATGTTACTACAAACTAGAGTTGTCAAACGTATCCAAAATCAGATACTAATTGACACTAAAATTAAGATTGCTACTAATTTTTGCAAGTATTTACAAATTAAACATTTTAGATGGATCTTGCACTTCCTCAGACCTAGTTTAAGACTGCAGGGTTTAATCAAAAGAGTACTACAATTTAGTTTTTGTCTATTGTGTAAAATCATGACCAAACCCAATTAAAGGGTTTTTCATATTATCACTGTGGTATCAAAATCTTCTTTGAAATTCAAGTATATTTCTTGGTATCAAAATCAAGTTATAAATGACTACAAACATTGTTTACTATATCACTACTACAATTACTATTCAAATTGCTGGCCAATTCTTTGTAATTTGCTGTATATTAATTTCCTATTGAATTAGTGTTGTGTTTTTTTGTATTTCTAAGAGAAATTTACCCCGTTATCTACAAATTCATGTCTGTCACGGTTAAACGTTTGTTGGAGCTTGTTTTAGAACTTTCCCCACACATCTCAGCTGCTGGGAACATTCTCACTAATCAAAAGTGTTACAACCTCTGTCACTTCATGAACAGCCCTCACTTGGCTGTGGATTAACTACAGCGAGTGTCACTGGAGATACAGAACAAAGGTTGGGGCAAATTGGCACAACACACACTGGGGATGTCACAATATCACATTTAGAGTTGTGATTATAGTGAAAAAAATGACATTTAACCATTATTTGCCATTATTGAGACTGCCCAAACAACTGAAATATTTTCTTTCATTCCTGTGGTCGAACATGTTAGAATTCCCCAGGTTTGTTACCAGCTTTACAAAATTCAACTTTCTGAAAGAGAGTGGGAAAGGGGAAGGGGTGGTCTGAAAGGGGTGCTCGAGGGTTCATGGGAGTTTGCCCAACCAGTCCACATGTGCTTTGTGGATCTGGAGAAGGCTTTCGACCGTGTCCCTCGGGGTGTCCTTTGGGGGGTGCTCCGGGAGTACTGGGTCCGGGGCCCTTTGCTCAGGGCTGTCCGGTCCCTGTATGACCGGAGCAGGAGCTGTGTTTGCATTGCCAGCAGTAAGTCAGACCTGTTCCCAGTGCATGTTGGACTCCGCCAGGGCTGCCCTTTGTCACCGGTTCTGTTCATAATTTTTATGGACAGAATTTCTAGGCGCAGTCAGGGGTCGGAGGGTGTCCGGTTTGGGGACCACAGGATCTCATCTCTGCTGTTTGCAGACGATGTTGTCCTGATGGCTCCATCAAACCCGGACTTGCAACATGCACTGGGACGGTTTGCAGCCGAGTGTGAAGCGGCTGGGATGAGAATCAGCACCTCCAAATCCGAGGCCATGGTTCTCGACCGGAAAAAGGTGGCTTGCCCTCTCCAGGTGGGTGGGGTGTCCTTGCCCCAAGTGGAGGAGTTCAAGTATCTCGGGGTCTTGTTCACGAGTGAGGGAAGGATGGAGCGTGAGATTGACAGGCGGATCGGTGCAGCGGCTGCAGTGATGCAGTCGCTGCATCGGACCGTTGTGGTAAAGAGGGAGCTGAGCCGAAAGGCAAAGCTCTCTATTTACCGGTCGGTCTACGTTCCTACCCTCACCTATGGTCATGAGCTTTGGGTAGTGACCGAAAGAACAAGATCGCGGATACAAGCGGTCGAAATGAGTTTCCTCCGCCGGGTGGCTGGGCGCTCCCTTAGAGATAAGGTGAGGAGCTTGGCCACACGGAGGGAGCTCGGAGTAGAGCCGCTGCTCCTCCACGTCGAGAGGAGCCAGCTGAGGTGGCTCGGGCATCTGTTCCGGATGCCTCCTGGGCGCCTCCCTCGGGAGATGTTTCAGGCATGTCCCACCGGGAAGAGGCCCCGGGGAAGACCCAGGACACGCTGGAGAGACTATGTCTCTCGGCTGGCCTGGGAACGCCTCGGGATCCCCCCGGAGGAGTTAGAGGAAGTGTCTGGGGAGAGGAGGTCTGGGAGTCCCTGCTCAGACTGCTGCCCCCGCGACCCGGCCCCGGATAAAGCGGCAGAAGATGGATGGATGGATGGAACTTTCTGAAAGACAAAATTAAGTTATGTGACAATAACGTAAGGTATTTACATTTAGGGTTTTTTTTCGACTATAGATTGAAGTAACAGGACTTACTTTTGCTTCTAAAATCATCATGAATATTGTTTTTTGATTCTTAGAATTATATTATGACCTGAATAATCACAATTATTGCTTAACCTATTAATCTTGACATATTGATTTTTGTTAATATCATCTACTGTCTGGGATGCTGATACTCAGGTGAGCTTGTTCAGGGGCATCAAATCTATTGTCTTTTATTACCTCTTTTTTTACTTTTTAATGAGGTGCCGTGGTACGTTGAGCCAACCTCATTAAATTTTATATTTAGTAACTATATTTACAATTCACAAAGAGAATCAGAAAAAAATATGTGTTGCCATTGAAAATACACTAGGAATTTTCTTCTGCAATGAAATGCAACATAAAACAAGAATTTACCAAATTAAATATAAATGAATGAAGAATGCAATTGATGAATTAAATGTTTAGCTTCTGTCAAATTTACAAATTAGCCTGCTTGGCTGCTGTTCCTTCACTTACATGAAAACAGGCAAGCTGTCAGTCACAAATCTGCTTCTTTCATTGTCTTCCAAAAAGCTTTCTGAATAACTTTGATTTCTGGACAAATGTGTGCTCAAACAAAAGCCCTTTAAACTCAAACTGTGTGTTGTTTAGTTGAGAACCCAGACGCACTGATTTGACAGACTGCCTGGTCTCACATGATCCAAAGATGGAAAACAGACTGTTGTACGTGTTTGCATCGACCCAGGACAGATGGGTTCAATATGTTTTCCTTATAGACCAAACAGAACATTATAGACCCAGAACAGACAGGGCAGAGAAGGACTCCACCCCAGAGACACAGCGCTGTCCCAGGCCTCACTGCTGCCTGCTGTATTATGATCACGCCTCCAGGTAGTAAACCCAGTCAGTTATGTCCCGTATTGTCAAGCGTAAAGTTTTATTTTCTTCATTAATGACAACACGCAACTTATGTGTTTATCCTCCATATGACACTCGGGGCAGATGATACAAAACACGATGGCAACGCGTGGCCCCTGGTGAAAAACCTGAGTAACTGCTAATGCTTTGAGCTTGAGTATGAAGTGGGATAAAATGCATCTTTTATACGCGACAACTTGCCCATAATCTTGGTCATTTAAGACATTTAAAGGTGCACTGTGTAACTTTTCTGGTAGAGGGTTCACCACCTGTTTGTCTCACTGCAGATGCTTTGCCTAGAATGTTACACAGTGTGGTATTAAACCTGTCTTTCTACATTGGAGACAAAAACACGGTGCTACTAAGCAGTTACTTGTCAGATCTGTAGAGGAAGATGGAAAGCCAGATAGTTTTGACCAATAAAGACACGTATAATGTAATAAATGCTAGAATTACATGTTTATAGCCATCCTGTGGAGCAAATACTTCACAATGACTCCACTTAAAAGTTACGCAGGGCACCTTTAAGTTGTTGTGACAAGCTACGAATGCCTTAATTCACTATTTGCATCATCGTCAGTATTTCTTTGTTTCTTTGATTGTTGTGATTTTTTTGTAGCAATATATCGTACTACATTGTGAAAGGCCTATTTACAAGCGCTGTCATATTGAATGCTCTAACCCTTCATTTAGCCATTATAATCAGCTCCTTATTAAATCAGCTCAAATCCCTCTCCATTATATTTTAACTGTTGTTAGCACATCAGTCCGTCACATTGACTGGATGCCTGATAAGTCTTAAAATACACATAAATAATGTTATCAAAGCCAACAGCCAAAACACCACAGGAAAATCAAAGTGAAAATGAAACAAAAAAATAGGGAAGTGAAACGGAGAAGCTGTGCAGACAAAACAAAGTTGTAAAAGTCTTTCCAGTGACGAGTCTGCTATAAAAGCCTAACACTGCACTTGTCAGATGTGATCTCTGCAGCTTGGGTTGTGTGTGTTGACGGAAGACTGACCCGGGCAGAGCAGGCGAAATCTAATTCTTGCTCAAATTGAAGAGATTGTCTGAACAAAGCAGAGCTGACAGGAAAAGCCTTTACATTGTGTGTAAGACAGAGAAACAGAGACGCCCCTGTCCATTTAGAAACAAGACAGAGGCATTTGAACAGCCATGGGTGAGTTTGTGACGGGCGATAAAAACATTTACCGGTGTCTCAAATTTTGTTCATCAAGATTTTAAATTAACCGATTAACAAACAATTTTAAACTGTTGTTATCCAAGTCTTCATTTTGTCTACTGGATCTGGACCTCTCAATTAAAATGAGAGAGGATTAGAAATAACGCAATATACAATGTTATTCATTGCACAGCCCTGTCTGAATGGATGCTCGTTTATGGATAAAAATAACGATTCATTTTTAAATTTGAATTACATTATTTAGATAGTTATACTTATGTACTGTAAAATGAGGAACGAGTAGACTGTGGTTCTGGTTTCAAAAGATTTTGTGAAGCAGAACAAATCAGAACATTATTGACATATATATTTTTTTCTTACATTTTTGATTAGAGTCATAATCACAATCGAAATTGCTCTTGGTAGTATTAAACAAAACCCTCAATATCAAACATATTCACCGTGCTCACATTAAGTGGCAGTGCAGGAAGCCGCAACAATGCCATAATAATAACCTTACTATTATTTATTCGATTCTTGCTGAATTAGCCCGTATTATGTTGACGTCCTGTAGCGTTTCGTCTCCTCACATGAACAGATGGAGCAGGCGGGGCGGGTGAAAGGGGAGGTGCAGCAGAGGCACACGGAGCAGAGGCTGGAGCCGTCACACGCCGAACAGAAGTGACAGACTAAACAGGTGAAGATCATCTCATTTGTACAGGCTTCAGAGACGGTCACTGATTAAGGCATCACAAAATACTCTCCCCATCTTCTATAGTTATGAGTTTGAAATCAACGCTACACATAGAGACTTTCAGAGGTGGTCATGGAGTTGTTCTCTGGGGCTTTCCTACTAATGCTCTTCTAATCTTTAGACGTAAAGATTAGACATTTTTTTTACTGCACAGCGCTGTAAGTCCTTTCTATGTGCAACTCCAGGCGCTGTCAAATCCTTATAAAGACCTTTTCTGAGTTGTAATTTTTGCAATTGCTATTATTATGCACCTTTAAGTCGTCTAGTTTGAATTTGCAGGATAAGCACACCTGACAGGGCTTTTTCTTCTTCATCTTGTTGGGAGGGCATCCGGCTTGGCTCTCTCTCCTCAATATATTCTTGCATACACAGTTTTTTTTCTACAAAATACATAACAATCCATTAGCCGTTCCGGTCAGACTCTGTTAGAAAGTATGGTCGAATCTAAGAGCACTTGTGAGCCACAGTGGGAAGGTCAAACAGGAGATAAGATCAGAGCAGAGAATGGCTTTACAGAGACATATCAGATAGAGACGCATCTGGGAAGTCGACACGCAGCACAGATTAGGCCTACATGCAGATAAGATGTTTGAGAACAACAATATGCCGGCCTTTTATGCAAAACATTAACTTTTATGGAGTTTA
Organism: Eucyclogobius newberryi; assembly: GCF_026437365.1. Lineage (NCBI taxonomy): Eukaryota > Metazoa > Chordata > Actinopteri > Gobiiformes > Gobiidae > Eucyclogobius > Eucyclogobius newberryi. The sequence goes on along the minus strand of NW_027315790.1, from coordinate 20,216,721 downwards.
TCTGAAGAAAATGCGTCGTTTGGAGCTAAAATCATCTTCACATAATATAAATGAGCAGTGTTTTCATTAGCTTCATTCACATCGAATCAGTGGCTTTGAGGATTAAATTTATTTCCACATCAAAGCAAAATCAAGTAAACATTTTAGGGGCTGACGTGCTCTGCGGCTCTGGTTGGATCGTTCATGTACTTTGGATCAGATACGCTCTCTATCAATCATCTGTTGTCTTAAGTAAAAGACATTATACAGAGAAATATGCGAGGATCAAACATGAAGATTGGAGGATGCTGGGTAGTTTTACAGGAATCATACGGGCAGAAGGACTCACCTTTTGTCCCAGTCTTCTATTATATAATATAACAAATGGGCTGCAAGGTAGATCATAATTTAATCGAAGCGCAATTTAGCAAATCGCAATGATCACAATTGTTTAGCTAACATAATTTCCTTTGCAAACAACAAATGATTCTGTCTTATGTAAAAAGCCTGGCTAACCCTGGAGCTTAGACCTCTATAAACGTGTTCGAAAACGCCTGGGATTTTTGGATAAATTACATTTCAGTCTAATCCAAAAACTTGAAATGTGAAGTTTAAACAAAATCCGACGAAAAAAATAGAAATGAATCGTAATCACGTGCTAAATAATTTAGTATATAAATATGTTAAATAGTTCAGCACTAATAACCAACAACCTGAAAGTCTTATAGAAGTAGAAACATCATTAAGAACACTGCATTTGTACATAAAGTGTGTAAAATAAATTAGAATTTGCTGTTTTGCACCTTTTAATTTGACCGCTGCTTTGTTTGAGTCCAGTGTTGATGAATACCAGTTCTAATTACAAGACATACTTTTTGTTTGTGGTCAATATTTCATCTTTATATTCAGAGTAGAGGGACAGATGCAGGACGAGCCCACGCGTTCACAGCCTAATTGCGTTTGGCTGTAGTGAATAGCCAAACACGTTGAGCGGAAACTTTTCAAATGATAATGCACAATCACTAGTTGGATTAAGTCACCTCACTCTGCTGGGAAGGTTCCTGAGAGCCACGTTGCCACGGCGATAAGGTCTTGCCCTTTCCACTCTGCCCTTTGCCCCTTGCTCTCGTCGAAGGGGGCATGAGCCTCGAGTCAAACAGAATCCCCCCCAAAACAATGACACCAGAAATCCGTGATGAAAATAGATGGCGCTGCTGTGTCTGTTTTGCATCCATTTTTAAAAGTTGAATGAGGCTTTCTTTGAGCTCATTCTGGACTCATTCGAGAGAGGAGGAGGATGCAAATATTTGATCAAATGGTAGTCGCCTCGATGTGTGAGAATCGCTTTGCACAGTCAAATGTTCATTCTCCACTGCTTTGTTTTTCCTGCTTATTTTTGTGTCCTGCTTCTAAATGCAGTAGAATTCTGTGGGGAAAAAAACTACAGAGTCATTTTGTTTCTTTGCAATATTACACTCAAAATATCAACATTTCTACATTTTTAATAGGTCAATAAGAAGACAAGGAATGCAATTGTTCTTAATTTGCTTCAAAACAGCATTTATTTGTTATTTAAAAGATTTCTGTACATGAGATAAGGCCTGATATTCCTTATGACTTCCTTATGAATTAACATCTCTACATAATATTCTGTTCACGTGTTGCTTTGTATGATCAATTATATTATTAATTCTGAATCAAAAGCGCGTTGCTGACCCATTCAGTTCATTACCAGGCATTATAACTTGCATCTTTTGGAGAGATTCTGTTCTGCACGTACCGGTACCGTACCGTACGTCCTTCAGTTGTGCTAGTTTGAGACGTCCCTAAAGGCAGGTGTTTTGCATCTCCACGTTCACCACTCCAGATGCTGAGCTCGCCAGTAATTGCCAAATGTTTTCTCGTGCATCCAGAGCCCAGATACAGGAGGGAACTAGATATTGGAGCGACATTAGACTGAAGATAGAGCCAATACAATGAAGTCTAACGTCAGTGTGACAGCCTGCAGCCCTCCTCTATAATTTTATCTTTATCTGTTTTGTTTGTTTGCCTCTGTTGAAGCACATGCATTTGGGAGAAAAGATTCCCCACAATGCCGAGCTTATAAGTGGTGGTAAACAATCACGGCACGCTCCTAATTTTGTTGTCACGATTTGAGTTGTACTGTGAATATGTGTGCGCAAAGTGCTACAACGATGGCACTGGCTGGCAGCGTGCGAATTATAATAAGTGTGAAAAATCTCATTAATGCCGTTCGGCTCGGCTATGGCTGAAGTCCCTTGTATTGTCACTTTTCTGGCGGGCCCCCGAGCGCTAGCTGGCTAACTAGCATCATTGCCATGGCGACCCCAGCAGCAACGATGCCTTCCCCACTCAAACTCACACCTTTCCCTCTCCCTTTTTGTGCCGTGACAAAGCTTGACAAACCGCATGTGACTCGGAGGGCTTAGCGCCGGGGAATTGTCAGGGCAATCCCCGACCCTCCACCGCCCCCCGACCCCAAATTCTAAATAAGCGGCCATATTGATTTTTAATGATGGCATGGAGTGCGGAAGATGGCTCTGCTGCACAGGACGGATGGGGAAAGCGGAGTCTTGGTGTGAAGTTGAAATAACCAAAGTTTGTTTCAAGAAGCTGAGCAATTATTATGTGTTTAGGGCTGAAAATCGCTCTTTTATACCGTTATTATTGTGCAGATGATCATATTTATAACACCTGTCACTTTTATAACTCATGTCCACAATGCTTTATCTCTTTATACTGCTATTTCTGCACTTTTGTTGCGCACATTTTCCATTATATTTAGTCAAACGTCTATTTTTATAGTATTTTATGTATTGAGAGACCAAGCAGCTGGCCTTCTGTTTCTGTTTAGATCACTTTTTTCTATAAGTCAGATAGTGTCTTTTACACAATCCTTTATCTTAGCATGGCCTCTTTCATGTCCCGAGTCTTAAAGTATATACACGTTCTTACAGATGGCATGACAATGTTTGACTCTGAGTGAAGGTTGTGAATCCGAAACATGTGTCCGTGCTATCGGATCGGCTGCAGCTCGGCGCTCAGCTGTTTGTAATATAAGAGCAAAGGTTTTCCTGCAGGATATGAATGTCAGTCATCTCAGAGCTCATTTGTTTAATGTCATTGCCTGCCCTCAGATGTAACACAGGCTCTAAGGTCTTCATTTCTGTGCAGGAGAGAGTATAAACCCGCACATTCCCTCAGTCTGGTGGGAGTAGTGAGGTAACTTGACATCAGTGTGCTGTTTTAACCAATGACTATAATCGTTGTCATCGTTTTTTTACTTCCCCAAATGTTTAAAAGCTGTATGGTTAAAACAGTTGAATGCAAAAAAAATAAATTTGGACAATTTTCAAGATAAAAACAAAAACCGAGCTGTTGAAACTCAAATTTCACAACTTTCAGGGCCTAAACAAATTACAGCAACAACTAAAGGCAAAATAGATTTTACTCTTCCTGAAATACATCAGTAACAAGGCTTTTAATCTATAACAACATCTGAACAATGGACCACAATAGTTAAAATTGTATTCTGCACACGTTCTGCCAGTTCTTTACAACTAAATCGTTCATGCATTTTTTGGTATTCCATCACCTTCTTGCATCAGTGCTTCTCCTGTATCGACAGACTCCAGTACATAACGGTCATGCACCCACATTTAAATACATTAATATAGGTCAACATTTCACTTATTTGCTTATCACGTCTTGTTAACACCCATCTCGAGCCTCTCAGAACCCGCTCCGGTGCTGCCCCTATTGTACAGACCGACCTGCTGTTAAACATAGCCGACGACACATATGGAGCGTCTCCCATAGATCAAAGTGTCGTCACAGCTAATTAATCCATATCACTGTTAATTAATCAACTTAACCTTAGGCTTTAACGACCCCCCTCCTTTTGACTTCCCCGATGTCGTGACTTAAAACGAGCTGCATATTTTTACAAATGCTATTGTTCAATTGTAATTGAATTTTTTTTTTAAAAATGTATCTACGATTGCAGACAAATATATGGAAGTATTAAGACAAAGCTAGTGATAAGAAAGAAATACAAACGCAAAAAGAGGAAGCCATTAACCTCCTAGACATTTACCTAATTAATTCTGTCCGTGCTGTAAATGAAGTGCAGCACCTTGGAGAAGTCGTACTCGTTTAAACTCATGTAAAATGTATGTCGGCCCACATTAACAAGAGCTGCCTCTGCCTCACTATAACGTCACATGTAATCTTTATTCCACTCAGACCTCAGGCACACGGCTTTGTCGAGCTACAGAGCTAAAGCTAAATAAACCATTAGAGTATTGAAACAGGTGTGAGGCTGTAGGAGCGCGTTTGTGTGTGATGAATGTGTTTATGTTGGTGTTAATGATTGCACCAACATGGGACTTGTGCGTAAGTCAGAGTGAACAGTAACATTACACCCGAGCATTCATTTCTTTGATGAAAGTGTTAATAGTATATTCTTTATTAGAAAAAAATAAAAAAAATAATAATGAAAATTAAATAAATATATATGTAGACATTTCTCATTTGTCTGATAATGAAACCTTAGCTAATATGTTTAAAGACTTGTTTTACATTTCTGTTGAATTGACATAATATCATCTGAAAATATTGTTATCGGGGTATTCATTTTTGATAATATTGCCCGCTCCTAAACCCAAGATGACGTACATCTAATGTTTCTAGGGTTGTTAATGTATGTATTTCAGATGTTTAGAAAACATTATTCAAATATGTAAATCCTCTTGTCATTTTGAGTCAGCTGTTGTTTGAAAATGTGTTTTGACGGTTATTATTAATAACAGTTTGGTTAGTTTTGAAAAGCAGAAAGTTGAATGGTAACATTACTTCTGACATTGTTTTGTTGACTGAGCAGTTGCTGTGGCTCAGAGTGCTGCGGTGTGCTGCCGGTGCATTCCTGTGGTTTAGCACTTTGCTTTAGAAAACAAATGTCTGACCCACTCACTCCATCCGCACGCTGCACCGTGTGTGATCAAAATAACAGACAAACGCTGTTCACACTGTTCTCCGAGTGACCACCAACACGTCCGGCTTCAAACAAAAGCACTGCCTTGAGTCTGGACTGATCTTTGATATATTGAGAAGCGTACACTTTGATACAAGATTTTGTGCTTTTTACATTTCCCATATAATGAATCCTCATCTTGTAATAGAGCAGGGTGAACTTTTTAGCTTAACATAAAGGACGTTTATTATTTCACATTTGACAAGTGCCACATATCATCCCATCAAAATGCATGAGTTTTACGGGTGCAGTGTAAGCTCTCACAGCAGGGTTCTTCTCAGCAGGCCGACTGTTGATAATATGTCCTTGTAAAACTTCATCCTGATTGTTGCACATTTACTCAAAGCACACAATTACACAGGCAGTGACACCTTTTCTGATTGACACAAAGACAGAGCCTGTGGCTGCAGAAGCACATGACACATGCAGTGAAGTCATGACTGAAGGTGTGAGAACAGGATGTAAGACCATTGGCTTCCAGCTACTTGTTTTCGATTGTTACTCACATTATTATTCGAAACATTTACATTTCAAACCTTGATTCCTTCTGTGATTTGGATTGGTTTAATTTCACGTGTTACAGTCTCACAAGAACACATTATTTAATACTTACTTCCCAATTTTACAAGCCTAAATGTTCTTATCTTGAGAAAGTTTACAAGTCATTTGATGTTAGTGGCATCATCCAACTGTATTAGTTTATGGGTCACTCATCACTCATCATCACACAATAGTTAATCGGTTTGAGCATCAGCATTTAATCAGGTGAGCAGTATATTTGTATGGAAATAGTGACCAAAAAGGTAATGTTATTATTCGATAACTACACCTCCTGCATGTCATGTGAACTCTAGTGAACTCTCTGGAAGGCGTAAGTCACCTTCATGAGTCCATGTTAATAGAAAGTTAAAACCATACTCCAGAACATTCTCTATGGTGATGTATATGTTTTATGCTTTACTGTGGATTATATAAATGCAAGCCTGCTCCGAATGAGGATGTTTTTTATAGCTTTTTCAGGGCAAAAAAAGGTGAATAAGCAAAGATGTACATAGGCCCATTACTAAACACAGCCTTCATTAGATTGTGTTTATACCTGGATGAAGGCAATAATCTTTCAGTTTTTTCCTGTGAGTGTGTCTGCAACTGAAACTCCAAAACACACGGCTACAAACAGATGACAGTTTATAATGTGGCTTTTGTCGAAGTTCCATTAGGAATTATCACAAAACACAACAAACAAAAACGGGTTTACAGTCAAATCCTTCTGTGGTCCCGGTACAATAATCTCATACAGCGACCCAAATGTCACACTCAAAAGCCAAACAAACAGCCCAAATGTACTCAGCTTGACAAGAGGTGCCCGCCGCTCCTCTGAGGCTGCCGCGAGGAGTCGAATCATTGAGTGACGAATGGAAATGTTCTCGGAAACAATTTACCGGCTCAATCTGCAGCAAATTAATCTCCATCCCTCTTTGCGGCGTTGTCGAATTATCTGCGGGTGCGAGGTGCGCGTTTCCGCCGTTCTGGTCGGTCGGATGGTGGGACTGTAATTTGATTTTACGGTATTACGTATTTTGGAGCCTTCTCGCTGCTGCAAGAGGAGATTTGAAGCCGTCTTGCGCCTCCGGATTAGCGCCATCATATTTACATTACAGAAGCATTAGATTTCCCATACGTCTTTCAGAAGTGATGATAAAAGCCGTTTCAAAAATATATGCGCGCCGGTAGCTCGAAATCAATTGGCTTATTTTCATATTTACTGCCGTCCGTTGTTTATTCAGGTCATCGTGTTTCGCAATTCATCAAAATTTGCTTATAAATCTTGAGTGTTTTTTATCTTTCCATCTCTGCTCTGACACCCATCTTCATAATGGTGTCGTATAGCATTTTGCCCGCAGCTAATTGCAGTGTTTTTGGCTGGCTTCTCAGGCAGGCAGGTTATGTTTTATTTGTCTGAAAACAATTTAAAGTATTGGAGACAGGCATCTTCCCCAATTGAGCGGCCAAGCACAAAAGACTTATTGCTTGTTAGGGAGGCATGGTACAGGGGAGGAGAGAGAGTGAGAGGCTCAGAGACGCGGGGATGAAAATAGCCGTATTTGTTTCGGGTTTCGAGGTGATGTCCACTCCACACAGCTTTCAAAGAGGTCAAAGGTTGTCATCTGGATAGCTTTAGTATCAGAGCTGTCCCCTTTAGCGCTGATTGAGGTCGTTCTGTGTGGCCCCCCAAACTTGTGACCCCTAATTCCCCGTAGTCATCCAGCAGCTTGAGTTGGGATTGAGTTTACACAGTTTTTAATATGCTAATAATAAAGACACATAAAACCTATGTCCTTGCGACTACTGCATTATTAAATAAGCTTAAAATTCAAATGTGCTTTGGGTTTTTTTCAGCTGTAATAGACCATTGTATTGCATTGTATTGTACTAAAGCTTCTAAAGTCTTATATATTTTACAAATGTTTGTTTTCATATTACTCTAAGCTGTGTGATAAGAACCATTCCGTTATATTCATATTTAACAATAAGTTGGAAGTCAATGACAATATAATTGAAAATACAAAAACGCTTGTTAAATTGATGTTAAACAGTCAAAAAGCAAAAAAATGGTTCGTAGCAAAGTACAGCTACATTACCTCACATACATACGTTTGATTTGTCTTCATATTCAAATAAGCTATTATATGTACATGAAAATATATTCAGCTTGTCCCATGTGTCACCTGTGTAAAAGCAGCCGTAGGAAAACACATTTACCACTTTGCATAATAAGCTCAAAACTAATACACTTAATCACAAAGGCAGCCCAATAACTGAGACGTTTAGACAGCAAAAAGATGCTGTAATTATCCCAAAGAGCCCATGAGAATTCAGCGAAAATAACCGCGCGGACTGATTGAGTTTTGCTGTTGCTTTATCCAATATATTTTTATGTGCTCCCGCTGTGTTAATAACATGAAGTTTATGGAGTGTGCCCTGTAATTAAATAATGCTCGATGACTTTGAGGGGAACGCGGTGGCTGTTTTGTGCGCGGGCCTGTTCTCTCGTGGCTCTAATGGGGTGCAGATGGCGGCCAGAGGTTGTCCGGCGCTGCAGACGGGGAGCAGCGGGGAGTGTCCCGTTCATGGCATTAGGCTGTGCCCCACATGCCAGTCCTGGGACAGAGGGAGAGCGCCTGTTTGTGTGTGTGTGTGTAGGACATCGGCCAGGACACAGTAAAACATTGTAAAGGCATAAAAGGCAAGTGTTAGGTGACAATACAGACAGCGGAAGCGTTAGCTCGGGGAGGAAACGGCATGGAAATAAACCAAGGATCCTCTAGTTCTGGAGTAAATGCTCCACATATCCAGACAATTTCATACTCTCAAGTTTGGAATGGGTTTTCCCTTTAAACTTACAATTATACAACATAAAATCTGCTTTACTTTACCTGTTGTCTGTCTAAAATAATAGAGAATGCGATGTTTTGACGTCATCTGAAGCCAGGCGATTATTTATATACCTTTACACAAATTGGCATTGTCGAATATTTATTTTTTACATTTCAGACCTCTAGGGATGTCATGTCACAATATCAAAGTAACTAAATTAACCCTTCGGGGTCGACGCCCGCACCGGTGCGTTTTGAAACATGGTCGGCTTTAGGACCCTGTAGCATGAAAAAAAGCTGACGTCATACGGAAGTGGAGACCCGTACCTACGTCTGAGTTTTTGTTTTTAGTGAATCCATCCATTAAAACCAAAGTTATGATCATTTCAATTCCATTAAAAATGTGCGAAAAAAAATGCGCTCTTTTCTGCTTCTGCGTTACATTTCTTATAATAACTTTGTCGTCTTTTGTGATAAAACGAAACGGAAAAAAACGTTAGCTTGTGCTAACCCGGATGTTCAGGATGCACACGAGGAATGTAAACATTAGTCACATGACAAATAGTCAAAGAGGAAGAACGAACGAGAGGAATCATGCTGTTTTTGAGTAGTTTTGGAGAGTTTTAGTATTTCAAGTATTTCATTGTCAGTAATATAGTTGTTGTGAAGCAAAATGAGGGGCACACGTCATGTTGATCAAGTTTAGACCTGGTTTAGACCTGGTTTAGACCTGGTTTAGTCCTAGTTTAGTTCTGGTTCAGACCTGGTTTAGTCCTGGGTTAGTCCTGGTTTAGACCTGGTTTAGACCTGGTTTAGACCTGGTTTAGTTCTGGTTTAGAACTGGTTTAGACCTGATTCAGACCTGGTTTAGACCTGGTTTAGGCCTGGTTTAGTCCTGGTTTTGTCCTGGTTTAGACCTGGGTTGGACCTGGTTTAGAGTTCCTTCTGAACATCACTCACATGGAAGTGCAAGGCCTGTGATGTGGCTCTTTGTGTCATTTTGGACAGAAACTGTTTTGAGCAGTAGCACAAATAGAAAAACGCCTGAGGATTTACCTACTTTTTATTGTAAATAGCTGTTTATTGCTTGTATATATCACCAGAATACTTTTATATGTTCATATTTGCACCTTGTGGTTCAGTTTGAACCTTTTTAAATGCTTGGTTGAGCATGTTTGAGGGTTTTACAATGAAAAAAACATATTTTTTCTAGACGGACTTCTGTGTGTGTTTAGGTCCAGTATGTTGAAATAGTATGTCAAAGTGAAAAACTAACTAACTGATCATATAGGTGAGGTTGTGCTGAAAAAAAAAGATACCCAACATTGGTCTGGTAAACATTTCTTAATGTAGTATATCAGGGCAAAATTGAAGGTACCCAAAAACGGCCAAAAAAGCTCCGGACCTCGAAGGGTTAACTTTGCTTTCTGTCACAAAATTTGTGACAGAGAGCAAAGTTAATTTAGTTGTAAAGTTTAAACTTGCCGAATGAAAAAGTAATGAAATTGGCACATAAACAAACTGATAAATAATTACTTTTTACATAGACTCATGTTTTTCGAGTTTGTATTTAACTGAAATAACTTGTTGCTGCCACTTATTCTCACAATTATTATTTTTACACAATTATCAAGTAACAGAATACTCTTGACATCCCTACTGTCCTGGCTGGAGTGAAAGTGATATGACACAATGATTTCTAATTGAAAATAAACCCTGTTCTGACTCTAAAATTTAACCTTGTAGGAAGTTTAGTGTATAGTTAAATTCTTCCATTTTAATTAGAGATGTCAAAAAGGTAGGTATACATTCCTTACTAACTTCAATATTAAGAATTGGCCAAAACCAACACAGAATAATTCATCCTTTTGATTATTATTTAATGGGCAGCTCATATTTTAACAGGTAATGCATTCATCACCAAGCTAATTTACCATGTTAAATAAGAGTCTTTACCAGGCCTCATGTCGGGACTCTGCCTTGTTTCAGAACAGGAGGGGAGGCTGAAAGGCTTTTGATTAATAGTACAAATCCTCCTCTTTCCAATGCTCCAGAGGACTGATGGGATGTGGCGTTTCAAAAGATCCCCAGGTCATGGAGCCTTTGAACTTTGACCTTTGACCCGTGGCTCCATATGAAAAAGGATCTGAGACAAAGGAATGACTGCGAGTGGCACCTCCTGCTTTGCACAGCGGCCCTACGGTTATTTACATGCGATGCCGTGGAAAATGTTGATCCTTTGACACAAATCAGCATTTATTTATTATGAAAAGTGTTGCCAATAGACAGAAATTTGTTTTTGATGTAAATATCCCCCCAAAAGCAATTATCATCAAGAAAGTTTAAGTATCAAGCTGATATTCATACATAACAACTGAAGTCATAACGGTGGCCTTAGTTGAGCTCAGTAAAACAGTTTAAACATTAAATTAAGAAAACAAAGGTGCTGTCATGTAGTTTCCTTGTCAGACAAGCTTTGGCCCTTGTTTACTGTACAACTGAAATGATCGCTAACCATGTCCTACCAGGAAGTAACACTGTCATGTCACACTAGCGGAAACTATGGAGGTATTTTTGCAAAATCTTGAGCATGAATTAAGTGAAATGTGTATGCACTTTGAACTATATCAGCAATCACTTATAGCATGAGAGTATCCCACCGGTCCAACCTGAACGTAATTTTCCGGCTTGTATCTGCTGAATAAATAAAAACTTGAGCCTGTCATGGTGGCGGAGCAGCTCTGACTCCACGGAGGTTTGGCAGCTCTTGTGTTTGATTAGCCATTAGCCCGTGGTGATGGGAGTCACAGTCAGAGCCACTCCCTTTGATTACAGCACACCGAAAAAATACATGTCCCCAGCCAATACAGATCACTTCAGGGGGCTGATTTGGCTGGCTGCCTCGTGACTCCCCTCTCCTGTCGCAATCAGACGTGCTGTCATAGTCGGCAGAAGAAAAAACATTCAAATACAATTATACAAACAGAGCCCGAGTCGTAGGAGAGAGTGAGATTTTTCATTTGTGGCCAAACATGTCACAGGATATGAATGTGCTGTACTGAGTATGTTTACGTTTAGAGAGTTATTGGGGAATTAAGAACGGAAATGTCACTGCAAGCTCCGGTACTTCACAATGTATGGGTTTAGGGTCATGATCCAAGTGGCTTAAGCCAAGAAAAAGGTTATCACGGGTGCTGTGACCCAGTATAACAGCCAAAACAACAGCGTTTATTCACAAAATTAAGTTAGTTTTGCCTCCATGGGAAACTAGTATGGTTGAAAACATAAAAAGTTTACATTTCATTCGATCACATTGTGCATTGATTTTCTTAACAGTTTGGCAAGTAATAATTAGCTTGTGACCTTCTCTGTATGAAGCTCACATGGAAAATAAACTTTTGTTACCAGACCACTTTTAAGTGTTTTATTGTAAATCTTCAATTTAATAAGGCTACACAAAGACATCACAGCCAAAGATCATAAATCCTTCAAAGGGCGACAGACCTGAAGAAACTAGTAAAGCCATTCTCCTAACATTTTTATGATTCCAACAATTTTCTTTTTGGGTAAACTTAACCACCACAATCCAGGCTGTTCTCTTAAAAAGATATCCCAGAAAGAGTATTTTTACACTACCAGAACGATTTAACAGTATTCTTATGTGAAATTAGTTTAATTATCACCTCTGCTCTAGAATCGAAGTTAAGACCCAAACTTCATGTCTTATTGTAGATGATTTTATTCCTTTTTGCAATTCTAAAGCTCGCATTCTCCTTATTTAGACATTTTTCAAAGCTCAAAAATACCTCCTTGGTACCTATAGCTCGCACCACTTAAGCACACATTAAAACAATCCGTCAGGTTATTGTGGCAGATAAGAACGAGGCTTTGGGCCACGGCTCATAAAAGATGCATCATCTCCACACACCTGAGTCAAATCTCTGCCACTTTTTCCCTCACTCTCAAACTCTTAGTGTCGCGCTGAACACAACAGCTGGCGGTTCTTCCCCCCTGCTATTTTCTCCACAGCTCACCCCTCATTTATCTACCCACCCCTCGGCTGCTTTCATGCTCGGCTTGCAGCAGCTTTTGTCCAGTTGCAGAGCAGCTCCTGAGTGGGATGAGGGGGGGAGGCACGGGGAGTGCGAGGGGGAGAGTGGAGGCCCAGTTCAACTCGCACAGCTTGTTCCGTCTTCTTCACTTTGCACAAAGGTGGAGGTAGACTCTGGTAGACGCCATGAGGGGTCGGCGACATTGACAAAAACTATTCTGATAGCAACGTTCAGACGATCCAGCAATATATATGGCACCGCTAGATGCTTTTGAAAAGAGAGTATTGCAGATTTGTAAGGCAAGAGATCACTCTAGATCCCGAACACTGAGGGTGAAGTGGATGAGATGAGGAACTGGAGTTGAGCTGGTTGTGAGGCAAAGCAAAAGGCAGGTGTCTATCCTAAGATCTAGTTATTCACTGACACTACTTGAAAATGAGGGGAAACAGTCAAATGTATTGGCCAATTCAAAGGGTTTTACTGTAAAATATGAAAAACAGAAAGAAACTTGAGCCCACAGGGAGTAGCAGAATGAGACAGGAGTTAGTTTGAGCTCTGCCTAAATAGAAGCCCAACAGGAACCTGGATAATCCTCCCAAACTGCAGGTAACTGTACAGTAAGCCCGAGGCAGAGACTGGAAAGTTTGCTGAATACACTCCAAACTTCCTTGACTCTGGCACTTGAATACAGTAGACTTCAAAACCTTAATAAAGACATGGGAGGCATAGTTATTACCCCAGGACAACTGTTGTATTATGCTGTATATTGTATTGTTCAGATTTCATTAGAATGTATCAGGAATCAAAAATGTGTTTATTTCTTGTCGATGGGTAAATTCTTAAGAGCATCTGGTGTGGTACAGATTCAAAGTCACTGAGCACATGGAGACAGGATTATTTACTGCAGCACCATGGGAGAAACCCAAAGAAAACACTCGTATTTACAATATAAATATGTCATAAATGTACTAGAATATCTTACAGACATGATATAGTTTTCTCTGCAAATCTGCAGATCTCTGTTATCTGAAGACTTTTAACAGCTGTCAATAAATTCAAGTTGTTTTTTCCCTCGGGGTCCATCCGGTCTGTCCCCCTCCGCACACTTATGCTCTTCATTTGGCGCCACATCTGGATCAACTACAACTCTTTATAGACCCGGAGCAGTGGAATGGACGTTTAATTGTTTGCGAGCTTCTGTTTCTATTGCATTTATGACTCCCACATTCTTATGTACAGCTTACTTTAACATGTGTGTGTGTGACATGTGCCCCAGGGCTCCCACGCAGGCCAGACACTCTCCAAAGCCCTCAAGCAAAACTGCTACGCTTAAATATGGCAAAAACATGCATCATGAAATTGTCATGAATTTGTTGGCGTCGACATCCTGTTGACATGCACTGAATATGAAAGCATGTGGGTTTGCCTGTTGGGGGGCTTTAACTTACCCGATTTTGTTTCCCCCCCCATAAATACTGCTTGTAAAGACACTACATTAGCTAATATAAACATTGAAGGAAAGGTTTGAGATATAGATAATTACATTTTTAATATAGTCTAGTGCTATTCCTTGTAAAAGAGCGATGGAGAATGGAAGCGGTTACATCATTAGATATATAAAACAACAAAGGCACACAAAAACAAAACATAAAGAGAATGAAAATAAGAATAAAAATACATTTTCAAATAAAAAACGATTTATTTTTACGAATGTCTATTATGTCTGTCCAGTCCTTGATCGATAGTTCAGTTTGTATCCATTTTTTGTAATGGCGTTTGTCCCTGCAGCCAGAAGTATGCTCCAAAGGTATCCATTTATTGTTTCCATGGCAGGAATTTTGAAGCCCAGATACACAGTTCTGAAGTCAAGTGGGATGGCGAAGTCAAAAACAATTGCAGTGCTTTGTTAATGTCAGGTTAATATTACTGAACAGTTGGACTGTCCCAAAACACATGATGAAGATGAGCCACTTGACAGCCACAGTTTCTCCAGCAGCTAGTATTTCACTGTGAGTAGTGAGTACTTTACATGGTGTATTCCAATATAATTTCCAAACATGGGCAAGATCTCTCAATTTTACTGTTGGTCATTTACACAACCATGGTTTATGTTTGCTTTTTGGCACTAGTTACGTTGCTATAGCCTACAGTACATGGACTGTGGAAATAGCTTTTGGTTTATTGAGGTCCTATTGATTTATTAAATTTCAAATAGTCTATAATTTGTATGTCTTTTATCATACTAAATACAGTTTTACTTTCAGTTTAGAAAAGATGTCAAAATGCAGAAATATATTCACCTTTAAATTATCCAAAAATCTCTTAAAGCTCAAAAGAGGCACAGGGTTCAAGGGTGCTAGACACAGGAAATGACTGGGCGTTTGTTAGCCGCTTGTATTCGAGTCAAACGAGATCGTAAAAATGTCAATCTCAACAGTCGGCGGCAGGATGTGTGGCAGTTAGCACATGCAGGTACACCACACACACAGCAGTGGTACATGGGCCTGTATGTAAATGATCCAAGCCCCTCTGATCATTACGGCCCCCCTCTGCTGAGGCCGGCCACGTGCGCTCTCCCTGTAGCGCTGGAGCTAATTCTGCCATTGACACAGCTCTGCATACTAACACTGTGCAATGGTGCCAATTGATTAGTGTGCAGACAACGTAGCCATGCTAATGAAGTTAGCGCTGCATCAGCTAATTATACGGCATGGGACATATGGGAGCTGTGTGCATAGGTGGATGGGCCTAAGCAGTCAACAGTCATGGTAAATATTACATGCGCTTGGAGACTCCAGCAAACAGACACAGAGATACAAGTGTTGATGCGTGCTACAGGTCCAAGGTATAACAAGCTGCAGATACTTGATACACTACTAGATACTATGAAACTGCTCTGGTGCAGGGTCTGCTACCTGCTTTGCTCCATGGAGATGTTATTTCTTTGCCTAGAATGTTCCACAGTATGGCATTAGCTCCATGGACACCACCAGGCCGATAACAAGTCAGATCTTTGGAGAGGTGACCCAATCTTATTTATTTATACAGGGAAAGCCAAGTTTAATGTCATACTTTGGACATTTTTTGGCAAAACAAACTCTCCATGGACACAAGCATGTTGTAGACCCTCCTGCAGAAAAGTTACAGTGTACATGTTAAATTGTAAGAGCATGAGTGAATGAGTTCATGGTTAACCTCAGCCCATAGTACAATGATAGAGTAGTTTCATTGTTTACACTTTTTATTCAGTATTTACATTCTAATTTTTCTTTCTGCCAATCAGACAGGGCTGCATGTCCGTGTCCAACTCATGGGCAGTCATCAGAAGTGCCACCTCCTTTTGCCAAATCAGACTCCAGCTGTTTCTCTCTAAGTGACAAGTAAGCACAATCAGAGCACAAAACAGAGACTATGCTCTGCTGAGAAGGCTATGGGCTGCGGACTTCCATCTCTGCAGGACCTGTACGTTTCCAGGACTCTGGGACGAGCAGGTCGGATCACAGCCGACCCTTCTCACCCTGGACATAGACTATTGGAGCCACTCCCCTCAGGCAGGAGGCCACTCCCCTCAGGCAGGAGGCCACTCCCCTCAGGCAGGAGGCTACGGTCCATTCGGACCAGAACTTCCCGCCAGAAGAACAGTTTCTTTCCCTCTGCCATTGGACTCATGAACACTTCTAAACACCTGGGTCCCCTTCAACGGCTCATAGCTACTGACATCTACCTTTTACATGAAGAATATTAATTCAAAATGTATTTATCACTTTGCAAATCGATATAATCACGACGAGAAAAGATTCAATTAGTTTCTTTTCCCTGCTTCATTAATTCCTCACTTTGTTTCATTTCGACCAGCTACTGCGGTGGTCGCCATGGCAACAGAGTCATAATTTATCATAACCAAGTGGCTAATATGCCTATAAGCGCCGACTGACCTCTGACCCCACACTCACGGCTGAAACACTTAATATTCCCGTCCCATTGTCTGGTAATTCTGCCGCTCGACGCACGCGGGCTCTTGTTAAACTCATGTAATTGCCTGATTCAACACGCATCAGAAATGTAGTGGTTAAATAATCATGTGCGATAAGATTGGGGTAACATCATCTTTGCACATAACCATTAAATAATCAGAGGAGTTTGACAGGAGCAGCTGCTTATGTGTAAACTACAAGGATTTGGTGTTCACAAATCTCACTTTTCGGAGACGCACTTTGGCATGTCTGTTGTTCGCGTGGGAAACATAAGTGACAGGAATGCAGCAGGAATTGTTGAAAGTGTCAGTCAAAAAACAGGGGGACGTGTGCCGTATGCTAAGATCTGTGCTTAATGCTGAACCAATTAGGCAGAGAAAACACAAGACTTTATAATTTATGTTTACAATATGCGCATGACAGAAAGGCTAGACTTGAAATGTGCTTATTTTCTCCCGGAGATGGACGCAAATCTTAAAACTGCAATGAATTAAACTGTATTAACATGTTTTGAACATAGAGATGGGTAGTTTACTGCATGTTTTGAGGCATATTTGTGACTTAGTTGAGTAAAATCTTTTGGCCATTTTCTTACTTGAATCCATACGTGTTTTTGAGATGATCACATTTATTTTAGTTTTAGTGAGCAAAGACTAATTTTCCAATTAATATCTGTTGTGAAATACCAGAATGTGCACATTTTATATATTTTTTATTCTAAAATATTAGTATTTTTTTGTATACATTCTAGAACAAGTGCACAACTTAAGAACAGATTTTCGTTGACCAGCCAACAAGCTCTATTACTAAAGAGGCAACTAGATGCAGGCAGTCCAAACTTTTTTGTCTTCTTTTTAATATCTACAAACATTGGTTCAGAAGTGTCCAATAAGGCAACTAATTACATCTCCTAATGTATTGTCTTTAAAAAGAAGCTAAATTTGTTGGTGCAGATGGTGTGCAGTGGTTTAATTTCATCACAATGTGCTGCCATATCATCTTTAAAGGGAAAAGCTCATTTACAAACATAAAGTTGTGAACCCCAGCTTTATATTTGTAGATGACTCGACCTCAGTGTGTAACACAAACCACTTGTGAATAGTTTAGAAGTAATTAAATCGCTGCGACTTGCTGTAAGTTCAGTATAAAGTGAAAGTGCAACCATCTTGTCCCTGACTGCACATGTGACCCACAGCAGATGTTTCTTGTTAGCAGAAGTTGCCCTCAAAAGCAGGCGCGGGTTGCCACTTCCACTTTTCCGTCTTCTCCGTTTACCCGGCGACACTGTAAAACGGGAGGAAGTGTCCTTGGACATTGTCTCCGGGCGCTTCTGGTGTTAAGACGTTGCACTGTCACTCATAAGCTCACAACCAGAGGCAAGTCACCTGAAGAGAAGACGGCTAATGTGTATAGCTTCTATAATAGCTGGCATTCTTGGAAACAAGTGTGACAAATAAATCACAGTACATTTCAGAAGTGGAAAATTACCAATTTGTCTTGAATATATACCTGTAAATGTTTTTTTTTTATTTTTCAGAAAGAGATGGAGTTCTTTGTTTGAAAATATGATCTTCAAATGGTCATTTTGCTCAAATGTATGACAAAACGTGAAAGATTTGCGGACAGTAAAAGAAATATAAATGCTGTGTATAAATGGTAAGAATAATTCATTATAGCTTAATTAATCCTGTATAATTAACACAATGTAGAAAAAACATCTCAGAGATTGATGTTTTCTCATGAGAGATCCATTGACTTCCGCTAATTAATGCAAATATGGAAACAATGCTAATTTGGAATAGTTAATCTACACAACTGCTTAACAATAAACGACATCACACAAACAGTTGCTTCTGTGACATTTTACCATGTATTTTGAAATGAGTGAAGCACAATACGCTGCAGTCTAACCACATTTATATTTAGACCAGAAAAGCCGCAGTGTCTTGCTTCACAACCGTCTTTTCTTCGCGTAGAGTGGAAACTACAACACACTTCAATCGATCTAGTTTAGAGGGGCTCTGCAAATGTGTTAGCAGCTTCCTTCTCACACATGTACATCTATTTTGTACAACGCGTTTGCTTTGCTCGGTTTGGTTTGCTTGGCTCCGTTCTGTTTCTGTGGCCCCCTGATAGTCTTCTTCATCTGCAGCTGTGTGTGGATGGCGCTGAGCATTGGCCCCTGAGGGTTCCGCGCACAGCAGACAGCACAGGGCCACAGCCTTAAAGCCACTGTTCACACAAGACTTTTGGTGGGAAAACCCTGGTGAGAGGAAGGCAGCGCTGTAGGAAGCGGGAAGAGGTTTATGAAGTTGTGTTTTCCAGAAATCTCAGAGGAGAGCAGAGTTTTCACAGTATGTACAATCTGGTTTGACCGCTCATCGGCCAAAATGTTTATAGGCAGAAGTGTGGGAGAAAGTACTGACATTTAGACCATGTTTCAAAAAGATGCTCAGCAACAGGGGTCTTTGCACTGTAGTGATCTTTTCAGGTCCTGGTACTTTTTCTTAATACCTGTCCCAATTTGATGTACATTGACACAGAGCAGGAACTAGGGACTGGGGCCACACTTCGGTGACTTCTTGAGTTTCTGCTCAAAGGCACTTTTCAGTCGGACTGAAACCCTTTTGTTAACTTAAGTACATTCACAACATTAACTTTATTGGGAAATATGTTTCATTCTTTTGCTGACTTGGACAAACTGCTTCGAGAAAAATAACTTGGACACAGTAGCTCCAAAAATACAGTCAATTAGAAAGTATTCTGAATTACTGTGGATATATTTTTGTTTTATTGTCATTATTTGTTAGAGCATGTTGTGCACAGTAATAAGGGTAAAAATATATACATTCTCTAATTTTAAAGCCAGTTAGAGCCACTTTCATTCACTGTCACTGTAAGGGGGACTGTGTGGTTATTCTCACAAAATAGGAACTAGTTCTTAGTACTGTTAGTACTGTGCAAAATGCAACAGTAAATGCACCTTTAAGTAGCGTTACAAAGTCTATATGTATCAGAATAGTTGAAACTAGAATTGTTTAATTGTTTTATATCGACCTGGAGTCATGAAAAAAGGATTGAACTGTATAAGATAATGGAAAACTATGGGCAAAGAGGATATTGTACTCAGATATCTAATCTCTTTTCCACAAGTACCTCCTCAGCACTATCACTCAGGCCTTACTCGATAAACTGGCTGTTGTCAATGCAACATTGTTCAATCAGCGGCTGGCAGTCTATTGATGCCATATTTTAAATTAATATCGCCTTACGTTTGGAACCAGGCAGCATTTACTAAACAAGTCCTGGCCCAAGTAGGATTGAGTCATCATTGTGAAAAGGGGCCATAAGTGTTTGGGAGTCTGATGTAAAATCTTCCTTTTTTTGGATTAAAAGCTAAACTAAATGTTCCAATTGATTGCACAATTGCTCAGACATAAATACTTTGTTTTGCTTCTAACTTTAGCCATCTTTGACTTCCCAGCTGACCTCAGAAGACTCTTTAAAGTGGATGGGGGAAAGCTGGGGGAGGTTGGGGAGGAATGCACATGCAGTGGTCCCATGATTCACACGCACACAACACAACACTATTACTCTTTTCAGCGGGGCACAATGAGCACTCTATCGAGGAGCTAACCAGCCATGCCCTGCTAGTGCCCGTTTGATTAAAGGCCAAGAAAGACAGGCATTATCTGCTAATGGCTCAGGCGAGAACAGAACTTATTCTGTGCTTGATTGGTACCAAAGCCCCATTTGGTATTTCTTTATTTATTTTGCAGCATGAAAAGAAAAAGTCAATGTCTTGTTTAGGGCTTATCTAGTGTGAGGTCAGTGATCTTCGCTAAATCAATAAACCTACAGAGATTTGTGTCAGAATTCAGGATGGACAAGAGAGATTTAGTGTTGTTGACAAATGTTGCTTCTTCGTTTTTCCAAATCGGCATCCACATCTGTGCTGCGGGGATGGTGAGAACTCTAAAGCGTCTTATTCTATGCTCAGAAAGGCAGTCACATCTCTGTCAGTCTGCCTCGAGTCAGCTGGAACACAGAAGTTTCTCACCACCGGCTGAATGCGAGTTAGGATTGAATCAATAATGAACTAATGTTATGTGCTTTGAGACGCCTGAGAAATAGTAAAACAAATTTAGTTTGCTGAGGCTTTAGCAATATGCCTGGTACCTTGACCTTATATTGAACTCAAGCCTCTCATGATAAAAAAAAAAAGTGTGATATATTGCTAAAGAAACACTGCCATAAACAAACCAAGACTATTTCAGCAGGACGCAATTTTTAAGCATATTGTAAAGAAAAATAATTGCAATAATAAGATATCACCGGTAAAACACACAAGTAGATCATTAGTACAGGTATCAATAAAGTGACTTCATTATTTTACTTTCTGCTGCTCAAATGTTACACAATTGAATACCACCTACAGTATATTGCAAATAAAAAAGGATAGATGATAAATATTGAGCCCATAAACATGTGTATTTAAATCCCTTACTTATATAGTACATAACGTGACTAGTTGAGCCACTAGTTGTGAGTTGATATTCCAAGCGGGTCCGAACTTGATAAAGATAAAAGCAGTGTAAAGGTCACACACTGGCCTCTCTGAGTCATATATTATGTGTTGTCTCGTAGCGTGTGTCATTTGTGTCACTTTGCACACTGTTGAGCGATGCTGTTCTTGTACCGGCACAAACATACACAAGGCGATATGCACATACGGTTGCCTACGCCGGTCCCCGAAGCTCTGAGCCGACCTTTGCGGATGCTGCAGTGGAGTCGCTCTTAACATAATGAGCTCCTTTGCTTCTCAGTCACACGGCACACTCGCTCCTGTTCATTTGTCAGAGAACTAAATGTCATCTGCTGCTGTCTCTAAAGCAGTTACTAACCTCCGCACACTCCTACACACTTACTCCTATGAGGCTTCATATTAGAGCAAGCACATTTCGTTGCCTGTTGAAGTATGCAAAAAATATAAGACCATATACAAATTGAATGGTTGGAAGTTGCTGTAATGAAAACACTATGAAGTCCTAAAGTTACATCCTGAAGTTACATACTAATCCTCTTGTTTTGTACTCAGTCATGCGTATTGTGGGAGTTGATTGGCTGCTGTGGTTGACAGATTATATTGCGTAAAGAAGCAAAGTCTAAAACGGACTATAGTCAGTGGGAAAGGCATCGTTTTACCCTAGTTAATTGTAGGTCAGTGGCCTTATTAACAAAGTGTGCGCACGTACACAGATGTTACATATGTGACTTGCTATGTTATGTTTCGGGTCTATAAAACATTCCAAGCAAAGCAATAGCCTCACCATGGAGACAAGCACGTGGCAGAACCCCCACCAGAGGGTTACACTGTGTAACTTTAAAGTAAATAGATGCTTGACATGCTCAATATCAAGTACATTTTAATATTTGCAGTGCAGAGACTTTAGAAGTGTGTTATAATGATAAATGTCAAGTTTTAGTGGGAAAAGTAAATTTAAAAGTGGAGATTAAAGTATCATTAGAGAATCATCAGAAAAAAGGTATTTTTTCTCCCCAGAGTGTCTCCATAATGAACATATGGCCCTGATTTAGAGGCAAGCGAGACTCATTTGTATTTTTATAGCTGTGTAGGCCACATAATGAAATATACCATGTCAGCCAATAGGGCACTCATCCTAAACTGTCTGATACTCTGCCAAGACAAAATTACTGCTTATTTTAACAAGCAATATTATGCTACGTTATTAATAAACTCAATAAATGGTAAAGAAATATTTATATGATGTGGTATGTTATAAAGATTAATGAAAGTCTTCTCAAAGTGTTTCAGTTGAACAAATTTATTGTTTGGCAGGAAAAGTACTTCATTTCTTTCTGAAATATTAAAAGACATTTTCATCAAAAGGTATATTTTCAAGCCATTTTCTGCTTTTGAAATGTTCACGTTCATCACAATTGTTTCCAGGAATGCAAGCTTTATAACTGTTAACTTTACTAGATGGTCAACTTTGCAGTCACACCTTTATATATTTTAAACTGCAAGGAAAAGCAGTGGAACCAGACAGTGCGGTTAATGTAAATCAATATGGCATCAGACCGTTTAGCCAAAGGGTAAAACCTTAAATAAACCTGAGCATAATGTTCCTGGGTGTATTCATTGACTACTATCATTGAAAAAAGGAACTCACTTTTCTTCATAACATGCTTGAGTGCTTTCTGGGGCCCCTGTGCTCCTGCAGCCCTGGCTAGTGGCTGGACCTTTTCAATGAAGCCATAGGGTGCTATATTTTACAAGCTGTGCCACTGGAAGAGGGTTTTTGTGCAGAACAGACCAGGGCATTTGCATTTGAAACAGCCCTGCCCTGCCCCTTCCCTGCCTCTCAGCCTGCTACCCTGGCCCGCGGCTAATGCTCTCTTGTGTGTCCGGAGAGAGCCAGCACCTGTGGATTATGGACGTGAACACACACCCAGGGTCCAGCTGTGGTCTGGAGATCAGAGCACGGCTAGGTTTAGGCAGGAGTCCGGATGTTGTAGTGGTAATGAAGCCAGGAGAGTGTGGGAAGGGGGACTATAACGTATGATTAACGTATAACGTATGATTAAAAGAAGGTACAGTGACAATTAACAATATATATGTGTTTTTATTTGGTATCAACCACCATTGTATAAGGTGTCATTTAATTTTATATTTTTTCTTTGCCAAACAAATCAAATAAAAAAGCACTCACTACTCTTATTAGTGTATGAATTCCGCCACATTTTTTGTCTATTTAATTTTAAAAGTTATAGTCCGCTTTTGGACACAATATATTTTATATTAATTCACTCCAGGCCAATAAGGTACGTATGTAACCACAGCTGCCCTGGGATACACTGACATTTGAACATCTTTGGACTGTTAGTGGGACAGTTTAGGCAGATTTTGTCTTCTAATTCTAAAGCCTGGTTGTAAAGGTCTGGAAAGTTCTTGCTTTGCTTATTATTTTATCCTTGTAAGAGACTTGGATGTTACATTTATTTTATAAACTTCCAACCATGAAAGGTGGTTGAAGTTTTGCTCAAGTCTTGTTCAAGGACGCAACAATGGTATTAAATGGTCAAAGTGGGAATCAATCTTCTGATCTTTGGGTTAGTTGAAGAAAAGATGTTTAAAGGCGTAATGGACGATTTTTCGGCGATTTGAGAACTCAGGCGGAAGTGCACATCTCTCGTCTCGTAGATTTCCGTCTGCTGCGTCAGCTCGAACAGTCTTTCTCCGTCTTCATTTTGTCCCGTACACTGAGGGAACTATATTATGATAGATCAATGCGCTTAGACACGCGGAAACGTGCTGCTCTCATGGGACGAGCTGCACGCTGCTGCAGGTGAGCGGTAGGCGCGTTTTATGATCGATACGTGGCAGGACTAATCGGCAGTCCACGTCCACGAGGAAATGAGACTCAGATTCGGGCCAAAAAAATCGTCCATTCAACCTTTAATTTGATTCAGATTTATTGGGCTATCAAAACCCCCTTTAGAATTCATTCTGTGTGAAAACTGCACTTGTATCGTGTGAGCGTTGTGCGAAGCTGATGGTGGCACTTTCTCATCTCACTGTGTATAATTCCTCTCTTGGGGCCCCTCCGCTGCATGTGCCAGTTGTCTAGATGCCAGGCATAGTGCCACTGAGGCCCTTTCACCATTTAGGGCATTGGCATCACACTTGAACCGGGCAGCTCCTCCATACGTTTTGGCAACATCCCTAACTTAATGAGGCCAGGACACAGAAGCTGGTTTCTCGAGATGTTGTTTCCACTCGGATCCATGTGAGCAGACAAGACGAGTGTCTGTTGACCTATAAATCTGTCTTCTCTCAATTTGTGAATTTGTTGCTGAAAGTAAAGTATAGATCACTTTTTGCTTTTGTGCATACTGCCTTTTACAAGAAACGCGCACTTTAAAAGAAAGATTCAATTCAAGCTTTACGTGCATATGAGGTCACATTCCTCTCGTTCATAATTAAACGTGTCTTCCGCCGTTACTATGGCTAAGTCTGCTGACTGTTGAAAATCAATGTCTTTACTGTTGGCTGTTAGAGTAAAGCCGGGCCAGATGAGGAATCGTTTACAAGCGCGTTTGATGTGGAGTCATGGAGGGTCAATTGGTTTCCATGTTTGGCACCAACTATGACTTGTGGTTTCCTGTAACACGCCTGCTCCAAACTCACAACAATGCAACATTCACAACCGGATCAAAATCTTCTTTGTGATGGGCATTGATATAGCAGGCCAACACACACTTACATCTTCATTTCTCTTGTCATACTATGCTTCTGCTTCAACTTTTCAGACAATGTCCAGTGCTTACAGAGCACGACACATGCCAAGACTGATGAATGTTGCCTATAAGTAAGAAAGCCTAAAGCCATATGGAGCTCATAGACCAAAAGGGAAGTTGGCTCTGGGAGACATCTTTTACATCATAACGAAACAAAAGTAACCTGACGTAAACTGTGGTTGCCAAACTATGTATTGTGCTTTCATAATTTAATGAAAAAACTCACGTAAGCACACAAAAGATATGGAGTATGACTAATCATTGTACATACAGTATATACTTCTTTCCCACACACTCCAATGGCATTCCTGTACTTTACATGAAATACTTTTCTCTTGAAGAATGAACGTGCTCTTTTTTTCCAGGAAACACAGGTTCATAATTTTAGCTAAAGTAAATATAGTTCCAATGTTGTCTCGTCTCTAAAACTCATCAGTGGACTGGAAACATTCTGAAATTGATTGTTTTTCTTTTTTGTCTTATTAATTTGCGCTGCGATATTAATTTCCCTGATGCGTCTGAGTTTAGAAGCTCGAGTCAAGATGGCAGAGCGTTTACTTATTTTTGATTCTGATGTCCTTCATGAAACAATCCTCTTTATATACTAGCCATGAGACTGGGCCTCTGTGGCTGGATTCCAAAAGAAGTACCGTAATTTTCGGGCTATACAGCGCTCCTGAATAAAACAGCATGCACAAAATTTATGACAAAAATAGAAATTGTACATAAACGGGCCGCACCTGTCAATAAACCGCAGGTGCCCACGTTGTGACATGAAAAATGTACACATATACCACACGGTAGTGACGCGTCTTTTGAACCGGGGGTCTCACGGTGCACCTGCAGTCCACTGCCCCGCGGGTCTAATTATTTCTCAGTGAATATGAGTTATGAGTTTAACATACAAATAACTACTACTACTACTGTCCCTTCTGTCCTTGATTACTCTGAGTGTCTCGGTCTTCACATCTGGTTCATCTGCTCCTGAGCTCGTACTTAACGAGTGAGTGTTACGTTGTAACATGAGATATTTACACAGAAATATGTTCCACAGTAGTGATGCAAGCTCGTCTTTTGACTCGTGGGTCAGTTCGGGCCAAGAAAGTCTCATTTAAATGCAGCAGGTTTCTACACTACAGACCGCCGTATACCGCATGTCCGTGTGTGTCTTTGTGTTTCACTGCGTCTAGATTCACTTCCTCATTAGACTAATTTCTTCATGAATATGAGTCTGATTGTAATAAAACACACAGCGTTTTGAAGCTTAGAATATAGAATACACAACATATCCTCGGACGTCTTCTTCTACAATGTGTCAAACGCTTGTGCTTCCTGCTAGAGTGCCCCCCGGTGGCCATTAGCCAGGAAAATCTATGAATTAGACGCACCATTATAATGACCGCAGGGTTCAGCTTCTTTACTTTTCCTCCTTCTTCACATTAAACATTCTAGATGACAGCTCTTGTTTCACTCTGGTACAGAAGCTGAAATCTTAAATGATGCAAGACAAGTCAAGTGGACAAGCCAAACTGCCTCAACTAGTGTTATCTTTTCTCCGTTTTCTTCGCGGTCTCATTTTGGGGACACTTACCCAAAGAGCTGCCAGTGTAATGGCACTATACTTTAAGCTGCCATCAGTCAACACGTCTTAATCTGTTGAGTTCAGCTCTGTTCTCCCCTGGGACTAAAGGCCTATTAGATTTCCCTGATTTGAGCTCTCATTGTAACAGCAGTAGCAACTGGCAAATGGGATTCCCCTAAAAACCTTCTGACTCTGCAAACGTGAAGAAGTCTGTTGTAGGTTCCCAGACATGCCGTGAAACAGAGAAAACATATTGAAATACAGTAATGTGCAAAAGTCTCAGTTGACGGAGTTTCCATTAAGACCAAGACGCAGAGTGGCAACAGTGGCAAAGTTGTTAGTACAGAGCAAGATGGTTCTAGGTTCAGTTCCCAGGCTCACTGAGGTTTTTGCATGAGGAGTTTGCATATTCTCCATGTCTGTTTTCTGGTTTTCTCTACCACTGACAAGTTATATGTATCTTTTTTTACATCTATCTGACCCTCTAAGTACATTTGTTGTTCAGTCATATTGATGATAGTTACAATACTTATTGTTACTAAATAACTAAACATAATTAAAAAAAAACTTGATGTTAAAAGTGCACTATGCACTACACACTGGATGTTTTGCATCCTGCTTTTCTTGCTTAAAACAATTCAAGTTAAATAAATCATTTCCACAGTGCACCTTCAGCATACCATCTTTTTACATAATTATAAGTATCTTTGATTCATATGGCAAAAGGGCAGAGTAACATCTGCTCTGAATTCACAAAGCATTTTTAGTTAATATTTGTTTAACACCTCTCTGTACAGTAAACAGATCCATTTTTGTGTCCATTGTACACCAAACTGCTGTAACACGGGTTTACAAATGCGTCTACAGGCGCTATAGACCTTCAGATTATTGAGGCTTTAATGATCTTTGCACTGTGGACTTTGCAAGTGCGCAGGACGTGTTGGTTTCTTTGGTTTCAAGCATGAAAAGCAATCTCTTCTGATCTTCGTGATGATTTGATGTGTATCGTTTTTCACTTCCTGCCTTCAGCTGCTCGACCTTTGCCCCATTCCCCCACAGCCCCCTCAAAAAGTTTACACTAAAGCTTCGCTCTTACCTTTATAGGTCAAGAATCAATCAAGCAGGATGCAGATTTTATGTGTATTTATTAATTGACCTGAGATATGTTACATAAAGAAATAAAAATATATATATATGTGTGTGTGTGTGTGTGTAGATAAAGTTGAAAACTATTTCTGTAAAATTTACAAACCTTAATTTTGCCTTCTTTCGAAAATGCTAACATCATAATCTCCTATTAAATAAACATATACCATAGTAAATGTTAGTGGTTTTCAGTGGCCAAAAACACATTATATGTGTTTAATATTCTGAGGTTGATCCTGCAGTTTCTCCATTGAAATCACATTATGTTCCACTTCACTTCTTTCCTCTATAAAATAATTGAATCAAATTAATTATACTTTTGTAATGTGATTAATTGCATTGCATGCTTTTTAAAATGCCATTATTTAAATGTCTATTTTGACGTATTCCTGCACATTTTCTTAATAAAATTAAATGTAATTATTTCACAAATCTATAGAAATTATTTAAAAGCTACAACTACAATTTAAGTCTAGACATTGAATGCGAAAAGTGGCATAGAACTGGGGACGCCGCAGAGATCTGGAGTTGAACAACGTGTGTAACTAGTGTGTGTGGTCAGACTGATGGATTTATCTGTAAGTTTAACCATGTGATGTCAGCGCTGCTCTTTCACTCAGGTAAAGCCTCCCCGCGTTTGGTCAAAACAGACCATGTGATTAATCAGCGTCGATCTGTGATTAATGTGTCAATTTTCTATGATTAATCGCTTGAGTCAACATGTTAACTTTGGCGTCCCTACTTTATTCATAAAACAATTTTGTATCTAAATTATTGTGAGGCCCATAGAATTGCCTAGCGCCCTGTCACCAGCACAATGAGCTCTAGAGTCTATTTATCTCCATACGTCTGAGCTGCTGGTTAGACGAGAAGGCTGGAGACACTCGGGTCACTTTAAAGAGACACACATTAATGTTCCACTGATGGACACTGGAAAGCAGGTGCTGTTTTTGTCCCGCGATGCTTCGGGCAACGTGTGAAAAAACCACATCTCCAGACAAGAAATAGAAGAAGGTCTGTGGTCAGATGTCGAGGGATTCTGTGAATTTTGATATGGTTAAAGTGGCTATAGTGTAAAAGGGACTGAGGACGAAACATGCTTTAGTCTTCAGTTTATCTGACAAATATTTTTTTTTTTAACAAATTGATAATTAAAGCTTAGGAGGAAGTTAGTTTATAAATCTGTGTAAACCTCTTTAGCTCTCACAAAGCTTTTGGTACGTATCCACATGCATTCATTTGCAGGCATGTGCACAGTTTGATAAGAGCTTATTTCAGTGGTGGACCACCTAAGCACATCCAATCAGAGTGCTGCTTTTTTCCAGCAGCCTTGTTATTGTCATAAAGTCTTGCTTTTACAATATACACTTAAGGAAAAACACAATATTGACTAGTTTACACAAAAACTCAGGTCCCCGAGCTTTAAAGAGTTACACATTCATTCATGTGGTGCTAATAACTAAGGAGTATTACTAAAATGTACATTCTCACTGGTCAAAAAACTAAAGAACTGAGATGTGATCAAGTTTGTGTTGTTTTGGACTGGATAGAAATTCAATTATTTTGTGCAATTTAAAATCTTAAATTGCACAAAATAATGCTGGAGACACAACTTGTAAATTATCTCTACTTTGTGTCAATATTGCTGATGTACCTGGAAATGAAAGTGACTTGAAATAATCAAATTCAGATGATAGTCGGTCTTAGTTATGCAATGCATTCAAACTCCCAGATGAAAAGGGAAACTGATTCTCTTACAAAGACTAACGCAGTCTGATTTACAACACGCAGGACAATTAGAGCCGAAAAGACTCCAATTAAAGCGAATGTCTTTGATCAGCTGAGGGAACAGGCCCCAGCGTAGCTCACCATCTGCGACTGTGCTCTTAGATCAATCTGAAATGAAATAATTACGGCAAATTAATGGTGTAAAAGTCACTGATTGATACGCCGGGGAAGTTTCTTATTCTAATTGGAAGAGCAGAGAGGAGGTTGACTGGGTACAATTTAAGCATTAGGGACGTGACTGTCAACGGAGTCAAGGCTGAATTTAAACAAAAAGAGGAACAGTTATGTCCAAATATGGTAATGCCGTACTTTATGTAAAACTGATTGATTTTTACATAAAGTAAAATTGATTGATGACTGACTGTTTATGTTTTATCTTTTCCTCTAGGTTTAACCACAAGTTGTACATGTTGCTCAGTTTAGTTTTGTTTGTTTTTTATATGTGCAAAAGCAATGAAATAAGGCCTTTAGGATTGTTATATAAGGTGGTATAAAGAGCAGAGAAAAGATGACGATTGTCTTTTTTAACAACTTTAAACTGCTACAGCTAAAAAAAGCAACATTGCAAACAACGAAGTGCCTCATGAATTGTCTCCTTTAAAATGGTCAGATTATATTCAGCGGTAAATGCATGAAGAAATTAATCTTTACTCACTACTACTCTCTAACCTGCGGGAGGATAACTCTGTCTACTCTCTTGCAAGTGATCGTCTCTATCGGGGTCTGCGCTTTGTGTCCTGGGAAAACACCAGCTACTCCTCCCAAAACTTTGAGAGTTTTAAATGGTTAAATAAAAAAAAAACAGATTGGTTTCATCCATGTTAAGCTTTTTTTTTGACCGAATCTGACTTTTAAATTTACATGGACTTACATTTACGTGTCAATATTACAGATTTTTTTTTAGTATAGTACAGTAATAGTATATACAAATATCAATATTGTTATATTTAACTGTCATTTTGCATATGGCCATCTTTTCCAATACCGTACAGCCATATTTTCATCCTTGACACAAATATACTATATAAAATTGTATTATTTTTTTTATAAAATACATATTCTGAGCACTTTACAAACAAAAAGACTGCCACAACCTGATTTATTTACTTTACTTGGATGACATATTTGTCCATTTCTCTGCGTAACTAAACAATTGTACATATCAAATAATACAAAGACTTTATTAAATTCAGAGAAAAACTATAAAGAAGTTGACAATAATCATATAGTTTTTACACAATAAGAGAAAACACTCAATGCATTCTGCCCATATCTAGACTTAACAAAGGGAGAATAAATAAAGCTCGTGGCTGCTGTGGCTGGTTATTGGCTTGTATATCTCTTCTTCACCTGAGAGCTTGTGTGACAGTCCTGGTCCATATTCAAATTCACACATCCAAGCATACAATACCACCAGGGAGAAAAAAAACAGAATAACTGAATAAATAATGCTCCTCACAAGGCTGTTGACTTGTTTTGTTGCGCCGGTGAAACACAAAGGGAAGGAAATATTTAAAAAATGTTGGTTAAAAAGATTAAAAAAACAAAATACTATATAATACGCACATGCCGCTTTGTATTACTACACTTCTTATTTGAATAATTCTTTACATGCGTTACTTCCTTTAACACCTGCTAACTGAACAGGTGTGACGAGCCTAAAACATGGTTCCGAATGGCTGAGGTGTTAATTAAAAAGGTAAAATATTAAAATGTTGCAAAGACGCACGCTTACATTTGTCAGACGGCTGATCCGGGACAGGAGGTTGGCGCTAATTGTCAGGGGCTTTCATTTTTTGGGGAGACAGAATCCTCACCGGGGCACTCTCATTTGTGTAAGTTTTCCTGTGCGTTCACTCGGCTCCTTCTGTGTTTTGTGATGGGAGCTGAGACCCTTCCCCCACTGCCTCACTGCTCTCCATAAATAGCCAAAAGACAACCTTGATCTTGGATAAATAAAATGCTAATTGTTGTTTGTTTATGCACTTAAATATTTCAAGTTGCACGGCATTCCCTGATTTCTTAATGATATCGTAGTGTTTATTTTTATTGTTTAGTTTACTCTATAGCTTGTAAATTTTGCAATACGGAAAGAAAAGTTGTATATTTTGTTTATTTAAGAGCAGGAGATGGAGAGGCTGAGGAGGCTTGTGGTTCTACTTCTGCAGTGGAGAAAGGGAATAGGCCCATAGCTGAAGGAGGAGGAAAGAGGGATTGGTTAGCCTGACCTGTGGGACAACCTGCACTTCATGCAAAGCAGTCTGTCCCAACATTACACTCGTGCACGTTAAGGCCATCATCAACACATAACCCTTGAACATTAACAAAGAAAATTACAGTTGTACATTTGAGCACTGATATATCTGATTATCTGATTATTATTATCAAGATAATTATTTTTGTCAATATTACCCGGCCCTAATTGGTTGATCAAAAAGGATCAAAAGGATCAGTGTCATTGGGCGTTTTCAAAGGTACTTATAATAAAATGTACTGTAGTTATCATCATCAGACTGTGATTGGCTGACGACGACACACAGGTGATGTCAGGAAAAGTATGGAACAACAACATTTGAAGAACAGTGCAATTTCTGCATAAAAGTTCACCTGACAAAGAGAAAGAGACGATTTAGTTACACAATTATTGGCATGTTTTGTTGTTACATAAATTACATACTTTGCTGTTACATGAAAAAGGGGAGGTGTGAAGGAGTTAATTTAGTTTGGATTAAGTAACCACACAAACAAGCTGTGGCAGCAGATTTTAAATTATGCATAGCTCTAATGATAATGCTAAGCATTGCTCACAGGCTTGTCAGTTTCTATATTTAATAAGTTGTGACTCTTTTAACATAGTGTTGCTGAAAAGTGGCAGAATCTTCAAAACAACAGCTGGTTATTTGTGGCACAGTCATTTTGACAAATCACCCCTGTGCATTTAATTCAGTGAGAAATGTGCCGCGTTTGCGTTTGAGAAAGTGCTGTATTCAGTCAAACCTCACCCAGACGTCACATTTATCACTATATTTACAAAAGTATGAAAACAGTAGAGCAGCTGTCTGGGTGTATAAATACATACATACATTCAGATTTGGTCATGTTTTGTAGCAGAAATCTTCAGTCAGCTGGGGTAGGAATTAGCTTCTATAAGTGTAAAGTACGTTTGACATTCCACAAAGAAGCAGTACAACCTACGCAAACATGAGGAGGATGTACATTAAACTGATGCAAGAGTCTTAACCATTGTGCCACCTCCCAAGTACAAGGTGCATGATCTCTGTCTTTATATGGTGTAATTCTCGCAGTGGTGGGTATGTTTCTAAGTAAAAATTTGATTTACCGGTAAATACATTTTACAGTGGATACTTTTACTTCACTACATTTTAGAACGGATGTATTTTCTATTCCACTACATTCTGAAAAGGACAAAAAAGTAAAAAGTTCTTTGGTTTGATGTGTCATTTTTGGCACATTCATGGTGACATTTTGCCTGAAGGTTTTGAGTTCAAGTCCGAGCTTTGAGCAAACAAAAATATAGTATATAGTAATTATTTAATAGAATAGATAAAATATGTGCAAAATAATAAAACGTCTTTCTTTTTGTGCCTGTTTTACTTTGTCGCAAAATAGAATACTTCTTCCGCCACTAAATTCTTGAAGTGTCTTGTTTGTTTATTACTACACAAGCAAGTTTGGGACTGTGATTGGTCGAGTAAGTAAGTAAACTGCTTTTAAAAATAAGTAACATAAGTAAAAACGAATTAAGAAAAGCAGACATTCGCAATGAAAGAAACACCTCAACGACAGTAATGTACAGCTTCTCCCTTTACATGTGTCCGTGGTATTTTACGTTGTCGTGTTGTGGTCGTCTTATCCCTCGCTTCCTCTCGTCTGGCTGCCTGTTGTTTACTCTTGGCTCATGGTTTCCTCTGTGGTTTGATGGAAGTCTTTGAGCGCTGCCTCCGGAGCTCCACCAAACCCTCCCAGGAGCCGCGCCGAGTAGTTTACAAGAATCTGATCACCAATTATGTACAACACTCTTATTATCTGATTTATTCTGTTCATGAAGTGTTGTTTAATCCCGGGTAGTTTTGCTTATTCTGTAAGTGTTTCAGGTTTT
The DNA here is from genome assembly GCF_026437365.1 of Eucyclogobius newberryi. Classification (NCBI taxonomy): domain Eukaryota; kingdom Metazoa; phylum Chordata; class Actinopteri; order Gobiiformes; family Gobiidae; genus Eucyclogobius; species Eucyclogobius newberryi. Next base: position 20,183,331 of record NW_027315790.1, on the reverse strand, counting down.
TTCCCCTCCTACACACTTAAATGAGAAACGAGTCTGTTAATGGTTTCTTAATGCTTCTACGTCTCCTTGTGGGATTTTCAGGAAAAAAACACAAAACACAATCTACAAGTGAGAGTGCAGTATATACAGTAGAATGGATTTAATGTAATTAGTTGATTTTACCTACACTGGATTAAAATATATATATATATGGCCTGTTTTATAAAGGCTTGTTGATAATCGTTGTTTTTGGATAGTTTACATACTGTATACAGATAATTTAGGATCTTTACTGGCCGATTAATGAAACCCAATCTCTCATCTCACTCTGCAAATATGGCACTGGAACAATTCTACTCTTTGCTTAATTTTGATTCACCTCTAACTTCATGTTTTTTAACCGGAACAGTAATTTACGAGGCCCAGAAGCGTGCGTGTGTGTGTGTGTGTGTGTGTGTGTGGTCCCATAGTTTCGACAACAGGTTAGAACATGCCGGCAAAATGTTATTTTGACTCTCATCGAACAGAACAAACACTTTAACAAGCATTTCCATGTAGTCTAAAGGGTTATATAGTGGTGAGGTAGAATTAAAAGCGGTCGTTTGATGATTGATAATTTGTTTTATCAATAATACTGACATGAAATACAGAAGAGATCTGCTTTCACACAAACTCATGGGGACACAATATCACATTTTAGTGTTAAGATTATTGTTAGAAAAAACATGAGTCAATTATAGAAACCGTGACCAAACAGTGAAATCCTTATTTAACATTAACTTCAGTGTAACTTTCTAGATAATAAAGTGACGTTAATGTGATATTAACTGAGCAAAATGGCACTTTATGTAGGTTAACTCTTAGATAGAATTTAGATTACTTAATTTTACTTGATAATTATTATGCGTCCTACAGTTATAATTGTGTTATTATTACATATTGTGACCTCCATAATCACAATGAACAATCTTGACATTCCTTGTTTATAATATTCAACTTCAATGAAAAATATGCCTTACTGACCTTTTTACAATTAAATGAAAAACTTTTCAACACATCCACCCTACTTCAAAAACAAACCTTTCAGTACAGTTTTCTTATGGAGTGTCATTGTACCTCAGCATTTCCACTTCCTAAAATTCTTCCAAAACAAAAGGCACACTGCGTTACCGGTTCACCCCTCCTCCTCTTTTCCACATGTAACAAATAGTTTCCCAGTGGACACTCCCCCGGTGAACACAATCAAATAAACAATACGGCTTCTTTTACTCGAGCCGAGTGCCTATTAGAGAGAGCAAACGACCTGATTGTTGATTTTGTTAGCATGTCTGAGTGCCTCGCTAAATTGCCCACAAGGGTTGCCATCGCAGGAGTAGAGAAGGAGGAGGGAAAGGTTGGAGAAAAAGGTAGGAAAAAAAAAGAAAAACAAAACTCTTGACTTGGAGATGAGAGCATGTGTGAAGGATAGATTAGCCTGGGTTCACTGTGTGATTATAGAGCTATTGTGGTCCTGTGGAACATATCATATCAGTGGGAGTCTCCCGCAGCTCCAGCTAAATAAATCTGCAGTAATCCCTGCAGTGAGCCCTGCCGGCTTCACCAGTGCCTACTTACCAGGCCTAATTAAAACTTTCCTTGTCTTGGCTTGAATTTACGTGCCAGCTTGTGCGAATGAGTCTGAGGGCTCCTCCCTTATTGCTTTCTCCTGTGAAGCATGAGAAACGGGACAATGGGAAAACTTGCCAGGAATCGTGCGTCAAAATGTGTTGTAAGAATGTGAGAATAGTTTTTACGTATTATGTGTTCAAATAAATCAAAAAGTGAAGATTAGGGCTGTGCAAGTGATAACAACTATATTGAGATTCAGCCATTTCTAATGATCAGCTTAGATCCATTAGATCTACAGCCAATGTTCTGTCAGTAAAAGCTTGTGGTTTGTTCCACTTTGGATGACAAAATTGGAGTATTTTCTGTGGTAACGTCTATCTTCTTTATATTCATGAAATCAATATTGAAAGCCATTTTGAGTTAGTTTTTGAAAATAAAAATACAACTGAACGAAAAATGGAGATTGATCAATGAGAGAAAAAAAATATCATCATTCTGTATTTTTGTCATATGTATATGTTTTAAAATAAAATACATGAATATAACTGTATTTTCACATGGACAAAAGCTTAATCTATTTTTTGCAAGAAAGAACCTTCAAACTGCGTCTTCTTTTAGACACAACACAAAAAATGACAATGTGAAAACGTGCCGGGGAACACATCAGAAGTGTGCGATCTAAATATGCCGTGCTCTACTAAGGAGCTTCGACGTTATCAGTTCACCAATTATTGTCGCCCGGCTAATTATAAAGGCAATTAGAGCTGCTTACATGGCAAGGGGAGAGGCATGTGTGATTTTCTTTTTGGGTGGTGGAAATTGGATCGGAGGAGGAGCGGGCAGTGAGTTTCTTGGGAAATAAAGCCGCGCTCACATGGGGGTGCTTGTCACTTAATCATGTGGATTTGTTCAAGGTGACTCAGGGATGCACTTGGGATGGTCCCGGTCTGATTCCTCTTCCTCTGAGGGCAAACAGGGGCCTAATGAATGGAAGTGTCCCGGGGGCAACTGGAGTGCCAGCCCCTCCGAATAGGAATAGTTTGACATCTTTTTACTTTCGGGATGCCCATGGAGACTTACAGGAAAACGGTCTGGGTTAGGAAGAGCTGCCGTGTCTTGTCGAGATGTTGCACGGAGGAGTGGCAAGCGTCGTTAGTTCACTGGACATTGATAGATTTGTATTGATCGTTTTGGAGCTGTAGGTCTCCTTTGAATGGAGCGTTTACAATAGAGATCTATCATCATGTCACTATAGGTCTTTTTGATATTGATGTGAATTTGAAGATGTGTGGCGTTGATTTAAATGAGTTTTTTTATGACCTGTTATTTTTCTTGATGAAAGATGACCATGATCAGATAAGGGAGAACATGTTTTTTCCTTTCATTCTTAAAGCTCCCTCAAAGTCATTGTCTAAAGGAAAATGAGCCAATGTTTGACACAAAAAAAATCTATGGATACAACTTTGAATAATTTTTATCTTTATCTATGTTTTTGTTTGTATTTACACTGTTTCTGTACCAAAATCTGATGCATTTATATAAGGTTTTGTTTTGTCCATACATTAGACCAAGACCTCCACAGCTGCTTGCTCTCCCAGTCCAATCCCAAAGAGCCCATTTGTGTGACTCTTTTTTTCCCTGTTCTGTAGGCTTATAAAACTGGCATTGTTAAGTGTGAAATGTGTCGAAGAGTGGGGAGAGACATTCATACAACATTTGGGGCCGGCACAGAGGTCAGACATGTTAGAGCTAAAGACAAGAGAGACAAGCTAGAATCTGGAGACAAGACAGACGTTACTCTGACTCTTCTTTAATACACCTTACATTTTTGATCCAACAACTGACTTCACAAAATAAACTCCATCAATGTTCACAGATGCTTACATGTAAATGATCGTAAATACCACAACATTTAGTTTTTTTAATCAGTGGCTGAGTCATGGCCACGCACAGACGGCACTAACAGCTCAGTAAATTAAGTTGATTTGTGATTATGAAAGCCCTGATGAAATAATAACACATTTATTGCGGCTGCTATGTAAATGAGCCTAGTGTAATCTGCTAAAGCATATTAAATCTAAACACAGCAGACACCACTTTTATTGCCATCTCGGGCTCTTTATTAAGCCTCGCGCTGACTTCTGTAGGCTTTTCTGAGAGAAGAGCGCAGAGAATACTGACAGAATCCCTCCGCTCTGATTGGCTGGTTTAAGTAGAGATGGAGGTGGACTACTCAACGAACCAGTCGCTCATCAGCAGCTATATGTGAGCTTCTAGTTAGAATATCGCTTTGATTTGATAAACTACTCATAAAGAGTGCCTCAAACTAACTTTAACCTTGTAATCGCGAATCTATTATATCTTGTTGTCTGCCTAATTATCACAGTAGCAGTAATCACTTGGTCAGAAGGCAGAATTTGTTCATGGGGAGGTTGAAATTTGTTTATTATCTTCCGTTACGCAAAACATTTTTTTATTTCGTATCTGAAGTTCTGAGCCAGTCCCATCGCCAGTATTATGCCTGGATAAATGCTTTGCCAGAAAGAATCCCATTAATATATGAATGCAATGCACCCGAATAGACCTCACACCACAAGGAGTCACACAGTCTTTACGCACCAACAGACACGATTGAAGCACCTGGCCGAGAAAGATTTAAAAAGCTGAGAGCCGTTGTGCCTCATTGAAGTGATTGGCCTAATTGGACCAATCGGAAATGCGCCCTCTCCGCCATCAATCAGGATGCCTCGGAGGGGTTGGACCCACTTCAACAAGCGGACAGGGGCAGAGATTTTGGCACAAGTCGGACCTTCAGGTGTATATTTTCCTTCTGTGAATAGATGGAGATTGAAGTAATGCCAAAGTAAGACCCCGTCCCTGAGTGAAACCGGAGGCATTTGGAACAGCCGGCTGCAGAGTCGGCAGGTCCAGCTTCAGGCCTGAGGTATAAGCGGTGTAAGATTGGGGCGGGGAGGGGGCTTGTCATCCTTAATGGAGGAATGTGGGCCTGTCTCGATGGGGCAGGGTATTCCCTTTCAGAGGGAAACAAGCAGAGAATGGGGGACAGGCGGAGAGGAGGTGAGAGGGGCGGACGCTGTGTGCTCCACTGGCCTAATTTCAGTTCCTAGAAACTCAAGCAACATTTGTCAAGATAATGCTGCAGTTCAGACAGAAACACAATAAAGAAACACTGGGCAGGGTCTGTAAAATGAATCCTGTTTATGAATTCCACGCTAAATATGCTGACACAGTCACTTCATTTAAGTCCAGGCTTAAAACGTTCCTCTTCGAAATCGCTTATGGTCAGAGTAGTTAGGAACAGAAACATAAACCCACAGCTTTAGCTACGCTGCCCTAGGAGTAACTGTGCTGGGGGAAGTATGACAGCTTGAGCACTATCCTCCTCTTCTTCTAACTACTTATGCTATCAAACAATATTTATTTTTTGATTCCACTTGCAAACTGTTCACCGCCTTCTTTTCTTTCTCTCACTCCTGAGGACCTGTGGACCCAGATGCCCCTCCCCTGGTGAAGTGGTCCCTGCCCTGTGTGGACGGTCCCTCATCTGCCTGAAGAGTGGCTCCAGTTCGCCTCAGTCGGTCCCTCTTCTGCCTGAAGAGTGGGTCCAGCTCGCCTCCGACGGTCCCTCATCTGCCTGAAGAGTGGGTCCAGCTCGCCTCCGACGGTCCCTCTTCTGCCTGAAGAGTGGGTCCAGCTCGACTCAGACGGTCCCTCTTCTGCCTGAAGAGTGGGTCCAGCTCGACTCAGACGGTCCCTCTTCTGCCTGAAGAGTGGGTCCAGCTCGACTCAGACGGTCCCTCTTCTGCCTGAAGAGTGGGTCCAGCTCGACTCAGACGGTCCCTCTTCTGCCTGAAGAGTGGGTCCAGCTCGACTCAGACGGTCCCTCTTCTGCCTGAAGAGTGGGTCCAGCTCGACTCAGACAGTCCCTCTTCTGCCTGAAGAGTGGGTCCAGCTCGACTCAGACAGTCCCTCATCTGCCTGAAGAGTGGGTCCAGCTCCAGTCTCCTCGTGTCCGTCTGTGAGAGTCGGATCTCTCCTTCACTGGAACTCCTCCAGGTTTCTACGCTTTTTTCCCAAAGAGGTTTTTTTTGTAGTTTTTCCTGGCCGAGAAGGAGAGTCTAAGGACAGAGGACCCTGGGACATCGTCCCTCGCCACCACAGACATTGTCTGACTTCATCGCCACCACAGACATTGTCTGACTCCATCGCCACCACAGACATTGTTGATTCATTTCTCCCTGTGGCCCTCAGAGGCAACTGTTGTTGTGATTTTGGGCCTTACAAAAATAAATTGATTTGATTTGATTTGATTTAGTGTAGTCAAAAATCAGGTTGTCCAATCAAACAAAAACACGACATAAAATACAGTTAAGAGACATGTTGTGTAACTCAAGACATTTCTACAAGTCTTTGGTGAAAGTCAAATGTATTTGGCAGCGATTATTCCCAGGTGGCGCAGGGCCTTTCTGTGTGGAATTTGCATGTTCTCCGTGTGTCTGCGTAGGTTTCCTCCGGATGCTCCGGTTTCCCCTACCATTAAAATGTGTACATTAGGCTCCTCCCCTCTGGGGCTAGGACTCCCCTGCAAATGAGATGCTTCATCTCAGTGGGACTCTCCTGGTTAAATAAAGGTCAATAAAAAAATGTAGCGCACCTTTCAAAATGCTTATATTTAAGTATAAAAGTCAATGGAAGAATTAAATCATACATAACTTTGCTATAAGTTAGTCCTAAGAAATATTAAAAAGATTAGTTTTTAATTTAGATATAAACTATGCCTTATTTCAAAATGCAGATTTTCTGGAAGGGAGTACTATAGAGAAAATGTTTGCTCCAAACCAGGAACCAGCAAGAAACCAGCACCAGCTAAAGTCAGGGCCGACAAACATCTAAAAGTTTGAAAAGTAAGCCTAATGTATTTATGTGCTGTCTCTGTGTATAAAAGATGTAAAACAATGTACGGATCAACAGCCATGACTTTCTGAGCAGGTACCCCTCACATAACTGGTTGGACTGGCTTCATGTGCACAATTTCTTTTATAATATTTCCCACACAAACTACAGTGGGGAAGGTGAGTCATTTTATTGCTCGGTTGTGGAAAGTATTACTCAGTAAAACACCAGTGCCAGGTGAAACGGAGCAGTCAGAGTGCTTTTGAATCTGCAACATGTGTCCCAGATGTAGGTCCATGTGTTCCTTACAGGCAGGGAAAGTCACCTCTAAATGTGGAGGAGGCGGTCTTTATATAGGGACTCTGGAAATACGGTGTTGTGCGAGGTTCATGGTGTAGCGGTGGTTGAGTGAGCAGTGCGGTGTGATATGGTAGGTGTGTGTCGGTGCTTGTACGTATTTGCTGTGGGTGTGTGAAAGGGTGAATCACTGGTATCTGTTGATCCAGTGCACTGTGCCCACTCTGTTCGAACCTACACCGCACACTTAACTGCTTGTTCATGACTAGTTTTTGTGACTATTTATCATATATTAATCAATCAAATCAGTTAGTATTACTTGAACTTATATATAGTTGATACTCACCGGTAATCCTCCTATCAATAACTGGAAAACAATAAAGCTTATATCAGTTATTCTTCTTCAAAGGCTTCTTTTTCTCTGTAGGAAATGGTTTGATTACTTTATCTAATTTGCTTTCATAAATACAGCACAAGTTGATCCAAGAAGATTAAAAACAAGTGAAATGAGGTAATGCGAAACTAAAAATAGTAGCTCCACTTTGTCCTCAACATCTGTCTTACTTCAGTAGTGTTTATTTATTTGTCTGTAATCATCAGGATCAACCCGGGCGCAGAAACACATTATTTTCTAATCCGAGCGCTGGCCCGTCTTCTCCCTTTGACCCCCACCTCGCTCCCTCCCCGTGCTTTACATCACCAAACGCTTTTAATTTGTCCGGGCGGAGGGGTCCAGGGGGGTTAGCGAGAGGCACTCGCTCAGAGCCGCTTTGAGCTCCTGCCAAACCCTCTCCTCAGCATTGTGCTCCTTACAGCTGGGCTCTTTTCTCCGTCCTACGGCTCCTCCGTGCTTCTTTTTGTTGGTGCTTTTTTTTTTTGCTACAGGGGGAGTTGGTGCGAAGGAGAAGGGGGTCACTTGTCATGAGGCCAACTTTGGACAGGGGGGGTTCCATTGCTTCGCGCACACACACACACACACACACACACATTCAAAGCCATTGGTGCACGGAGACACACACCAGTGGCAATAAACAGCAGGGAGGCAGAGAGGGGCTGAATGTGTGGAGACAGAAGGGGGAGGTGAAGGAGCAACACGGCACACTCGGCCAAGGCACACTCTCAGCTTTTCTCTCTCTGGGCTGAGAGAGCGCGGCACAAGTTTGGAGCGTATACTGTATGTCATTTGAGAAAAGACACTTCAGGACTGCTTAATGTCTACAAGTGAAGCTGTTTGTCAAAAAGAGTTCTCCACTTAAAATAAATCTCCACACGCACCTTGTAAACATTGTGTAAACTCTTTCACCTTCTCTTCTCTCATCTTGCATCTTATAACCCGAGGAGAAGATCATTGATTTACAAAAAGAAAGAGCCTGATAAACAGTTTTTATGTGTTTATGTGTCTGTTTTATGGAACTGTTTTTATTGAGTATTGTGATTAAGTTATTTAAGGGCTGATTGTGTATTATGTAAGAAAGCAGCTGGCCGGTTCTTGTGTTTGTTGGATGTCTGTTCTCTCTCTGGTCTTGCTTTTCTTTCACTGTGTTTGGTGTTATGTTTTTATAAATTGAAAAAAAAAAGAAAATAAATATATATATATATTAAAAAAGGAAAAACTACAGAAATAAAGAGAGTGAGTTGATGCGCCTTGAATTTCAACGGATAATAGTTGTAAAGAGATTTTAAAATGTAAACTAGGAGGATTTGTTCACTCAAATGTATTATTACTTTATAATACGGCTGGACAATACTGAAACAAATCTATCTGATTAACGGTATTCAAATGGTTTTATGTCAATTCAACAGAAAAGTGTGAAAACATGTCTTGAAATGTTTTAGTTGATGGTTAATTATCAGACAAATGTGAAATATCTGTCAATTTTATCTTAAAAATAAAGAAACCACTGTATACCCTTAAAAAAAGCAGCTGGCCACCTTGAAATTTCTTTAAGAGTTAATATAGTTGATATGTATAAATTTACTTTGGGACAACCAATAACCTACCATTATTAGTTGTATTTTTGTTGTTGTTGGTACTTTTTGGTGAACGCATTAAATCTAACCTTAAAACCACAATATAAGCTCTTTTTGCAGTGGGGAAAACGTGAGATTGACAAACTTTTGGCAGTGTACTTTTACCACATAACTCCACTACTGCTCTCCAGGATTTTCACTACATCTGCGTTAAGAACTGGGAGGAAAAAAATCAACTTCTGAAACAAACTAATCCACAAACGACACGATCAGTGGATAAAGCCACTAGAGCCGAGGAAAAAAGAGGTTGTTGGAATGATAGGAGTGTTGCAGAAGAAAGAGCCGAACAGACGAGGCAGATGAAATGAGAGCGATAGAGAGGAAAACTGAGAGAGAAATGGAGAGAGAGAGAGTTCCAATAAAGACCCAGATCTGATAAGTGCGTCTCTGAGGACTTCCAAATGTCCTTTTATCTGCGGCGAGAAAGCTGATATTAAAAACCAGCACACGGAGATAGCGGCAGTCATTTGCTGCCTTTTTACCGACTTATTACGGCAAATTAGATCTAGAAATACAGCCCCACTCAAAACAAAAAACTTGAGACATTTTTTGTATTAATAGATGATCATAATTTACAGAGATACAGTGCAAAATCCCAGATCCCAATTGTCCAATCTTTTGTTTTTAAACGCTAATATCTCTTATATATCTTATTTCACGTGATCTAATACCGACATGATATAATACCATTCTTTGACTTGTTTTCTACATTGTCCCAACTTGAACTGGCTCACAAACTAAACTAGGTGATTCACTGCGACGTGCATATTGTATGAGGTCGACACATGGGACGGTCAGGGCTGAGTCAGGCTCTAGTCTGTCAGGTCGGCCCACGCGGACGAGGCCAGATGGAGCGGACCGCCAACTGAAAGACTAGTTTACGTCAGTTTTGAACGTGGGAGAGTGTACTCAGCGGGTCAACTCGTCTCACGGCATTTAGACAATTAATTATGGAAGGATCGTTCATACAGCGTTTGCGGAAAGGGCAAACGCAACAGCTTCTTTAAACCAGATGAAAGCTGTGGCTGAAAGAGCATCTGGTCCAATTTATCTGGCACTATTTATTTGCTCTGTTGTGAGTGTGCTTCATGAACATCACTTGCCTTCATTTATTACTATCTTGACAGTTTCGTACCGTAGAACATGGAATTAGACCAGGGGTGTCCAAACTAGGGCCTGGATGTAGTAGTTCAGTCAAACTCCTCCTCGCTCTTAGTGGAAAAAGTTAAGACACCCCTGAAAAGACTGGACATTCAGGTAACTACATATGGAACCATCTTTTTTGTTATTTAGGACTTACGGATTTATGGTCAACTCATTGTTCTTCAAGTATTTATCAAGCAATTTTGGCCAACTTTAATTTCCCATTATATTATATTATATTGAAGAATTGTTATGTGACTTTTCAATGTTAATCCAATGGGTACTTGTATTGAGTAATTTGGTTGGGTTTGGGTTATGGTTTTCAATGTTAATCAAATGAGTACTTATATCGAGTTATTTGTTGAGTTCTGTAGCCAAGATATATCAGGTCTACCATAGTCAAACCTACACCTTTTCTGACTTTACGTGATGTTGATAAGCAGCATTCGTTTCGCCTTCGCCGCGAGATGAAAAAGGGAAAAGGCCAACTGGATGTGGCAGACAGATGAGTGTGCTCTGTCATCCCTCACTAATCAAATCTTTAATTAAACATCTTTGCACAAGCAATTCTCAACCCTCTGCCAAAGTATGAAAAACATGTTCAATTTGAATAACAAATGAATCCTTTTAGTGGAGTGCTGCAATTTTCCCTCGAACGTGCGGATAATGATCTGACTTTGAAAGGGATGAGACGGCGTTTGGTTAAGGTTACATCGCCATGACGACCCGCGGAGTTGACGGGACGGGTGTGTAGCGTTCCCTGTGAAGATCCCGGTTTCATTTGTGTTCCAGCAGCCTGTCAATAAGAGTTTTATTTTTGGCTCTTGTGAACTACAGATAAGCTAAGTTGTTGTTGCATATTTTGTCATGAACACTTGCGGTGAAGAGGAAGTTGTTGGGTAAAAAGTGTTTGAACGTAGTATTTATAGTATGTGAATGTTGGCAATAGCAGCAGAAGTAGAATATAATGATTGCAGTTGTTATGGAGTAAATTTCAACATCAACGATATTGTAATCATTTTTATTCTGATTATCATGGCCAAAATGGTTTGCGATTGAACGCTAATATCACCATAATTATTGAACCTGCAGATATGTCAGGGATATTAATAATTATTATTTTAATATTTAGGCCCATGTTTAACCATCTATTAAAGCATTGTACTTTTATCAATGAAAACAGCAAAGATCTCGAGGAGAGTATCATGGATAAGTTTTTTTCTATCACAGTTATACAAAATGTTATACAAAAAATATTGTTAACCCTTTTTGTTGCAATAAATGTTGCCCCATCACTTATTAGCACCAGCCGCAATAGCAAATGTTTGAAAACTACTGCCTTAACAAAACTGTCAAACGTGTACTAAGGCAAATTTTTCACTCGATATTAATTTTTCATCTACCTACACCTTTTGACAACTTTATGCATCTCATTTACATGTATTATTGCAACTTAACAGTGGTTTTACTTGAGTACAACAGGTGGTGCACGCTGCATTTGTTCTTTGGGCTAGTCTGTCTCTCTAAGCCCAGGAGGAAGCGTGACCGTGGGCTGACTGCGGCAGGCTTACACTTCTCTCTAATCGCCTGGGAAAACAGGAAATTGTGGTCTAGGAAAATGCAATGTTTACACATAGGTAGGATTGAACACAAACCCTCACCGCTTTTTGTCTGGAGGCATTTTGTTGTTCATAATTTCTGTTCATAATCGCATTTCATTATGTGATCTGAGTTATGGTTTTTCCCTTTGCAATGGCGCTTGATGACGCTGCTCTGAAGACATTCTTACGAGTTTCCTTCTTAATCTCAATGAGGCTCTTAATTCCAACAAAGAACTTAATGGTAAGGCCATGATGTCAAACATACTTGAAAAACAATCAAATATTTGTTAATAGAAATATTTCACCTTCGAGCTTGTGGGTTATTTGAGGAATTCAGCCTTTCCAGCTCAGAGCGATTTCTTTGTGGAAGTATTTTTGTAGTCTATTTTAGTTTTTATCAGCCTCTTTTTATCTCTTGCTATTTAGTTTTTGCTATTAATCCTTCATTTTAACTGTAATTTTCGAGTATCTAGTCATTTCCCTTTTCTGTCTGTGTAAGATCATCAGTTGCCTTGACTTTGTATCTATTTGACCGAATATCACAAAAGCACAAACGCCAATCACTTCAGCGAAGTCCTCCATTTTCCATTCACTGACTCCAAATGTCACACCAGAGAAAACAATTACAACATTTAGTCGTTGACAGATATTCAGAGAGCCAGGCATTCTGTTTGAAATTTGAGCGATGCATAAATAACGTATACTCACTCAAGACAAATAAAGGCTATTTCAATTGTGTTGCTTCACCACTTCTTTTCTTCAACATTTCGGTACACTCCAACCTTCCCAAATGGCCTGCTCCACCTCTTCATCGCCCTCTGTAAGGTTTTTCTGCTCCTGAAGAGTCTTGAGCCTCAGACTTGGCTCAGATCCAGTCACGTGCTTGTCTCCCACTCCACCCTTCACTCTCCATTTAATCTGCTTCCTGTCTGCCATCTTCCCTCCAAACTCCTCCTCTCAAAAGCATTTAAACACTTTTAAACACACAATTTAAAGTGCTATCATTTCCTGTCGTACTGTACTTCACGTGCCTCCGCCCCCCCCCGTACCGTGGCTAAGCCTGAAACTCTATACTGGCCCCTCTTCCTGGTCCCACCATCAATCATATCCAGTCCTCATCTCGCTCTGGCCTCCAGCTCTTACTCCCTATTTCATGGATCAAGGCCCCGCGCATACTTCATGTACCTGTATCACGTGTGCGAGTATTTGCATGAGGGATGAGGTGGAGGGTAACCTGATCCCCGCTCCGTTCTCCTTGAAGGGCCGTGAATAGCAGCCAGGTAGATGCACCTGGAGCCTGAGTCCATTATGGTCCTCTTTAGACCTGCAGTTAGAGTTCACAGGTCTTGGGTGTCTGCAGTGTTGACAGTTGCACATTACTGAGACAAATTGAAGTCCAGGACATGTCTTTAGGCAGTGTAGACAAAACATTGAAGCACAATTTGGAGTGAGCATTTGGGCTAAGCTGTCACCCGCTGTGGCAGTCTGAATAAATGAGAAAACTGACCTGGAAATATCAAGATGCTGAAGAAGATGGCTAAAGATAACACGCTGCCAGCAGAGCTAATAAGAGGTTTAGACCAGTGGTTATTTAACTTTTTTCACCAAGTACCACCAAAGAAAAGATTTGGCTTTCCGAGTACACATGATCTAAATTGGGTCTGTAACTGGACTATTTTAGGGATAAATTAGGGATAAACCAGGTAAGGAATACACCATTGACGCGATAGTTTTAACTAGAAAATACTCAAGGAAGAGCAAAAACCTCAAAATAAATATACTAAAAATGACAAAAACAAATAAACTGAAGAGGAGCCTGCGTACCACAAGTGGTATGTAAGTAATGCTGGTTTAGACCAGAAATCATAGCTTTTTACTTTTCAAATTTGCAATTAACATTTACAAGTTAGAAAATTTATGATACAATGACATGGGGTATCAAATTAAAATATTTGTGTCACTGACTGTGGGAAAGGAAAACATTATAGAGTAAATTATAGTGTAATCTGTATTGAGACCCACAAAAGCCTCATCATAAAGCAAACAACCTTTTCACATACTTTCTTGTCACAATTAAAACCTATTAAGCCCCTTTACTCAGAATGAGCTTTATTCACAGGCGATTTCTGATACTTTGCTTTTACATAAAAAACGTTTTTCTTTAAAGTTGCACTTGTTGCACCCCCGAAATGAAGGACCACATTCATTTTTTTCATCTTGATTATTGGGTAACTTTTAATCAACAGTCCTTGGTTCAGTATTACAAGCATTTTTCTCTTTCTGCTATTTGACTTGGATTGGTAAATATGTGAAACGCTTTAGCTATTTAAAGAAAACTCAAATTTTGCAACCAATTATAAATGTTGTCTTTTACACATTGTAATGAGCCTAATACAAGAAATATTGCATTTTCACTTTCAGGCTACGACACATTTCTTAACTTATCTAGTGCAATGTCTGTCACCTTCTTGTCTCCATGAAGATTTTTTAGCTGTAATGTTCCATAGTATTGCAATAAATGTGAAAATTATTTAATCATGGGTGTTTCTATTGCTCAAAAATACCTGGAAAAACATGCAATATTACATCCACGGATCTGACGGCTTAACGGGCTTGTCTCCATGGAGATACATAATGGTTTAATGCCAAACGGGGAAACATTCCAGGCAAAGCACTAACAACTCCATGGAGACAAACACGTGACTGAAAGTCCAGGAAAGTAACGTAAGTGCCCCTTTAATCCCAGTCGTTATCAAAGCTTAAGCCTGGCTTCATGGCTGCGGTGGTCAGGTGGTCCTCACAGATTTGCGTGTAAATGCAGAGGAGTTTTTTGGCCTTGGCGGCAGGGGAGCAGACAAGGGTTAAGTGGCTGCATGAGTTGGTTTACCGACTCGCCCTGATTTAGTCTGTGGTGGAGGGCAGAGCTATCATTAGGAGCTCAACCAGGCGCACCACCACTACTCTGCGCCGAGGAGCTGCAACCACGGCCCCATCAGCCAGGATCTCACTGTGGCTCTGCGAGGTTTCCTGGCCCGTCGGCTTCATTCGACTGAACAGTGCAGCGTGAAAAGGGAATAAGACTTGGGAATGACATGCAGCAAATGATTATGAAAGAGATGTCATTGAGTGTTTTCAAATCCTGCTCTTTTCTTCATTGTATTACATAATGCTGGGGCTGAATGTACAATTGGGTGTTTATAGCCAGGGAAAGTTCATACTCTATATTTGATCTGAAATCACAATATTTTCAGCCAAGATTTTTTAGATGTTTTCATTTATACTGTCACTGTTCTTGTTAAATAAATTACAGTGGTTTTATATGTGAATATATGCACTTTACTACTAGCTTCATAACATACTTACTTAAATAAATGATTAAATTGTCATTGAAATGTCTTTTTATAAACTATATGTAATTTTAGCACAAATATAAATAGTTTAAAAGTTAAATGAAGAAATAAATGTACCTTATTTTCCTGAAAACATTTAAATATAGACTATTATACACTGTGAGACAGGCTTCTACTCTGACAATGTTCAAATCTAGTCTAAAACTATTTTGTTTAGCTGTGCATATGACTGAAAGGATTCTATTTGCATTCTTCTCTTTTATGTCTTTTGTCATGTCTTTGTGATTTGAATGTATTTTTTTCCTGTTGTGTTTGAATTGCCTTGTGTATGAATTGTGCTCTACAAATAAACTTGCCTTTTCCCATGTCACACAATGTATGTCACAACAAATTGGTATATGCATGAACAAATGTTAAAATATGAAACCATAAATAGTTATTATAAAGCAGAAGCCCGGTCGCATGTGTGTAATTGTGACATAATTGACACTGACTTGTCCCCTTCATCTAAAGTCGGCCTATTTATAGACAGTGCCACTTGTGGTTTGACAATTAGGGGAGTGATTCAGTGGCGTTCGAACATGTAATTAGCCGTTCTGGGTGAGACTGCAGAGGTGGTTTCCTATGGCTCTCAGTACCTCTCTTTTGTCTCGTGCTTTAGAGTGCCTTCAACCTTTCTGTCGACTATAAACACTAAAAAACAGACACTAAACCATGATTTGAATGTAAATAGACGTGTAGCGTATTGTGCGCTAGTGAGTAAAGAGCATCTTCCATTAGCGACACCATCCTTAGGGTTTCTTTTAAATGGCTCTTTTCAGTTCTGTACGCTTGCGCTTCCCCTTTTGGGCTTTGTTAAAACATGACAGAACAACAATGAGAAAATGATCACAATTTTCATCCAGGGCTCTTTCCTTTGCACTTTGTCAACTTAATGTTAGCCTGCATCAAATAATTACCTCAGTGTTGATGGCAAATCTAAAGGCGAGCCTTTTTAGGAAACTAATTAGAAACTTTTAAGGACATTTTGTATGCACTGATAGCACTCACACTTCTGTTTGTCTTCTCAGATAAAGACGCCAGTTTTATGTATTTAAAGGTTTGAAAAAGCAGTGACACAATATGCATTTATTTCAAGGCAATATCAGGAAATTATATGCAGCCATCTCCTGCTTTCCCCAAACTGGTTTTACTTTAACACTAATACACTTTTCCTTTTCACACTTCCAGCATATTTTAGGGCAAATGTTTGACATGTGCAGAGACAACACAGCTGCCTTTGAGCAAATACTAAAGCAGACCAGAACCGGCCTAAAACCAAAAACAGATTGCAGAATAAAAGAGGGTTTATTTGATAGGACAATTGCACCGAAAAACATCAACGTCAGAATAATATACAACGTGTTTATCTGTTCGAATATACAGCATGCATTCAGCTGTGATGAAACTCGTAACACTTTATCTTCTCCACAGGAAGAAGAGCTGTGGCATTCTACAGTCATTTTACACTCTCTTTTTGTCTGATAAAGAATAATCATTTCCAGAGCTCTGTAATGTATATCTTAACAGACAGCTCTTAACAAGCTTAAAGTTATGAAGAAAAAATAAATTTTAGTGGGCGATAGTAAATATTTTGGGGGGAAATTTGTGAGTATTTATAGGTACTAATAGCTGCAGTTCTAATGGCAGAATCATAGTTCTGTTGGTGTATAAAAGATGTATCTGGATCAAGTATAAATTGTTACAAGGCTTGGCCTAAGCTTAAAGAAAAGTCCGACTTCACCGAATGGACAAAACACTGAGAGAATTTGGCTAAACTGAGACGCCGCGCTGTACTTCAGACCACGAGACCTGATCAGGGAACATCAGTAATAGGTTCAGGCTGTCCCAACAGCTCTAATCACTTCCAGAGGGGCACAGCGCTGTCTCGCACCACAAGGCTTTTTGAAGATCTTTTGGCACACACATTTGGAGCATCTCGCATTTCCATGCTTCTGCTGAGAAAGAACAGGCGGATCTAACCTTGATGTAATGTTTGTAAATACAGTATACCTTTGTACTTTGAGATGCTGCAGATTTTATTCTTGTTCATATTGTCATTTGTTTTTTAACACTGGATGCCCTGCCAGCTACAACGACTGGAGTGAGCCATGTGTCTCAAAAGTACAATGACACAAAAATTCCTATTTCCTCGACACATGCAGAGATTCGCGTATTTGCTCTGGTAAGTTTCGTTCAGGCAACTCAAAAGTACAGTTCTGGCTCAGTGGTGGAAAGTGATGAAGCACAAAAGGCAATGTACTGTACGTCATTGGAATGGAGTAGAAAGTACAGATGCCTGCTCTAAAATGTAGTGGAGTAAAAGTAAAACGTACCCACTGCAAAACATGTTGGAACTGGACAAAATGGTAGAAATGGTTTGAGGGGTTATATTTATCCGTTTATCGTGACGTTCTACATAAAGGTTTTGAGTTGAATTGTTGGCTTTGAGCAAATAAAAATGTACACATTACATTCACTAAAAAATAGCCAACAATTGGACAAAAAAGTCTTTATCAAAGTCACCATATTTACCTTAACGCTTTAACAGCTCTCAAAATATGTGTGAAATACTTTACTTTCACTCTTAAAGTGCATTTTCCAATAGGTACTTCAAAACCTTTTTTTTGCTCTTGTAGCTGTGCTATTCATAAGCAACTAAATTGAGTACTTCTGTCCAGGCTTGACATTGAGCACATAACCATATTTTCTATTTAAAAAGAGGAGTTGTGGGGTATTTTCAATGATTGGCATTTATTGAACCCTCTTGTGTGCCTAGCGTGCACTCACACTAACAGGAGGTTATGTTCACAAGCACCTGCCCTGTGTTTTGGGACCACGTTGCCTTGAATAGCAATGTTCTGTTGAAAGTTGTCCGGCTGAAACCAACGCATCCTTTTAATGTCCATAACAAACATGCAATTTTTGTTGCTACAAGTTAATGTAGTGTGAAAGCCCCGCACGGAATGGCTGTATTTAGAATCAAATGAAGCTGAAAATGCCCAGGTGCTGCACGGACACACAAACACACCACAGACACTGGGTCAATGCAGGCGGCAACAAAAGAATGTGCACCTGTCGGGAGTGTGATCTTCATTTCATTGAAAGCTCTTTGATTCGGGAATAAGTTGGAGCATTGTGCCCTAGATTAGTTGTCGACTCAAAACACACAGCCTCACTTTATTACAATTTAAAAACCCTGACATGCCCTAACCACATGTCTTCTGTCATTATTCTCGTTGATTGAAAAAAGAGATGATATTTACCTTTATTTAACCAAGGAAGTCTCACTGAGATTTAGATTCTATTTTTCAAGTGAGTCCTTGCTCTGGAGGGGAGGAGCCTATTGTACATGTTCGTAGTGGTAGGGGAAATAAAGAGCATCCCGAAGAAACCTGCGCAGACACGGGGAGAACACGCAGACTTGAACTTTTACTTCAATATTTTTGGAATTGCCACAGTTCGACTTGAGTATCACGTAACGCTGACTCCAAACCCAAACTATTCATTTCACTGTGTTTTAGCAGAAAAACCAGAGTATATGGATGCCACAAGCGGACAGATTTGGGAGTGAGAGGAGCATGTGTGCTGACAGTTGGTCCCGTCATGTGACCACACTTGGCAAGCGCTGGGATCTGGGCGTGCTGGTTGGCCGCGTGTCCTCGCCAGGTCACAGCGGATTGGCCGGCGGTCAACTGCACAGCCACACCCCTCTGCGGTTGCGCTAATCACTACATTGCAGATCCATAAGAAAGATGTGTGAAAGTTACGCTGCCGGCACAGGTCCGCGGGTGGAAACTTTGCTATCCGGACATGCGTGTATCTACTTCCTGTTGTCACTGCCTATTATTGCACCCAAACTGTGCTGACTCAATTTGTGGCTAGTAAAACCGTAAGACATATTCCCTGATCCTTTTGGTCAGATCCAAATGACCTTCCACCACCACAACCGTCTGACAAATGACACAGAGCCATGATATAATCCTAGCGAGTCATCACGAGTCATTACCAGTCCGACATTTGCACAGTTTGTGGTTACACGGCCGCGTTGCCTCACAGCTCACAACACACAACGTGTGCCTGACACTAAATTATTACCTCTTGCTCCGAGAGTGGAAACAGTGGTGAGAAGATAGAGCCAGAATTCAAGGGGGCTCCGTGACAACTTGGCAGAGAGCGTATGTGTGATTTTGATTCACATACTGCAGCGTGACTGGTCAAGGTGATGGACGGTTGTGAAAACGATAAGTTTGGCTCTCGTTTCTGTGCTTCTGTAATTCAAAAAGATGTACAGTAAGGGTATTTGTCGTCGCCACAAATCCAAACATTGTTTCTTGAGAAGGTGAAATGTAATCAGGTTTGTTGTAAATACACATTACACGAAGGCCAATCAAGTAATGAGTATGGCAAATATATGGAAATACACTTGTCTGCAAAGGCTTTTGAGCAAGCTTTTCAGATAATACACTTGTTCTGCTCTTTTGTAGTCTCAAAGTTGCTCTACGCTGCTTCTTGATTATGGTAAGCTTTGTATGTAGCCACAACTGTCTTGGGGCTGACTTAAAAGTACTATTAAACTTACCGGTAATGATGAATATGTGGAACATAAAGGTTTCTTATTGTCACCACACAGATAAGTGGTCTAGTCCAGTTCTAACCAATTTTTCAAAATGGATGTAAACCTGGCAACGACGATTGAGGATTCTTGATTTTAATCTCAAACATCCCAGTTCCACATCTGGAGACGTCCATGTGGTTGTATTGATGCTCCTTGTTACGGTGCAGTCCGATCAGAAACAGCCAAGACATTAGCTTCTGTTTCTTTTTGGATATATACTTGCTCGTTTTAGATTAGCAGAGATGACAAACTATGGCCCCTGCACGTGGACAAGCACGTTTGGTTTTGTTTTTATTGAAATTAAAGTAAACATTACAGAATCTTCATTGTGTTTTTGTGCTGCGGAGATCAACACACTTCCTCATGTCTGAAAATCAAAGCCTCAACGTAAATGAGTTGTCGCTTTTCTATGTTATATGTCTGATTTCTGTTTTTTATTTGCAATTATTGCTTCAGAGTTATGGTGCTAATGCTAAATTACAAGACGTCCCTAAACGTCTCTCCGCCGCTGAAAGATGACTTGAGTTTGGTTGTGCACTCTGAGTTCTCTGTGCATGTGTGTAGTGTGAACGAGTGGGCTTGTCTCTCCACAGATTTGATGCTAGGCTGAGTAACTTTCCCAGCAAAGCAATAACATCACCATGGAGACAAGTGGCAGACCCTCTACCAGAAAAGTTATTGGATCTTTAAAGGGAAGGGATGTGGCTGACACGACCAATTACTCACACGCCTCATTCAAGACGCACTTCTTGAAGCTGTCATCCCATAATGTATTATGTTGTTCTTCAAAGAATTGTACCTTACTTATTAAATGTAGAACAGTTTATATTTTGTTATCACAATCTTCAAACTTATAAGGTGTCCGTGCCCATTTCAGGCTCCATCTCTTTCTCTCTTCCATCCATTATTCAGTCAAACTCATCCAACACTCTGACATCCTGGGCTTATCTGGCGTGTGAAATGGGCCTCAATGCTCCCGTGATGTGGTCAGACGAGTCGGCTGCGCACAGGCAGACGGAGACAAGCCAGAGAATATGGGAGAGGACTATTTCCTGAGAGGAATATTGATCTCATCATCTCCTTCCTTGGTCGGACCTTGGAGAATGAGTGACAAAGACGAGGGGAGAGAGGGAGTGGAGGAGACAGTGCTGAAGACACAGATAAGGGGATGGATGGCGCCGGGGCACTATTTTCTCTGCCAGTCTTACAGTTTGGTATACACAGGAAATAGATGAATAATATATCCGAAGCATCTCTCAAGTGGTGTGGCTCGCGAGCACTCTATTACGACCACAAGTGAACTCGCTGCATCTCAGCCTCTAGTCTGCAAATGCCCCATGTAAAATACAAGACCCTCATGTCCACGAGCTTTTAGGCAGTAGTAAAAACCTGTGGTAGTCCCTAATTGAACTATACGTCCATTCTCCATATCCTAATGCTGATGTAATCTGGAAATGGACTCATCAGGAGGAAATGAACAAACCACAAAGCTCCTGATTGGTCCAAAGAGGGCGACCAACAAAGTATCTTTCAACTCCCCTAGAGCTTGTATTACAGCAGAGGTAGTTTCTCGGTGTGATAGAAATGAACCTGGAAGGACCTGGTCTAAATGGTTCATTTGGGTCATGGATAATGGGCCACAGAACATCTTTTATCCAAGGGGCTGACACAAATACTATTGTGACCTCTTTATTGAACGTATTGAATCATTTGTATCAGTACCAAAACAAATAATCTCATACGACCACAATAATGTTAGATTTGTATTCATTGGGGTATTTAAATGTAAGAATATATTTACTTTGTAGAAAGCCAAATTCTTTGATTTAAAGTGAAAAGGAACAAGTTTCTAGTGTTCATTAACGAGTATAATAATAATGATAATAATTGTAATAATAATAATAATAATGATAATAATAAATATAGCTGATTTTATTACAATATATGTCTAACAATAACAGTCTGGACTGGGACAAAGCTGCCTTGAACTCAACCCCAGGCCAGGATAATTACAGTGTACAGGTTGTACAGGCGTGCTCTCCGATATCACTGTGAGCCCACGACTCCACCTCAGAAACTGCCCCTCTTCGCTGGCATGCACCACTCACATGTAAACTATTCATGAGGCTCTCTCTATATTTCATGTGGTGCAAATGGATGTTTGGTGTCACAACAGAAAGAAAGACGAGAAACAAAAGCTGCAGATTGAGAGAAAGACAAGAGGACAAAAGCCACTACAGCAAAGAAAGTGGACAGAGGGAAACAAGCAGCACACTACACTAGAATGTGCTGCACTTCATGGTGGGGCACCAGATCTATTCTAAGCTTCTCAATTTCTCACTAGGTCCATGTAGTGTCCATCCACCAATCAGAGAAAACCCATGCAGCAGATCATATTGTAACTGTTCTTTTTCTTTTGGATGATACAAAGACTTAAAGGGTTCCTATGGGACAAAGTCATACAGAAAGGTATAAAACCAAGTGTAAAATTCAATTTAAAGACCATTTTATTAAGCCTTCTGTGATCATCTGCTTTGCACATATTCCCTTACACTGGACTACCCAAGGGGTCTTAGTGCTAGGAGTGCCACGTCCCTTCATTAACACGTGGCCCATCCTTGAGTGTATGCATACCTTCTTTGTTGCCCTGGACTCAGTGACACAGACAGGAGCAAGGAGACAAAGAATAAACTGCAAATTAGTTAAGATAGAAATAAAGAGCCATAGCATAAGAGAGACAGTGAGACAATCAGTGCGACTGGCTAATGAATGTGGATCAGCGGGTGGTTTCTCCTCCACAGGGAGCTGTCCCCAGAACCGACGGGGCCTGGCTGGCTGTAGTAATTGAAAGTAATGATAATTAATATCATTGGCATAATCACCATTGCTTATTACTGGGAGGATGTTTATGGCTTCCTCTGAAAAGGCAGAAATAAGACGCAGTTCATTCACAAGCAGGAAATCTCATTAACCTTTTAGCAATCATAATCACGTTTAATATTAGGGAGGGAGAGGAGATGGTGTTTTGAAGTCATACTCTGTGATTACGAGAAAAGATTAAAAAAAATAACATGAATACATATTGCAGCGCTTTTCCCCTCTGTTGAACTGAGAATTGATGTTAAATCTTGAAATTAGGTTTGATGTCAGGGATAACACGTTGGGATTAGCACACGGGGGACACCTTGCATAAATGGAATATGCGTTTGTAGATAGAACCGGCCTTAACATCTTAACACACATTTGAGAGGCAAATGGAGCTAGTCAAATAAGGACAGAGATAAGCAGCGGACTATGACCAGGAACAAAGTGAAATTGTGTTGTGGCTGCATGGTAGGGGGTGCCTACAAATGCCATTTCCTCTCTCTTACTACACAGTTGTGGAAAAACAATTGACCCAACGTTTGAGTTCTGGGCATTTTTATGACCACTTTGCTATTAATTTGGATATTTTTGCAGATTTTTTTCGAATGCAGTCGGAATTAAAAACTTTTTTTTTTTTCTAGGCCGGGGCAATGTTTCCAGATACAAATAAAACATGCTATTGTGTCATTAAATGTGTTTCATGGTATCTAGGTATGGTATCTTGCTCTTTAAAGGTGCATTTCTTCGTTTTTTCATTTCAATTTTAGAACAAAACAGAAAACAAAAGACACAAACATGACAGACAATAGACATTAAAATGGTCATGGCATAAATTTTCCAACGTGTATGTTCCATTTAGTCCAAAGTCTGTCAAATAAGTCTGATTTCATTTTATTTTATTTTATGAATTTCATAATTGTTCTTCCCCTTTGATTGTTAGTTCAGTTTGTGTCCTCTTTTTTTTCTTTTTTGTACAATGTATTTGATACAATACAATGTATTTGAATGATAAAAACATCAATAATAAAATACATGCTATGGATATGTTTAATGCCATACTGTGGATAATTTTAGGCTTTACAAAAAAATTACATAGAGAAGAATGGGATGGACTCGCCACCAGAAAAGGTCACACAGAGTATCTCTAACTTGAATTTTATAGCATTCGATATTTGTTATTGTTCTGACCTGCACTGCAATGGTTAAAACCTTGGTAATTGTATGCTACTGGCTCAATAATCGTAAATGACAGCAAGCATACAAACAGCAAATCAAGCGAGGTCTCCCTTTCCAAATGCGAGCCCTGATTTTTGCCAACTGTGGCCTATTAGCGACGGGACACATGTAGAAGCTAAATTACTCCTAGCACCCCAGGGACTAATGCAAATGAGCAGGACGTGCAGGGTGACTCACCTTCTTTTTATCACGCAAACTCTGCTCTGATAAGCTGCAGATGGAAATTAGAAGGATATACTCTAAGCCTTTGGTTGGAGTGAGCTTAGTTACAAGCAATTCTCCCCAAAAACATTATAGTCGCTAATCAAATTTAAAGTTATCAGTCAGTAAAATCATTGTCCTGGTCACACGGCTGAATAAATGTTGAGGATTAGGAAGAGTATCAGGTGTAAAACGTATATCAGCATGCACAATAGGAGATGACCAAAAACAACGGAATCAGTCAAATTGTCTTTCCACAATAATTAAGTTTCAATCAAACCTTGATTTATTCTTCAAATTGAAAAATACAAAAAGAATTTGAGCTAATTTTGTGTGTCAAGCAAAAACAAACATTATTAATTAAAAATAACCTAATTACCTAGAATGAAGCAAGTGCTTAATTTGTTTTTAGCGAAAATGCAAAATAACCATTTTGAAACCCACAGTAATGGCATTTCTTGCTTATTTTTAAATGGAATAATGGTCCAGGAGCATCTTTGAATAATGAGATATTGAGCTGTATTGACCTGGTGTAATTGCAGCAATAAGTAGCGGCCTCAAGTAGCTCCTGACGGTCCGTCTTGCTTTTCTTTTTCCACATCTCAATCCTCTTGTGCAAAGCCTGGATCTGTCTCTCATTCTGTGTCTCGCGCTCGGTCACACGCACTCCTCTCTCGCTCTCTGCCTGTCGGACCACCCAGACAGTCTGCTCGCGGGACGTCCCAGCTGTTCCCCTGCTGTGGCTTCAGTTTGTGTTACTTTGTTTCCGCGTGGCTAAGACTGAGACCGCCCTGGCTGCAAAGCGTCCCCAGCAGATTTCCCTATGCGCTCGTTTCCTCCTGGGATGGGTGGTTTTTGTGTCCAGCGCAGGTGTCCTGGCAGCCTGAAAAGAGGTTAGGCTGAGCGGGATGGAGCACTGTAAGGAGGAGGAATAAGACTCATTCAGAGGCAGTTTTCCCCACCTGTGTGCAGGTCCTGACCGCTCCCTCCTGGGCTAAAAGGCCTTTGTGGTGAAGGCAGTTACTCAGTGTGGGGGTGCAGACACACAAGAGACCTGGCAGAGCGGCTTGTTCCTGTCTGCCAAATGGCCAAATACTAAATGCGGTGTATGAAGAAAAAGAATGGTGTACATGAGGAAGTACAGCCTATTGAAGACATTTGCAACCCAAGCAGAAACGTGAAGTTGTTAAAGGCTCTCCCTCTTTTTTATCATTTCAATTTCGATTTTTACAAAACTCTGCAAATACAGACACACAAACTGAAACTGTGCAGCCACAAACCTTAATCCCCATCATGCAGCCTTCCCGACCTCTTTTCACACTTCACCTTTGCAACCATCCAATAAAGGCCACAATACTATAAATCACTGACAAGCTCTACAGCTCACCAACCAATTTATGTTTGTACTTGGTCATAAAGAATGACTTCTACAGACATGGTTGTAAAGTCTAACATGTCCGTCTATCTATGTATATTTATATACATTTAAAATCAATGGCATACCTTCTCCTACAGTGGTCATAGAAATGTGTCAGCTTCTTTGTGTGATCAGTTTATGGCTAAGATACTTTAAAACCTGGAAATTCAGTATCTGCATTTGACCCATCCTTCAATGCCGCTGGGCTCAGTCAGGATTTTACTTATTGTGCATGTTTTGGCTTTACACTGCTTTACTCTCGACACAAAACTGTCAGTGATACAACGTTTCTTGAAACATTTTAGAAAGCCTTTATTATCTGGTAATATTTATCTTTCTCTGGCTGTAAAGTTTACAAGCCTGGACAAAAGCTTTCATATGGTAGATTATACACAGAGGAACCATGTTTTTCCCAGGGCTTGGGGTTGCCAGGTGAGCGTGGAGAGATCTGCCTCATTAGTGAAACACAACAAGAGCCTCAGGGTAAAAAATGCGGGCAAGTCCTCCCTGGTGCTCTCATCTTAACCTGTCTGCAGGGTTTAGCAGATGGGTCAACTCAAGGCCTCATCAATGATCCCGGTTATGTACCCCGAGGTCAGATTACCCCTGAAGGTTTGGGACAGGGGTGGAGCCCATCCTGACAATGGACGGATCAGGAAGTGAGATATCAAAGTACCACCAAAGGGCTTTTTTTTGTCTTTCAAATTCAGCTTAGGTTCGAGTCAGTCTGGAAACATTTGACCACCTCGGGCAGCTGATGTCTGGTTACTTTTAGCCTGAGGTTGTAAACATTACTTACAGATACTGTACAAAGCATACACACATTTTTGTATGGAACATGATAGAAAAGATGACACAAAGTAAATAATGTTCCCACTGATTTGCCAAAACAATAAGGTAAAGTAAGGCACAATAAATGACAAAAAGACAAGAAACATGCATAAAGTCTATTACTAAACAACACAAAAACAAACACATAAATAAAAGTTAGTGAATAGTGAATTATACCTGTGTTGTGTCATCTTCATATAATATCACTACATCTCTAAGAAGTGAACACATTTTCATAACGTAACTCATTACTAACTATTACATGTTTTGACTGGGGATTTCCATAGGTGAAGGTGTCCAATTACCCGCGATGGTGGAGTCTCGGTGGAGAAGCTGAGGTGTTCTTGTGTGCGTAGGGCGTATGAGGGAAGGTGGGGGTTGTCGAAAAATAAATTGTGTTTGTGATCTCCACCGGTCCCACAGCGGAGAAGGAGGAGAGGGGAGAGGGGTACGTGGGGGAGGACGCTAACCTGACTTTAATGAGAGTACGAACACAATTCAAATTTCAACGGAGTCATTCGAAACATCGGAGAGTTTGCCTACACCCATGAATAAATTGAGCTCAGTTGCATTTACTTCAGTGATGTTTTTAAAGAAGTTGTAGCATACTTTTCTGCATACTTTTACTTCTACTTGAGGAATATTTTTTATTGGAAAAGACTAAAATATGTTGGTGACTGTGAGTAAGTCAACAAGTATTAACTAAAGCTTCATACTTCAATATTAAATTATTTGAACATTTGTTTTTATTTCTTATTTTGTGTCTATCCTTTGAGAATATGTTTTGTCCTTAAAATTAAGTAAACGTCAAATTCAAAATTAGATATTGTAGATGAGAGACTTTTATTTGAGTAATATAAATAGAGTCATTACTCTTACTTTCTGTATGTTGCAGGTTGCATTGAAATCCAACCATAGACCAAGTGGGAAAGAACCATGTGTAATGGTAGCTCTAAATATTCAAATTCAAATAGAAAACATTTATGGCTTATGAAAAATAAGAGAAGACATTTTGATAGACCAAGCCATAGCTTATATCTGACAAGCTTGTGTTGAATCTATCACTGTTCTGTCTTATTTCCACTCTCGGTCCTTTTATAATGTCAAATAGCTTTATGAGCCAAAATAAAAGCGGTAATTATATTAGCCATGACTTTACGGCTTCCTCCTGCCCCTCCCCCTCCCCCCGCTGACTCACTTGTTGCTGTCCTATAGAATTATGTTCCACAGTAATATTGGCCTGAAACCCCCAACCCAACACACAACTCAATAAACATGCTTTTATAGACCCAATAGATGATACAAAGAGATGAAGACTGACATATATGAGCACTTCCATAAAAGGCCACGCGGCTAAACATGTTATTTCAGCTCTCATTCTATTTGGTTCAAAAGGCCTACCTTTATTGAAGGATTTGAGGTTCCACTTAACTGTAAATGTTGCACCAGAATATTTCTCACTGGACAAATTATGAATTATTCCTTTACATGAGCCTTTTTTTAAAGATGTAGCCACTGCAGCGGCTCAATGCATTTACCGGTAAATGTGAAATAGGTTGAAGATTGATGCAGACATTTGGCAGAAGTGGAATTGTTGTTGCCTTTCTTTAATGCATTGTATATTGGAATTGAGACCTATGGCTCACAACATTTGTTTTTGTGAATACTTTTTTTTCCTTTAGAGATGGTTATGATTTAACACTTTTGAATTTTAATGCAACCTTAAAACATTTTCCATGCTATCATCAAGATGTTCATGTTGATACGTTCACAGATGTATCAGATAAAGGGGTAAATCAGAGTAATTAAATAATGTCATGTATTGTATTACTTTATTTTCCTCTGAGAAGCAAATGTTACCTTTTGACAGATTTTTACGGGTTTATTTCGCCACATTCAATCTCTCAACATTAGTTTGGCTTTTGCTGCCCTCCTCCCTGTTGGTGCCCTGGCTGTTATACAAAACCCCAAGCCGCTCTCTTTTTCAAATATATCCCCCACCCCCCTCTTCCGGGCTATCGGACATCAATCTACCCCGCACCGTCTGCTAAGCCTCACTGGGCAATTAACCACATTGAGAGTGAAAGCTCTAATCAATCCCTGGCCTCCTCCATCACACACTACAGAAACATGCACACGCAGTCGGCAGGACGAGGGGCTGTGGATGCACCGGACACCACGCTCCCTGTCGCTTCAAGGACACACTTTCACGTGTGCTGCTAACTCACTTACATTTCTCTATTGTGTCACGCTTTTTGTTTCTCATAATGATCGTTTTTCGTTCTTTAGCCATTGTCCCTTCTTTTGAGATGTGTCGCTGCCATACAATTAAATAAGAGTTCTTATTTTGAATGCAGTTCACTTTCACATTTTTACTTGATTTGTAAATTGCAAATGGCAAGGCAAGTTTATTGGTCGAGCACAATTCGTACACAAATTCAAAGTGCTTCACAGAACAGGAAAAGATGCATTCAAATCACATACAAAATTTACTTTTTTTTTTGCTCTCATTTCATTTATGTTTTTGTCTGTTTTGTGATTTTGATAAATGTGTTCCTGTTGTGTGAAGCACTTTGAATTTGTGTATGAATTGTGCTCTACAAATAAACCTGCCTTGCCTTCTTGAAACGAGAAGAGTGCAGATAAAATCCTTTCAGTCACGTCCAAACAGTTTTGAGCCTGATTTGAACCCTAACCCATAGTCAGAGTAGAGGCCTGTCTCACAATGTTTCTGAACAAAATCTGGTATAAAATTCAATTTCGCCGATGTAAAATTGGGTAGAAATAATCATAAGACTACAAATGCCATCCTCAGGGATCTTATGGGGTTCTAGCATGTTCTAATATGCATCTTGTGTTAGAAACATGTTGAAAGTCACATAGCTGACATTGTGCCAGCTACTTTAACTTACTTACTATAACTTAACATAACTTACACATCTAATTACTGTCGGTGATGTTCAAAATGTCTCCTGCCGGACTCCGAGGCTTTAACATGTGGCCACTGCCTCAAGGGACATACATGAGTTCTAAAGGAAGGAGTATGATTTTGCTTATCTTGTGTTTACTGAACCCAAGGCCCACAAACGCTGTGATTGGCGCGAACAACTGCTGCAATTGACGACATAAGAGGCAGAAGTTGAGTTGACGAGTGTAACTAACATGCAAAAGCGCTTCTATTAAAACATTTTTGTTGGTACATTCTCAAAGTGCAAAGTCAGACTAAATTTCTCTGCGCTCTGCTCTAAATGTAAACCATGTGAGGAGTGGTGGCTGTAAAATCCCCCTGTGCTGCTTGTCTCATTGATTCATGTGGGCCTAAATGTCAGCACCAGCGGGGCAGGGGACCTCGGTGACCCCCCCTCAGAGAGTGGGGCGATGGGGCTAAGGCACGTCTCTAACCGGATCAGCTCAGAATAGCCCTCTCTGCAACAGCCAAAGGACAAGACACCATTGATTACTGAACTAAACCAATCATGCATGGGTCTATACACAAAAGCACTTCAATGATTTACAATGTATGTCGCTTAGAAAATAGATGCAGCAAGTATGAATATCATTACAATAACTAACCGTTTGGCCTTAGCTGTACGTCGGCTAATCCTTCCAAGTTTCTCATATATTACAAACAACATGGACGAGGGGGAGAGAGGGCGGGTACATAAATATCATGTCATCCTCCACTTGCTTAGAATTATTGAGTGGTCATACATTGATTTAGTGTCTTTGTTCGAACATTCATGGCTAACTTCGGCGCTTTGATCGCTTGCCACACCGTGCTAAATCTACATCAAACAGCAGAGGAATCGATGGCTCTTCCTCGTTACACAGACGATAATGAAATAAGCATAATAGCGCAGATGCTGGAGATTGATGCTAATCCAACGCCGAGGGGAGATGGTAAAATCCGTTTTTAATATTTCTTAATCATGCCAGCAGATTGGGGCTGTAAATTGCTGGATATAAATCGTGGAGTGAGCAGCAAAGAAGCAAACCGCTCCTGTTGGTGTGTTTGATGCTTGGATGACGGCAAGATGGATACATAGTGCGGCGGCTTCAAAATGCAATATATCGAAACAAAATCTTGACATCTTTATTTACATTATGAGGTGTGCTAAAATATTGATTCCGGGCAGAAAAAGAGCTTTGAGTTGTAATCGTAATTAGTTTTTATACTTTACATTAACCTTATCGGGACAGATGCATTGTACCAGGCTGTAGCTCCAGCGCTAATTTTCACCTGTAATTCCCGGGCAGGCTGATGGTATTAAGTCCCACTGAGGGGAGGAGTCTATTGTACTTGTTTTTAGTGGTAGGGAAAACCGGAGTACCTGGAGAAAACCCATATAGACACAGGGAGAGCATGCAAACTCCACATAGAAATCCCAGGACCTTCTTGCTGACCACAGACCAGGCAAGCTTTAGTCCAGATGGATCCAGATTTAGTGCTGACGGGTCAGGTTTAGGCTGATCTGAGGAGGCTTACTAATTAATTAAAGAATCAACAAATCTCATGAGAGAAATAGATTGCATTTGTCTGTGTTTATATATTTTTTTGCATTTCTTTGATGCAAATCGGCACGTGGACTTTTTAGGTCTACTTTACATTACCGGTAATCATTTTCCTCCTTGATTAAATCCATTCAAATGAGTTTGTTAAATTCAAATTAACCCTTCCTTTTTGCGTCTCTAGTGGATCGTTCTACTAAAAAAAGCTTCTCACTCGTGAACAAGACCCCGAGATACTTGAACTCCTCCACTTGGGGCAAGGACACCCCACCCACCTGGAGAGGGCAAGCCACCTTTTTCCGGTCGAGAACCATGGCCTCGGATTTGGAGGTGCTGATTCTCATTCCAGCTGCTTCACACTCGGCTGCAAACCGTCCCAGTGCATGTTGCAGGTCCGGGTTTGATGGAGCCATCAGGACAACATCGTCTGCAAACAGCAGAGATGAGATCCTGTGGTCCCCAAATCGGACACCCTCCGACCCCTGACTGCGCCTAGAAATTCTGTCCATAAAAATTATGAACAGAACCGGTGACAAAGGGCCGCCCTGGCGGAGTCCAACATGCACTGGGAACAGGTCTGACTTACTGCCGGCAATGCGAACACAGCTCCTGCTCCGGTCATACAGGGACCGGACAGCCCTGAGCAAAGGGCCCCGGACCCCGTACTCCCGGAGCACCCCCCAAAGGACACCCCGAGGGACACGGTCGAAAGCCTTCTCCAGATCCACAAAGCACATGTGGACTGGTTGGGCAAACTCCCATGAGCCCTCGAGCACCCGATGGAGGGTATAGAGCTGGTCCAGTGTTCCACGACCGGGACGAAAACCACTCTGCTCCTCCTGAATCCGAGGTTCGACTATCGGTCGGATTCTCCTCTCCAGTACCTTGGAATAGACCTTACCCGGGAGGCTGAGGAGTGTGATCCCTCTGTAGTTGGAACACACCCTCCGGTCCCCCTTCTTGAACAGAGGGACCACCACCCCGGTCTGCCAGTCCAGAGGCACGGTCCCCGAACGCCACGCGATGTTGCAGAGACGTGTCAACCAAGACAGTCCTACAACATCCAGATACTTTAGGTACTCAAGGCGGATCTCATCCACCCCCGGAGCCCTGCCACCGAGGAGTTTGCCAACAACCTCAGTGACTTCAGCTTGGGTGATGAATGAGCCAGCCTCTGAGTCCCCGGTCTCTACTTCCTCTTCGGAAGACGTGACTGAGGGATTAAGGAGATCCTCAAAGTATTCCTTCCACCGTCCGACGACATCCCCAGTCGAGGTCAGCAGGCCTCCACTCGCACCGTAAACGGTGTTGGTGAGACACTGCTTCCCCCTCCTGAGGCGCCGGACGGTTTGCCAGAATTTCTTTGGTGCCGACCGATAGTCCTCCTCCATGGCCTCCCCGAACTCCTCCCAGGCCCGGGTTTTTGCCTCTGCGACAGCACGAGCCGCGGCTCGCTTGGCCTGCCGATACCCGTCGATGACCTCCGGAGACCTACAAGCCAGAGTGGCCTGATAGGCCTCCTTCTTCAGTCTGACGGCATCCCTTACTTCCGGTGTCCACCACCGGGTTCGGGGGTTGCCGCCACGACAGGCACCGGAGACCTTGCGACCACAACTCCGAGCAGCCGCATCAACAATGGAGCCGGAGAACATGGTCCACTCGGACTCAATGTCCCCAACCTCCCCCGGGACATGGGAGAAGCTCTCCCGGAGGTGCGAGTTCAATACCCTACTGACAGAGGGCTCCACTAGACGTTCCCAATAGACCCTCACAATGTGCTTGGGTCTGCCAAGTCTGTCCGGCTTCCTCCTCCGCCAGCGGATCCAACTCACCACCAGGTGGTGATCGGTTGACAACTCTGCCCCTCTCGTCACCCGAGTGTCCAAGACACGCGGCCGGAGGTCAGATGACACGACAACAAAGTCGATCATTGACCTCCGGCCTAGGGTGTCCTGGTGCCACGTGCACTGATGGACACCCTTGTGCTTGAACATGGTGTTCGTTATGGACAATCCGTGGCTAGCACAGAAGTCCAATAACTGAACACCGCTCGGGTTCAGATCGGGGAAGCCGTTCTTCCCGATCACCCCTCTCCAGGTGTCACTGTCATTGCCCACGTGGGCGTTGAAGTCCCCCAGTAGAACAACAGAGTCCCCGGTCGGTGCACTTTCCAGTACCCCTCCCAAGGACTCCAAGAAGGCCGGGTACTCTGCACTGCTGTTCGGCCCGTAGGCCGCCACAACAGTGAGAGACCTGTCCCCCACCCGAAGGCGGAGGGACGCGACCCTCTCGTTCACCGGGGTAGACTCCAACACGTGGCGGCTGAGCTGAGGGGCTATCAGCAAGCCCACACCAGCCCGCCGCCTCTCCCCGCGGGCAACACCAGAGAAGTGGTGCGTCCAGCCCCTCTCGAGGAGATGGGTTCCAGAGCCCAAACTGTGCGTGGAGGTGAGGCCGACTATATCTAGTCGGTATCGCTCAACCTCCCGCACAAGCTCAGGCTCTTTCCCCCCCAGCGAGGTGACATTCCATGTCCCCAGAGTTAGTCTCGGCCCCACGTCGCTCTTTCGGGCTGTGCCCGGCCGGGCCCCGTGGGGTAAGACCCGGCCACCAGGCGCTCGCCATGGAGCAGCCATCCCAGGCCTGGCTCCAGGATGGGGCCCCGGTGACGCCGATCCGGGCGACGTAAACTGCCTTGTTCGTGTTGTCATCATAGAGGGCTTCTGAACCGATCTTTGTCTGACCCGTCACCTAGGACCTGTTTGCCTTGGGAGACCCTACCAGGGGCATGAAGCCCCCGACAACATAGCTCCCGGGATCATTCGGGCACTCAAACCCCTCCACCACGTTAAGGCGTCGGTTCAAGGAGAGGAGCAAAGAAACATTCCCCTGTGAAATGAATGGACGATTCACAGACTTCATTCCAACAGAGCAGCTTATATTTGTGTGTAAAACCTGCTCAAATATGGTGCGAACTGCAGCTCTCAAACAGGTGCTGAGGTCATGCAGAGCAACTGTCCCACTCACGGTGTTATGATGATGACACACTGAGCCCACTTCTATTGAGTGGGACGAGCATAAATCAGCACATTCACAGCCAGGAAAACAAGATACCAAAATACCAGCAAAATGATGTGATTACAGTGATTCAAATCTATTGGCACATGCTCTTCAATGTGTAATGATGAACTACAATATGAATGAAATGAAATATCCCCTTTTTTTTTTTAATCACGTTTTCTCTTCTTTTCTCCACAGACTCGTTGGTCTAATGTTTAACTTCTTTCGCAGGTCTTGTGAATGAGCGTGAAGTGTGGGGGATGGGACTCTCATTTACATCAAACTTTTGGGAAGCCCTTTTGGTTTTACCTCCCTCTTTCATCTGGCCTGGAATGTGACTTCGACCAAACAATGGCCAATTTAGATGACTATTGATGCAAATTAACAAAATGGAAATTTGAGTCATGAGTTTCATAGGTCGAGGGATCTAGGCTTATTCGGAAGGATACTTTTAATTAAAAAATGGGTAGTTATTATAAAGGTAAATTTGTGGTCATGTGGAAAGTCAACTGCATAATTTTATGGGAAAAGAAAATTAAAATCATACACTGGAACAATCTCCGTTCAGGGATATATATATATTTTGCTATACTGTTGAATATTACATCGAAAGAAACAAAGAAACAAGCAAAAGAAGACTCAGATGCAGCGACCTCACAATAAGGACGTTTTTTTCCCTTTTTGTTTTTAAAAAAAATCCTCAGAGCAATAAATCCATTTCTGGGCTAAACAGTCACATTTAAACACTATAAAAAATGATGTGACAAAAGTTAAACCCCATTCAGTGTCCCTCCTGTAGTCTCTAGTCGTAGCTTTCCGCGCGCGGCGATCGGCGTCCGTCGCTCGTCGCTCACGCTCGAGCTCGTGCGTGGGTTTAAAGTTGCCGCTGGCTGCGTGCGCTCTGATTGGCTGAGCGGCCTCTTTCTTCCCACAGCCTCAGTCAGTCACTCAGTAGAGCAGAGCCGCCGCCGCCGGAGCTCTCTCGTCGACCGCAGGCTCCAAAGCAAACGAGACGCGACCGCTACGCTTTTATTTTTCATTTTATTTATTGGTTTCGGCGTCGCCAAGCGTGACCCGGAAAACAAGATGTGACTCGCCAAGGCTCGCGTCGCGTTTTTATTCATGTATTTGCAAAGAGCCGGGAGCGAGGAGTGCGCAGAGACGAGTGGAAGAAGAAGAAGAAGAAGAAGCCGAGCTGTTCCGGCGAATGGAACTTATTGTTGTGCGTTTGTTTTGACTATGTCGTCCCCGCGTGAGTTTGGGTCCAGGCCGTCTGCGTTTGTCGTCGAGTCCTGATCTTTTTTTTGTTGTTGATATTTTATTTTTTTGTGTGGACTCTCTGTGTGTGTGGGATTTACAGCGAGTCGTCCGCGGAAAACCATCGAAGGAGGATTGTTGAAAAAAAAAAAGGTGCAAGCGTTTCCTATCACGCCGGGGATTTAAATCGTCATTTGCTGGTTGCTCCGGGAGAGGCGAGAGTCAAAAGAAAGACATTCATGTGGCCATTCTCTCCAGAGCCGCACATTTTGGGGATTCCATAATGAGTAAGGAAAGACCCAAGAGGAATATTATCCAAAAGAAATATGTAAGTACACTCGTCACCTCTTTCTCTCTCTCTCTCTTCGGCGCCGGTGCTCAAGTTTGCGTCGGGCTCGTTCGGGATGAAATCCGCGTAAACTTTGATTGGGCTGTGAAGGTTACCGCGAGGGGGTCCCGTCCGCGCGCGCTGTGTTTTCGGGTGTCACCTTTCCATCCCGAAGCTTTCAGTACAAGTTGCGTCCATGTGCAAACACTTCTGTCCCCCCCCCCCCGTGTTTAAAGGGACAGCAATGTTTACCCGCGTTGTAGTCGCCCAATAACGGACGTGTGGAACATCGGCGCGGTACCGAACCCGCGACGCGCTCGTGGGAGGGTGATCGCGCGTGTGTGTGTGTGCGTGTGTGTGTGTGTGGTGG
This sequence comes from Eucyclogobius newberryi, assembly GCF_026437365.1. Lineage (NCBI taxonomy): Eukaryota > Metazoa > Chordata > Actinopteri > Gobiiformes > Gobiidae > Eucyclogobius > Eucyclogobius newberryi. The sequence goes on along the minus strand of NW_027315790.1, from coordinate 20,147,677 downwards.
GGGGGGGGGGCGGGCGTTTTAGAAGACCCCGAGTCCACGTGAAGTGTAGCTTTTGTTCGCTCTCCTTTTTTCCTCCCCCGTGAGTGAGAGCGAGACGAGCCTGGCAGCCATGGCTCAGCTATTTCGGCTTCCATTTCGTCCCATGCTGAGCCACGGCGCTTTATGTTATGGGCGCTTTAAACTCGCACGTGAGCCCGGCACGTAAAGCACAACGGCACGTAAAGCACAACGGCACGTAAAGCACAACGGCACGTAAGGCACAACGGCACAACGGCACAGTTTACTTTGTGTCCGCGGCGGAGTGTCGTGCAAAACCCCGACGTGTTTGTGTTGTTTTTTGTGTGTGTGTGTGTATTATGTTGTTGGAAAAAGGGGGTCACGCGGTTCAGCACTTTGGGGTTTGTTGTTGTTGTGCCCTTGATATTATTTTTATTTTGAAAGAGAACAGTTTTGGACTCTCTTCACGTGACCTCTGCGCGCGGACTGATATTGGTGCAGCCCGCTCGGGGATCACTCAGATTTATTTATTTATTTTGTGTGCAATACGACGGGGGCGGATTAGTTTATAAGCGCGCAGGTCTCGCCGGGATTGATAAAGATATTGAGAGGAGGCAGTGCCGGCGGAGAGCTGTTTAAAGGGGGAATGTGTGTTAGTCGCATTGCAGGGGCTCTTGTATGAAGACAAGAAGCAACCATTTTCTCCTCTGCGAGTTAGACTGGGGGATTTAACACCACCAGAACCGGTCTGTCCTCGAGCTTTGTCAGTGTTTGCACGTGTTGGGTCAGTGGAAGATGGTCTGTATGTCCCGCTTGGTGAATGAAACAAACAAAAGAGTCCTAATCTCTCAAAGTGTGCCACGCTCTGCTCCACGCTCCGCTCCTCTTAAGTTGCGCGCTGCTGTCGTGTTTTTCCCGGTGACTTGACGCCGGCTGGGCTTCTGCCTGTCTGCGTCTGGGCCTTTCAACTCCTGTCTTTGAAGATTGTTGTTGTGAATTATCATCTTGGCCCTAATAGACGCATTGTTGGGTTTAATTGCACGAGGCGTATAATGTCTGCTCATGCTCTCGAGCCAAAATGTGCACAGCACGCCCCCTCGCCCTCCCACCTTCCCCAAACTACATGCGCCGGAGACCCTCACAATGAGACTTCTACTAGACCTGTTTACCTTGTTTATGAGAGTGCAGAGCAGCCTGCAGACTCTCAGAGCAACAGGTGAAGAGCTGGACTGCTGCTGGAAACCTCTGTCTGTGACTAATCACCTGGGCAAATGGTTTCTAAAGGAAAATTGTTCTTCTGTAAAATATTTGTGCTGTAGACACAATGTATACAACAATCAAAATTGTTCGATGAATTCTTTACTATCCCAAGGAACTGTTAAGATCTTTGTACTATTTCAATGAATTGTCAAACTGGTTCACTTCTTTTTAATATGTTGTAAACAAGGTGTGCCACAACAGCACCACTTGAATCAAAAGTTCCATTGTAAATTGGATCCACAGTGTCACTCTCTGAATCTGGAGTGTGTGTGTGTGTATGAGCGCACATGTGTGTCACATCTGTCATGTGCTCAGCAGCTGCACCTCATGTTGAAGGTCAGGCCAGGAGCGAATCGGTCTTTAAAAGTGTCTCCACAACACCCAGAGGCAGCCGTGCTGTTGGCCGAGCCCCCTCTCTGCCTTTAGAGCCGGACTCCTGGCCTCTGCTCAGACCCCTCCCTCTCTATGCCCCCTGCCTTAATTGGCGTAAGACAATTATACATGCTTGGCTTAACCATTTCCCCTGAAACATGAGTGCGAGTTGTTACCCCACCTCGTTCCGTCTGCAGTAAGAAAACATATGCTCTGTCTACTTCTGTAGATTTAGATCAGGTCATTATAACAGAGAGCTCTTAAATATATGTGTTCTCTCATTGTTCATACTCGTTTGATCAAGCTTTGCTTACACTGTGTAGATTAAAATAAGATTGTTTTTTCCAGATCCATTCTCTAATTGTCAGTGCTTGTAGACAGTAAAATGTTTGAAGTAGCTAGTGCTAATATGTGCCTCTGTTGTCCTGTCTCCAGAAACATGACACACACTGTGCATGTTTGTAAATGCGAGCGCAGAGTGCAGCTCAGTGCAGCCAGGGCCATTTTGTGCAGAGTCTGCTCTTCCTGTAGGCCCCAGCTGGGACTGGGCCTGACTCAAAAGCTGTGTGCGCGTGTGTTTGTGTGTGTGCATGCGTGTGCACGTCTGTGTGTGTGTGGGACAAGCCCAGCTGCTGCATGGGCCTTTACAAATGTAAAGAGGCTGTCAGTGTTTGTTTCATCAGGCACACAACTGATGACGGCCAAGTTGAAAATCCATTGCACTGGGAGTGTGAGTGTGTAGCGTGTGCACAAAAAGAGGAAACAAAAATAGTGAGCGGGGGAGAGGCTGCCCCTCCTGTCCCCCCTCTCTGTCCTGGGCCTTCCACATAAAATGTGGGCCTCATGTCGCTCCATGAACATAGGGTCAGGGGCTGTTTTTCTCCGTGCCTCTGCTGCATACGCTTCATTTAACCTTATGTTTCAATGCAAATTCCTCTTTCATTTGCACCCTCTGTGTCACGTGTGCAACATGGCGAGCAGCACTTGGCAGTCTCTATGTCACTCTGGCTACTGAAGTGTGGTAAAGGTAGGCTGTGTTTTTTTGGCCTGTTGGTTTTCTAGTTCTCTATGGTTACCTTCCGTGTGAAAGTGAGGCCAAATACTTTCTTTTGTATTGCGTTTAATCAAACAGCTCAGAGTTTGTGACGTGCAAATCAAATCAATTTATTTTTGTAAGGCCCAAAATCACAACAACAGTTGCCTCTGAGGGCCACAGGGAGAAATGAATCAACAATGTCTGTGGTGGCGAGGAAGTCAGACAATGTCTGTGGTGGCGAGGGACGATGTCCCAGGGTCCTCTGTCCTTAGACTCTCCTTCTCGGCCAGGAAAAACTACAAAAAAACCTCTTTGGGAAAAAAGCGTAGAAACCTGGAGGAGTTCCAGTGAAGGAGAGATCCGACTCTCACAGACGGACAGACGGACACGAGGGAGACTGGAGCTGGACCCACTCTTCAGGCAGATGAGGGACCGACTGAGGCGAACTGGACCCACTCTTCAGGCAGATGAGGGACCATCTGAGTCGAGCTGGACCCACTCTTCAGGCAGATGAGGGACCGACTGAGGCAAACTGGAAGTGTGGACGTGCAGTAAGGAAATGTCGGGTATCCTGTTTTACAAGTATGCGCCCACAGTACCAGTGCCCAGACATGTGGCACTGTTTATGCTCTGTGATTTAGATAGTGGGACGTTACACTGCTGTTAACAGTTGTGGGGAGGAAGTTTTAGTTCCCACAAAAGCCCCAGTCACTGAGTTGTATTTAGAAAAAATGACTCTGAAATTCAAAAGCTGCGTCACGAGTATGAAATGGTTTCAAACTTGATTTTGATGCCAAGGAAGGAAAAATCTCAAAACCCTTGCCTACCGATATCACAATGATAATAAATCGTTGCCATGTGCTCTTATCTTAGTTCTGATAGAGATCAAAACCCTTATAAAAGAAAACCCCCAACTCTGTCATATTTGTGATTTTTAAAAATTGGTTTGAAAAAGTATCTTGTTGTGATACTAGTTTTAGTATTTATTATATTTGGTTATACTTTTATAGCGTAAATTTTTTTAATGAAAAAGGTAAACACAGATGCATCTTCTGTGTTTATGAGCATACCTCTGCCTACTTATTGCCCATGCATTATTATGTCACTGTTATGCAACCTCAGCTTTTGTCTTATCAGCTGCTGGCTCCGAGCTGCTGGCACCGGTGCTCAGGCAAAGGTCTTTGAGAGCACACCTGCAGTCAGGAGGGGAGAGGCCTACGTCTGAGCCCAGCATGGGAGGTGTGCCCAAGGCCGTAACGACCGCCGTAATGTGGCTACACGGAAATGAACTCACTCCATTTTAAAGTTAACTCTATTACCACTACCTTGGTACCTTCATTTAGTTTTGTGACGATACAAACATTTCAAACTCGATTTCGATAGTAAGAAAAAGGCTTTATACTAAATACTGATAGAGATGCCTCAATGAACGCATTATTTTAATACAATAGAATGGCACTTTTAACACAAAACAATGCATCTTCTACTACTTATAGAGCAAGAGAATTCTAGAAAAAAATATAATCAGGAAATGTACTAGTTTTGGCATCAATTAGTATCTGAGTTTTTTTTTCAACAACCCATGAATTGTATGATTTGGTTTGTTTTTTTGTTCACATTAAAAGTAAAACTAAAGAGAAGTAACTTGTAAAGCAAAAATTATAATTAGCACATAGGGTTGATAATCTCAGAGTGGATTTTGAGACACGCCTCTTACGTTTTCCTTTGGTGATCTGTGTGTCTGACTCCACTGTTGAGCACGGTGTGGTTGCTTTATGCATTTCTTCATACATTGATTGATTTGGCGCTGTGGTGGAGATGAGGACAGCTGGTCAGGCCGTGTGTGTGTGTTTGGACACGCACACACCGTCCGCTCATGAATGCGAGCCTGGCCACGACTGCTTATCTGCTCCCCATCCCCGTGTAGCTGAATCAACTCTTTGCTTTGGCCTTGCAGTTTAGATCGAGCAGTGAGAAGTTGTGAGAATAAGGTACGGTAACTTTATTTGTACCAGAGGGTAGATGTGGTTGCAGGAATTTCTTTTCAGTCGATTTTATTTGTAGGTACTCTATCTATTATATTAAATCTTTCAAGTTTGAGTGAAGGTTTTGGCCTTGGATTGACTAATTGTTAGACATTTGCAAATGTTTAATCTCTTTCTTTTGAAAAAGTTAGATTTTTTGTGTGTTTTTTTTTTAATTGCTGTTTTTCCACTGTTTGGCCCGTCATTATCGTTTAATGACCATTACTCACATCTACTCCCTCAACCTCCTGACCGCCCGGGCCTGTCCCCTCTTCATCTCCGGCTACATCAGTTTAATAAACACTTCTTACATTTTCATCCCACAGTCAATCCCGTCTGATCCCCTATTGTGACACTGCCGTCTTTACACGTCCGGTGAATTAAGCCTTGAGGGATGAAGCAACAGAGCAGCGCCTCAGCCTGTATCGATCCTCCGCTTCTTATGCTCTGCCTGCCTGGAATAACGCAGCTTCCGCTTTCAAACGTATTACAGTAAGACGCACTGGGCAATTGAGTAAAGGAGCAACTTCTCTGACCAACTGAGAAGATGGTTTCAAAGCCAAATCTGAAATTGTGGTAAAGTGAGTTAGAACTACTGCATTGCTGAAGAATATTAAACTGGGTCTGATTGAAATGAGACTTAAACCAGGACTGAATAAAGTTTTCACATTAAAAATAAACAAAAATCAAAATATAAGAAAAAAGACGTTAGCCGTTGTCATTTTTCAGGGTTTTTGGTTAAATAGAAAAAAACACTTTACACTTATCATTGAGATGACTTACACAATTGAAGTGACACTCTGATTGGCTGAAGATGAAGCCAGTGACACCCATAGACGCCATTGTTATCATAAAAACATTTTAAAAAGTCAACGTTCAGATGTCAAAGTGGACTATTAAACCCAAAACTCCTCAATGTTACAGGTTCCATTCTACTGTTATTTCCCTATTCGTACTTATTCCTAACTTGCCTTAAATACCATTTGATTTCAGTTATGTTTTCACTGCTGTACTTGTTTTTTCCTTTCAATCTAGTAATCTATGTATCATTCTTTCATGATCTAGCAGTTTACTTCGCTCTGCCAACAAGCCACTAGCCACTCTATTCATATCCTCGTTGGCGCAGCGCAGCGTTTGGCAAATGGATTACTTCCCCATTTAGTCTCTCTCTGGGATATTTTCTCTTGATGATTTAAAAATATTTCACTATTATTATCCGGCTTCTTTTTGTCACAGCAGCGGTTTGTGGCTGTTCAGGTTGCACGGTTAGTTGAAGAATGACCTGGCTTCTTTTAAAGTGCTCTCTAGTGCAGTTGGAGCGTTTGGCCTTTTCTAAGCGGCGCCTGATTCAGAGCGGCAGCGTACGCACCCATCCCCCCAGCACAGTCGGAGTGTGACTGGGCAATGCTGCTTTTACGTAACGTCTCCCCAATGTGCTGCCGACACGTTTGCTTTAATATTGTGTTTGCATTAAAGCTGCACTATAACATTTCTGATCCGAGGAGTCCGCCACCTGCTTGTCTCCGTCCGTGCACATGTGATTTCTTTGCCTGAATGTTCCACTGCCAGCTGAGGTGGCTCGGGCATCTGTTCCGGATGCCTCCTGGGCGCCTCCCTCGGGAGGTGTTTCAGGCATGTCCCACCGGGAAGAGGCCCCGGGGAAGACCCAGGACACGCTGGAGAGACTATGTCTCTCGGCTGGCCTGGGAACGCCTCGGGATCCCCCCGGAGGAGTTAGAGGAAGTGTCTGGGGAGAAGGAAGTCTGGGAGTCCCTGCTCAGACTGCTGCCCCCGCGACCCGGCCCCGGATAAAGCGGCAGAAGATGGATGGATGGATGGATGTTCCACTGCATGACCTTAAGCTTATTTATCACCACGGAGCCAAGCAGGTGCTCAAGGTAAGAACTTTTTCAGGGTATGATTTTAAGAGTAAACGCAGACTGGATAAGTTTAATGCAGAATGGTGAAATATTCCTGGCAAAAGCAATTGCTGTACGTCTCATGAAGCAGGTGGCGCGACCCCTCCAGTTCCATAGTGCACCTTTAATTGATTGACAGCTTCAGAGCGGACGTACCCAGGTCTGTTATGTTATGGTCAACTTATGCCTCTTGAAACTTTTTTAAAATCCGTTTTACAGACTAAATATAATCTCTTAGGCAGTGAAAACAATTGCTTTTTTATTTATCGTTTAAATAGTTGATCAAATTCCTTCCTACGTCTCACAAATCTGCTAATGTCGACTTACTGGGGTCTTTTTCAGGTTTCTGACCAATTCCCCTCCACATTTTCTATAATCTAGAAGTGAAGAGAAGTGGCGAACCCTCTTGGCAAACATACATGGAAGTTTTTGATGATCAAGCCGCGAATGCATTTGAATTTACATTACCATTGTATTAGGCTTTTATATTGTAATGGGAACAGAACAGGAGACGGTCCAGGTTTGCACAGTTTCAGTATTCTCTGTAGTTTCTCTTGCATCACTGGGCATGCAGACAAAAAGCAATTAGACACTTGGAGCTTGCCTGATCTGTTCAATTATGGTGAAACTGGATTTACAGAATTTTGAGTCAACGCTGCTGAAATCTGCCTGCGTCTCCTGCACCAGCACGGCTTGGATGTCTCAGCATTAACTGTGGGGGGGAGGCTGGTGCTTCTGCCGCCTTGTCGGATGTGCTGTTTCATGACGGGAGCTATGAGGAGGAGGAGGGAGTGGGTGGTCTTGGAGGGAGACGTGAGAGCCAGAATAAACACTTTATTTGATTCGTATAGGTCAATACATCCCCACACTAACTGTACATCCCTGCCCCCCCCATCCTTCGCCCGCTACCAGAAACGCATTACTTCCCCCACGTCTTGTCTTGTAATAGAATACCAAGTGGATTTTTTCCCTTGTTCCACTTTATCTGTCTCTCGTCTCCACCCTCGCTCCTCAGTCACTCTATTACTCAACACGGCTACTAAAAGGAGAGGCATCAGTGGCTTTATGTAGGGTAGGGCACAGCAAAGGGAGAAGAGTATATGCCTAAAGGCCAGTATGCTTCTGGTGGCACGTTAAGAACATAAAGCTAGCAAAGGTTTAAAATAAATTGTATGATACCACCTCAGATTTGCTCAATTGAACCAAAAGCAAACATTTTCTAGAGCAAAGTGCAGATCTGAGCGTACAATTACGAACTTGTCAAACGCTTTTCTTAAATTACTTGTAATTTTTAAAAAGGCAAACGCAGCCTTGAAGTGAATCACCACGGTAAAGACAATGACTTCAGCTGAAATATTGCTTCTTGAATGTCGTCGGTTGTCAACTATTGCTGAAAACATTGTTCTTGTACATTTGGTGGTTAACCCTAATTCCTCCTATTGAAATTATATTGTGGTTTTATAAGCTTATTACACAGTGGCACAGCCTTTCCTCTTCTAAAGACTCCGAAATTAGGAAAGGAATAATCCCACCAATGCAGTGGCTATGTCTCTACAAAAGTTGTACTATTTATGTTGGTAATCATTGGCTTGTAAGCTCAAAATCTCATAGTTATTTGGCTTGTTGTCAGCTCCCCTTGGTCGTGGTCTCACATGCTTTTAGCCCGTTTTTGTTTTGATTTTCTCTGCCAAAGGAAACTCTAGTTTGATCTTACACAGCTGTGGGATTTGAACCATCTCCCCCTCCACACACACACACACACACACACACACACACACACACACACACACACACACGTCAAAACACTTTAATCTGGCCCGCTGGGGTTGTCATTCTGTGTGTTGTAATGCGCGCTGTAATGTTCTGACAAAAGTGGAATTTTAAGAGCACATGTGTGTTATTGGATGTGTATTACAATACATGGCACATTAGCAATATTATAAAATTGGAACCCACAGCGTTAGTTGCTCTAATTTTCCTGTCCTAATTTGTTGTCCTATTTTATTTTATTTTAATTTTAAACTTCTGTTCTATAAATCTTCTAAAAGCGCACAGCAAGGATGCTCTTTTGCCCATAATGAACAATAGAAAGCGTATGAATTAACAACCACAGTCATATTGATTGGGCTCTTTTTTGCGTATTGATTTTTTTCGTTTTAGCTAAAAGTGTTTTTTCAAGTTGTTCCGCTGAGAGGAGCAGTGGGGGAGACAAAGGTATTGTTCCCCTTTTCTCTATGGACCAAGGCAGGGTTTTACATACAACCCTCCCCTGGCACTGTGGTATCCTCTGGGCCTCAGAGCACTGAGCTAAAGTGCAAGGCCCATTGAAGGAAAGGGTGCCAGGTTTTGGGTTATACATCTGGCTGGTCTCCCCCTGGCCTCAGATCAAACATCCACAAGCCTGAGGGGCCAGGCAAGCAAAGAGCTGCCATAGAAATGCCACCCTATGATTGTTGTCAAGGAGCACAAATCCAAAAAGGAGAAAACTGAATTAGTCTTGTAGAAGTAGGACATCCTCCTTCCTTGGTATAAGATATGCATATGTTCTGAAAAGTGTCATGTGTGTGGGGACAGACAGTGTTTGCCTTTCACCAGGCCTCAAGAAACGCAGGTTGAAAGTATTTTTAACTAGAGCAAATCAGGGTCTATGCCTGAACTAAATACAAACTCAAAAATTCTACATTGGACTTACAACATTGCATTACAATCCTATAACTATGGAAATTCTCTGTAGAACTATTGTATGCCTATGAATAGTTTTAGTGAAACGTGCACTTTGAGACAGCTGGACTAAGTATTGCTGAACCAAAAGTAAACTTTGGGTTACTAACTAAAATCCGTCCAACCACTCGTAGGATGTAACCATGGAGATGAGAGTAAACCTAGCTTGTTGAATGAGATAGAAATAGACATGCAGTCTTATGGGAAGCTTTTACTTTCCACCTATAGATTTCTATAACAAGCATGTTTCAATGAGTTGTAAATCGAAACGAATGTCTTTGTTGCTGGAAAATGTAAAAGTGCGTGTATGATTGTATGATAAGAAAAAAATGCTTATTGTGTAGTGATAAATGCTGTTGAATTCCATAAGCTTTGATAGGTTTGGAGCATTTCCCAGAAGTAAGTCGATTTTTGCTAAATTGACTTTATGATGAAGTGAAATTTTAAGACTGGAATTTCTTATTACTCATACTACAACAGCATTTTGTCATTTACACCATTTTGACCATTTCATACAATTCCAGTTTGCTGATTTGAGGAAGTTACTAAATTGCCTCATTCAAGAAAGACTCCCTCAGTTTACCCCTACAATATGAATGCGTAGTTTAAGGGGGGAAAGCAGGTGACGCCCTTTTTATCACAACAATCCACGTGGGCCCTGACTGTCTGCATGGCTAGACACCAGTGTGGTAGTGACAGAGGAAGCTGATTCAACTATACATAGATTTTACAATGCTACAAGCTGCTTCTTATTGTATTTTTGTATTTGTCAAGAAATACTTTTATTGAACCCTCAGTGCCTGCGGTTATACTGACTATGGACTGTACATTTCAATACATTTTATGGCCGTATTGTCCCGTATTTACTTCCTCTCTGCCGGGGTTCCCTCCCTTTGAAGTCAATTGCCACTCTGTCTCTGTCTCTAGGTCGCTGACTGCACTTACTCTACCTCCACTGCTCTCGATGCTATTATTCACACTTCCTATAACCATTCCTTGATTTTGGCTAAAGTTCAACTTAACAAATCGAAATTAAACTCTAAAACTTTTGAAAAGCCTAATTTTTAACTCTATAATGTACAAATAATGGAAACCATACAAGAACCAGGTCCTCACCAATAGGATGTACCTAAACATGTACCTGCAATAACATCATAACAGCCACCTAATTAAAATGTAAAATAGTAGGCTTCAAGACCTAAAAACGCAGCAGAAGTCCACAGTTTGAAAACCACTGCTCAGCCTGCAGTACTTTACCTTTGTACCCTAGAGCTCAAGGCTGCAATCTGAACACGGCTTTCTAATTGGCTGACGTCTGTGTCTCCTGTGCCAGCGCTCATGCCAAGGAATCGACTCCAAGGTGTGTGCCACAAGTCCCTGAGCAGGAAGACTCCCTGCACATAAGCCCTCCTGGCTTTGTTTCACAAGAACGTCTGGCTGCCGCAGTTTAATCTGCACAGCGTAGCGCACATAGACACAACATAAACCCAGGCTCTGAGAAGGCTTAAGATGTTGGACACAGCAGACTGTAAAGAAATAAGGTTACTAGTTACTCATAACGTAATGTAATAGGCTTTACTGTTATAGATTTGTTATGGGTAATCAAGGATAAGTGTAAGTTTTAATTTAGTACAGAAGCCTAATGACTGCCAACTTTTCAAACCTTCCTGACTTTGTATGTGATATACAGCCTTGCAGAAATAGTTTTGCAACGACAGGTCCATAACTCTTCACTGACATGTTTCTATTTGTGTTCGAACTCCGAGGACGCCCAAATTGACCGCATCTTGCTGTACTTGAGCTTCCAATCAACAATAATTACATCTGTAGTTTCAGTTGGAAGGCCATCACCGCACATTTACAAATCTGATTCAAAATGCCATCTCGAACATTTTTCATGACCTTTGTAAATGGACTTCTTTGAAAGCGTCTGGTATCAGTCCCAGCCCGGCACAGTCGCTTCCTGTCAACTGTCAGTGGAGGCTGCAGCTCTGGCTTCCCCTTAACCACAGCACAAACTGGTAATCTTATCTCTCTGACAATCAGCATTAGCTCAGCCTGCCGCTCATTAACCCTTTACTGGACTCTCTTTTTCTTTTGTCCCTGGTGGCGTCGAGGCAGCGGCTCACATCCACGGGAAGCTTGTCCGTTTTGCGGTCTGATCTTTGATCCGTTGAAAGGGGCCAAGCGGAAATTGATTGATGGGCCGTATTCATGCACATGACTTGTCTGTCACTGCCGACGACCATGGCTCTTATCTGCGCCTCGCCTTCTGTCAAGTCATAAAGAGGATGTTAAAATTTCAGAACACCCTCGCTAGTCGTTTGTAGCGTTCGTAGCTCCTCACTACTGCCTTAAAATCTGTCTCCTACACCCCCTCCTGCCGTCTGCCTTACCTCCACTCCCCTTTAATTTCACTCAGCTGCAATATCCTACCTCCAGTCTTGATTGTTGTTTTCGGAGAGCCCGGGTGCTGTTGTTGTAACATAATCATTTAGTCTCCCTCCTGTGGATCTGGCAAGCTGCATGCTGAAATCTATCCACAGCTCATTTTTATGGGGAGCAAATTTGCTGTAGCTACTGCCCGCTTGCTGGGTCGCTTTTTTACACTGAATTTATGAGTAAGTACAGGTCTAGGAATTTGTGACAGCTTACACTTGTTCTTTATGCGTTTAAAATGCCCGAGATGACTCATGTGTGAATTTGATTAGCACAGTTGAAATGTGATTGTAAATGCCTCCATACAAAAAATGTGCCCATTCGACATGAACTAGAGTTTTGTCTTGCATCACAATTTTACACATTCTTGCTATTTATTCATGCTCCAAAGTTTTTTTTTAACACATCAAATTTCGAATGGTCAAGAATTGGCATAAGACAATCAATGTTCGTTAGTGAATGTGATAAGGATCATAACCTTTTGTTTCAAAGGCATTAAAAACTAAATGTGCTCCTCCAACTGACTACCACACCAACGAACAAGATTACAAAGATCATTTGCGGTTATGTTATGCTGCATTGGTTTATGTATATAGTTTTCAGTGTTCTGGTGACTATTCTCGAGTTCCAAACTAGAAGCAGGATTATCACTGGCATTGTGTCGCTATTATACACACAAAAGGGTTTAAAGAGGTCATACGGTGTATTCTCTTGCCTGGCTTCCTTGACCCTGAAAGACTAAAGGGATTCACTCGCTGCTAAGCTCATAACACGATATAGTGCCAGCGGTCAAGGAGCTAGCGCTTTTTCTTGTTGCACAGACCTTGACCCCCTTTTTCCTTCCTTTCCTTTTTCCTTCCTTTCCTTTTTCCTTCCTTTCCTTTTTCCTTACAACATAAGCTCACTGTTTGTGTCCAATACCGTAAATCTTATTGATCACTCTGTTCGCCCGTGACACACGCAGGACTAAAAGTATGCAGCCCAACAGTTATTGATTCAGTGGACCTCAAGTGGCGCAGGTCTCGTTACATGACACGGTTCAGATTTTGATTGTTCTAGGCTGTTGACACTGTCGCTGTTTGCTGCTACATTCTCGGGTCATTCCTGTGGTCGCAAATGGGAGAGACTCTAGAGCTTGCGTTCCACTGTGCAGCTGTGAGGAATGTGAGGCTTCTCTTCTCCGACATACGCTCCACACGTCTTTCATGTGTATTCATTCATTGTCTGCTTAGTTTAGTATAAAGCGGCTTTGACTTTTTATAGCTGCCATTTTCAATAGTGCATTACCAGTCAAGAGACAACGATTGCAAACCATTAATTAATTTGCCTTTGCATGTCACAAGGGCCCCCATAACACATGCATGATATTCAGACATTATTCAGAGAAGATAAAGTAGATGGCATTCCTGAGGATTCAACTCGGAAGCACAGTCTAATATTTCTTGAAACTTATGAGCGCCAGCGGCTTCAATCACTCATTATAATCCAGTGTGCGACTTCCTGACCTGAACATACGCAAAACATTGCAGAAACCAAATTACCTGACTTGACTCTCGAATTCTTGTTGTCCACCTGGAAGCAATAACGCATGACGGACCCTAGTCTCGTAGCAGACATTGCCGTTGGTAAAATATATTGTATTTGTTCGGAATATTGAGCGTGGTTGAAAAATTTACGCATATCAGTGACAGACTGGCCAATGCATTCTTTTTCCTCCCTCGCTATTCTCCCCTGGCGTTCCTATCTCCCCTTCGCGAGGTGTTATCAATGCAGCTATTGTCAGGGTTGAAGGAGCAGGAGGGCTCGTGGGACCCCGGACAATGAGAACACGCTGCTGCCTCAGTGGACTTCCTGTGTCTTGTATGAGCGATGGTTCCAAGGTCCATGATAAGACCTTTTTGGAAAGCACCTCTCTTCCCTCTTGCATATTCACCTGTTCGGACGCCAGGTGTTTTGGCCCAAAATATCAAACCTATTCAGCTGAGAATTCACGGCCCTGGTCAAAGCCAATTGAATTCAACCCACCGCAGCTGCAGAGTAATGCTACTCCGCATGCAAATGGCCCGGAACGCTAATTGGAAATCACCTGAAATCCTTAGCTTTTGTGTTTTTTTAAATGGAGTATTCATTACAATTATCCGTCTAAAATCTACCATGCATTTGAGATTGGTCGACAAAAAGTAACATTTTTTTGCGTTTCTAAAAGAAGAATTAACGCTCGAGTATCAGGCACCACAAATGGTCTGTGAGCAAGACAATTTCTGCAAAGATATGGTAGACTGACAAAAGGAGAGATATTCACTGTTGCATTTAGGTTTGAATGAAGACCCTACTGCTATGGACGACGCTGTCACAAGACCCTCACATGACACTTTTACCACCACTCATTCTTGCACGGTCACGCACTTAAACGGACAAAATGGCTGCTCACGAGCTGTCAGCGCCTCCAGCCTGTACAGGGCCTCTTTTGGTTGAAAAAGGGGGGCTTTGAGGTTAAGGGCACCCTCCTGATCCAAATCGTTTGAGGTTTTCCTGGTGAGAGCAGCATGTTGAAGTTTATGCTGTGCTCATATGGCGATGCAGAAGTAGGTCAGTGAGGACCCAAAGTGCGTACAGCGGCTCGTATGCTCTGACAGTACTAGATCTAGAATGCCCGGAACATATCTCCGTCAGGCTAATGTCTGTGTAAATGTTTTGTCTGTCAGCGTTTTGTTGAATTTCAGTGGGAGAAGTACACTTGCAGACTGACATAAACCCACCACATTGAGAGGATCCAGATGAGGAATTTCCAGGTAGAAGTAAAACTAGACGATATTAAATTGTGCTATTTTTAAAAGGCTAATCTGATAATGTCACAAGTGAACAGCGCAAAAGAAATATGCAAAGATATGAATTATAAGTCATATTAAACGATTGACTAGTTATATTTAAGTTGCATTTTTCCATTGAATGCTTGCCTGTCCTCAGTCTTTTCACGCCGTTGCCCTACAGAAGGCTATGACATCACATGTAAACAAACCTCGGTAAACAGGGACTCCCAGTGCAGAAAATGGACTATGGTGGCTTTTCTCCCTGCCACATGCTCTCATCTCTCAGCATGCGGCTGTTGTTAGGGCATGGCTAAACTGCTCCACCCCTTTGCCCCCCAGGAGCCAATCCACTATCATATTCCTCCCCATTCCGTCATCTGATTGGTCCATTGGAGCCTGTTGAATAGAATAGGATTGATGGGTAATCTGGGATTGGAGTAGGGGGAAGTGGGATAGTGGTTTAGGATAAAAGTGACAAGGACAGAATAGCTGAGGAATACTTTCTCAAATAAATCCATTAACCGCTTTAGAGATTATTCACTGTGACCAGCAATGCAAAAAGCTATACATCTATTTTTGTCAATACAATATGAATAAAAAGGATCACATTAAACATCTTCGCTTGCCACAGTTTGTAGGTTTTGGTTCCAATCTTGAAAGGAGTCAGAGTTCAAGATACTTTTTGATGCACATGAAATCTTTTTTGAAATAGTTTCTGCACTTTACCTGGCTCAGAGGAGAGCGAAGGCCGTGCATGGGGACGAAGCCACGGACGCTCTGTCTCCCCCTGGGTATTGTCATGGCTCTGAATGGCTAATGGGAAGTGAAACCAGAGCCGCAGATTGCTCCATAATGGCTCCCGTCCTTGGCTGTGTATTCGGGATTTGCCTAACAAAACAATTTTGGAAATGTCTTTAAAAAATGGTTAGTGTGAAGGTTTGACTTGTGTGATGTTGATATTATGGATATTTATATATCTGTGTCAGGAAGGTTGAATGTTTTTGAAATAAGAAATAGATTTGGCTGTGGATCAAAATCAATCTTCTGAAACAACATTTTAGGATAAAAAATACAAGCCAGTGGATGCACAAGCTTAGGGTCCAGGCAGGTATTGGCACTTAACAACTGCAATAGTTTTGAGTTTTGCACTGTAGACGTATTCCCACTTGGTGCATTTTTTCCACTTTAAAATGCCTAAAGCTCCAAATGAATATAGATGAGTGGTGGAATCAGCACATGGTTAGATCAATGACCTGCCCCCTACAATAAAAACTGCTTCTCACTACCAGCCTCGTCAATACATCATTGATTTGGAGACTCGGGATACTTGCTGAAAATCTTTCCTTTTCTTTAGGTCAGGAGTCTGGGTCTGGTTCAGTATAAAGATTGTAACCTTTTTAGTGACTTTTCCATCAAGTTTCAATCAATGAAGTATGTTTATAGTTTTGTTTTTGGTACTTTATGTCTATTTTCGATGAGGTTAAAGGCCTATATCGTCACTTCAGTAGAAACAAGGACCTGGTAACATAAAAAAAAGAAATACCCCAGATTTGCAAACATTGTCATCTTGTCAAAAAAATCCCCAATGTTTTGAGAAAGAGCCTGCCTTATCTAATTTGACTAAACTGTTTTGTCATTTTTGTCCTTCCTGATATGAGTAGGTTGCCACAAACCACCTACACCAACTTTCAGACCCCGAAAAGGAGAAAGTGTGCTGACTGATCAAGTGCAGTGTCTAAAGGGAGAGATTTCTGGCCAAATCCTTAAGGAATTAAAAGCGAGAGTTAACGGTCCGGCAACTCTGACTAAACCCAGAGGATAAACAGGCCCCAAGTTAATTATTCGAAGCAGCAGGAGAGATGACTGGCACACAAACATGAACAGGGTTTCCCCAGGGATAGTGCAGGGGCCTGCTGCTGACTGGGTCCCCTGGGGTTTGGGCACACAAAGTACTTGGATTCTAGTCCAATCGCAGGAAAGTGAATGCATTTGATCTTTTCTATTGTTTGTTTATACTCAAAATGAATTTCAGATAACTTTCCGACAACCGGTGCCTCCTCCACAACTACACTGACAGGAAAAGTGACAATATTTCAAACAAGTTTCACTATGACACTTCTGGCAAAAAATCCCCCATCTGTTTACAACAAAAAAGTGACAAATGAGTTCAGTCTGTCATTTTTCCATGAAAGTGTCACATCCACAATCTTTTGAACTTGTCCCAGTTCAAGACGTTTGACTGTAATTTACTGTTAAAAACACGGGCTGTAGCGGTGATGTTGCTCTACAATAATGTGATTGGCTTTGATCCCAGTTGTAAATGATATGTCATAACATGTCATAACATGGAAATTATATTCAATGGCAGTTTGTGTATTTTGAGTAGTGTTATGTTGAGACTTTGTTTCTTATCGTGTTTGTTTGGTACAGTCTCACGATCTCATCTTTTATGGGTACTTTCTGGAATTATTTTTGCGTAACATTTTAATAAATATTTTGTCATAGCATTTTCCTTTTAACTTGAGCTGGTAAAGTAAATGATGTGTTTATTGTATTAGTTTGATCTCTTCCTTCTGCAACAGTATCATACAGGTTTGACAACAATCATTGTGCAACGCTTGAGGCAGGGTTTTTAGGGTTAAGACTAATTGTGAGCTGCAATTTTGCTGATCTTGCCATGTCAAGTGATGTTGCTGATCATATACGGTCTTTCTGTCATGTGGGATGTTAGAGTAGGTGAGGCCCATTCACGCTCTTGTGCGCTCTCCCAGGTCAGTTCAAACTGCACTCAGCGTCCCTACACCACTTCTGACAGGATCCTCACCTCCATTCCCTGTGAAGCTAAACTTGCATTTGTTTAGATCTTTATATCCTTTAAAGTTTTTTTGTTTGTTTAACAATTGATTTGCAATGGAAATCTTATATTTTGGCTTATATGTTTCTTGTGGGTCAGTGATCTGTCTTTGGGAAGTAGAAATGACATCACCTGCACATAACTGAGACCTGAACTACCAAAGCACTGTAATGTCACAGTGTCCTCTTCAGGGGGCTCCATGAGCATGAGCAGGAGCAGGTGTGAGATCAGATGCAGAGGGCTGTTAAGGCCCTTAGATAACCGATGTGTGGGGCAGCAGCACTTCAGACCATGACCACTTCAGTCTATCTTTACTGCTGTAAACCATGACCTTAAATCCCACTGCTAGGACGGGTCATTATTGGGGTTAAAGGTCTTTATTGTAACAGAGCTACTCTTTTCACAATGGGTCTAAAGGGTGTAAAAGTTTCTGTATTTGTTCAGAGACAGGTTTCACAAGTCACTTGAATATTTACTTTTGAACAATGCAAACCTTTTGTGAACACACACACACGCACGCACACCCACACAAAGGCAGACACACACACACACACACACACATCTTATGCCATATCACTGCAAAAGCGTTCTTGACTGTCGATAAAAATGTCAACCCTTTCAATGTGCTTCAAGCATGTCCACTCTTATCACAGACCTGCATAATTGATTGCTTAGTGACCCATTGTTTGAAAGAGTAAAATTTCTTTTATGAAAATCCTGTTTTACTTAGTCTGTTCTGGTGAGATAATTAATCTGTCTATGGGTGTTCTTTTTGAGGACCATGAATGACACGCCTGCTGGTGACTGCTGGTGAGTGCTTTTTAAGCCATCTTGTGCTGTCCCGAGTGTACTTTACTCTGATGAACAGTGCTCATCTGCACTTAGTCTGTGGCAGCTGTCCAACTTCAATGTTGGCTCTATCACCATTAGATCAAGGCAAGTGGTTAAATCACACAATGTCTGATAGGATCAAATAAAGAGTACACCCTTCTTTGTTCAATCTATTTAAAAACAATAAGACTTCTGCAGTGCTCCACGTTCTCAGACTGTTGGCCCTCGAGTACTATTTATTGCCTGCATTCTTTGCCTTTCTTTTTATAGCACTTCTATTTAAACAATTTTATCTTTGGCACTGCATATCGGTGTTTCCCCTCGCTCAAGCTGTTTTCATTGAATAATGAAAATTACATCAAAAGTCATTCTGGGGATTCTGACTCAGACCTGTATTCAGTCCCTCCTCATCGCTCTCTTCCTTTGGCCTTGCGTCACCGTTGGTGTTTCTCTGATTGTTTGAACTAGATCCGGTCACCACAGCTCGTCGCTGACACCGATTTGACTCAGCTAAGTGATTTCCTGTACTGGAGCGCGGGGCTCATTACTGCTCATTCTGATCAACACGTCACTCTTTGTTGTGGTTTGAGTCATTTTCTTGAGACTGAAACAAGGAAACCCCTGGAGGTGTTTCCCTGGCACACACGCGATGATGTCATTTGGATTGCCATGACGAAGCTAAACAATCACGCTTGTGCACATTTGGTTTACATCATAGCCGGCCATTTGAAAGGGTTGGCAGTGCGACATCGGTGAGCAGATCTTACTCTCTGCACAGATCAGAGGCTGCACTGACATCGGCGACATTAAACAGATTGTTATAGTTTGGTCTGTGGTGAATATCTAACACTCATTTGTGGTCGGGAGAGCTAACGTCTCTTGTAGCTGCTCTGAGTCACAGGAAAAAACATTGTGTCAGTCAAAGGGAAAGAAATACAGTGTTGTCGGTCTCACTTTCCCCTGGGCTGAAGGAAAACACTTTCGTCGGCTCCACAGAATAAGACTTTATTGATGCTGGCAGATTATGGTTTATGGTCATTTCCCCATCCGAGAGACCAGGATGTAAACCAGGTAGAGTTGTGACAACACTCAATTCACATAAGAATAAGATCGAGTCAACGAGACGACGAGAGTGGTTCAGTTCACAATTTTAGCTGCAGATTTATTTTGTTGAATTTTATATTTTTGCTCTCATTGGTGCACTTTTTTTTTTGAAACATCAGCCTCTCCTGAGTTATAATTCAGCAGCATTAAACAATATTTTATCCCAGTCAAATGTACGCACCGGGAAAAATGTATATATTTCCCCCATATGAAAATCATTTGAACAAGGCAAGTCACAATATAAAACTGTTGACTCTCTGACTGATTTTATGTATTTAATTAAACGCTTCTTTGTCTCTTTCTTGTGTCTTGCCGTGGGGATTGTGTCTTGTTCCACCCTTAGAACACGCAGACAGTATATATATATTTACCTTGTGTAGTAATTGAGATGGTGAGTAGGGTAAAATACAACTTGCCCCTTTTATCGTCTCTTACTACATGTTTAAATTCTGCCGGCGCCACCATCAGATTCACAGTCTCCTCTCACTTAGAGCCCATATATCTCTGTGTAGACGTGAGTTCATGCGTTTCATCCTCCTCGCGACCTCAGCTTGACCTCCTCCTCGCTCCTTCGGCGGCTGGGGTTTCTCTTTGACATATCCAAACCCGGCCTCGTCTTTCTCACCAATGACACTACACGCACAGGTCCTCTGCTTTGTATTACGGAGCAGTTAAAATGACTTATATCAGCGAGCGGTTACAGTGGCAGTCCTGCAGTTTCTATAAATGAAGCTGCTTTATGACGTGTAGTGTTTTTTATGACTGGACAGCTCGGCCTTCTGCGTTTCCTCTGCCCTGCCAACACATATGTTTACAGTTTACATTCAGTTTACATTCCCTTGTTCTTGAGTTAAGATAAGATAAGATAAGATATTCCTTTATTGTCCCACATGGGGAAATTTCATTGGTGCAACGCAGGTAGATACAGAGGTAGATACAGATGTAGTGGTTTGGGAGTTCACACTATCAATTGTTTGCGTTACATATACATAAAGTTGAGTTAAATTGACACAAACAGCCACATAAAAAGGTACTTTATGCAGGCGTACTGTTTTGGACCATAGATTGTCCCGACATGGCCACATTTTCTGCTCCTAAAATAGTTTTTCATTGTTACGATGCCACTGTGACCTGAAATAATCACATTTATCAATGAACCAAATAAAAATAATCTTCCCTAGTAGTGATTGTTGTGATCGCCTTGTTCTTTTGAGCGTGCTTTGATGCCTTTGTCCTCCCTACAACAGCAAGTTCAGTGAAGGAAGTTGTGTGAATTAAAATATGGTTTTGTGTCTGATATAAAAGGATTTTCCAAGTGTAGCTTTTGGGACACTTTACGCTTTAAGTGAAACATTGTGTCCGTGCTTCTACCCGGGGGTGTTGATGTGAATGGAGATAAATGATCTCTACTGGAGCCAGAGTGTCTTGAAGCCTTTTAAAAATGGGGGACACTGCAGACCGGCCGTGCTATGCCTCATCAGGATGTCGTATTGTAGTTGTACTTTTGTGGTTTGTACCTATAGCGAGGTAGCACAGGGGGTTATTTCAAAGTGATTTTCTGTGGCTTTTGAAATGCTAAATATTTGGATGGGTCTCTGTCATCGAGGAGATTGGGTGTCGTCCAGAAAGGCAAGCTGCACCTAGAAAACTGTAAATAATTCAAAGAAGCAGAGGTGTCACTGGAGGTATTTGACGCCCAGGATGGTTGTGTTTTATTCTAATGCTGTTACTCTGATGGACTTTAATCAGCCCGTATGTGGGATTGTTTTAATGGTAAACTCATCACCATTTCTGCTCATAAACTGTAACACATGGTCATTCCCGCGTCTCTTGCCACAGAAAGACGTTGGCTGAATTGCCTTTAGTAAATTAGTACCCCAAATGACTCATTGTTGTGGGCTTTGCTCCTGCCAAAACACGTAATCGAAGTGTACATGAAGAAGTGTTACTATCTTACCAGATGGGGTTGTTTAAAAATCAATACCGAAACTAGTTATCGAAACTAAATACTCATTTGAACAAGTATTGAGACAGAAAACCGAAAATGACCGCACAAACATTGCATAAATAGAACAAAGTTGGACCTTTCCTGGATAGTTTAGAACAATGGTTCCCAAAGATATAATGATACAATAATGTTACAATAATGACACTGTATTTCATTTTTAAAAAACGAAAACGGTGAATTTGAATGAAATATGGCCAGATAACACAAACTACAAAATTAATGCAATCAAACTTCATTTTAAATGGTTTGAACCAGGAATTTATTACAGAGATCGGTTTCACGGTTCTTTTGGGGGTCCCGGCCTGAAAAGTTTGGGAACATCCATCCATCCATCCATTTTCTACCGCTTGTTCCCTTTCGGGGTCGCGGGTGACTGGAGCCTATCCCAGTGACTTCGGGCCTTAGGCGGGGTACATCCTGGACAGTGGCCAACTTGTCGCAGGGCCAACACAGAGACATAGACATTACAGACAGTTCACGCTCACATTCATTCACTAGGGCCAATTTAGAGTCACCAATTTTGCCTAACACATGCATGTCTTTGGACGGTGGGAGGAAGCCGGAGAACCCGGAGAGAACCCACGGTAACACGGGGAGAACATGCAGACTCCTCCCAGAGAGATCATGTGATGTTGGTCTGGTCCGGGAATCAAACCCACGATCTCCTTCTTGGGAGGCAAGAGCGCTAACCGCCTTTGCCACCGTGCACCCCCAAGTTTGGGAACATCTGGTTTAGAATACTTCTGCTACTTACAATTATTTTACCAATCAATTAGTTCAAGAATTATTCTTTCAATTAATGAATTCGTTTGGATTGCAAAATGTCTGGGAATATGAGATTGTTATAAAGATTACCCAGATTACCTTCCTTATGGAGAAACTGTACAGACAAAATAGATTCAACAAAAACACTGCCCAGTTTCAGCCCTAGTTTAAACCACATGGTAATATTCAATACATTGTTCTTGGGTTGTATCAGAATTTACACTTATTTGTATTACTGTTAAGTGTTTTTAAATCATATCGAAATAGATATCGAGTATCAACCCTATCGAAATCGAGCTGGAAATGTTTGCACCATGACTGCACGATCCAGACTACGCAGGAATATGCATGTGAACATTTCAACTTTGTGCACTCGCGTACACTTGTCCCATGACTGACAGTCGTGTTCGTGTTTGGTTCTAGAGCTCCGTTTTCTGGCGGTACATCAAGACCACGTCTGTCTCTCTCTCCGTCCTCACTGCCGCCTCGTCCTCTCGCTGTCTCGTGGCTCTGACTCGCGCAGGTCCCCACCGCAGATGCCTTGGCCCACTCTACATGTGTGCGCAAGCGTTCGCGAGTGTTATCTGTGCACCTCCTGTTCACCCTCAGCAGGACCGCCAGCCACCCTCCCACTCAGAACGTCTCCTCTGTCGCCGCCGTTTCTAGCTGCTCGCTCACTCTTTTAATATACCGATCCAATCATCTCATTCCAAACCGGATAATGAAGATGTAACTATAGGCTTTTTCGAGCTCATTTTAACATCTCCCAGGAATAAGACGGCGAATTAGTGCTGTGGATGAGGAGCAGATTGATGGTGAGATTCCCAGATCATTTGCTGGCCACGCCTCATGATGTAATGTCTGCAGCGACAAACCCGCTGTGTGCCAACATGGTGAGGCTGTAAATCACAAGACGCTGGTCCCGCTGTTGATGTATTGTGTGTGTAGACCGGCTTTACGCTGTTAACCCATTGACCTTTATTCGAGCAACACACAAAACATATTTTTGATAATGAAAAGTATTGATCTACACATTGTACTAGTAGATGTATACAAATTCATAGCTGTACCCCGAGTCTATTTGATGAATGGTCAAACCTCTCGATAAGGTTGGTTTGATTTCACATTTTATACAACATATATACATATTAAGCCATAATATATGCATTATTTATGTAAAGGGGCAGAGTGCAATCTTGTAGCTATGTGTTTCAACATAAACCTAGCTTAAGATCTGGAGAAGGTGTGCCATTTGTAGTCATCTGCTGCTTCAGAAAGAATGGGGCAACTGCAATTTTAAGACTGAAAAGAATACCAATTTTGAACCATGCGTATGTGTACTTAGTCCCTTTTCTCACTATGATGGACAAATGAGACGCAGCAGACGGTAAGCAGTAGTATCTACATCACACTACATGCATGCTCGTGTTCATGCTTCTGTATGAATTGTACTTTCTCAAAACTCTACATCTTTACTTCAGTTCACGCGGCTGTGATACAAACACAATCTAATGAAATCCAAACAAAACTTGGTTGTTTTCTATCAGAATTACTTTATTCATTTAATCATTTCACAAAATTGCCAAGTTGATATCCTCAAGTCTCTCTCTTCTTTCTCAAATAGCTCAATCATACACCGCATAGAGTAAAATGCGTTTTATGTGAACGTAGAAGAAATAAGACATTTTTACACACGGCCTTGCATTTTTACACCGTGCTGTATAGATAACCTGGACAAAAGAATACCATTCGCGATGACACATATTTGCCCCGTGTAAACCTGTAAATCTCACCTTTGTAACGTTGTACATTAAGTTAAGCTCCCTCTGCATATGTGGAGCTCCCGACTCCCAGTGGACTGTGTCTGTGCCACTGCTGCTGTACAAACAGAGCCTGTATACACTCAGCAGTGGCCCTCTTTCTCTTCTCAGTAATGCACTATCGACCTCCTGTTCTCCGCAGACCCTGCCCTCTCCTGTGGCCTTCACCTGTTAAATACACACACACGCACACACAGGGCTGACCACTCTGACCTTTAGCTCCACAGCGAGACTAAATTTCCAATATGGGTTAGTCTTACAGCAGGTCGTCTCCTTCCTGCAGGCGGTGTTAATGTGATTAGGCTGGAGCTTCCCGCTCCCCGTTTCCTTTGTCCATTTCACTCCCAGCTTCACTTTTTCTCCTCTTGTTCTGAACGTACTCTATACTAAGTGCCGTTTATGGTATGTCCTGTACTATCCGGGTTTCAAACACGGCAACGTGCCAACGATTGTTCAAATCTTTCAGCAGATGGTTCTTTATACTGTGTACATCTTTTCTGGTTTAGTGTGTGGTATGTTTGCATTCATTTTGACAGACTTGCGATACAATACTTGGGATATGGCGACCACAATTGCGGGTTATTTATGTGTGTCCACTATGTACGGAAAAGGAGATTGTCACAAATGCTTGACGTATTTTTACATGCTACGCTATTTCTCCAAGTAAGCCTTCGTTGACCTTTTAGAAACCACCACTAAGCCCCTGCACCAAAAAAGGTTAATTTTTTAGGTGACGACAGGCCCTTTTGGATATAATTGCAGTTTAAGCACGGTAAAGGACGGCAGGGGTTCTTTCTTTTGACTTGGGGATATTCTCTTGATCTGGAGTAAAAAGAGTCTTTAGTTTGGATATTTGTTGCTTGGTTATGTACAGCAAAGGCATCATTTGGTTGTGTCATGGTCTAGTGTTCCTCTAAAGTTGATTTATAAAGCAGAGTATTAAGCTTTTCAAGAATAAGATTGTGGTTCTGAGCTTGGGAAGATTAAATTAACCTCAAACTGAATCTGCATGTTCTCCCATATGTTGTTGTAATTTCTCTATAGCGTTCATAACAGTTGCTGTGACAAAGTGGTTAAAGATAATTGGACAAAAGTGACTTGAATGCAATGCCAAAATGCCATTCCATTTACAGTTGTGTGGCAAGTTTAAGTGACACAACCGAGTACACACATGTTAACAAATGTAAAAGTAACTCCACGGATTCAAATACAGTCTTGGGTAAAACAAATTATGAGGGCCTGCACTGTGCTGGACTTTATGGACTGTATGTTTTTGTTTCCTGCCCGAAGCTGTAATGTATAAGGGATAACTCCGGCGTGAAGGGCACTGCATTGGAAAGTGTATTACAGAATAAGCGCGCTCCGAAAGCCGAGCACCTATTTTGGCCCGAGAGCCGGAGGCAGCTCCCGGGCCAGCCACGTCTGCCTACAGCAATATTTACGAGCGCTTTTTGGCAGGTGAGGGTAATTGAACAAGCATTTGTTATTTGGCAAAAGTGTCTTTGGCTTGTGCCCGGCCAGAGAACGCCGGAGCTGCGGGTTTGACACTCTGCTAATTGGGCCATGTACAAACAGAGGTTGTAATGGCTTTTGAATTGTCAGTGTAATGCTCAGTTGCCACCTCTTTTATAGCTTATAAAAGTGTGACACTGGGGCACAATCTGGGGCTGTTCAGCGCCCAGCAGACATTTTTATTCACTTACTCCATTGCAAAAGTTACTTTCTACTGTCACATTTTTCTCATTATATTTCACTTTGAATAACTGCATTTGCACATACTCAAGTCAAGTTTTCAAAGTGTTGTTAATGCTTTTTCAACTATCTTATCGCTTCTGCTGCTTCTGCCCACTGCAGCCAAGACAATTTATTCAGTGACTACCAAACCAGTCACTAAATATTTCTATTCCTGAAGTGTAAATGTAAGAACACATGGGCGAATCTATTTTGGATGGAAGATACTCACTTGAACACGTATCGATACAAAAATAATCATTAACGAGACAAAATATGACCGTTTTAATGAACACTTTAGAATTATTTTGAGCTTAATCCAAACTGCAATAAGCCCACAATATTTAACTTTTAGTAGAACTTGATAGAGCTGTTGTTCCTCGATATTGAAAGTCCTCGTTTTACCTCATTTGACCTTTTTTAACATGTCATCCTAAACTGACTTGACAGTTTACGAAAAGAAAAGTACAGTTGTTTAAATGTAAACGCGTCATAATTTCACCCCGTATTTCTGACGTCTTTGCCGTGTTCCAGCTCTGATTTAACCGGGGACAAAAGCCAAATTCACAGTCATTGTAAGCTGCTTGCAATTATGCTGTTGTATTTCCTTCGCCTCTCGCTCACTCTCCCCCCTCCTGCACGCCCACCCCTCCCCTTTTTTTCAATCCAAAGAAATAAAACCGTCAAAGGCTTCTCGCTGTGCTAATATAGGAAAGCGATTGTGCACGTTTGCTAACAGAACACCAGCTTAAATTAAATGGCACGTTTTATGGGGGTTCTGTAAATCACAAGTCGTGTAAAAAAAGAGACGAGCTTTGGTTTAAATGGCACGTTGGGCACAATTAAAGCTACTTAGACTGATGGCACCTTATTTGTAGGGAAAGGTGCTAGGCGCGAATGGAAAGACAGTTTTTATGGCTTCGCTCGGCCCGAGGTGAAGGACTCTTCTGACTCAGCATGGAGAAAATTCGCACACCCTCACGGAATTGTGTAATTTGAGCCATCTGGGAAAGAAATGAAGCCTTCTCGGGTGTCGTATTGTCGGTACTTTTAATTCACTCGGCAATAACTTCAAACATTAAACTGTAATCTTAATCGGTCCACCTTTCTTCACTTTGACCCATAATTTTTATTACTTGACTCATTATTTTATTAGGATTACAAATTACATGTATCACAGTCAAAAAGATGAGGCACGAGAATGAGATTTGGGATTGAATTGTGAATTTATTCTGTCTTTTTACATACAAATATAACATTTTGAGGTGTCTTGACTTGTTGGTGTACTTTGGGATGTATATATGGTCAGAGCTTTAGCTTTTTGCTAATTCCAAGCACCATTTGGTCGATTAATGGATGTAATAATTATGGTTTAGTCGACCAAGAATTGCTTTTGTCGAATAAAGCCTTTGAATGACATACAACATGATAAATTAAAATGTCTCATATTAGAGTATGAGTCATGGTACAGGCTGTAATTTTCAAAAACAAATAATACTACTTTCTTTTATACTCTTACTAGTTCAAGATATAGCTCGAGATCATTCTGTTCAGGAAAGGTCACATTTTGTACCTTTTTTTTTCGGAATTGTTTTAGTATCAATACTTCAAATGAGTCTCTAGTTTCAATACTATTTTGAGTTAGAATAGTATTGGGCACTGTTGACAAACCTAGTCTGTATTTTCAAATATAATACTGTGTGAAAAGGATAGGGTCACGTTTCAGTATTACAATAACATGAACACAAGTTTCCAGTGCAGAATTTAAGTACCTTTATTTCTTGTATTGTTCCAGGTTAAAGTTTGCTGAATAAAATAAGCTGGAGTTGGCCCCAGAATAGTGAATGCATATTGCTGCTTTAAAATGCTGTGTGTTGTGCAGTGAAAGGCCCCTTATATTCCTGCCTGTGTGCTTTACGGCCACAGGAGATCTGGGGACATGTGGACAGCGTGTCACTGTGCTGTGGCGAAACCTGTGCCAAGAGCAGCAGCTGAGCCACACACCGAGTTCGCCGTCTTCCCCTGCACACTGCCGTCTTCTCGTGCACGCTGACGCCTCGTGCACATCTGCTGCCCGCACACGTCCCGCCGCACACCGCTGTTGTGCATCTGTGCATCGGAGTAGCGTCAGCCCGAGGTCCTCTTAAAGCCCCACGTTGTTCTGGCAGTGACAGGTGCAGCGCTCCGAGTCTGGAAACGGCTGGGATTCTTATTAAAACCACGTGAATTAATTGGTAGCTGCAGAGGAGATGTGTACTTGTTGTTCGTGCAGTTTTTAAATGACAAAAGTGCTCACCAGATTGACATTTTGACCATGACTAACTTGAGATTTCCTCCTCCACACTTGGGTGGAGAGTCAATTCATACTCCCTTTTCAAGTATTTTCAAACGAATTCGGATTCAAGTTGAGTTCACTTGAGTCATCTTGTTTTTTTCCAATAGAAATGCGCTTATATTCCAATAAGTTCTCATTTTCTGTGGTCAATTTAAAGAGTGTTCGATATGCCAAACATTTACAGTATTTCACGATTTTCTTGGAGTCTGATCATGATTTACATTTTCACGACTTATAAACTCTCATATCTTTATCAGTACCTTTTTATATAGTCTTTATTTACGCTTCATTAAACTTGGTTAAAACCACCTGTCTCTCACTCAGAGAATTGTTGAAGCCGACCCAAAGGTGGTGTGGCCGGGAAAATGTGCCTTTGTTCTATTAGAGCTGGTAAAATTGCAACACTGTCACATTATCATCCTATGGCCAGGCCCTAATTGATATTACTATTGATAAACATTTATCCTCCAATAACTGACCTCTGCAGAAGACCCAAAACCGTAACCCCGTCTGCTGTACTTGAACCTCAGCCCTCATGTGTACACAACAACACGGAAAGAGTGGCAACAACTGACATGTTTTACAAATTTTGCTCTCTGGATGAACAGTTGCAAAGAATTCCTGGCTCTTATCCACGGAAAAGTCACGGTCAAGTTTGTAGCAGCAACTCACGACTGCATTGTTATTTTCCGTCAAAATTCTGGCCAGAAAACTGAAGCTGCATCTTGCTGTTTGTCCTTGATTTTTCAATTGCAGATTTGCCACAAAATAGGTCACAATCAGACACAAAGTAAAATGTCAAGTCTGAAACACTCCTACTGGGAAAAACGCCGCCCCAGGCTTTCAAAACCTTTCAAATCAAATCATAAAAATGTACTTTATCACTCGGATAAGGCATTTCGGGCTGTTGTCGTCCTCCGCCAGTCTCGCCGTCTTCCCCTCATAGCTTCACTCTTCCTCACGTTTCGTCACTGGCAGGTTAATAAAATAAACATACATCTACTAGTGGCAGTGGCGGCTATGTCGGATTCCGTTAGCTGTCATCGGCCCTGTATGTGTGTGCGTTGTTTGATGTGTGCCCCAGTCTATTTCCAACACCGACTGTCACTTTTGGCCCCTGCCTGTCTGTCAAAGCCCCCGTCTGCTGCGCCGGTCCTGCCGTGTCAAGTGCCTCATATCAGGCAGACATTAGCCTAGCACGCTAGCTACCACAGCGCTGGATATTGGATTTCCGTAGTGATATATATATGCGGTTAGCGTAGCAGATATGATTGGAGCCACTGGACTGTGACACATGGAAGATGTCTTTATAATTATAATGTCAGTAAACTAAAAAGTGCAGCTGCTTTATGGGAGACACTTAAGACTCCTGCATGTTTGTGAATGTGGGTAGTCATCAATTATGTCGCGGGCCAGCTGTACCAGTAGTTATTCTTAGTGTGAGGTTAAACTCGTAAAAACCCAATATAGATTATTACCATCGTTAGCATATCGAATGTTGGAAAAAAGAGTGTTTCAAAAGCAAAGTTCTATGTTTGCGGGAAATTATCCTTTTGACTAGGGGTGATATTGACAAAAATTATATTTATTTGCATTGTCTATTCTATTGAGCCCAGTTTAATTTTGATGTAGACTTGGGTTAGCTTAGCCCTGGCCTTGTCCATGTTTAGTGTTGACAATGTGGTCTTTGTGCAAGTGTGAACTCACCCTTTGTCCAAATAAAAAAAACGTAACAGAGACAAATCCGAGACGGCGTTTGTCTTGGTGAATACACTAACGTATGAACAAATTAGCTTGAATATAACTGAAACGACTGAGTTGGAACGCATCTTCAAATCTCGCAGTGATATCGATGTTTCAGGCATGTGTCTTATAGCAATAATCCTCCATTATCATACACCAGCTCCTTCAAAACAACTTTCTACCTCCTTAGATGGCGTTCAATATAAACTGTACATAGGCGCCAATCTAGTTTGAGGCACTCTTTGAAGCAAGAATTCAAGCATTTACACCTGCACTTGAATGACCAGCCGTTTGAAGTCTTGAACAGAGCATCTTGACCATTGTGAAGACCGCGCCAGTGCTTTGCTTCACCAAACACCAAGGCCACTTATTCCACTGTTTCTCTGTCGCCGATGACGATTACTCCGAGCCCATAGTTACTCATGGAGAGCTTAACTACTGATAGAAGTTGAAGAGTAGCAGCATCAGTGTGTGGGCTCTTGTCCTCTAAAGACTCTGCTACAGGCCAAGCACAACACAGCTGCCCACCCACTCCCATCTCCGCATGTGTGTGTCTTTGAAGTTTGTCCCAGTCCGGTAGAGTGGTAGCGGGTCAGTATAGAGAGGAGGATTAACAAGGGCCCTGATATAAACCGATGAAAGCACGGAGGGATGAATGGTCTTTATGAAGTGTTGGATGAGAGGGAGAGAGAGAGGGAACGAAGGGGCCAGGTGATCAAGGCCGCGAGACTCTGGTTGTAAAGAGACACATTGATGGAGAGCCTGGATATAAGCTTTTGATTAAAGATGGGATCACGCTGCACCAATGATTGCGATGGACCCAGTGCTTTATGGCCCACGAGCAGTGAATGAGGTTTTGCCAAGGAGATGTTTTTGACAGTAGAGACTCATTTAGCCATTGTCTATTTTCGAATATTAATTTGGCTGTACTCCATGATTAGCAGCCTTTATTCATATTAGGACTGAGGGTGGGCGATATTGACTAAATGAATATATCAATAGTTTTTTTCGCTCTTCTATTCATGCATCATTAATGTGCTGAATCGTGCCTGTAAATGTCGTGGTTCAAGTCTAAAAAAACACAAATCGATCATCAAATTTACCACTAAAGGGCAGAAAAACACTTTATTGCCTTGTTTAGGATGATTTTGTGTCTTTTCGGGGTCATTTTGATAGCTTTAATTATAGACTATAATCAATATTTAAATTTCACCAACAATACAACAATATTATACAGTTTTCAATACATCTCCCACCTTTACTTACTACTAGAGAACAAATGACTTCATCCATTGCGATTTAATAATGGCGACCGTTATCCATCTTTCAGCCCTACAATTGTCCAATAATGAATCCAAAGTCCGCTTTTAACTCCAAATGGGTTATGTTCTGCCAAAAACGGATGGTCCTTGCTTTTGTGCTTTTATACTTGTCATAATTGTCAAATAAAAACCTCAAAGTCACATTTTTTCAGACAGAAATACTTACACACTCATGTCCAGCCTTGCCCTGTTTGCGAGCGTCGTCGCAGCGCCGCATTAAGCAGACAGTGATTGATCTATCGTATGATTGTTTATTTTGCCCTGTTGTCAGTGATGGATGAAGATTTGCGGCCATTTGAAAAGTGTGCATGAAATATGGCATGTTCTGTGAAGGGGGAGTGTTCAAACTTCCCCCTGGAGGAGGAATGGCGACAAGCCTCCGGGACGACTTTTCATCACACCTTCACCTCTGCGTAAATGAAATGCCTCTCTCATCTGGCAGCTGGGGCAATTATTGTTTTCATAAATGTGATTGATACGTTCCCTTGTGGCGTTTGTCGGTCTCGTCTTGAGCGTGTGTAAATCCTATAGGTGGTGTTCTCAAAAAGCCGCACGCTAATCAAAATTCTCCATTGGATAAACTGGTTTTCCTTTGGCTGTAAATGTGTCACATGCGTTCTTTGATATCGGTCGGGCCTTGTCCTCTCCAGATGCAAGCTGATTGAATTCCTTCCTTCCTGCTTCTTCCATTCAAAACTCCCGTCTACAGATAACACCCCAGGAGCAGAGCGGCAAGACATTTCTAACACCCTCTTTAGTTACCTCCACCCCAGAGGCCAAAAAGGAACCAGAGAGCATGAATAGAAAGAGGAACTTGAGACACAATACATACCTGTCCTTTCCTCCCCTCCTTGTCGCTGATCACAAGTCCCCCGTGACTCCCCCCGGACGCCCCGTTTCCCTCTTCCTTTCCCCTCTCTGCTTGGAATAAAACCGGCTGAGTTTTGCGATCGCTTTCACACGGACAGATGGCTCCATCGTGGGCTCGGGCTCAAAAACAAAACCAAAATCCTCCCCAATTTTGCCCGTACTAATATATTTCGCTTTATGTTTAGTCAGAACAGATGCCTTGTTCGCCTGCCAGCGCTTATGGAAGCCAGGCTTTTCCCTTATTTCTTGTTTATCTCGTTCAAAATCCCTCTGCTTTCACGTTTTCAGTCTCCGAAAAACAAAAGGTATTACTTTGTGCCTTTTTAAAGTGCTGACTACTTTGCCACTTTGGTTCTTGACATTGATATTTCGTTAAAAAATAGTTTGGAATCTAGTAATAACACACTTTTCCAAGCACACTCACTAAATATATCCTTAATTGTTTTTTTTGAGTATTCCGATAACGATTTTTCAGTCAATCCAGCAGAAATGTGTCAAAACAGTCCATAAACTTATTATTTGAGGTTTAATTATCCAACACAAATGCAGAAATATCACCTTGCAGCCTTTTTTGAAAGTTAACATCACTTTTCTTTGTGTTGCATTTCTAACAATAACAGTACTCTATATTGAAAACAATACTCACTATATGATCTAAATTTGTATATATATTGCCCAGCTCTAGTTCTATCACATGATTCTGTGAGTTCATCCAATCAGAACATAAAAGAGGGTTATTTCCTTCTGTGTACGGCAGCGTTTCACTTTTTGTATTGTCGTTGCGGATCATAGAAGACAAGCTGTGGTTCAGGAACATCACAGCCGAACCTGCATCAGTCTAAGTCAGAGCAGAGATACTCGATACGCCTGTAGGTCAGGGAATACAAAGTTCCCATTTCACCTTTTCAGTTTTAGATTTGAACCATGTGACCAGAGGCTTTTGTGCAGAGCGGATTTGCTTCCTTTAGGGATCTGAAAGGAACCTTTTTCTCTCTCCCCGGCCCAGGCCTTCCACTGCACTTTGTCATGTAAAGAGGCCCTTATCTGCCGCTGGTTGGGGGTAAAGAGGCTGCACTAGAAATAAGCAGCCGAGTCCCTGGGGCCGGCACAGATCAGCGCATGGCAAAGAAGGGGTTGTGATTGACGGGCGCTTTTGAGCCGCGCTGCAAAGGTGACGCCCATTGATGTGTCCAGCCGGGGCCCACTTGCCGACCCCTGTCCCCGTCCACCTGCTTGACCTCGACCCGTGACCTTTCAATGGAGTCTGCGGCGTGGCGATTTGAAACCGGGAAGGAAATTGGAATCTATTCAATCTCGATGATTAGAAATGCCACGATTAGAGATGCCCCAATACTATTGTGTTCAAGAGGTGGACAATGTATCTAAATTTCAATATATTTGTGATTGTTTTGAAGAGATGCAACGTTTTAATAAGGAGTGTGTTGTTTGTAGTAAAATAAAATGCAACAAAAAGAGCTGATTTCATTAAAACAAGAAAAAAAAAGTGTATACGGTGATATTTCTGTGCTGTTGTGATACATTTTACAGTATTTCACATTTTATTAGCCTCATAGAATAATCGCCTTTGACATTTTTATTAAGTTTTTTTGTTAGCTGTAAAAATCTTTCAGTTTCTGGAGAGTAGAATGGGACAAAAAACTAATTATGGCTGAAAATGACTTGGCAAGTTTTGCCATGATGACTTGCAAATGAAAAGAAAGACCCGTTTTTTTTCAGTTGGATTGACTTGTTATCGAGATACTCAAAAATACAGATATTCATTTGTCAACGTCACCCACACCAACTTGAAATGAATCAGTCTTGCATTAAAAAATCTGACCCAACTGATGAGAGTTTCTGCTCAAACCACGCAGAGAAAATGTTTCCCCAGCACGTTGATACCACCGAATGCAATGGTTTCTTTTTACATTTTAACAGCACGTTTTACAAGTTGTCATTTCTAATGCAATATTAATTCATGTGGCGTGGTCCCATTGTGCCTGGTGCACGGGCAGCAACACTTCAGTCCACATCCACAAAGCTTGCGGTGATTTCCGTCCTCGCCTCTTCCAACGCTACATTTGTTTTCCTGTATCTCATAAATGGCTGCCCAACAATGACAATTTAATGGACACGACCCGCGCCGACAAGTGCAGCGATTTCACAAAGCCTGATTTAATTTCCCTCGTCCGAGTCTAAATTGGGCCAAGGTGTCAGGGTAAATAAACAGAATGCATGTTGGCTGCAGTAGCGGAGAGGCTCGGCGCGAATAAGAGGCTGTGCTGTAAAGGTTGCTTTTTCCAATCCCCTGTAAATGGTTGTAAATTTATAACGTTGTGCTTGTCTCGCATTTTGCCGGCGCCAGCTTAGCCTTTTGAACGCTGTAAGTGGAGAGGATTTAGGCTGTTCTTAAAGGTATGTGCAAATGTGCGGCGCTCCAGTGCTAATGCTACTGGATGGTTTACAGTTTGTGTAAGATTTGTTCACGTGTTTCCTGAGGGAGATGCACTGTAAATAGTGTTATTTGAGGCTTTCCACACCACATAAACTATCTAAAAGTGTGGTCCATTGAAATGTATTTCTTTGCAGCAGCAGAAGTTCTAAAGTAGTTGTTTTTAAACTTAATATTCCGCAGTGTCTAGTGTAAAATGTGAATCATTATTGAAGTGGTCAAAGGATGTGAAAGGGACTGTAACTATGGCTACCACTGTAAGAGAGCATCAACTAATCAAACCAGCCAATCATTCACATAGTTATATATGTCTCACGATATTCTTTTTTAACATTTTGATTTAACAATGTTGCCGTCTTTGTTATTAAAAATAATATATAGTTTTATGCGTTTTTAGAGACTTTATAAAACAGACAAGGATTACGATGATCAAACTATGACCGGGAGTATTTTTTATAGTTGACTAGCTCTATCTTTGGCACAATCATTTCATTCATTTTTTTCCTCCCTCTTGTTCCCGTTCGGGGTTGCACGTGACTGGAGCTAATCCCAGTGACTTTGGGCCTTAGGCGGGGTTCACCCTGGACAGGGGTCAGCTCGTCACAGGATTTATATTAAGGGTCAGTTATATTAAGATAAACTAACTAACTAAAATAACAGAATAAATCCAGGCTAATTCAGACTGAAAAGATTTTTTTTTTTCAGTTACCATTTTAAGAACATTACATTTCATTCAGATTCTGGACCTTGGTGTTGTGATATATTTACTGTATATCTTGCTGTACTGTATATTGTGCTGCCCTTATTGGTTCTTTATAATCTGATTTGTAATAGTCAGTCTGATCACATGTGATTTTATAAGTCATAGCCTGGAATGGTGATTTATGAGAATCATAAATTCAAGCCATGCCTAAGTTTGTCATGTGATTTCATATGTTGATCACGGTGCCACGCTCTAATATTCAGCACTCTGCGCTGCACCACAATTTGAAGTCCGTAAACTCATCCTCACACATGTTGAATATGTGGCACAAATTGGCTTTGACTGCAGGGCCAACGGAGGGCATCCCGGGACACTGGCTCTGCTGCCTCGTGGTCCCGCCAGCCGTATGCCAAGCTCACTGCTAATATTGCCACCAGCTGCACAGGCCGAGCTAATGCCAACCAGCGCTAAAGCCGGCACCCGGCCCAGACCTGCCACACTGGAGCAACTGTGCGACCGTTTAAAGCCACACATCCTTTCAGCCAACCACAGGGCATTAAGTCGTTTGCTTGAGCTAAACTTAAAATCCTATGAACGGAGTAATCTTTGGAAAGTTGCTTGCATTAATGTCAAACTTTTCCATTCTGATGTATTTCTTGGATTCCATCAACCACCAACCAGTTGTTCATGGATTTGCCCAGACACTGTGTCCCTGTGTGATAAATCTGCAGTAAATTAACGTTAATCATGGGCGTTAAATCGGTTCCAGTATTGATATTGACAGATTCTCACCTCTATATATATATATATATATATATATATATATATATATATATATATATATATATATATATATATATATATATATATATATATATATATATATATATATATATATATATATATATATATATATATATATATATATATATATATATATATATATATATATATATATATATATATATATATATATATATATATATACACATACACACACATACACACAATTGCGATTTGTGGGCCTAGCTATGGATTATTGAATCTAAATATTGATATACGTTACCGGCCTCAGTGGCAAATCTCTATCGGTATTCGCTCAAACAATCCATATTGGTCCATCGTCGTTAACATTTAATGCCTTTTGAACTGATAGTAATGAGAAAATTGGCCAGCATTATCTTGATTTTTGACACGGGTCTAATTGTGTTTACTCGCTTATTCCTGATCATTCTATTACCTGAAAGCACAACAGCAAAGCCGCCAGATAAACAAAGTGGCGCTTCTGTTTTGATCCACACAGTAGCACTCGCTGTCACCTCTATGTAAACCTCCTGCTCTGTTTGTCTTTGCTCGTAATCACTTCCACATGTTTCTGCGGAGAGCCACGTTTCACACTATTATTATAACCGTCATCATAAAAATGTGCTGCTACTTTGTTGCTTGTTACTTCACAGTCCATTGCACTGCTGCAAATAAGACCGCAGACATCTCACAGCAGAGCCACATTTATCAGGGAGAAAAAGGAGAAAGGTACAAGAGGAGAGGCTCAGAAAACACACTCAAAATTCAACTCGCCAAAGAGGTATATACCCAAATAACTGCATGGTTTAGGGGTTTCTATTAGCACGGCTTCATTCTGTGGTTGGCTGTGTAAAAATGTGGTGTGCCTAGAAATACTAGCACACTTCTCTCTCACGTTTATCTACTGCTAGTGCCCAATGCTATGGTCGTTATTGACTAGAGATGGTACGATACCAAATGTACCAAATGAAAAAGGGCACGATATAAGGATTATTCACAAATATTGACACAACAGTGAGAGTAAAATCCTTTATTTTCTTCCGGTCTAATACGTTACTGTTCCACATGTGTATGACGAGCTGTTTGAAATCACACTTTGAGTAAAAAGTAAAATTTTTGTGATATAAACTGTTTAATAGTACAGATTAAGCTGAAATTATGGAATTTGCTTCAATAGTCTATTAGTATTACTATTAGTTTAGTTCTTATGATTATATTGTGACTAGAATCATGATTATCAAGCAAACAATCTTGACACGCCTATTCATGACATTTTCCATTCTATTTTCGATTTATTTGGACTCTGGGAACATGTAACAGACCTGTAGATTACTTGATTTGTAAAGATTTAAAAACATAAAACTTAATAATATTGCATTTTTCTAAATTCTTTCATGCTTTTGTCCAGAACAAATGAAGCTACATGAATGAGTGTCAAAACATCTTCACTTAAGACTTGTGTCCAGTTGACAGAATTAAGTTTTTGTAACAAATAATGTTTAGTATCCATTTGGGTCACTCCGATAGGTCGTCAAACAGTGCACTTGCTTACGGATGTTTCAGAATGATTTTCTTGTCACAATTTGTTCCTTTAACTCAATATATGTGCACGTTTTGCATTTAAATGGCAAACACATTTACATTTCTGGTAGTTCTGACAGTTCGGAGTCCAAACCCTGAGGCGATGAGTCTCCACATTGTTTTGTGTGGATGCTCTTTACAGCAAGTGTGTGATTGTGGCTTCTTCCTGTCTGATTGTTTACAGTTTTACCTTGGTGGATCCAGATGTAATCCTGCAGCCCGACTATTCAAGGCTAACAGGGCTCGTTTTTTAAGCCGCCCTCAGGCACCAGCTTCAAACAGGGCTGCCCATACAAATGTCCTGATCCACTGTGGGGCAGAGCGATAAGTCCACAGAGCGGGAGGCCTCTGCTGCTCTGTGCTCATATGGCCAGTGTAGCCCACAGGGTCTTCCTGTCAGACGAGGCTCGGGGTTAATGAGGTTACTGCTTCCTGGTTCGCTCTTCCTGTCCCCTCTCCTGTTTGGGCTTAGTGGCACGACATGTCTACTGAAAGTGGAAATGTACTAGGCTTCAAGTTGAATCAGAATCTAATCAGAATTGCAACGTAATATTTGAGTCTTTTTTTTTTCTTGGAAGCCTTTTAAAATGTTTAAAACTTTGTACAGAATCCTACTAATAAAACCAACAGGTCCCAATTTATTTATAAAGCACTTTAAAACAATGACAAGGTTGGGCACACACAATTTTTAAACAAATATAAGAATACTTAAATCTATTCAAAACCGCGCTGGCAGCTAGTGTAGTGATGCTAAAATAATAATTCTAATTGCAATCCAATACGTTTTAGTTCCAGTAGGAATAGGAACTAGGGACCGGGGCAACACTCCGGGAACTTTTTAAACTCCTGTTCAGGCACTTTCCAGTCAGACCAGGAACCTACATTAACAGGAAGTACATTTACAACAAATGTGTTTTTATCTCATACTCAGACTTCTCAGACAGGCTAGATAGTAACACAACATTTGAATTGCTGTGAATACTTGTGTTTTGTTGTAAATTCCATTTTTAATTGAATTAACGTTTTGTGCATCACAGTTTTATGAGCAGGTTTAGAGTGCTCAAAATCAATGGGATGAAGGGGAAATATATGTTTTCCTAACCCACTTAATTAATTAAATGTGCCACAGTACACAAGAGCTGCCTCTGCCTCTGTTGCTGTGAGAACACAAGAGAGTGGTGAGTGGTTCCTCTGACTAAATAGGAAATGAGGAATTTAGGGAGTTTCATGTGGGAAAAATGTCTATTCGGTTTACTTACAAGGGTATGTTCTTTTAAACCGTCAATGGATTTCCCACTAAACACAAGTAAAGCATAACGTTATAACACAAAACATACACATGGGTACAAAAAAGAGGATCGCTTTTTCATTTTATATTATTGTAGTTTTTGTGCCATTTGTCTACATGACCAGGTTTTAGTTTGCACCTTATTCTTGCTGTGGATCTTATAGGAATATATGACATTGCAGATGGCTTAATAACACCTTATATAATAGCACATTTGTCAACGTTTCCTTTCACTTCAACCTGCCTTTATGTGTGCTTGAAAATCTATAGCCGCATTTGGGGAAATATATTACCTCTGCCATATGAGATGTACTCGGAGCTGTTTATTCCCTCTTCTCAGATCGTGAAAAGCTTCCGTTGACAAGTTAGTTTTATGACCTTGAGTTTATTAAATCGCACCACTGTGAGTAAAACTTGCATTGTAAAGTAGCGAAAATGAGGCTTTTGTTCACCTCCTGTATTCCTGTTTGACGCGAGCGCATGGCTGCTTCTGTCAGCTTTTATTAATGTTACTGTAAGGAGATTATAGGCATGTGAAATGGTCAGCAAGCTCTTTATTAAGCGCCAATCTGTTAAGTTATATTTGGGACGTGGCAACAAGTTGGCAACCGTAATTTGAACAGTGTTCAACGATGGCACATTCCTACACCAAACCGTAATGCTAAAAACTAAACCGAGCATGTAAGACTTTTGTTTTTTGATGATTTTGGAAAGATATCAATTTTTTTTTTTCGACAAGCTTTGCAAGATTTGTGTTTAAACAGTGGTGTTTTGTTCAAAGTTCAAATTTTAAACATGTTCTGGTAAATTGACGTTTGAGAGAAGAACTCCTAAACATTACAAGAAACACTAGAGGTGCAGTATATTAAAATTGAGACAATAGATTTAAGTTTTTTTTACAAAGGGATTATGGTGATATTCCTGAAACATTTCTCATTTGTCTGATAAGAACTCCAATCTAACTTTAACATGTTTAAATACATTTCTGTTGGATTGGCATATCAGATGACTATCATTATCAGTGTACTCCCAAAATATACAAAGATATACATTTTTGTCCTGCACCCGTAAAACAATAAGCATTTCAGAACCTGTTAGTAGAGGTTTGATTCAATTGCAACCCTAGTAGGGAGGCTATATATATAAATATGTTTGAGAACAACATGTGAAGAATTCCATTTTATAGCAAGATGGATGACCCTCTGAGCCGTGCTACATATTATTAGTTTTGAGGTCAAATGTCCAGGCAGAGGTCAGTTAGTCTATTGTCAGTGTGGGTGGGCATCGCAGTCCACTTTCAAACCAGTTATCGTACCTCTCTCTCTCTCTCTCTCTCTCTCTCTCTCTCTCTCTCTTCTCTCTCTCTCTCTCTCTCTCTCTCTCTCTCTCTCTCTCTCTCTCTCTCTCTCTCTCTCTCTCTCTCTCTCTCTCTCTCTCTCTCTCTCTCTCTCTCTCTCTCTCTCTCTCTCTCTCTCACTCACTCACTCACTCACTCACTCACTCACTCACTCACTCACTCACTCACTCACTCACTCACTCACTCACTCACTCACTCACTCACTCACTCACTCACTCACTCACTCACTCACTCACTCACTCACTCACTCACTCACTCACTCACTCACTCACTCACTCACTCACTCACTCACTCACTCACTCACTCATATATCTTGGAAGCACGATTCCTCCCAGTCAAAATAAACGGCGTATGTGTTTAAAGCTCTCCTTTTTACCAGGCTGATGCCGTGTTTCGCTCGGCAGGCTTGAGTAGCGGTGGCGGTCTGTCACTCGCGTACGCACAGATGCTCTCAGACAGCGGTACGCATGAGTGTGCAAATGCAGAGCGCCGCTATGACTGACTGAGGAGACGCAGGCACGACGGGCTCTGTGTGTGTCTGTAAGTGTGTAGGGCTCAGTGGGGGGCCATGAACTCCACACATCGTTCTGGACTGTTTATCAGCTTCAGAGAGGTGCAAGAGACAAGGTCGCGTTTTGCTTTTTCTTGATAATTGCTGAGATGGTCAGTTTCTTTTGTAACCATTTGGCAAACATGTGGGGCTTTTCATTATGAAGGAAGTTTGCATTGTCTGTTTTGTTATTACAGATGCCAGATGCCAACGGTATTGTTGACATGTAAATACGTTGGTCATGGTAAGCGAAGGTGACACTTTCCTAGTAGGGATGTAGTAAATGTTCTGCCATTCCATTGACTTTCAAAATGACATGCAACAAAAATGGCCAGATAAGAAAAAAGAATGTAACATGTATTTAACTATAGATTGAATTAAAAAAAAGTAGTCAAGTATTTTTTCTTATGATTATCTTCCGACCTGAAAAAACACAACTATCGATTAACCTAATATTTCAATTCAACAATTTTAACGTTCCTAATTCTTAGCAATAATCAATGACCATTTTCTGATATAAAACAGAAAGATGGCCCTTCAGAACGTTTATGAACACTGACTGCCTCGTTTGGGTTAACTCGAGCACATGTTTGTAATTATTATACTACTTGCCTAAACTTAACCTTAAAAGTGCTGTACCTGGTTTTATCGTCTTAAAAACATGAAAAACGGAAATAGTTAATTATAAACTCTGCAGCAGTCAACATGCATCGCTCGTTTACCTAGGCCTTTTGAGCAACCTAAATATTCACTGTAATGAGTTTATAAATGCTTTTCACAACTCTTAACAAGCATTTCCTGCACACAATGGACAAACTTTCACTCGAAAAGTTGTGTTTACCAATCCGGTACCGACCCTTTAACCTAAACCTAAACATGAAACTATTTTAACCCATATCTGAACTTTATTATTAGACTTACAAGCTGACTTAAAGAATGTATGTCATGCGGACCTAAATGTTGTCCCCATGAGGAAGGCAGATTGTGGTCCCCCCAAGTGATGAATACGGCTCTTGGCCACATTCCGATGGCCTGAGCTTGCGGTGTAATGAAGCGACTATAGTGGGCCTCACGTCCTTAGCCACCCCGGCACCTCGTTGCCATCCTGGTTCTTTCTCTATAGGCACTCGGAGCTGAGCTAAGCATCCGGTCTTCAGCGCTGTATGGGACGTGGGGACCTGGATGTAGTTAGGATTGGAATGTCAACCCAGTGAGCAGATGCTTTGTACTTACGCCGGTTCACTGAGTTTTAGGAACCACTTGAGTAGTTTGCCGAATTAAAAACCGCTGTAACACATTTCCAACTGTCAGAGCCACAGATGCCTAATAGATTGTGACATCTTAAATATATTACTTTTCATTTCATAGCTGCAAACCTCCTCTATTGTCTATTTAATAATGAATCACTCCAATATGGCCTCAACAAATCTCAAACTTGAAGGTTAACAGCAAAGACAATTACATTTTTAAATTGCCTTTTAAGGCATTTTACAAACAGATAATGTTCTTTAGGTCTAAATAGCATGCATTAAATTTAAATTTGACTTGTTCAGACGACTTCATTGATTCACAAGGCGGTGTCATTACCTGGAACAGAACCACTATTATGGCTTTTGAACACCGTTAAGATTTAAGTGCTTTTTCACTATTTATCCAGGTTAATTATTCCTTTAGCAAATCCCAAATTATCCAATTAAATTATAAACCTCCTAAAACACAAGTGTCTGGTTGTGACCCTACTCAGGTCATGGTTTGTTTTGTGGGAATAACTGTTACCGCTACAATCTGCCCCACTTTTGAACCCTTCATATCCGCGCTCAGTCATCTGGGGCCCATGTGTTCCTGAGAAAAAAGAACAAAAAAATCCATCCAAGAAAATCTTGACTACTGGATAAAATAACCCCGTCTTTGCTAGAATAACGGTTCTGTCGCCCATCGATCCATGCCTTTTCTGTCTCGGAGTCCATCCTCTGAGGGGAAAACCTCGATGAGAATAATGCATTTTAGGCAGTTTTTGTGAAGCAGATTGGAGTTGGCGTGTGGCCCACATTCCTCCAGCGTGACATCCACTCTGTCGGCAGCAGCACGGCTCGAGGGATATTTTTAGCACGGCGAGTGTGAATGCATGCGTACTTGTAAATCCATGAAGAAGAACAAGAACTGTACATTACTGTTTTGATTTTCTCTGAAAATCTGATTTTGTCACCATTCATGTGCGTCAGACACGTTTTTTTTGTAAGTTTATTAAAAAGAATGGTACAATGTATAAAATCCACACTTCTGCTCTATTTAAGCGAACAATCATTTTTGTTGTTTTGTGACATTTCACAATACAGAGAATACTGAGAAATATTGTCTCTTTTTCTGTCTTTTTACAAAATACGACCCTCAAGGACTGACATTATTTGATACCGAATTGTTCTCTTGGTGCACTGCATCTCTCACAGCCCCAAAACCCACTTGTTCATCAGCTGGTGGGTATTAAATTTGCATGCTTTGGAAGACATGGTTATGAAGTCGAAGCAGCCTCATTTTTCATCTGGGCTAAAGAGCAGACAGAGAGAACCCTATTGAGCCTCTTGACATATTCTGAACCTCAACATCTGTGCAATTCC
Organism: Eucyclogobius newberryi; assembly: GCF_026437365.1. Classification (NCBI taxonomy): domain Eukaryota; kingdom Metazoa; phylum Chordata; class Actinopteri; order Gobiiformes; family Gobiidae; genus Eucyclogobius; species Eucyclogobius newberryi. The sequence continues at coordinate 20,104,366 of NW_027315790.1, read as the reverse complement.
TAAAGGGCTGGGAATGATCTGGGAATGTGTGTTTTTTCAGTTTTTTTTTTTTTTAAAGCGCATCGTGTGTGATTTTAAGCAAATTTATGTGGAGGGAATTTTGGCATGGTTTTCAAAGATGTTTTATAGGTTCAAAATCTGATCTCCTTAACAGGTACATGGCATCCTGTAACCAATCACTTTGTTACAACCACCACAACCCTACAACCACTACAACCCTCTTTGACAGGAATGTGCACTTACAAATATCAGTGTCCAAACGTTAAATATAAAATTACACTTAAGTATTCAGAGACTAGGTGTAACGACTGTCCTATGATTGCTGCCCAATTTTTACAGTTCAGAAAGCGTGAAGTAACTGAGTTTTTCCTACATTTTAAAACATTGTTGCTACAGAAAAGGGAGAATATGTGTGGCACGCTGCCAGTTTCTGTGAAAAAAATCAGAGAAACGACTGAACTTTAAGGTCAGCATTTGAAAGGAGTAAAATTTCCTTCCTTTCACAGCTGTGTTTGTCTCTTGTCAGATGGAGATGTGGATGGACATGGAGGTTGCCTGTGTGAGCGTTTGTAACCCTGAGATCCACTGTGTGTCAGAGTACATTTGGCCTGGTGCCACCCGGCTCCAGAACAGTGCCAGTGAGCTGCCTGGGTAATTGGTACTTACCTGGCAGGCTGGATTAGATGACATTAACTACAGCAGAAAATGGCATAATTGAATAGTGGCACTACCTTTTCCTCTTGTGTGTGTGTGTGTGTGTGTGTGTGTGTGTGTGAGCATGTGCACTCGTGTGACAGTGTAATGAGGGACTGCTGGCTGCACACAAAACGCAGCCTATCAGCCCGTGTCACCCGCTGCAGCGCTGCACCCAACAGGCCTCTCTTCTCTGGGCTGTGTGTCACCCATCAGCTCCATCATGACGACACCAGCCTTTTAATCCCAGCCCCCCTCCCGCAGCGCCACAAGGCCGCGTCCCAGAGGCCCACTGCAGACGTGGGAATTCAAAAGAATAGTCTGCGCCAGGTATTTTTATCTGGGGAAACAAAAACACTCAAAAGCAGGATAAACAACCACTCTACTGCCTTGTCAAATTTGTCAAAATATGTTAAGACATGTCAAATGTATGAGTGAATGAGGCCGGCTCTTGATTTGTTAAGTGCTCCATGTTTTAGGTTCCTGCATATTAAGTGGGCGTTCTGTTTATTTTGTCTGTTGTGACCTACCTGTTGTTGTCAGTACATCTGGTATTACGGTATTATCCTTTTTGTTTAGAATCAGAATCCAAAAAGGCTGTATTTTTTAACTAGTAATGTGCTTTGGCATGATGGTGCGACAAAGGACAATGGGTACTAAGAGGAAAGCAAAAAAGTACATTCATCATTAAAAAAATAGAAATAAAACAAACCTGGTGTAAAAATAAATATAATTTATTAGGGCTGCAACTATCTTTTGATAACGCAATTGTTATCTGGACTTAACAGACAGATTACTTTTATAACGGTGGCATTATTTGATCAAAATGTCAAATGATATCTAAATGCCTTCAGTCGCCATATTTCAACATTTATTCGGTTAATTATGTATTTAGAAAGTCTTAATGTACAATAGAAAGCGTATGACTGCACGAAAAATGTATAGCTGACCTGTCGACTACTAAAATATTAGCTAGTTACAGCCCTAAGCCATAAAGAACAGTGCATAATTAAGTATTACTGATGTGAGTTATTACAGAGACCGGCGTTCATGAGTCCAAAACCCAGAGAGGAAGAAACCGTTCCTGTGGTGAGAGTTTTTGGTCCGAATTGCTAAATGGTCAACTTTTCGAATAGATTTGCGATACTGTTCTGAGAGAAATATTGTTCTGTTAGAAGACTTGCCTTGTAATTATTTCCATGTGAGTTTTCTAAATGCAGTTTGCTGATGTCACTGTCTGTGTGCCAGCTGCGTCGCTCAGCCAACTCTGATCTGTGCCGAGGGTGATGAGACCGCGCTCCCACACTCACTCTGCACTGAACGGGAGATGACTCTGCACTGTCAGAAATGTGCCTTTTACATCATTAGCATACATTAGCTTCTTTTTTCCCCTGTTTTCTCATAGCGTTCGCCCCGTGGCTTGACTAGAGAAAAAGCTATTTCCACTTCTATTATTTATTAATTCCTCTTTGTTGCTGCTCGCGTCCTAATCTCATTTCCTGTAGTCATTAGTTCAACATCAAACGACGCCGTCTAAGCAAGTGTTGGTGCAGCAATGGGGAAAAGAAGTGTATTTATTGTAGTTGGACACTTGCTAAACAGTCTTTTAACAATGCGCAGTGAAAGGAAATTATTGTCTATTAAGTCTTAGTTTCCAATCAAATCAAAGCAAAAAACAGCGACTCGGTAGAACGGTGTCTGTTTAGATTGGCAGATCACTCTAAAAAGATGGCCACCATCTTGGAAGAGGATGCATTGTTTGTGTGTGTGACTTTTGCTGACCTCTTAGACAATAACATCTTTTGTCTCAGTTAAGCTGGGAGAGATTAGCGACACATGAACTCGCGCTCCCATGATGCTTTTTTCATTTGCTTCCACGCCATTCATCAACATAACACTCTGCTATCATGGTATTGTGCTGTGGAGCAGTCGTTCAATTATTGTTATGCTAATGCATTGGCCTGTGTGTAGCTGCAAGCTAATGTTGTGTTATGCTAATACTGTCATGCTATTGTCACCATATTGGGTCCAATTGAGGGAAAGGATGCAAGGAAACAATATGAGGAGATTCTCCATAATTTAGGTCATTATTGTTTAATCAAGTTTCCAGACAACTTTTTTATCTACTTCATGCTAGCTAATTAACTTAAGTTTTTAGGGTGTAGACAACTGTAATTTGTTGATACATCTATTTTGCACTTTCTACAGAACTGTGTACTGTGTTTTGTCTGTTTGTAGTACTAACCATTTTGCCTCTCTTGTGTTTGTTTAGGACGACAGTGATGGGATCCCGTGGTCGGAGGAGCGGGTCATGCGCAAGGTGCTTTACCTCTCACTAAAGGAGTTCAGGAGTTCACAGAAACGGCAGCTGGATGGAGATGGAACCACAACCTCCAATGGTGAGTCCAGTCCGGATGATATAGATTGCACATAAAGTGAATCTGAACATCCACCCTTGCCTTTACCCCTCCTTCATTACACAGCCCCACAGGGTTTCCAAGCTTCAACCACAGACACACGCAGCCAAGAGCATTTGTGAAAGTGGCACATCTCCAATGACACAAACGTGCCCCTTCTTATCTTTCATGAACAAATAGAAGCTCCACAGAGCGCTGATGGCTTTGGATATGAAAATTTGCAACTGAAAGTCAGGTCTTAAGCATTAAAAACTCCCCAATTCTACAGGAAAACCATGGCCCTGGCAACACTGACCCCACACTATTTAGTGGACCATACAGTGCACTCATTCAGAAAGTGGTCTGGACACTTTCTATTTGCGGCTGATCCTGTGACTGACGCCAGGTCAAAAAAGTCAGCTGAACTCTGGTAAAATGGATTTTCTAGCAGCTTTCATTCAATCGTGTAGTGTTCATTTAATGGAACCACAAGGTACTGGTTAGATTGTCAGTCGGCACTAAGACCACTGCAAAGTCCAGGAAGAGCCTGGCGCACCCACCCACTGATCAAGAGCGAGTTTTAACACTAAAAGCTTTGGCCGAGTTTTGTCCGGGACCATTAGTTTAGTGAAGGCTAAATCTAGGGACGGGGCAGACGAGACTGGCTCCGTCGTTAAAGATACAAATGCTCAGCACAGACGTGCAAAATTGTTAAATTTAATTAATGGAAATTAAGGTTTTTGGATTCATGTCATGTCTTTGTAATTTGAATACATTATTTTTCGGTTGTGTGGAGCACTTTAAATTACCTTGTGTACGAATTGTGCTCTACAAATAAACTCTCCTTGCTTAATGACCTGTTGCTGTCTGCTGTGACCATGCTGACCAGTTTGTCTCTACCATTGCTCGGTTTTTATTCTTGTGTATCTTGATATTCTCTCATATTCCTGAACTTGTTTGCTTTGGATTTAGTTTATATTGTAGGCCAAATGGAAAAAGAGCTGACTATTGTTAACTATAGTTGCAGTTTGTGATGTGCTTAATATTTATGCCTTCTTTCGCCTTGGCTTTTTATATTTAACTGAAGTTGACAGTTTTGCTAGCACTACAGTGACGATTGAACCATGAAAACATTTTGTACTATATTTTTTATAGCATGAAGAAATAAACCCCTATAGTGTTTGATTGTGTGATGTGGTCGTTCCAATCCACAGAAATAGGCAGGTGTCTTTATCTTTACTATTAATAACACAGCGAGTGTTGGTGTAATGGCCGTTCCACACCGCAGCGGCCGAAGCGTCCAGTTTACATTCAAAGTCTATGGTAAGCGCGCGTCAAGCACGTAGTGCGTTATCCGCAGCGCGATTTCTTCGTTTTTGCGTCGCGATTGGTGCGTTTAACGCTCTCGACGCTTTTGGCACGTGTATGAGCCGGCCGAGGCCACGAAAGCGGCTTACGCGACGCGTTCAGATATGTTGAGGTCTCCTGCAGCTGAAGCGTAGCAGCCGCCGCAGCAGCCAATCAGAGCTGACGCTCCAGTGACGTACGTACGTATTTCCCCTCGCATTTCCGGTATTCCCCGTGGAATTCCCCAAGAAGCGCCACTTTTTCCTTGCTCGTCAACAATGGCAGACGAACGATTGATTGTGGCTGTTTGTGGGAGAAAGGAGCTGTACGATGTATTCACGGTGGAATACAGAGACCGGCGCCTCCGTGTGAGGGTTTTGAAAACCAAATACGTGAAAACAACACTCTCGATATCCGCCATTTTACACAATGAAAGGCCACACCGTCATCAACTCCACTGCTCATGCGACAACACCTCTACTGCGCATGTGTGCAGAGAGAGCTCAACGCGCCTGTGTACAGTGGCTGGGGCGTCGATAGCGCGCGTCCGGTGCGTAAACCTTTTAAATGTACACACGCTCAAATTCTGCGTCAGGCGTGATTAGGCCGCGGTGGTCTGTACGTAGCTTTAGGAAAATGAACTCCAACCACCTCAATGTAAGCGTATGTTTGACTTCGGCTCTTTGAGGGAAAAAAGGCATGTATTTGAACTTCACTCGTGTCTTAGAAGCTATTCTCAACTGACAGTAACCGGACACCAAAAGAAAGGAAACCATTGGGGGGAAAATATCAAAGTTCATGCGCTGCCGAGGAAGCCAACAGTCAGACAGGAGGAAAGTCTTTTTGATTCCACCTTATCCTTTCTACCTAGTGTTTTCATTAATATATTACAATTTTCGGTCTCTATTCATTGCCCCCTCCTTCTAGTGTATCCCTGCATCTGTCTGCCATCTCATTGCTGCCACTCCACCGCTCCTCGGGGCCTTTTAAGCCTCCGCGGGTAGCTGACCTTATCGCCTGAATAAAAACGACTCATTAGAAAAGCGTCGTCAGCCTGTCGCACCGGGGGTAACGACAGCGGCCCGCGATCGCACAAAAGGGAGCCGGGCCTGAATAGACGGGCCCCGCTGGTTTAGAGCACCGTGGGTTAGCCCAGGCAGTTCTTTCAGCCCCAGTGGCAGTGTGGAGATGTTGTGGTGAAACTGTCGGCCATTTTGGAGGATCAGACCCAGCGTGCTCGACATCCTGAATGGGTAGCTCCTGCTGTTTTAGAGGGCCGCGGGTTAGACCGAGTGGGCTCGTGTGGAGGCCTAAACATGCGCCGCAGGTTGTACAGGCAACCAGCCATTTTGGGCAAACACAGAAGGAGTGCACCGCGTAACACACATGTGAAACATCAGGTACAGCACCTTAAGTTGAACTCTTTACAGCGCTCCACAGTTATTTCACCCTTATTTACTGCATTACTAGCATTCTATTTATTAACACAGCACTAACAGAGCAGGTTTTGTCGTCCTGGTAAAGCTAACAACAACTAGCAACATTTTCTGTAACTAGATGCATACAACACACTGCTGTCTTATTTTTACCCTAAGAGCTGCTTTTACGGTATATCTGTACTGGGGCAAAATAGATTTTACTTTTTATTATATGAAGCCACCGAATGAATTGGTTAGTTTCTTTGTTGCTTTCTGTATGATCATTTTTGTGATATTTACTGCAGCAACAATTAACAGGCCTATTTTTCACCATATAAGCTATCTCTGAATTTAACTCATTACTTTTACATCTTCTACACCATATTTATTCAGTTTCCCCATAAGCTGATGCCCGGTGGTACCCTGTTCTACTGTAAATGTATATAGCTTAAACCCCACACTTTATTGATCCATTCTTTTCCTCAGCCACTGCGCATTTGCGGCTTTACCCCGCTGCAAACTTTATTCTCCTCGTACATTCATTGTTGACTTTTATTGCAATTTGGACTCATTTAGCCTTAATTATCCACGAATGGCTCCATTGCCGATACACGGTACTATCTCTTTATAGCCAGTACGATGTAAACTGGTCACAGTAGCACATTTGCTATGGCCTCATAAAATCAGCCTTCACATCCCATCGCCTGTCGCTCCGTGTTGCCGTTCTTTCGGAGGTGTGGTGTTGTCAGTCAGATGTGTGGCTCCCATCGACCATAACCTACTATCACGCCATCTCTCTGCTGCCGCTTTAACGGGGGCGCTGGCAGCTGCCCATCTCTACGCTTCCTGCTCTCTCGCTCACTGCATTATTAAACAAATGATATTGGGCTATAACTGCTTCGCTCTTCAGTCCTTATTTTGTTCGTCCGTGCACTCTTTTTGCCCGTCTCTCTCACTCGCTGATGCTGGTTTTCATTACACATCAATAGTTGCCTGTTTCGCCCCTCTCTCAGGCTTCATTATGTTCCGCTGTCACCCATTTCTCTCCGCTCTGTCCCCTTGTCTATCCATCTCTGTCTCAGTCTTCATCTCCCTTCTTTGTCCTTCCACCTTGTTGTCCCCACTGCTCCTTCCTTTCCCCGTCCCCAAAAGCGGTTCCATCCAATCATCAGAAATCATGTCGGTTTAAGGAGTTGACGTTTGAAGTTTCCTAGTGTAATTGGATTGCTTCTACGTTGTTTTACAGCTACAAATTCCAGGTTGGCGTCAGTGGATCCATATTGAAAGACACTGCAAAATGGTTGGGGCACTTAGATGTTTTACATTTAAAACCGATGCCTAGAAGTGAAATCACTGCTTTCAATGAATTTCTCAGAAAAAAAGTGGCATTCATAATTAGCAAACAAGCAAACAAAATGTGTTTGTTGCATAGTCTATTGCTTACAAAATGTGTTATAAGCATTAAACTACATTAAAACCACAAAGAAATGTATAAAATCATAATTGACACAAAGCATGAACCAATCACAAAGGGACTTTAAAATCTGCTTATATATTCCACAATATAGCCTTAAACTTCTTACATTTCTAAAAGGTTTGGTGTTATTGCCACTATGAGAACTTTGAAAAACATTATTGTGAGACTTATTTGCCTCTCCACAAATCTGACCTGTAACTTGGAATCAGCTGCTCCACTGAGGTTTAATGCCATACGGTGGAACATTCCAATCAAAGCAATGAAACCTGGATGGAGAGAAGTTGCCAAAGGTTATTGTGCACCTTTCAAATGTAGGTGTTATTTTCACAGTTTATAGCCAGCACCTTACCCCTGCCATAACCCTGAGTGTAACTCTTATTTCAGGAGAGCTGCTGATGGAGGAGCTGGCCTTTTGCCAAAAAAAAACTAGAATAGGGCTCTGGGTTCATGCAAATTTAGGCAATCTATTTTCTAGTTGTATCTGAGAATTTGTTTAATGCGTTGTCTTTATGAAATTACGTTTAGCTTGGTTAAGGCAAGCAAGACTAAAACAAGACCAAACCAGGCATGACTAGACCAGACCTTCACCGAGGACTAGACGAGGACTTCACCGAGGACTAAACCGGGCCTTCACCGAGGACTAGACCGGGCCTTCACCGAGGACTAGACCGGGCCTTCATCGAGGACTAGACCGGGCCTTCACCGAGGACTAGACAAGGACTTCACCGAGGACTAGACAAGGACTTCACCGAGGACTAAACCGGGCCTTCACCGAGGACTAGACCGCGCCTTCACCGAGGACTAGACCGGGCCTTCACCGAGGACTAGACCGAGCCTTCACCGAGGACTAGACCGGGCCTTCACCGAGGACTAGACCGGGCCTTCACCGAGGACTAGACCGGGCCTTCACCGAGGACTAGACCGGGCCTTCACCGAGGACTAGACCGGGCCTTCACCGAGGACTAGACCGGGCCTTCACAGAGGACTAGACCGGGCCTTCACAGAGGACTAGACCAGGCCTTCACAGAGGACTAGACAAGGACTTCACCAAGGACTAGACCGGGCCTTCAACGAGGACTAGACAAGGACTTCACCAAGGACTAGACCGAGCCTTCACCAAGGACTCGACAAGGACTTCACCAAGGACTTCACCAAGGACTAGACCGGGCCTTCACCAAGGACTCGACAAGGACTTCACCAAGGACTTCACCAAGGACTAGACCGGGCCTTCACCGAGGACTAGACCAGGGACAAAATCAGGACTAATTTTGTAACGCATTATATTGTGTTATTTTCAGGACCCTCCAAAAAGTAGTGTAGATGTAATTTGGCAAAGTAGAGATCCAAGGAAAAGCGTAAGCAGAGATAAAAGGAGAAAAAGCTATTGTACTAGCCAAGAGGGATATTGCATCTACTTTGCTTGTCCTTGTGAGCTTTTCACAGCAGCACAGCCATTACAATAAAATCTGGTGTTATTCCCTTTGATGCTGTAGATTTATGGCCTTGGATCACACAAAGCAGATGCCATGTTTCTGAACTGCACATTGTTGTATGCCTTTGTTCTGGCCTGTGCTGAGTGTCACGCAGCTTTTAGGTTCCGTCTATGGTTGGTGCCATTGAACATTTTGGTAGAAGGGATTTCCTAAACCACACATCCTTTTAATAGCACTCCTGCTTTAGTCGCATGCAGACAGAGGATCAAGGACTTGTGTTCGAAAACCCAAAACCGGGACAGTCTTGGCAAGCCTGTGTGATACACGAAACAATTCCACAAATTGCCAGCCGCGTAATTTTTCATTTAGTTTGATCTATGCTTTACAAGTTGTTTGTGTGCAGTTTGGGAGATACCAAGAATTTTTTCTCAGTTGTAGAGTTTAGAAATGTAGGAATCCATTGTCATTGTTAGCTCGGGTAAGCTTGCTTGTCATTTCTATTGAGATGGTATTGCTTTGGCTAGAATGTTCCACAGTGTGACTTTAGATTTAGCTATATCATTTATATTTATTAAATTACATATAATTCTTTCATTACAGGTGTTTTTATTGCTCAAAAAACATTAATTAAACCTGTTGTTTTTTGTTTTTTTTTTCAGAAAAGGGGGAAGTAGGTATTTAAATTTTGCAACTCTTCCCTAGCTCTCATTAACCTTTTGGCACATTACGTTAATATCCACATGTATTACTTTTATCGCATGCACATATTTAGGACTGCTTTTTTAGATCGCTTTTGGCTCTTACACCCAGCTTGACAAGAAATAAAATGCATTATTATTACGTGCATCTTTGGGGAAGAACACAAAATGAACTGATTTACAAAAAGAGTCAGATCTGACCTGTACGTTGACATCACCTGCTTGCCTCCACGGAGATAGATCGGTTTAATGTGATACTGTGGAACATTCCAGGCAAAGCAATAACTTCTAAATGGAGACAAACAAGTGGAGGACGCGCATAGTGCAGAAGGTTTACACTGGACAATGACTTATTAGTGCACACAGCCCATCAACATCTGTCCTACTGTGCATGCATTTGCTCATCGAGAGAGACCCGAAAGTGCTAACCCCAACAGTAAACATTCCCTCTTCTTACAAAGAAGGTTTACGCTAGGAGACTGGCCTATGTGCTCCAGACACATTTATTTATTTACAATACTGTGCTTTTGTCTGCCATCTGGATAGTGTAGTGCTGTGATTTGAGGGGAATTAGAATGATGCCGTCCCTATGTTGTAATCCCCTTTTAGCTCCGATCCCTCTCCATCATTTCCTCTCCACCGGATGATGCGTTACACCACTTTTCACTTTAGGCTTTAGCGCAATCAGCCTGTATAAGCGCTGGCGAGGCATTGGCTGATTGTCTTCCTTAAGGCCTGACTACTCCTCTATAGTTCACTTATCACGACGCCCCTCGCTAATAGGCTCCTCTCAGCCCACTCATACGCCATGTTCCGCTATGTACCTTTGTTCACTCCCCCCCACCCTCCCTCCCTCCCGCTCCTCCGAGACTCCGAGGTGAGCACGGCGAAGCGATGAGGTTAGTTAAGCACGCATAAATCTGGTTAGAGTCCCCCATAGGGACCGAACAACATTTATACCCCCCTCTTGTCGCCGACGCCGCTCCTCGAGGTTTTCCAGGTTTTGAAGCGCGATTTCCCCGATCGTTCTCTGGCACGCCACGCAGCGGCCCATCCCCAGCCGTCTGCTTTCCCATGATTCCCAGCTCTGCCCCTCATACGGCCACTCATGTGCAACCAGCATATGTCAGACTAGTCTTGGGAGGACAGGGGAAGGTGCAGAGGCAGGCGGCAGAGTGTTGTGACGAGGAGGAGAGGAGGAGCGCTATAATTTGGCCCGTTTGTTTGAGTTCTTGGGGGACATCACGCGTCAGTCAATTTCTGAGCACAATTATACATAATGAGCTTCTGCGTGTTTGCGCCGCTGTAAATCACCTTTCAAAATATCAGGTTGTGTGTTTGTCTTTTGCGCTGGGTAATCGTTGTCTTTTTACTGACTTCTTGTAAGCAGGAGAGTATGGATTTTGAGGAGCCAGACGGTTCAAAGACTTGGACATAGTAAGAAATACAAAACATGCATCAAATGTACAGAAATATAAACAAAAAAGTATGGCTGAACGATTCTGTTCAACGTTTAAATTTAAACGCATTCAAGAGCTTTGTTTGTAAAAGTCTAACCTACAGAGATGACTAGTTTTAACTAAATAAGACGGGATAATTTGTTGTTTGCAGTAGACATTATTTACAGTTGGATAATTGCATTCTTTACAATTTGCTAATTGCCAGCATTAAAATATAAATTGAGATTGAATTGCAATGCGTCTTGCGGTCTTACAAATGATCATTCTTAGCTTGCTGCCAAGGTCCAAGTTCTTGTTTTGCAACAGTGAAGATGCCTCGTGTCCAGACTCATCCCAAACTGAAATATGTTCAGTAAATTACCATTTTTGAGCTACCAAAACTATTGTGAAGTTCTCTGTCTTTGCTGTCATTCATTTTATGTAAATTCCAGTTGGCGTGGGTGGTAAAACTTCAAAATGTGACAGCCATCAATACCCGCTGAGTAAAGTTATTAAATGAAGGGGTTTTGTGCAAAGCGGGACATTGTAGCGCAGTGATTCACTGCGACATATAGACTCGGCGGCTCTGCAAAGCTAACGTCAAGTGTTGCCAGCAGTGCTGTGGCCTTACTCACTCGACCGATATTGTTAACTCTGTGACCGCAATAATGTGTGGTTGATGACTGTACCTCCGCTTTCAGGTACCAACCTGCCTCGTGTGTGATGAGCCTCCAGCACGTGTCCATGCTCACTGTGGACTCATCCACACAAAGTATATGTTCAACTGTGAATTAGTTACATTTATATACAAGACGATCGTTATTGACCACACAAGGAATCATTTTACACAGATAATAAACGCAGATAATAAAAGATACCACATCACATTTTTACGATAGTACAATTATTATAGATAGAAAAAAAATATTTCATGATTAGTCACAATTACTGGGATCATGACCATAAATATTGTCTAAAGTTTGTGCTTTATGAAATTGAACTGTCTGAATTGACAAAACAAAGTAAATGTAACAAAAACAGCCAAATAAAACATACTTTATATTTGGATGTATTATTTTGAAGTATAGATTTAAAACAGTCAATAGTGGGTGTAATCCACTATTCTCCATGTTCCATTGTAGAGAACGATTCAGTCGTGGACACGGTTTTTAAACAAGACATCTCATCCAAGAGTCAATCTCAATCTGTGGATCTAGTCTAAGAGCTTGGATATTTAGCCTCCTCTGAGCTGAGTGAATGATCTTTTTCTAATATAGTCATGATTATAATTATTCTTGCCGGATTGCGGGGGTGTTTGTGTGTGTATCACGGTTATCAATCAACCTAATAATCTTACTAACAGAATAGTTTATTAATTGCTACTGTTTCTGTGAGTCGTAGAAAAGACAGTGGAAAGAGCTTATAAGGCTGAGTTATGACTCGAATCAAGATCCAAACATTTGTGTACTTGGGAAAAAAAGAGATAAACTTGGCACAGAATTCAGACTTGGAGGGAATAGATTTGAAAGTGTTGTGTGTTGACACGTGGACAGCATTCATTTCATTCAGGTTTTTTTTGTGTATACGTGCGTTTTTTATCTTAAATGTTTGAAATTCATACGCATTTGTTTTATTAGAAACAATAAGCTGAAACCTCAGAGACATATTTCCCAGTGCTTTGTTCACGCATGGTCGACTTGTTCACACGTTGCTCCTCTTATTTCATAGACTTCCACAACAATCTGCCTACACTTCCCGAGCACAGTTTAACGCTGGCCTAATGGCATGTTTTTGCGCTGCTTTTACCTGCTGCTCCTTTGCCTCCATCCTGTCTCCTCTCTGTCATTTGATCAGCGGCTCCTGTCTCTGTTCTGTTCTTTCTCACACGACTCGATGCCCGGACATGTTTAGCAGAGGCCTCGTTTCTAAGAGCGTATCATTCAAGTCGCCACTCACCCTAACCCTTGGCTTCACTCTCGTTATTATCTCCATTTATTTTAGCCTGACAGGTGCTATTAGTGTTGTCATTCATGGAGCGGTTGAGTGACACATTCGTCTGAAGCATCAGTTTTGTGGAATTTGGCTGGGCGTGCGGAGAAGACAGTAATGATTAGTCGGTGAGAAAGTGAGGAAGGAAAAGTACATGACGTATCGGAGTGTTTTTTTTTGTCCTTTTCGTGCAACATTGTTCAAAGTGAAGGATTTTTTTTGGATGACAAATTCACATGGGTTTGTGTTTGTGTACGGAAAGACATTTGGTTGTTGTGCACACTTTAACCCGTGAACACGAGAGCAGTGAAGGAATTTTGTATCCTTGTAAAACTACGACAAACATGGTAAAGTATGGTAGCAATAAGAGGTGAGCGATAGTGACAAAATTAATCTCTCAATCTCGTTTTGGGGTATTCTGATAACGATTGTCAGAGCGATAATGTCAATTCAACAGAAATTTGTTTTAAACATGTCAGATTATATTCTTTGAGGTTTATTTTAATCTTTGAGGAAAAATGTGAAATGTCTATTGAATTAATCACAAACGTTCAGAAATTTCAGTTTATACCCATGTTTGAAAGCTTACAAAATAACTTTTTTTGATAATATCCAGCTCTTTAGTTGCATTTTTCCATTTTATTCCAACCTTCATCGTCTTATCCAAATGTCTATGTACTGCCCACCTAGTAGCAGTTCCATATACATCTGACTGATTGTGACTAAGGATGTCAAGATTATTCAGTTAATGGATCATTTGGATTATTCAGTTCATATTACACTAGGAACTAAAAACGTATAATTGTGGAAATTGTAGTTGGCGACAAAATAACTGTAGGCAGTCCATGCTAATACTTTACACAATAATTACTACGCCGAAATATATTGTGTCGTCCCTAATTGGCACAAAATGGGCATCTTATATAAAAAGTCGGCCAAACTACATGTGGTTCTATCTATGGAAGGCAAATGTTTTCACCTTTTTGTTCCACATGTTAAAGTAATAAAGGTATATTATGGCTAATTGGCCCAGAACCATTTGGAAATGCAGTGGTCCACATTTTTTTTGTAGAATGAACATGTATAATTAAACAACCTGCCATACCAGACATTAGTAAGGCCCCGATGCTCTTCAAAAGGGGTCAAACTAAGTGAAATGGAATAATTTATAGCCCCTCTCATGTGTTTCGATTGCTACACTGCTGACTAACCAACCATCTTATCTTTACAACGTTAAGGATGCACTGATTTTGATTGCAAAAAAAAGAACTACAAGTTGAAATACAAATCCCTCTTATTCAATAAAGTTTGCTTATTCACACTTGTCATTGGAATTGCCAGAAGTAGCTACAAGGAACACGGGCTTGGTGATATCTATTTAATTTGGTTGTCTGCCTTAATTACCATTGACTTCCGTGCCTCCTGTTTGACCTAATTTGAATTCTGGGGGCACGTTGTTGCTTTTGATTTACGGATGTGTCTGGGGGCTTATTTTGTTTGTCTAGGAGTTGCTTGCTAAATATTTAATCAGGGCGCTGTCAGTTAGGCTCACTCAGAATGTCAAGTCCAGTAATATCTGTTCACTTTCTCCTAGCCCAGGGCACTTTTTCTTTCCGCACGCTTACATCACATTCATCTGCTCACGACACCAGTTGCATTCAGCATGTTAAACTGTTTTCAGCAGGTTTGTATTTATAAATGGTGTGGAAGAACTGGTTATCACGCTCCAGAAATATGAAGCGTTTCTAACCACATAAAGTACAATCTTGTATAATTTGCTCGTTAAACACACTGTTTTCATTCACGAAAAAATGTTTATTTAAAGGAGCACACTGTAAATTGTCTCCCATCTGCTTGTCTCCCTGGAGATGATGATGCTTTGTGTATTGTCATATAATCCCATCTGAGTACTGGGATGAGGGCGGAGATGGGGGGTAGGTGAAAACAGACATCTCGCATTCAAGCCTTGGTTGCAGTTCAACACAGGATTACTCAAACATGCATGGATCAGTTGAAATACAACTTTGAGCAAACAAATGATGAGAAAACGCCATTGTAACAAGGTTAAAAGATCATTAAAGTTTATTTAGGGTACCATTAATATATCCCCTTTTAAAATGTGAAGGATTAGAATATTTACTACTACATGCACATTGTCACTTCTGCACTACATGTGAAGAGATGTGTTTTTTGTTCAAATATTATATATAAAAAAAAAAAACTGGCATTAAATTAACAATATTCTCACATATTATTTTTTTAACCACAGTGGCAGACTATCAGTGTTCCAGGCTGCTGAATTTTAACACTTTGAAAATCTTCTCTTTCAGGTTCTTTAGCCAATGGGCAGCTGAAGGGCTCGGTGTCGAAGGGCAGCCACAAAGAAGATGGCTTGTTGCGTTCAAAAGGGTCGGATAAGAGCGGCGGCTACGAGGACGGTCCGGCTAAAAAGAGGTGAGACTTCGCACCGTGGCTACTTTACAAATGAATTTTTTTTTTATTTTTTTTTAAATTGTCACTGCTTTGTTGCCAATGGGGATAGCTGTGAATGTGCAAGGCTGGGTGACCAAATCTTTTTTGGAAATTGAACGTGTGATGGGAAAAAATAATGCTGTATAAGTCAGTTAGAGCGGGCTTCATACGTGTAAAGATACAGAGTGTACCAGAAGTTCCTTTCTAACCAGATTGATTGCTGATCACTCATAACTTAAGTAACCTTGTCAGCTAATTCAGTTCTTCTAGTAGCTTTATTTAAATATTATGTAGTCATGGTTCATTGTCAATAGTCTTGGGGGTTTGTACGAGAAATTTAAACTTTCCACTCTGTTGCCTACACTTTTTGACAGTAAAGAGCGCTAGTGGTCGTTTATTTTACTCGTGCTTTGAAAGTTGAAACCGACTCCGATCGAGTGAACGTGAACGAACCATGAACATCAAATTACTATTGATTGGCCCTTCTCTTCTGTCACGTTCTCAAAGTGCAAGGGGCGGTGGTGTTTAGCCCTTTGTTTTCGGCAAAGATCAGTGTCTTAAGGCCGAGTTAAGATTAAAGGTGCTGCAAAAAACTTGTAGGTGTTTGAAAAATGCCTGAATTTTGTGTTCTAAAAGATGCCCGGGCCCTGGTGGAACAAAGCATTGTATTTTATTTACTATTTGGCCTCACTGCTGACAGTAAAGACTGAGCACAAACATTGGGATGTGTGAAGCAGATGTCTGAAACCTCTTCTAATGCCTCTGAAGTGATTACTGTACTGTAAACACAAGTTGCATTATTTAAGGATTTAATAGGATTCCCGTCTCATCCCTCTACTCAAATGTTGTTTTTTGTTGTCGTTTCTAATTATCCATTTTAAGTTACGTTGCCTTGTATTTTCAATTGAATAGTTGAATGAGCAAAATTATGATTATTATAATAATCATGCAGAAAAGCGGTTTTGCACTAGCTAATTTGAGGCAGGCTGTTTTTCATAATATATTTATTCACAGTGAAATGGGGATTTTTTGAACAGAGATTTCTCACTTAAGACAGAAACACTGATCTTTTGTTGACAACTGTTCGCGTAAACTGGACGAAAGCATCTTTGGAAATGCTAATACCTCTAATGCATTCAGTACGAAAACACTTCTGAAATCACAAGCTGTAAAATATAACTATTCAACATTTGGAAGCTGAGGAAATGAAAGTGTCTTCTTGGTTCGGAGCGCTCCCGTACAGTTTTGTCTTCTCCCGTCATTGTGCAGCTAGGTGGCAGGTGTGTGAGCGTGGGCGCATATGCATGGCTGCCTATGTTTTTGTCCCTCTCCCTCGCACATTGACAGGGCATCAAAGCAGCAGTGTAAAGAGCTAGGGGGCGGGGTCTAAAATTGGGGGGTGCGGGGAGGGGCGGACAGCAGCAGATGTCCCTTCATAATGATCGGCTCCATTCAGTGCTGTGTCGCGGCACCTGCCCCTGCGCGGCTAACTGTCATCTGATACTGTAACCTCCAAATCCCAGCAAGACCGTCCTTAAATACTTAGGAGATAAGAGTGAAAACGTCTTAGGAGGCCGCGTGGAAACCCAAGCCAGTACAGCACAAGGAAACTGGAGCATAATTACAATACGACTTGGACTAAAAGTATGTAAGGACTGCTTTAGCAACATCCCGAGTCTGTTATTCATTATGACTTTAAAGGCCATATGGCAGATTAGATGACTCATATACTAACTATAACTAATATAGTAAGCATGACTATTACAAAACATTTTGCCTATTTTTCCCCAGGTTGACAATTTACTTCCTGGTTGGATCTGAGCAGCAGATGTGACAGAGGTAGAGGGAATACTATAACTGTTACCTAGCAACCATATTGTAAATGAGGGCCAAAAGGCAAGGCAAGGCAAGTTTATTTGTAGAGCACATTTCATACACAAGGCAATTCAAAGTGCTTCACAGCAGGAAAAATGCATTCAAATCACAAAGAAATTACAGAAACAGAAATACAATAAAATTAACTAAATTAAAAATTATCAATCCAACTGATTTTCTAAACTAATAAAATCACAAACAAAAGAGAAGAGTGCAAAGAAAAAATCCTTTCAGTCATATGCGCAGCTAAACAAAACTGTTTTTAGCTTAGATTTGAACATTGTCAGAGTTGAAGCCTGTCTCACATCTTCAGGAAGACTGTTCCAGATTTTAGCTGCATAAAACTGAAACGCAGATTCCCCATGTTTTGTCCTGACTCTGGGCACCAGCAGGAGGCCGGTCCCTGAGGTCCTCAGAGTCCGAGATGGTTCATATGGCACTAACATATCCAAGATGTACTTTGGTGCTAGGCCATGGAGAGACTTGTACACAAGCAGAGCTGCTTTAAAGTCTATTCTCCGAGCCACAGGGAGCCAGTGCAGAGACCTGAGAACAGGACTAATGTGATCATACTTCCTGGTTCTAGTCAGGACCCGAGCAGCAGCGTTCTGGATGTACTGCAGCTGTTTTACAACTCGTTTGGAGAGGCCAGTGAGCAGGCCGTTACAGTAGTCTAATCTACTGGAGACAAACGCATGGATAAGTCTCTCTAAATCTGGTTTTGACACTATATTTTTGATTTTGGCAATGTTTTTTAGATGGTAAAAAGCTGCTGATGTTATTGATTTGACGTGGCTATTAAAGTTCAAGTCTGAGTCCATTATTACCCCCAGATTTCTAATTTGGTTTGTAGGTTTTAGAGCGAGACTCTGGAGGTGACCGCTAACACTTTCTCTTTGTTTCTGTGGGCCAAAAACGATTATTTCAGTCTTGTCTGAGTTCAGCTGGAGAAAGTTGTTTTGCATCCACAAACTTATCTGTTGGATGCAGTGACAGAGTGAATCTACTGGTCCATAGTCACCTGCCGATAGTGAAACATAGATCTGAGTGTCGTCTGCATAATTGTGATAGGACACATTTTCACTGCGTATCAACTGACCTAACGGCAGCATGTAGAGGTTGAACAGAAGGGGACCCAGGACTGACCCTTGGGGCACTCCACAGATCAGGGTCATGTGGTCTGAGACACAGCTACCAATTTCAACAAAGTACTTCCTGTCTTCCAGATAGGACCTTAACCAGTTTAGGGCAGTGCCAGTGATGCCCACCCAGTCCTCTAGTCTCTGTAAGAGGATCCCATGATCGACAGTGTCAAAAGCAGCACTCAGATCTAACAGAATTAAGACTGAGGCTTTGCCCGTGTCAGTGTTCAGGCGGATGTCATTTGTCACCTTGACAAGAGCAGTCTCAGTGCTGTGATGAGGTCTAAAACCTGACTGAAAAACATCAAATGAGTTGTTTATTAAGAGGAAATCTGTGAGCTGTTGGTAAACAACCTTTTCAAGGACTTTGCCCAAAAATGGCAGATTAGAGATGGGCCGGTAATGACTCAGTACTGCGGCATCAAGACTGCTCTTCTTTAGGAGAGGCTTTATGACCGCAGTTTTCAAAGACATTGGGAATGTTCCAGATTGAAGCGACATGTTAACTATGTGAGTGAATGGTGCTAACAAACTGTTCAGCACAGACTTTAGAAATCTGGTGGGTAACACATCAAGGCAGCATGTAGATGAACTCAGACTGGTGATGATCTCATGGACAGTTTTGTCAGTTACTGGTGCAAAGTGAGTTAGCTCTAAGTGTCTTGGTGGTTTTAGGGTAATTTTTTGCATTGTGGGATTTATAGCATTTTTAATGCCCTGAACTTTGTCATTAAAGAATAATGCAGCTGAGCTGGAGGGTTTGTTAATCTGTTTACTGTGGCAAACAGGACACGCGAGTTGTTACTGCAGCTTCCAATTATTTCAGAAAAATATCTTTCCCTAGTTCTACATAAGATTAGGTTGTACATGTTCAGCTTTTCTTTGTAAATCTCTTTTTGAACCTGGAGCTTTGACTTGCGCCATTTCCGTTCGGCCCTGCGGCACTCCCTTTTCTGTGCCCTGACCGAATCATCATTTCTCCACGGCGCCTTCTGCTTATTTTTAACCATTTTAGCCTTTATAGGGGCGATGGTGTCCAGAACATTCAAAACACTAGATGTAACAGAGTTCAACAAATCATTTACATTAGAACATGAGACATTTTCAAAGTTTATCATTTCCATAAACAGTGCACCTGTGCCATCACTTATGTGTCTCCTCTGAACAACTGCAGGACCAACCGGAGGTTGGGGAGAAACAGACAGGTCAAAGAAGACACAGAAATGATCAGACAGAGCAACATCGATCACATTAACATTTGAAATATTTACCCCCTTTGTAATTATGAGATCTAGAGTGTGTCCTTTGCTGTGGGTGGGGCCTCTCACATGCTGAGTAAGACTGAAGGTTTCAAGGACAGCATCAAGCTCTTTAGCGTTTCTGTCACAAACATTATCAACATGCACGTTGAAATCACCTGTAATGACCAAACCATCAAAGTCTGTGCATATGACTGAAAGCATCTCAGTAAAATCATCAATAAAACTTTGGCAGTGCTGGGGAGGCTTGTATAAAACAATGAAGAGAATGGATGGAGACCGTTTTAGCTCCATTTTAAAGGATACATACTCAAATGATGAAAACACCCCAAAAGGCAACCTGCGGGTAATTATTTCATCTCTAAAGACAGCACAGACTCCACCCCCTTTTTTGTTTTCTCGTGTTTCAGATTCAAACTTAAAGTTGGGTGGAGCAGATTCTATCAGAACTACATGTCCTGTGTTTTTGTCAAGCCATGTTTCAGTTAAAAACATAAAATCAAGATTATAAGAAGAAATAAAATTATTAATTAAGAGAGATTTGTTACATAAGGATCTGACATTTAGCACAGCAAGTTTCAGACTAGTTTCAGTGGGACTGGGCTTTATCTTTTCACAGGGAATATGAATCACATTTCTCAGATTGGGCCTGACTCGCATTTTGTTTTTCCATCTGTGTGATGATGTGACTACAGAAATAGCACTAGGGGGGGCTCTTTTTACATAGGGCCCCGGGTTGGTTTGATTTTTAATGTGACAATAAGTCCCGGCAACGCTGAGACCCAGTGCATCCTAGCTATGGGAGATACCAGGTAAAAGGCGAGGTTGGATGGGTGGTGGGGCTTTTGTAGCCAAGGAGAGTTTGGGACCAGGTGAGAGGCGAGGGGGGATGGGTGGTGGGGCTTTTGTTGGTGTAGTCGGCATAGCCCTTGCTATATTGGGCGTGAGTGGAGCCATCTTAATGCCTGATTTGATCAGACTTTCAAAATGGCTGGGAAGGCCCATGGGTGAGAGTGGAGATGAGAAGGAGAATGATGAATCTTTAGTGGGAGTAGATGTTGCAGGGGGAACCCAGGGCTGGTGTGAAGGCAGGGGCGATGACAGGGATGTTGTTGGGCTTGTCACAGATGGGTCCAAGGCCTTTGAAGATTGTTCCTTTGCTGGAGGCGGTGGAGGTGAATGTGGAGCAGCTGGAGCTGAATCCTTTGCTGGTGGTGGTGGAGCAGCTGCTGATGAATCCTTTGGTGGAGGCTGAGGTTGTGGTGCTTTTGATGTTGAAACATTGGCTCGGTCTCTGGCTGAGGGAGCAGGAATTCTTCTCTCATTCCTCTCTTCTCTAACTATCTGCTCAGGACCCTGTCCAGGCCCAGTCCAATGCCTCAGAGCGTGGAGCAGGTTCTCTGTCAGCACCCTCACTCCACCTCTGCATAGGTGGGGGCCATTTCTCTTAAACAGGTCCTCTCGTTTCCAGAATAGATAGAAGTTCTCAATGTAGTGTAGTCCTCTCGGGGAGCACTCTTTGGACAGCCATGTGTTCAGCTGAAGAAGCCGGCTAAACTTGTTTATCCTCCTGTCGATGTTTGGAAGAGGTCCACTTATGAAAGTTTTGATTTCCATTTTATCAAGCACGTCGAATAACTTCAAGAAGTCTTTTTTCAAAACTTCAGTCTGTTCCCGCCGCATGTCCACTGCACCCACGTGCACAATCAGCTGTTTAGCTCCTCCATGCTTAGCCATAATATTTGGAAGGAGTGACATTATCTCAGAAACAGTGGCGCTTGGAAAAGAATGTTTGTTTATCTTTTCATGCGTCATGTGACTTATCGCGCCGTCCCCAACTAAAACAATCTGCGTGACCTTGGCAGATCCTCCTCGCTGTATTTTGGCCACGTCATCTTTCCTTTTTTCATTTAATTCCATCTCTGAAAGTGGTAAAAATCTGTTGGTGAGCTGTATTTTAGGTGACTTCACGTTATCTTTGTATCGTTTAGGCTTTGCTCCAAGTTTGTTCCAAGAAACAGCCTGGTCTTTCTGGTTTTTAGACAGTTTTGGAAACGACACAGAGTCACTGCGGTTTAGGTTGAAAGTAGCAGTTTTTCTTGTAAAAAGTGTGCTCTTCTTACCGTCGGTTGACACAGGAATGGTATCGTGAAGAACTTTTTCAGATTCCAAAACAAATATCCGTGTTTTCAGCTCATTAATTTCTTGTTGATATTTCCGACAGCGTTCACAGTCTTTCTCACTTCTTCTCCCGGACATGTCGCTGGCGTCAGATATGTCGTTAAAACTGGAAAAATGTTCTTAAAATTCTTGGTTTACTTGAAAAAGTTTAAAGCAAAAATGTTTGGAAGACAAAAACTGATTAAAAAGCAAAATAAATAAGGAAAGCAGCGATAGCAAGCGGAGCGAGCAAAAAAGCGTGTGCACTCTTCGGAAGCAGGAAGTAACAAACCCTCATAAGTACACAGTAGTTATGATTTGACACCTTTAAATAATTGTTTGAACTGTCAGTTGTCTGTAAATTGTGCCTGCAGCTCTTTTTTCCCTCCAAACCAGCCAGACATCCACCACTTTACACGGATGCACTTGTAAATGTTCGATTTTAACAAAATATTTGTTCACAATCAGATTATGGATAGGATCAGGGTTAAGTTTAGGAATGGCTATTTTGGTTAAGGTTAGGGTTTTGAGACAGGTTTGCCAACCCGAGCTTGTCAGAAGTGTTTTGGGGTTTAAATGACCCGTCCCTGCATCTTCAGTGGAATGTTGCTTATTGAAGACAGAAACACAGGGCTTCTGTATTAGAACTCGGCTCTACTTCCTGTCGTTTTCATGAATTTAATTAATTAAAAGAACTTAACTGATGTAAACTGATGATCATTTTCTATCACAGGTTCTATCCCTTCAAACAAACTCTTTAAGTAGAAAAACATCACATGCACTTCACGCTGTCTCCACTCATAAAAGAAGCCTTTTAGAAACTGAAGTATTTGAAGAACTTCTTTCACCCTGTTGTCCCAGTGCTCTGAGTTGAGTGCAGTTGACCAAAGGGGCATCCCTCTCTGCACATCGGTGGTACACACAGCGACGGGACAGACTGAAGAGCGACTCTATCTGATGCAAATGAAACACACGCCTTTGCCAGCGCTGGGCTTGGCACTGCCTTCTGCCCTCTTTAAACATCTTGTTTATGAAGGTTGACTCCTACTGCCCTGGCATCAAGAGCTATCACTTCTCCCAAAACTGGACCAATTGAGACGGTGCCAGTGGCTTTTTTAATCTGGCATATTTAAAAAGGATAGTCCACATCTCTGGCATCAGAAAGGGGGAAATTCAGAGCCCAAAAAGATGATGGCAAATATAAAGAGGAAAAGTCCAAGACAGAAGGACAGGTGCAAATGATTTCCTGGCATAAAGCGCTGCCCTGTTAGAAGTCTTTGAGATTTGCTCTGTGTTTGCCTTCCCATGCTCTTTAGACGGGCAGAGACTGGCATCATCTCCCCCTCAACATGCCAGCTCATTGTAGGCCCATCCCACAGAGGTGACCATATTTCCCCTCTCAGAAGTGCCTTTTGCCAAAGGCCTCACCACAAAGCTCTCTTCTCTGCTGCCATGGTTTACTGACCCAGATCTAGAGCACACTCGCTCTACTCACTTTCAGGCTGATTCAACTGGGATTTTCTCCTGCAGTTTGGTCCCGGTTTTTGTGAAGTTTAAAAACTATAGTATAAGCCCATTTTCGCACTGCATTTTTACTTTTAAGCAGCGTTTATAGGTGCCCAAACAGTAATCGCTGTACTAGTGACTTTTACCTAGTTTAACCTTAATATTCATGCATCCTCTCTTAACATTCCTTGCATGGGTTGTATAAACCTTCTGGAACAGCCTCTTCGATTGCTCTTAAAGAAGATGCTTTTGTCTGTTATATACCATGGATTTCATAGTGCAATTTTAAATGACAATATTGGTCTAAAACAACTTGATAAATAACTGGTTTGCTGACTTTTAGAATACTTTCTGAATTTCAGAGCAATAGCTTCTTGGATGCAGGAGAATAAAGATTACTCAAACATGCAGGATCACTCTAAATACAGCTTAAAGTGTGTAAATGAGAAGGGAAAATAATTATAACTTAAAAATCAATGCATAGTATATCTTCTTCTAAGTACGTTATAAAATGCCTGAATATCCCCAGTTAAATGTAATCTATAATCTAGTTTTCTTCTCACACATTGCAGTAAAGCTGGTATCACAAATCCTTAATGTTTCTCACTGCGGACCCAAAAAAAATTAACATTTCCAAATTCAGCTCCAGGTCTTTTTGTGGTGGCTTTGAATAAACATTTTTAACATGTATCTTGTACCTTGTAATTCTGACTATTACTTAAAAGTTTTGGAACGATGACTCTGCTGATCCAATTGTCTGATTCTGAGAGTTCTCTACATTGACTCAGCCTGTAGTGCATCAAATGTGGAGTGAATTAAAAGTGAGAAAAGGCACAGATCAAGAGCAGAGTGGCTCTTAAGCAAACTTCATTTCTTCTTCTTGATTTATTTGTGGGTCCCTTTGCACCCTGCTCCTTTCTTTACCAAACCCTCTCTTGGCTCGGTGTACTCTCTCTCACTCACACACACTCAGCTGCTGTGGCGTGTTTTGTTTTGACTTAATGAATGCCAAACACACACACGCACACGCACACGCACACACACATGCACACGCACACACACACACGCTTGTCTTGCCTAGCGCGACCAATGCCTCTTGTCAGTAATGCATAATCACCATTTCCATTTCGGGGGGATTACATGCATGTGGGCAGACCTGCTCGCACACACTCGCACCATGTGTTAATGGAGGGACATAATGTGCCTATTGATTTTGCTGTGAATGGTATTGTTCAACAGCCAAGTCTAGTACAGCAGCTAGTTGTGCTGCTAACACAGTATAGTCACAAGGGCACCAGGGCTATCGTAATACCACAGGGACAACTGGCAAATGGTGTCACTTCTTTGGTTTGTTCTTCGATTTAATATTATACATTTAGTAGTTAGTAACAACATTTAATCTGTTTTCAGTTTTTTTATACATATTCTCTCTATGTACTTTCTTTAGCGTATGCCCTATTTATTAAGGAAAGTTTTTCTAAAATTCAGAATGTTAGCTGACTCTGGGTCCGAACTCCAGACCCTGTTTTTAACATGCTTTTTGTCTTAGGGTAAAATATCTGAAACTTAGCTGCTTGGTCAGACTGAGAAGCTCAAACCTCAAAGGATGATGCAGATATTAATCACACGGCGGTCTCGTGAGTGCTTTTCTGGGTCAAAAACTGTAGTAAAGCCAGCCAAGTCAGGTGCTCTTCTTAAAACAACAACTTTCCTTGTTGTGAGGAGGTATTTTCGAGAGGCAGAGAAATCCAAGGCACACAAAGGCAATTTAAAAGTCCTTTATTTTCTGGAGAAAAGTCGCTCAAAGCATCTATTTAGTTTTGGAATTGTTAAATGCGATGCCATCATCACTTAAAACTCATAGGAAACATTTTAAAGAACGCTAAGACCAGTTCAACACCACAAAGTCAAATTCTTGTCTCCTCCATCTCCTATTTTCCATCTATTCCAGTTACTCTAAGCTGCCCTGTGTTCATTAATTACTTGCTGTGATTGCCCTACTGCTGGCCACACAATCTCTTATGTTTATTGACCCGACCGCACTGTGGTCAGCAAGGCCAAAGGTCATAGGGTTTGACTTAGTGCGTGTTGTTAAAACGGAGTGGGGGGAGGGAGACAAATGGCCCCGGGCGGTGGACCTTGACTGCTAACAAAACCTTGGCTTAACTGCAGTCTTTTATCATTTCTCACCAGCCAAGAGGGAGAAAAAGTGCAACACAAAGTTCAATAGATTTGCACTCTCGATTTGGCGCTGTATTTTGTGTAAATCCATACGCAGTGTTAGTATTTATGAAGCGACAAAGGGCACAATGGCTGACTTCCTTGTGACCTAATATAGCATTTATATATTCAGAGATGCCGCCTATTTTTTATCTATTGTCAAGATGTCTTTTCTCCACACATCTGCCTATCTGGCCAATCGTCTCTCCTCTCAACGCCTCATTCAGGAAAAGAGGTTGTGAGAATAAACCAAGGTTACATTTAAATATGCACATAGTCCTTGCCGTATCTTTCATCAGAAATAAATATATTGTGAATAGTAGCTGTCACTAGGGGCCAAAACATGTATATAAAGCATTAGCAAGTCCCTGAAATCCACTTAGCATTCATTTATCATTATGTCAAAAATATGCAACACTAGCTGAGGTATAGTGTATAATAAATGGTCGCCTTGTTGGAAATGGCCTGGAAAATGGCCTTTAAGCACAGCATGGATTGTATTCACTATAATACACTCTGGGGTCCGTATTGGGGCCGTTTGTATTCGTGAAGGGGTCACAGAGGGTTAGTAGCATCCCTCTCTGTAATGTCGGGAGACAGAAAAGCAATAAACACATTTGTGTAGACCACACGTTCACTTAGTCTTAACTGTTAGCGAGAAGCACACCCGGCGACCCCTTGTCCTAAAATTCACCAAAACAGTGTTCAAAGTGCTTTCGTTTTTTTTGAACTTTTAACCTCGCTTTAGCTAAACGATTGCAATATCAAGCCAGCGGTTTGTTAGCATTTTTTATTAGCTTGTGTTGAGTGGAGGCGTTTAGCCGCATTGACTCAACATGTGGCATCTATTACAAGCAATTTCTTTGTTTTCAACATTACATTTTGTCAACTCCAAAGAGCTTTTAACCGGAATGTAGAGAAAATAAACTCAATTACCGGGTGATGGATTGGCTGCCAGACACGCACAGATGACTCTAAACAGACGATCGCAATCAACTTTAGTATGGACATGTTTTTGGATATACTTTTAATTTCACATTCAGTGCCTTCGTTAGGTGTCATCCTTTACATAGACGATCAGTGTTAGACGCACAATGAGCCAGCTGCGGCTAGGTATGCTTTCATCCAGATCGTGTTGCCATCTGGAGCCAATTAATCCAAGCCCGTAGGAACTGACTCCGGATCAGCGCCGGTCGGCACACACAATAACCTTTACTGTGGGAGGGAGCGCGGAGTCTGACATGAGCTCAGCCTGATGCCAGACAGTACAACGCATTCGGAAGCATCGGGGAAGAATTTACCCATTTAAGATGTGGTGAAATATGAAATTGAGTTGTCAAAGAAATCAATTGATATTTACAGTAGTATTGAAGCTACACTACCCATTTCAACAAATATCCATACTGAAACAAACTTTTCAGTTTTTTTTAAATCACTTTAAAATGGGTTTGATCCATGCCAGAGCTGGTATTAACGAAACTATTTTGTGTTGAAAATGACATCCTCACAGAAATTCTATTTGGCTTTTAAAATGTGTATCTTGGATGTAGGGCTCCTGCAATGGAGACGATTGATGGAAACCTGTGGAGTGTACATCTATCAAGGGCAGGACGGAAATAACTTTGGACATTTACGAACCAAAAAATGACTTACGTTGAACTTGAATATCAGACACTGGGACAGATGGAACAGATGGGGTGACGCAGGGCTAAGATTATTTTCTGTATTTTTCCTTGAGCTGCTCTTTTTCCTTTTTTATATAGTTTTATACTCTCAGGTTTTGTTCTGTTTGTTTATTTTCATTATTTACATTATAAAAAATAATCCATCTTAAATTGACTTTGACTTTTCATACATTGTATTTTCCAAATCAAAATCGAGTTGTACATTTGAGTATTGTGACAGTGATATAAAGAAGTTGAATCGGAAGTCATTTAGTGTATTTTGTAGATTTTCATGGTCATCTGTTGTTTTGGAGATCATTTTCTTTCACAATATTTGAATTGGAGGATTCAGAAGCTCTAACAAACCCACTCACCGACTTGGTAGCTTAAGTTGCACCTGCCAGACGTGTCCAAATATCAGATTACTGTGGTACAGCAAAGGTCTGAAACCAAACCACCCGGCGGCTGCCTTCTTAGGTCACTCGTGAAAAGCCGGTCAGAGTCTATAAGAGACGTGAGGTACATTTGACCTGAGGTACTGGTTCTGCTTGTCTCAACTCGCTTCCAGATGGTGACTGCAGGCTCAGCTATGTCTTGGTTATAATTCTGACCATTTTTCCTGCACCTTCTATAAAAGTATGAAAATCCCTTTAATGAATCTACTCTCCATAACAATTTAATATTCATACATTGTTTACCCCTTTCCATTTTGTACACTCCAAATTCTTAATAAAGCGCACGAATATGCTGAACTGACACTTTGTTTAATAAATCAGGAGCACGTGCTCTCTCTTCTCCCTAATTGGAACAGCAGGCATTTTCTATTGCATACATTAAGTGTTCGATGCTGAGGAAGTTATATGTGATTATATGTGAGATCCTTTAGCGTTTGATAGTAATGTGGGACTTTAAAGTACTCATTCAAGAGTCAAAGCCAGAATAAAATGCTCTCAACTTTAGCTAAGGTAGGGCCAATGTTAACAAAAAAGTAACATTTTTGTGTTTAAATGAATGTGAATGAATGTGATCACGATTAATGGCTCCACAACCAAACTACGGTGAAATCCATCATTTTCTCTCAGCCAAAATTCCCATTCCTCTAGTAACCTATTGAAATTTCTGAATGACAAAATTAAGTTAATGTGACATAAACTGCAAGGCACAAAACATAACATTGACTTTAAATGATTTAATTTGACGATTATGACTCTACTGTGACTTGAATAATTACAATCATCGATGTAACTTGATCATCTTGACATCGTGAGACGGGGCCCAAGTTTTTTCCACTGTTTACCTTTGTAACTTAAATGAAGATGACCACATGGAAAAATCCTGCCATCCCAGCAGTTCCCATGGAAACTGAAGGAGTTCAAGAGACGGAATACTGATGGAAGTCACATCAGAAATTCATTTTGAAGTACAGACCAGCTACAATCCACTGTGTCATGGTCCTTTACTACAATCTGACACGCTGGCTGTGTGTTTTGCTATTATATACGCATTCACATATTATATACGCCTTCACATATAGAATCCTGCTCCGTATTTCCCCATCTTTTTCCCATTCTGTCGCCTTTTCGTGCTCGGGCTGGCTGATAGACGTGTCAGAATTTCTCACTCGCAGATAATCAATGCTGGAGCGGCTACAGTGGCATGTGTAATATTAGACATTGGAACAGCCTTTGAAGCCGGAGCGGTGCGGGGGGGGAGGCTCGGATGAAAGGTGGATTAGAAAAGGATGAATGAGGACATCCTGCTGTAATCTACCACTTTTTCTGCCCGCACATTTGGATCACAGTTTCCCCTCTTCTTTCCTTTTCCCATCCTCTGTTCTTCCATCAGGGCACTGGGTCTAATTTTAACAGCCATAAGCTCCACTTTGCTGGCAACATGGCTCCAGACCAATAAGTATTGTATAGCTCATCACGCCCGGGAACATGAAGTACCCAGCCTTTCACGCAGAGGGCTAAATTAGGCTCAGGTTACCACTCGGGCCTTAGCACTGTGGCACTTACACAAAACTGTCTAGTCACTAAAAACTGTTCCCATGCTGCGGTTGCCTCTCTCCTCAGACAGAAGTAAAGTGTTTGTACTCACTGTATTATCACACTCGGCTATCGCTGTAATTAGTAAGATGTTGTATTGCAGTAATGATATAAACACTTTTACACGGGCAAGATCATACATGGAGTTTTGACTAAACAATGGTGCAATATTGATACAAATGAATATGTTGACATCTTTGGAGTATCTTTAACTTTGTAAATTTGTTAAAACGTGTATTCTAACGCATTAGTTGAGGTTTATTAGTCAGAAAATGTGAATTGTCTGTTGAATTAATCACAAAAGTGCAGAAATATCACTTTATTGGTTTTATTTGAACGTTTAAAACAGGATTTTTTATTTTATTTTTTACAGTTTTTTATTTTAACCAGCTCTTTTTGTAGCATTTTTTAACTCTAAAGATATATTCGATCTTCAAAACATTCACATGATTATCTAATTGTGCTGGGCACCGCAGTTATAGCTTGTTTTTGCATTTGTGTTATAGTTGCTGTAGCTGGTCACATTTTCGTTCGTCATCTCTTCTATGTTAAACACATCGACGGAGCGTTGGCTCATTTGCAAATCCTTTGGGACAATGCCTAATTTCAAAGGAAAGCGGTTAAATTTGCTTGACAAGTGTTTCTGTGATTGTTTTTTCATGGTGCAATTTTCTGCAGCTCGGAAGAAGTGTCACAGCCGTAATTTTATTTTTGACATCTATTTTTAAAAAACAGTGGTTAATACTGTTTTAAAAAATATTGCTTGATTATTTAAGGCTACACAATTTACACCTAAAATTGCCACAATATAGACAATTTCTATTTCAGGCTATTACTTTATGTTTAGCACTGGGTTCACAAATGACTGTAAAATCTTAGAAACCCCTAATGCGTTCCGCACTCTGTCTAGACAGGAAGTGGCATTATGAAGTCGACTCTTTTATACCAGTTCTATAGGCCTATACTTCCTTTTATATTTGTCACCTCGTCTCCCCCATTAGCCATTCATCATAGCTCATATTTATTCCCTGTATCATGGACTGAAATGCATTTAACTTGCCAGAAACTGCTTTGTGAACATTCAAATAACACGTTTCACGTCCTTGGTGGATTAGCTTTCCTGCTGTATTTAAAATTGGCAAATTTTATTATGGTCATTAGCAGGCGACACGTCCATACAAAAAGACTGTCTTCTTTATGTCATTTTGAGTATTATGTATATGATTGCAGACACAGATACAAAAGCTACAAGCCACCATAAAGAAACTGTACAGAAAAAAGGCAAACAAAGTAACATTGTGCTTGATTAGTTTGTTCCTTTTTGAGTGTGTTTTTGCTCATATCTTACAATAAAGATTTTTTTTTTTTTGTTTAAGTTCAAACCGTGCAGTGACAGAGACCAGAACGTTAAAAGTAAATGAGTCCAGTTGGCGGCCATGTTTGTGTGCACTGGATAACAGAAACCATCATGGACCATACTTTTAACGTTTTAACTTTTAACCTTTGAGGACTGCTGTGGCGCTAACCTTAACACATTTGCATTCAACCAGATTTAAAGTCTCCCTCTCTATCAAATACCGAGGTCTGCTTATGAGTTGATGATCTGTTTTTAAACCCGCGGATAGTAACGACTCATTCACGTGACCAAAGGCGTCCTCTGCAATCATCTGTACTATTCTTCATTTCCCCTGCTCGCTCGCGCTCCTCCGTGTTTTCAGCTCCTTCTCTCCGCAGTCATTCCATCTCACTTTGTGGCCTCATACGTCTCCATCGCTCCCTCCGTCAGACTACGGTGCTGTGGTCTGCATCTCTATAACTGCCCTAGCCCTTCTGGGTTTTAAAAAAGCACTCGGAGAGGACCCATCAGGAGCAAGGAAATGGGTGTATGCTGCAAAATATCCGGTTGAAATATGCTTGAGTTTACAAGTCTGGGATGCTGAACAAGGAGGATTGTCTAAACTCATATTTACCACCATTGAGAGCTTTTATTTATTCACTGTATGCTTCTGCCAGCCTTCTGTTTCTCACATCTTGTTGTATTCCAGCTCCAAAACAATCCCCTGTACGTGCCTATTCACCCTAGTTTGTCTTTTGAAGGGAGTTCTGAATGAACATCTGTATTTCGGCGTCAGAATCGCACGGCAGCTGCAATATCTCTGGTTACTGTTGAGGAAATAATTTATTATGATGTAAAGCTTGGATTTGATGGGACTGGCCTGGTAATCGTCTCTGTTGTATTTTGCTTTCACACAAAAATCTTGACGAGATGCATGTTTGGCATTGCTGTTTATGGATCTACTTGAGTTTTTTTGGCTCATATTATCAACTTAATACGGAACTAGGAAATTCCTCGTTCAAGTCCAGGTCTTGCAACAGATGCATGTACTACGGTGACTACTTGGATTTGAATTGCATTTGCTAATAGAGTTTAGGAGCTCTACAGTCATAACAAAGAGGTCGTTGTGTAGACAGACTAAAACGTTCTAATAATGGTAAATGTCATTAATCGTATGCTGTATTTATAGTCTGTAGTAAACATAGGCCCCATGTGAATTATTCTCACACTTACCTGAGTGTGACTGAGTCTATGTCCTCCATATTGAGCTCGGAGCCATGTTACGGCAGAAAATTTACACGTTTTGACATTAACACTGCTCTATGATTGAAGTGTAATCACGCCTCTGCACCAAATGCATTGTGGGTGTTCTCCAGACATGATCCCATCTTGGCCTTGCTTCAGCGCGCACCACGGAAAATTGACAAATAATACCCGGATATCACATTTCTTTTACTGCAATCCCTCAACATTTACGGCTCTCACACTCCACGCCGCCGCACTAATCGATTAAGGCCTCGGCGGGTCAGGTGACCGTCCAGTGCTTTTTACGGATGCCGTTTGTAAGATGGCATTGTATCTTGAATGTCTGACTGATGTGGACTTGAGGCGTGACGAAGTATAATTTCCAGACCACTACACTATATATTATTATTATTTAGTAGAGGTAGTTAGTAGGAAACTTGAAAATGTTGCAAAAATGGACTCTTTATTTCAATTACTTGTTTTTGAGGGCAGAGTAAGACCATTTGTGAGGGGGGGATACCAGTCCAGTCACAAGATAGATATAATTAAAAACCAAATATAGGTTTGTAAGATGTAAATTCACGTCATTAACCTTCTCTTTTCTCTTTCAGGCCGAGGCTTCACGCGCAGAGGAAGTTTGCGCAGTCCCAGCCCAACTCCCCCAGCACCACTCCGGTCAAAGTGTCGGACTCCAGCCTGAACACTGGACTGTCCTCGTCCCTCTCGTCCCTCTCCTCGTCCATTCAAGACCTGTCCCGCCGTAAGCCCAAGACCGAGGACTTCCTTACCTTCCTCTGTCTCCGAGGTAAGACGTGGCGTGCAGTTATTGTATACATATTTATCTGTAGCCAGCTGCTATACATAGACATGATTGTTAAAGGGCTGTTTGTAGCGGTTTCTTTCGCTTTGGTTATTTGGAAAATGTCTGTAACAATAATGCTCTTGTCACATACAACAGGAAACGCCAAACCACAAAGTACGTAACAAAATATCTTGCCATAGTGTCCAATTGATTAAAACTAATCACGTATTCTTTAGTTGGCACAAGACTCTTGGACCCACAACTCTCATTTCCTTCTCTTATCTCTAATCAGTTTAATGTCACCCAAACACACAAGAACCTCTTATTTCTTATGTCTTTTGGTAACTGAAGATGAGAGGAACGTCACCAAACAATAACCTCTGTTTAAATGTCTATACTTTTTCCTCCTTCTGCTCCGGCCCCTCACAGCTCCTCTTAGCGCTTGCTCTTACTACAAATAACTGTGTACTCGCCCAGGGCTAAGATTATCCTGCGTTTCATCAGCTTACACATCTCGCCCTCATACCTTTCAACAACTCCCCATCTCTTTAACACTCTGCCTATCACCCGCTGCAGCTGCTCGGGTCCAATCTGCTCCTATTGCTCCACAGACACTACACAGGTTTGTGCCATTCTGTCGCACCCTCCGTATCAAATGAACCGCAAACGCTTCCGGTTCAGTAATTAACAGCTTAGTGTGGCACGTCGTGCTCACATTGTTAAAGTTTGTTACGATCGTGTGAACAAGACAGCAGTCTAAATTACTGCAGTTTTGATTGGGAGCACGTTCAGAAAATGAAATAAATTCTCTTTTTTGATACACAGAAAGATTGTTCTAAATATAGCATCACTGTCTTTGTGTTTCAACAATGTATGTGTAGCTTTGTATATATTGTGTAAGTAGAAGTAATAATAATGATGGTAATAGTAATCATATTTGTTGAACTTGCTTATCACTTCTGTACAATTGTTTTGTGTACACTTTTTTCCTCTATGCTATTATAACCTTCACTTTATTTACAACGCCGGTTTAGTGCTGCTTGTGTATAAATATATAAATGTATCTTCTCTCCGCGCTGTGAGGATGACATTTTCCTGGGCCGGCTGCTGTTAGCCCCTTGGCCTCTTGCCATCATGACCCATATGTGGAGACCTAAAACAGGACAGAGGTAGAGGAGAAGGTCAGAACAGCCCTGGAGGTTGTCGGTTCAAAAGGCCCCACCCACTCCGCACTGTGTTCGGCAGCTCATCTGGCGCCCGGACCCTCCCATCGTGTGTCTACAGATGAAGGATATTTGAGGACATCAGTGTCGGCCCGGGATAATCTTTTCAAAAGGACTGGAGTCTTTTGATACTGTCAGAAGCCGTATCCGCTTTAATGCTCTGGTCCATAGCTCGTCTCTGAACTGAGCTTACCGCAAACATTAAAAGCACCGGCCACAGCAAACTACTTTCCCTGGATTTTTCTAACAAGCTAAAGATATTAAAGACATTCATCAACTGAGAAAGCTGATAAGGAATCTAGGGATATGAGCCTGCGTAGTTCTATTCATCAAAAGTGTGACTGAAAGTATGAAGTTGTTGCTTTTTATTCTTGTGGGGCCGTGGTAATGTAGTTGGCTCTTCTGCCCTCGAACGGGAAGGTTGTGGATGCAAGTCTTTTTTTAATCTGAAGTTTTCTACAGTTAAATTGGTGCTTCTTCCAAATATATGCCAAGTAAAGTGAATCTTCTAAACTTAAAGGCAATTTGACTATTGCCTGGTGGTTTGAATAGTTTCAGTGGGTCAAAAGTTCAGCAAGTGCAAACAAGTCTACACCCCACTCACCTCACTGTTTGCAAACCTTATCTGGTAAACAGTTCTCGCTTTACTCAAAAAATATTTCAAAACCCTTTACAATAGTGCGACAGATTTAATTCATCACACTCTTGCCTGTAAAGATCATGACAAAATTTCCATCATGCCGTTTATTGCTTTTCATTCCGCCCTTGTAATTGCCACATTTCTTACAATTAAATTGGCTCACAGGGTTTTGCTGCAGTTCTATCCAAGGAAAAGTTATTTTTAATTCCCAATCTCCGCGGGGGGTTGAGTTGCCAGATAATTCTGATGTAACATGGTAGCAAGCCGGCGGATGGAGAAGTTCTAAACAAGAGTTGAGTTGTCTGTATTGAATGATGAGGACCATGCTCTCTCACCACCCACACTCCTGTCTGTGTGTATCTAACTGCTCATCTCCAGAGCCGACACACTGACACACACAGTGTCGCCTGAATGCTGTTTATGTGAGGTCCAGCACTGCACGGGGCTTGTTTATATCCATAGAGAAAGCCATTTGGGCAGCAGCCAGACTGTCTGCCTCTGGAAACATGCACACCTCCTGTAGGGGCAGGAGGAGGCAGGGAGGGGGCAGCACTGAGCCCGGCAATTTGTTCACAAACTTCACACAAAACTATGATGTTTTGAGTTTTTGATTCTTTGGAGCAGGAGCAACTTATTCTGTGATTAAGATTTTAATAGTTTTGGTTATTGCTTGAACACATTAAATGACACACGTTATGCAAAAAATCCCTTTTAAGATTTTTACCAGGTTATATTATTGTTCATCAAAAACCCTCCTAGAGTTGTATTTAGCTTCATTCATGCTAGTTTGAGGAATCCTGTTTAGTCCTCTCCCCTCTGAGCCTCAAAAACACTAGAACACACTAGAATTTTCCAGTTTTAGGACGTTGTAGATTGAGCTTAGAGATCTACGCTTGTTTTTTTTTCTTTTCTTGAAATAAAATAAAAACAGTTTTGCCCAAGTGCAGATATTTCATAAAAGCATCTATTCAAGTGAAACTGAATAGATGTGCTTTTAAATTAATCATCTTGAATATTTAGGATGCTGGCAATGCATTATCTTAGTAATCAATACACGTGGACTTTAGTAGCGTTTACAATGAACTAGTTCTGTTTTTACACATTTTGAAACCGTGAAAATCGGGTACAGTGCTTTCTTTGCAACTGCGTGGCTGCATTAGCGTATCGGGACAAAGCTAGGTTTGTTAATCTTCCCTATGCAGAGCATGTTTAAAGGTCAATAATATTGGGTTTGTTATGTTCCATCTTAAAAGCAGCTCTAATTGCTTTAAAACAAATGAATCGACTTGAAATGCGTGAATCCTGCGCATGAAGCTCTGTCACAGCAGTGTAAAGATATGAAGCGATTAGGAGTAAATGAATAACGGTCTGTACTCACGCTCTTCAAAATGACAGCTTTATGTAATTTCCCAGAGAGCAGCTCCTGATGCCAGCGTGTTATGCCACTTTGGTGTTGACCTTCGACGTTGCCAGCTCCATCACGCTGCAGGTTCACAGAGTGCAGTGCTCTGAGCTTGCATAACCCCAGAGTCGACCCACTGAACCAGACTGTGTTCGTCCCAAGGATTACACACACACACACACAAGAGTAGCACACACGCACAGCGGAATACGCTGCATCGGATTGTAGACATTTTTGTTGCTAGATTGGTGGAGTTTGGTCTTTTGTGTAAAGTTAGTTGATGCAAAGTCTATATTATCATAGTAAAACATGCAAGACTGGGCAATTGTGTATCACTTAAAGCACAAAGTAACTGGAAATTCTACGTAATTGACTCTCAAATCGCAAAGGTTTTCCCACCATACTTCTGGTCCCACCTGTGCTCATTGTCAAGAAGTAAAGCTTGCATTACCATATTTTCCGGACATCTTTTTTCATAGTTTTGGCCGGAGTGCGACTTATATACTTACACTCCAGTGCAACTTATATACGTTTTTTCTTCTCTATTATGCATATTTTGGACTTGTACTCCAGTGCAACTTACAATACAAAATACGGTACTTTAGATTATGAGATGAATTTGTGTTGGCTGGTTTCAAGCTAAGGCTGCTTGATTTTGGACATTTTCAAATCAGGTTTCAGTTCACATTTAACAACGCACATTCTAAACACTTCCACATCAGAGAAGTTTTGTGTTGCTTTCGTTTCAAACCTTTTGATGGTCTTGTCTTGAGGCTTAACAACAGGCATGACTCTGGGGAGCGAGGCTTAATTGCGACGTACAGTAAGTGCACTGCTGCTTTGACTGTTCCTCAAGGACAAAGCATTTTCTGTCTTTGTAAACAACTGTTGGGATTTGATTAAGGCCTAAACCACTCGTGATTCTCTTAAAACAGACAATACGAGCTAATTCTTCATCCTCCTCCGACAGCACAGCTTGTTTTCGTCAGGTTAATTCTCCTACACACATGGCTACGTCCATACAACTTTCTCCTCGTCTTCTCCCTTCAAGTGGCTGATGCAGAGTTTTGGCAGGGCCCGTTTGTAGAAGATGGCTTTATTTCTCAATGTCAAAACGACTTCCATTTGTCCCTCTTGGCCTTCCCTGTAAACTGCACACCCACTTACTGCTCCAAGTCTGTACGTCCACAAGTCCCCACAGCGGCTCAACTCTCCTGATTGACTGTTTAAATCGTCCTCATCGTGCTCATTGTTTCAGTTCCTGTTAAGAAGACAAAAGGGAAAAAGGAACAGAAGTCTGAGAATAACGGGTTAGTAATTATGTCCCCTCCCAGCCCTGAGCCCGGTTAAAAATGACAATCCTAATTGACTCTTTCAGGCCTAATCATGATTTGTCTGTGGTTGGAATGAGGAGGAATTGGGAGATTGGACTTGAGCTCTTCTGGGGGGAGAGTTTGTGCCGTTCTTCCTCCATCGCTGTAGGGGGGGGCAGTGAGGGAGGATGGACGAAAGGTTAAGGGTCAGTAATACACAAGGAGACAAATTTGTATTGTCCATTTTAACCGGTCCTCTAATCGGAATGAATGGGAGTAAATGTGAACCTCCTTCTGTAGTTTACACTTTTGTTAACATTTAATTATTAAAACTAGTAAGACTATATACACAGGTTTGAAAAGACTAAGTGAATAAACAGGTCAAACCTCATTTAACAGCATTTACGTGTGATTACAAACTGATGCAACCATTTATTTTTATTTGTTAAAAGCACCAAAATACTGATGAAACGCCACCCAAGCATTCATTATATTTGAAATCATAAAAAGTCTGTTTAAATCCTAATTTCACCCTTGTCACTAGATGCTTGGTTATTTATAAAGCCGAGAATCACATGCTCGTGTCTCTTAATTTGTTTCCGTTTGACCACTGCACCTCTCATTTGGCCGTCCGCTCCCGTCGCCCCTGTGGCCTGTTTGTCATTGGCCTCCCGACCCTTGTTGAGGGCACTAAATTACAGTCGTTCTGCTAATGAAGTCATTAGGAGCTGATGGGGCCAGAGAGTCTACCCTGTGTTTGTTTGGTCTTTGAGAAGGGTGTTGGTGAAGACAAATGATGCAGTGGTTTGTGCAATGGATGTGAAACTCAAAGCTCTAACTTCTCAAACTATGTACAGCTTTTCATCATAAACGGCATATTTGCACGGATCCATATGCGTAACGTAATTCTAATACATATTTGATGTGAGTTTAACGTGGGTAGTAAGGTAATAGTGCACACAGGAAAGCCTGACCGGACTGAAGATGCGGTTTAATCAATACTTAGACTCGACTGTTATATTGAGCCCTTCAGACCTCTTTTGGTCTCAAAATCCCAGCACAAGTACAGGTACAGTCTGTGTGCAGAATCTGCTGATCCACTTGTTTTGTCTCTGAGGAGGTAATTAGGACGTGGCAGAGCTGTTGAAAGAAAAGTGTGATCCAAGCCAAACACTATCTAACATTACATTATAGTTTCACATTATCGCTCTGGAGGAGATGAAAGCTAACGGTGTGAAAAGCCAGAAAAAACTTCAGTGGGAAAATAGTTCAAAATTTTTGCTTTTTGAAAATGATAAAGTGCATTTTTGCATGTATCAATTTATCTGATGTTGATTAGTCTGTTTGCTGTAGGTGTTGAAGTTTAAAGAATGTATGGAAGTCATAGACAAGTTAGTCAGTCGGCTACTATAGTCTAGAATAGGAATGTCCAAACTAGGGCCCGGGGGCCAAATGCGGCCCTCAGACCATTTTTTGTTGGCCCTCCTGCCTCCTGCTATGTCAGCCCAAACAACAAAAAGTAGTACTTTTTATTGTGAAATTGGGAAAAATTCAGGCATATTGATGTTATACCAACCTAAAATTAATGTTCTAGGTCTAATTAAAGGTGTTGAGGCTGATCGCAATGCAACATTTTGAATGATTCACTTTGTCATTTAACAAATTCGACATTGTCAAGTTGTTTGTGGCCCTCTGCCCCATTGAAGTTTCAAAATACGGCCCTTGGTGAAAAAAGGTTTGGACACCCCTGGTCTAGAACAAAGAAACTAATAATGAAACAATGGCCCTAATTCTTTCTCTCCCATATCTTACTTCACAAGTTAGATTTGGGCACTCTTACAGTCATCGTCATGGTTTTCCTGCAAAAAAAGGGTCTCAAAACGCTACAGATTAGAGACATGTTTACTACTTTTTAATTATGATGATTTAAATGATGGAAGTTAAATGGGCGTCTTTTCTCTCACTCCTGATTGTATATTTTCATTATTATGTTACGCAGTAGAGCAGTAATGCCAGTACAAACCCCACGGTGCTAGTCACTGCTGTACTTTTGTCTGCACTTTTTGAGGGCCAGCTGTTTGCGTGCTGATTTACGAGCGCAACATTATCAGATTTAATAACGGGGCTTTGGGCTTTATGACCTTTTTATGAGCACGAGTGTGCGTCTCCGTCCTGCTAACCGAGCTGACGTTACAGGCTATCCGCTGCCAAACAACATTTAGCTTCTTATGGCACATATTAGTACAGATTTTGTTCCAAAGTGAGCGATTGAGTGTGACGGAAGAGGAAAAGGGGAGAGAGGGATGTCAACTTTTCTTCGTCTGAAATTGACAGTAATCCTGTTGGAGAAGTGAGGAAGACAGATTTGGGATAAACCACCAGAGAGAAGGAAAGAGTATTTTGGATTCTAAAAGAACTTCTTTATAGTGTTAAGACATTTGAGCTCTTGTACAGTGTATACATCTTAATAAAACTGTCAACAAAAAGCTCAGAGTTAGGAAGAGCTGTTACCAACTCCCTGAATTTAGTTGATGATTGGGATTTTTGCTTCCTGGAGCCTCACCGTAAAACTTGCAGGACAGAGCCATAGATGAGAAATCAATTGGGGTTAAGCTAGACTGAGACAAGCCGCTAACAAAAGCTGTGTCGACTGTTGATTTCCTTTTATTTTGTGTTCTTGAATATTGCACTTTAACAATAGCGCTTTGTTGAGCTTTGTTGTTTTCAGAGCTCAACAATTATCGTTTTTCAGACACAGTTCCCCAAAGCCATTTAAGTTTTTGTCTAGTTCTTTGATTTTCAGTCGAAAGCAACTTTCTCTATTGTACTGTCTTCATTTCTGTATACTTTTAATATCCCTTAAGAATAATTGCATAGCTCAGACCTCGTCAAAGACCTTGTAGTAGTTGTGTTATTCGAAGTCATAGTATTAGTAGTAGTTGTGGCAGGATATGCAGTATAGTGGTGTTAGTTGCGATAAGGCAAGCGTAGTTCCTGTTTATAACTTTTGCACTTCTACTCTGTGGTGGAAAGTAACAATGTAGTACAAAATTTAAAGTACTGTACTTGTGTGTGTTTTTTGGTATCTGTACTTTATGACAGTTATATAGTACCTGTTGTATTTTACTGTGGAATATGGATACTTTTAACTTTTGCTTTACTACATTTGAGAGCAGATGTCTTGTCCTATAATAGATTTTTTTTTTTTTTAATTTTTAGTGCATCCCTTTTTGATTTTATATATGTTGTTTTATCATTGTTCATTGTTTTATGTTGTACCAAATCACCAAAGCAAGTTCCTATGTTTGTGAATTCTGTTCATTGGCAATGGCAATAAACCTTTTCTGATTCTGATTGTACTTTACTGCGCTCTATTTTTAAACTGGACTAAAAAGTATATGCATATTTTTCCCTTCTGTTTTTAGACCTGCTGAAATGGCTTTTTTTTTTTATAACATTTGTGGTGTCTGCAAACTCCTGGCTTTGAGGAAACAATAATGGGCTAAAAATGACCAGGAATTTTGCAATGAAAATTCTCAAAATTCTTTACCAAAATCTGTGTGAATTACTTTGACTTTTTTCCGTTAAAGTACATTTTAAAGGTGTACTTCAGGAGATTTTAAAACTGCATTACTTGTGCTTGTATCA
The DNA here is from genome assembly GCF_026437365.1 of Eucyclogobius newberryi. Lineage (NCBI taxonomy): Eukaryota > Metazoa > Chordata > Actinopteri > Gobiiformes > Gobiidae > Eucyclogobius > Eucyclogobius newberryi. The sequence continues at coordinate 20,063,521 of NW_027315790.1, read as the reverse complement.
GCACTTCAACTAAATTGAGTACTTCTTCGACCACTCCTTTTTCTTCGGTTCAGATTTGCAGTTGACCTCCACTACTTGCCATGCATTACTACAAAAACATCAATATTGTACATGTGTAGCCATATACAAGCAATCTCTCCGGAGTTTCCCAACTAAATAAGTAATTGTTGAATGTTTTTAGGCCTGACGTTTCCCCTCCATTATTCATGTGTGTACTCAGGCTCTTCGGCTCTGCCCAGTAACATGGCCTACTTCGGCAGCTCTCAGGAGGAGGACGACCTGGAGGAAGAGGAGCAGGAGGAAGAGGAGGAGCTGAGGAGCGGGCTGCAGTCTGACAACGCCTCCGCCTCCTCCTCCTGTCACTCCACACCACGCAAGGGCCGGCTACCGGGGAGACAGCCCCTCAATGGACATGGTAAGGACCAAATCAGTTATTAAAGGTCACGGATTGTAACCAACTCATCAAAAAACGTACCTGCATTCTTTTCTGAATGTGTGGAGTCGGTTTGGACCGGTGCATAAGGAGAGAAACTGTTTGTTTGTGGTTAACCTTATTCTAGCTGAAATTTGGGAAAGCTTCTAAGAGCAAATTATGTACATTTTATGATATTCAACAATGAAATCCATGACATCAAACACAAACTTGCCTGATTTGACTGAACCATGAGGCCCCGTATAGTGGAAAAAATAAAATGAAAGGACTAATATACAAAACTGAAAAGCCAATTCAGTCTCAGTTAGTGAGTAGGAATGTTAAGAGTATTTGGTTAATGGATTATTCAGGTCAATAATAGGGTAAGAACTAAAAAAATAACATTCGTGAAAGCAAAATGTAGTCTTTTTTTTTTTCATGTGGCTGTTTTTGTCACGTTAATTTTATTTTGTCACAAACTTGAAGACTAGTAATGTGTTAGACAATGGGAAAGATTTCCATGTTGCTTGGTCATGATCTCAGTCATCTTGAATGATCACTAAATCGTGGTGTTTATCTCACAATAATCATGATATTCTGACCTAGAGATGAAGTGTCTTCCCTTGTCCCGCTTGTGGGTTGAGAGGCATGACTGGAGTCACATGGGACATACGAGCTGCACACAAGACTCTTCCACCCCAATTAACACTTTGCTCGCTAAGCCCCAGCAAGGTGTTGATGCCCCGCAACAGCTGGCCTGAGCCCTCACGTTACAACACAATGGCAGCGTATGTTCACCCCTGGGGCAAGTGTGCACATCCGGCTGTACACACTCACACCTCTGTGCGCTGCATTTAGGAGATTACATGGATGCGGCTGACCGTGACCGCACTGAGGCCAAGCGCTCGAGAGAAAGTTACTCAAAGGTGCATTGCATACAATAATACAGATATAGAAACATCATAGTCAAGGAGACAAGCAGATGCATTTGAATAGCACCATTCCGAGTAGCCGTCCAGATATTCATCTAAAAGGCCTTTGCACTTTGGAGACCGTTTCCAGCAGTGATTTTCCCTCTTGAAACCTTGGCTACATTTTGTGGTTCCTCCTCCCTGCAGTCTGCACAAAATTGCCGCTAGAAAGGTTCAAAAGGTGAGTGCTTTGTCATCCTCTGGAGTGAAACGTGGAGGAGGAAAGAAAGGGAAGATAGAAATGCCCTCTAGTCTATAGGTTGGGGTTTATGGGACGTATACTGATTTTATTGATACAGCATTCTCTAAATTATTTTTGTTAATTATGTGGTGATTTTGGATTGGAACTTATTATCTGTTAAAATGTGTTTATTTTGTGTGCATCGGTTTGGTTGATTTATTTCTGTTTTAGAAGCAAATAGGGAAATAAATAAAAGGTCAGGGCAATCCAGGCAAGCAGTGTGTCACAACTATATTTAAATAGTTACAAGGGGAAAAGTGCTGCCTGTTCAAGCATGACTGGAAGTCACTGTGTCTTTTAGTGGCCTCTTCAGGCCCTGAGCAGTACTGCGTGCCAGGAATCTTGCGTGATCATCTACTGCGCTGCGCATTCTCTTATCTTAGACAGAAGCCTGTACATGTTCTACTCCATATCATGTGCTTTTACGACCTGGGCTGGTTTGAAGGGTCTGCACATGCGCTCTGAGGACAACACAGCCTCAATCCGCACTGAACAAACCTGTGTGGGAATGTTGGTTGTTTGCAAATGATTCTCCACTGAGCATGTGCAGAGGAAAAGTGAATCAACAGCAGGGTTAGTTTCAACAAGTGAAGTGAAGTCTCAACAAGTGACTTAAAAACTAGCTTTTGGAGACAAGTCTTTGTTTGTACCTAAGGCTCTGTTTACTTTTATGATGATTAGACATTAGTTTGTGAAGTGAGACTAGCACTTTTATTAAGTATGGAAGTTGAGCTCAGTAAGCTTCACCTTTCATATGGGAGACCTGGTGTTCACTACCAAGTCATGCATGCATTTTTTGCCTTTTTCACTTTTGCATGCAAATGTTATGCACTAAATATAGATGAACACTCTAAGGCTATGTTCACACTGCAGGTCAAATCAGAATATTTTGCCCATAAGTGACCTGTATCAAAAACAAATTCAGGGCAGTCAGTGTGAACAGCACTATTCAGATTTTTTTCAAATCCGTCCCTGGCCACTTTCTATGTGGAAATAAATCTGATCTGTATCCGTACTTTTAGAATGCGACTTCAACCTCAGGTCTCTAGATCCGACCTGAATGTCATCAATAGGCAACATTTCCGGGATAAACGTCACAATTCTGAGTCAAAGCACCAGAAAACAACAGAGAAAGTGGAGAGAAATGGCAGACAAAGGAGCTGAAAACTATGGGTGGAAGAAGAGGTTTATGAACTTTATCAAAAATCGGGTGACAAATCAATTCAGGCAGAAATAGAGGGTTTGTACTGTAATGGGGCAGCATTTGAGGAGCTGGCCAAGTGAGGGATTAAGTTTTCCTTGATGCAATGACAACGGAAATAAAAAGCCTTTGTGCGAAATTTAAAGAAAATAAAGATATCAATAAAAGGAGTGGATGTGGCTGGGTAATGTGCACTTTTTTTACTTTCGTAAACAAAGTGAGCTATGTGTGATGTTGTGTTCTTTTGTGCGCCTGCGGGACCCATCAAGCTGCATTCCATTCACACCAGACACACAAACTGCAGTTGCATTTTATGGTCATGTCAACGACCACATACGAAAATCAGATTTCAATTATTATTTATTTGGCCTCTCACGCTGCAGTGTGAACGTAGCCAAAGACTGCTTGCCCATCCATAAGTCACTGCACACTACTGCTGCATACATTTGTAAGATTTCTTCTTTAAGTCTTCAATCTTACAAGGTCCATAAAACAATACATTTTTGGTAGAAGTAAGTGCCACCTTTGCCCCTGAACTACAACATTTCGAGTTTAAGTCTGAGTTCTATATATTTTTGTTATTGTGAAGTATTGGTAATTCATATAGCACTAATCAACTTCAATGCGCAACAACTCCTTCTTTTAAAAGCAGGTACACATTAATATCTCAACCATTCAACAGCCTCTCCCAGTTTATCTAGTTTACCAACAGTGTTTGCATAGCAGCCTGGCGCCCGAGCTGTGATACACTGAGTAAAGCGATAAGCCGCAGAAGTAGATAGACATATACGGGACAAAAGCGATGATGCCATGAGGACGTGCTCTTTACACTGGGTTTGCGACAGTCGGCCATTGCTTACGACCAAGCACGCACCTTCCTGCGGGGTTAAGATCAGTGTCTAATTTAAATATGCAGCTTGGGACGGTTCCAGTGCGAGCAAGGTTAACACGGGCTCTTGGAGATGAGGGGAAAGGGGAGAGAGGGAAACGTTTGAGGTGCGGGGGTGAGGAGATTCGCTGTAGGCCATTCATCAGCGCTGCGCCGCTCCTCTGGTCGGGCCGGCTGCCATGTTGACATAGTTAAATTTAACAGCTTTTATTGGGTTTTTGCTTTGCTCACTTCTCAATGTCACTACAGAGACCGCACGATGTTATGGTCGAACAGAAAGTGTTGTCGTGTTTTCAAAAAATGACAACAAAACGTGAAGATTTGCAAAAATATCAATCAAAAATGGGAATGCGGGAACACCAAATCAAGTTCGTAAAAGCTACTTAATGTGTCAGTGATTTAGACGTTAAAGGTGGTGTCTACATTTAAAAGTGCTGTATGTATTTCTTGTGCTCCGACACAACCCGCCCCCTGTTGAACTGAAGGGCCATAAAACCCAAACTGAAAAAGCCATTGAAAGTATGTGGTAATTGCTTTGCTGCTGTTTCTCTCACTTAGCATCATCCCAGGGGTTCTGGAGCTCGTGACACTTTACACCACTTTATTGACATGCGCTGAACAAAGAGGGCTTCATGCACACCTTAAATCATGCACCTTTCACTGATTAGGCGCTGTACGTGGGCCAAAACTTGTCACTCCAATGTTTGTGTGGGCTGTTCCACTCGGGTCTGCCATGGTTTCGTGAGGTTTTCTATTCAGCTGTAGTATGTTTATATAATGAGATTAGCAACGTGGACCTTAGCTGAAAGAATAACTATTAAAAGAAATTAAACCCAATTTGTTGTTTTAGTCATGCATACCTTATCCCAATGTTGTTCTTTTTCTGTGCAGTGTTCCACAGCCATGCAAGGGGGACCCGGGAGAGTCCGAGGCCCAAAGCAGGGTCCCATGGCCGGGATTCATACGCTCCACAACTGCCACCGCCACCGCCGCTGCTAAGGGAGCGTAGCGAACGGGCCGAGGCCAGGGAACACGCCCGGGAACAGGCCTTGGCTCGGGCCAGTGCCTCCAACGGGCTGCCACCACGACGGGCTGCAGATGAGATACGCAAGCAGGTACAGGACGCTGAAAAGAGGAGTTTATGAGCGGTGCGGGCAACCTACTGGCTTTTTATGTACGTTCACAGGCATTTCTCAAAACACTAAAGCTCACAGTCAAAGTTGCTTTACAATTTTGTGCGTTCAAACATTCATTCACTCTTTACTTGGGGTGGAGCGCTGCTATCGCTACAATACTTTCACTGCGATCACACACGCACACACCACATTCATACAAGGCAAGGTGGGTGAAGTGTCTTGCCTAAGGACGCAACAGTTTGGACTAGAGCCACTTCAGTTACACTCATAGGTAGAAGAAGACAAAAGGCTTTCTTTTAGCTTTACTTTCAATTGAGGGACGTACATCCTGTTATTACTGCTACTTCTGCTTTTACATTGACTACTACAGTTCCGCGATAAGAGATTTGAGCAGTAGTGGTTTAGAAATATTCCACATAGCTCCGGTTCTTTGTATTAATTTGTCATTGGTAGTTTTAAGCTTGTCGTTCATTACTAGACTGCAGTGAAGGCTTTGACAGTGCTGCACTTTCTCTGTGATGTCTGACTTCTTCACTTCTTTCCGTTTGCCACATCCTCTGCGCAGCTCTTAGTGGCTCCTCGTTACGCTCGTGTCCTGTTGCCTCCGTTGCCTCTGTGCATTGTGCCTGGGAGAGTAATGATTGTGTTTTGGCCTGCCGAGACTGCAGCTATATTTAGTTGAGCCGTGAAAGCCTGTCTCTCTCCTCCTCTCTCCCTGGCATTTAGCAGGTTTCAAGGAACCCCTTTGAATGTGCGAGGTGGAGATGGCCAGCGGTACAACTTCAGTGGAAAGAGACTCGTATTGGCTAATCAAAAGTGTTGTTTTTCAAAGGTGTGTGTGTGTGTGTGTGTGTCTGCCTTCTTCTCTTTTGCAGTTGTTTGTTGTCGTAATGTGGCGGCGGCGATGCAGAGTCAGGCGCGTGCCCCTGCGTTTCAAAGTGGTTTGGATTGTCCACTAAATCTAGCAATGAATCTCAATGAGAGCCACTGCTGCCAAGACAAACTTGAGGCTTTTTCTTCTTTTCCATTCACAGTTGGCACACGGCATGACTCTTTTTATTCTTCCTCAGCCTGGCGTCATTACACCTGTACATTCACAGCTCTGTCTTTTTCACTCAATTTCCCTTCATGCTTCACTCTCTCCCTCTCTTCTTCTTGTGTCAGACAGACAGATCCTGCCCTTGACAACATGGCTCCAGTCATTTGGAAGGATTAGAGCTCTTTCCCCATCCTCGCTCTCTCTGTCCAATTAGCATGAACAATATGTGCGTTAGGAAGACACACACACGACCAACTGTGAAAATACAGGCTAAGCCTTAGAAAGGTTAAGTGATTATGTAATTGTAAAACCAACAAAAGGTCTTGTGAGGAATACCGAAAGGGTAAATGCATTATCATAATTTAATTTGCTGTGATTCTCGTCACCTTAATTAAATTTTGGCCTGTATCAGCAAAGTATCCTGCATCCTTAGATATATTTTCATTAAACCTTACAAAATAAACCTTAAGTAACACTAGTGAGTTATAGCACACTGAGTTGGGACTTACAGATCATATAGCACTAGCTGTCGTTTTTTACAAATCAAAAACAAGTCAAGAGTTTTCATATTTTGATGCTTCTTTTAGCAAGTTCAACTGTGAATCTAAAAATTGGGCAAGGCTGTGCTGACCTTTCTCTGCTTTATGAGAGTCAACCTGCTCAAGGCTGTACTCTCCATAATCAGATGGAGGAGAGCAGTGAAGGCTTAAACCAGATTTATGCCTCAACACTGAGGTGCCGCATTGTAAATGACCCTCCTGACTCTTCTGGAGGAACTGCTCTTACACCAGTGGAGACTGACATAGGAACTTTTACACGGTCACAGTCCAGAGAAAACACAGAGCACACTTTATCAAATCAAAACAAAGAACATTTTATACACGTTAACAACACTGTATGGTCTGGTCAGTGCTTCCAGCGCGTCTGCTGAGCTTAGTACTTTTATTGAACCCATTTGGTTTGTCCTTTCTGTATTGTTGGTGAAATCCAAGTTAGCAGATCTAATCCCGTGTTCCCCTGTGCAGTTTGAATAGTTAAACCTCATCGTTTATCCTCTTGCTAATCTTTTCTCTGCTGCAGATGTTGTTGTTAAAGTCTTCCTGCCAGACCTCAGCTGGGCTATAGCAACACATGATGTCATTAGGACCCTCCCACCTCTTCCTCAGCCCCCTCCTTCCCTCTCCCCTCTCCCCTCTCCCTCCTCACGTGTGACCGAAATCCACTCCACTCCGCTGTCTGCCAATGTGCTCTAGTTTTTCCCGTTCCTCATTGTCCTCCTTTTCCCTCACTATTGTTATTACGCCGTCAGTCCAAACTCATAACTGACTGTCAAATGCGTGTTCTGTTTCTTTCTTGTTCTTGCGCCACCACTTGTTCTTCGCCTTCCCTTTACTTATCTCTCTTCCTGTCCTATATTCCGCCATAACAAATAACTCAGGAGTCAGAGGGGGACATGCGCTGACTGTTTCCATCTCCAGTGAACAGAGTCCTCGTGTGGCAGATGCAGGGACGACAGCAGCTCAAATATCGAGCCATGTCAGCAAACTGTCCTGCCAAATATAGCAGTTAGTTATCTGGTCCATTGCTCCTTCAGTTTCCACTACAGCAGCACTTGCATTTACGTCTCTCTGTATTGATTGAAACGTAAGAATTTGTGTCTTTTACTGCAGATTATGAAACGTTTAGTTTGTGTGTCCTTTAGTTCTAATTCTCAAAGTTTATCTATATTCTAAAGCCCTTTTTAAAATATTGTTTTTAATCTGCATAAAAGTGCACTATGTTAATTTCTTGTGGTGAGGGTCCGCTACACGTTTGTCTCCATGGAGATTTTATTGCTTTACCAAGTTGTGTTCCACAGTATGGCATTTAACGGATCTATTATGTCTGTTATTCAATTTTGACATTTTGTATATAAAAAAAAGTAAAATAAGATTAAAAAAAAATGTATTGGAAAAACAAGTATTACTGTGAGTGGGGTCACCTCTCCACAGATTTGAACTGCAACCCTCTGCGTCCACGAGAAAAGTTACATAGCGCACCTTTAAGTGATTGTGCAGTGCCGTCTATTCTATTCATCAACTATTTTCTCTCTATTGGCCCCCTGTGTATTTCCATTGTGAACAGAAGTGTGCTGGATTAAGAAGGTGGCAATGATTGACGGTGGTGGGGTTAGGTTTCTGTCCCCCCTTATCTTTTAATGGGCTGTTCTTTGTCTGAGTGTCCCACCACCTGAGCTGAACACAATACAATACATTTGGACACACACACACACACACACACACACACACACAGGCTCTGTACGTGACATGAGAGGCCTTCAAAGGTCCAACCTGTCAATGGCCCTGCTGTCATCTCACTGCGGTGGCGCCCGGGATGTGATTGATAACTTCATCGAGTCTGTCTGTCTGCGTCTCCTCCTCGGCACGTTGTACTTCCTGCTGCTCTGCATTTACACAAAGAGAAAGAGCACCTGCATATTCACATTCTTGGCTCTATACAAGCGCCTGAGCTGCTGTTTTGTAGGTGCTCTGACCTAGTTGTCTGTTGATTGCAATTTTTGTTAGTGCCAACAGTTGAGCTTGATTGCTCTTCCTGCTTTTAACCGATTTTAATAACTATATTTTTTCACTTTCATAATTTTTCATTTAAGTTATTTTTTTTAGTACTGCACTTATAGAAAGGACATTGGTTTAGTGGTCACAATTGTAAAAACATTATCCTGTGGTCTGCTCTTATAACAAATCATCTCTGAGCATACAGTTACTCTGTTTATTCTTCAAACTATTTTTTGTCCCTAGTAACTACACCTCAAATAATATTACACATGTTTACTTTTTTGTAATATATGAATCTTTCCTAATACTCAAGATACATGATTGACAAAGACGTAACACAGCAGAGACTCGTTTGACCCTGAATTTTAAAGTGCTGGAAAAGTGTCCCACCGAGGCAGAGTTCCCACAGCCGCAGACGGAGCCAGCCCTGGAACCAGACACCACTGTATGAGTCTCTGATCTTCAACTGGGCCTCTGGCTCTGTCTGCTCCATAAGCCCACTCACGGGCCTTTTATTTATAGAACACAAATGTAATTATAGCCCCTAACCAACCCCAAAGCAAATAAAGGCCTGTTTTTATGTGCCTGGATGAGATTTAATTCCACTGACCCCACCTCCCTCATACTGTCCAGCCATCTGCCAGCGTCAACCACAGGACAGGCCCGACATGCTGCTTCATGGAAACACACGGGCTTGATCTTTTCCAACCCAATTTTTATCTTTGGATGTAGTGGTTTTGGTTTTTCTTTATCGGTTTATTTCGCTTGGACGGTTTATAAAAACACAACGTTTAAGTATTCAAGTCTGAATGTAAAAAAAAAAAAAACACATTTTAACTATATTTAATAACATTTATTTTATTGTTGCTCACACCACTTCTTTGACCCGATTGGACACTGAATATTGATTGCACTTAAAACTGTATTTTTCATTTTTGCAGGTCACTAAACTTAACGGGCTGACACGGACCGGATCAGCACAAGTTGTTGGTGGTGGTGCCAAAAAGAGCCGTGACTTCCGACTGCCGTCTAAAACTGTGAAGAAGTACACAGCCACCGTGTCTAAGGGCCACGTCACCTACACCAAAGCCAAACAGAGAGAACTGGGCAAGAAAACCAAACTCAGCCACAGCAGCAAACACAGCAACGCCTCACCGGCATCGTCAGCGAACAATCACAATCAGCACAGCCAGCCAGCAGCCAGCCCCACGCTGGCCCACTCAGGGAAAGCAGCCGCACCAGCCCCTCTCAGTAATGCAAAAACACGAAAACAGGTGCTATTATCAAACGGGCTGCACAACGCCAGTACCCGTCTCAATGGTCGACTGAACGGCCAGCGACACAACACGCTGTCCAAGGAGGACAGCCAAAAACTGTCCCAGCAGAGCCAGGTGGAATGTGCTGGACGAGAGGGGCTGCGAAACTCCAAGCGGCGCCTGGAAGTGGTCCTACACGCTATTGAGACCGGACCCAAGTCTCCCGTCATAGAGGGCAAAAAGGTCAAACTTCAGGCCACGTCTCTGGAGACGCGCAGCAGCAGTAAAAAGGTGGTCCATCAGGAGAAAGCTGTCACGCCCACTGTTTGCCCCACCACACCGCTCACTAATGGACATATAAAAGAAGCAACTCCTTCACAAAGCTCCCCTGACCCCCCTGAATCTTCCGAACCTCCACCGGTAAAACCTACACCTCCGAAACAGAGTACACCTAATAAACAGAGCCCATCCCCAAAACACACCTCTCCCACTACACCGACAACCAATACAGAGGTGCTAAACCAGCGGCCCAAGCGGGCCTCCGCCGGTAAGCTCATGCTCATCCGCCAAGCCCAGCAGCAGCTGAGCCGGTCCTACAACCGGAACTCCAGCTCATCTTTTCCCTCCAGTCACAATCAGCCCCAGAACCTCAGCACTACCTCAGACTCCCAGTGCCCCTCCAGTGCCCCCACCTCCCCGCTGCTCATGAATGGCCCACTCAAGGCGACAGGACCACAGCCAGACCGGGACAAGGAGTGGGACCGTGAGAAGGAGCTGATGCGGCAGAAGGAGCGTGATCAGGAGAAGGAGTGGGAAAGGCAGCGGAGCACAGCGGATGGGTGGTCAGAGCTGGGACAGGCCCCCATTTTCAGACCGGCCCAGCGCGAGTTTCAGGACCCGCTGGTGTACCTGGACGCGGTTCGGGAACAGGCCGAGGGGGCCGGCATGTGCCGCATAGTGCCCCCTCCTGACTGGAGACCTGAGTGTAAACTGAGCGAGGAGATGCGTTTTGTCACCCAGGTGCAGAGGGTCCACATGCTGGGACGGCGTTGGGGTCCCAATGTCCAACGCCTGGCCTGCATCCGCAAACACCTCATATCTCAGGGCATCAGTATGGAGGAGCCGCCTGTCATAGGTGAGTCAGACTGTCACTCTTAGAATGCATGTTCATAGTTCTATACTTTTTTTTAATATATATATATATATATATATATATATATATATATATATAAAGAGTTCTTTTATTACTTTTGTTTATAAGAGTTCTTCTATTAAGAGTGTTTTTTAAACTTCCTATAAGTTATCTGTCCTTTTCCTCTGTATCTACCTGCGTTTCAAAAAATGGAATTTCCCCATGTGTGGACAATACAGGAATATCTTTTCGTTAGTTTTGGCGTATACTTAGTATGTTTAGTTAGAATATCAGCATGAATTAAGTAGAAAATAGAAATGATTGAAATAAGTTTATTTTGACCTGTAAATGATAGATCCACTGTCAAAAGTGCTCTGTTTTATTCTGTAGGTGGATGTGAAGTGGACTTGGCTCGATTTTTCCAGCTTATCAATGACATGGGCGGCATGCAGCAAGTGATGGACCTAAAGAAATGGACCAAGCTGGCCGACCTGTTACGTATCCCTAAGTCGGCACAGGACCGCCTGGCTAAGCTGCAGGAGGCCTATCTCCAGTACCTGCTGTCCTACGACTCCCTGACTCCAGAGGAGCGCCTCCAGCTGCAGGCTGAGGTGGTGCAGGAGAAGAAGGGGCTAGAGTTGCGCAAAGGCCCTCTGGAGGGCTTCTCGGACTCCTCTGCTCCCAGCACTCTGGCTCTGCCCCGCTATGAGCCCAAGAACGGGCTGGTGGGCGGCCTGGTGGGCGGGGCAGCACACCCTCGCACCAACGGAGTGTATCACCCTCTGAAGGAGCTGGAGGCTCAGGTCAAAGTGGGCCGGCGCCGACTCTTCACTCAGGAAAAACAAGGCAAAGAAGACAAGCAGCACGGGGACGAGCGGGCGGAGGAGCAGGAGGGGCTCGTCAGTGACCAGCACAAGTGTATCAACAAGGTAAGGCTCCTTAATAACATGTGGCATAATGTCGTCAGTGTATGTGCTGGGTTGCTCCGCTGCATGTGTGCTCTGGCTCTCTTTAATGGTGGGCAGAGAATATGCTGCCTGATTTGGTACATTCCCTTCTATAAGTCCTTTTTGTTTTGTAAGCTCCTGTGCATCCCCCTTCTGGAAAACAAACTGGCCCTCACACACTTATACAAACTCCACCTTGATCCCATTTATTTCCCCTGGAAACTATATCTGCTGCCCTGTGTGGTATTGTCCAGCCTGTGAAGAGGCCTGAGCAGCCGAGAGAGACTGCCTTTTCTAAATACAACACACCAGGAGGTTTTATTTCACTCTACTGAGGAGTACTGTGTGTAATTGGCTCTATCCATCTTTAATATGCCGCCTTTTAAAAAAAAAGATAAGATAATATTGAAAGTAGTCACAGTGTTTTGCTCAACTTTCAGAATAAAAGGACTTTTGTGATATTGGGGGGAGTGGGGGGATTTATGGTCTCTTTCAAAGTGACTTAGAAACCAAAGACGTCATCTAAACTGACAAAAGCATCCTGTAGATGGTCCTATATATATTTGAGTGTAATGCCGTGTGTCTACATACCTTTTGAGGTTTATCAAGAGAGTATCTTTTGTTGCAGGGGAAATCTGTGTCGTTGACTAACTTCTTCAGGATAGCCCGGAACACTATGACCATGTGCTTTAACAAGGAGCCGGGAGCTGCTGATGTTGAGGTCAGTGGCCCAAACTCTCAATACTGCATAACATTTACATTTAATATTTACACATGATGTATTTAGTAGTACAATGACCTATGTTAGACTCTTGTCCACTCATCTCACATGGTTATTGTCTCCTGCAGCAAGAGTACTGGCGGCTAGTCGAGCAAAGGGACAGTCATGTGGCAGTGCATTGTGGGAAGGTGGACACCAGTACACACGGGAGTGGTTTTCCCACTGGAAAGTCAGAGCCATTTTCCAAGTAAGCATTCTGTTCCTTTTAATCAAATCTGCCTGAGGTGAAGATGTATTCAAGTATGTGATTGTTTGATCTTAGACACGGATGGAACCTCACTGTTCTCCCTAATAATTCGGGATCCATTCTGAGACATCTTGGTGCTGTGCCAGGTAAGACTTATGCCACAAATGAGTTAAGTTTCTACTGCTGTTAGAATCTTTTAGATGATTCTTTTGTTCTTGGTCCATAGGGGTGACCATTCCCTGGCTAAACATTGGCATGGTTTTTTCTACCTCATGCTGGTCTCAAGACCAAAACCGCCTTCCATATATTGATTACTTACACACTGGTGCTGATTGCATTTGGTAAGTGAGAGCTACTTATTTATTTTTTAAGGATAATTTAGGCTGCATCTAACACATGTTGTTTCCCAGGTATTCTATCCCTGCTGAGGAAAAGGCAAAGCTGGACAATGTGGTCCATACACTGCTTAAGGCCAATGGCACTCCCGGATTAGAAATGCTGGAGAAGAACATAATGGTCAGTGCCTCAATGCAGTTGTGACTTTTATATGTATATGTATACTTGTATTTATAATTGATAGTTGTGATTAACACACGTGTTTGGTCGCAGATATCTCCAGAGGTGCTTTGCCGTGAAGGCATCAAGGTTTACCGTACAGTCCAGAGGAGTGGTCAGTTTGTAGTCTGCTTCCCTGGTGCTTTTGTCTCTAAAGTGTGCTGCGGATACAGCGTGTCAGAGACGGTCTACTTTGCAACGCCACACTGGATGAACCTGGGCTACCAGGCTGCAAAGGTCAGGCCTCATTACTAAATGTCAGTGCTTCAACAATGTGGCTGGTGCAGTCCAAACTGTAATGGAAGAAGCTGCAGATGAGAGGAAACGGCATTATCCCATAATCAACTGAGCTGAAGCTTAAGAGGGAGAGTTCAGATGTTTGGACCTCATTATGGCCTTAATAGAGGAGAGGAAATTGAACCCTGCTGTCATTACTGATGTACTTGTGTAGATGGTTGTAATGTCCACATATTCATGACCAGAGAATTTTGTTTGTCCCCCAAGGTCATGTGGCCATCATACAGTGTACTCTGCAGAAAATAAGGCTGTTTGAAATGTAAAAAGAAAATATAAATTTTGATTGAACAATCAATCTTTACAGTGTAAACTACCACTTTTGAGGACAGTGAGGTTTTGACCCTGGTGGTTGACCTAATTTAACCTTTTACTGTAGTGAAGACCTTTAATTCATGACAATAATAAAAGTGTTCTTGTGCACAGGACCTGAAGTGCCGTCGTATAGCCAAACCCTTCTCCATGGAGAAGCTACTGTATCAGATCGCCACAGCGGAATCTAAGAGGGACAATGGCCTTCTCCTATCCACCATCTCCGCCCTTCTCAAAGACCTCAGGTATAGCACTCTTGTTCATAATATTCATAACATGAGACCATGGATAGAAGAAGCTCTCAGATCTGCTCTATATCAAGAGTATCATTCATGTCATACAGGAATATAGAGATGCGCCAACGGCAGGAACTCTACCAGGCAGGTCTACTGTCTTCAGCCCGCTATGGCACCCATGACAGCAGCCTGGGGCCCAGCGAGGCCCGCAAGAAACCCCGCGGCAAGTGGCTAGCACTGGAGTCCTCTGAGAGACGCTGCCAGATCTGCCAGCATCTCTGCTACCTGTCCATGGTGAGTTCATATCGGGCTGTTTTACAATATAGACTCTTTATATATAAAATATATACATTGTGGATTTTTTAGCTCATATTGCCGTGTACTACATTCTAACTTTCCTCTTAGTGTCCTTAAAATAGCCTGAGGATTGATTTATCATGGATGTGTATTTGTTGGGTCCAGGTGGTCCAGGAAACGGAGAATGTGGTCTTCTGCCTGGAGTGTGCTCTGCGTTATGTGGAGAAGTACAAGTCCTGCAGAGGCCTTAAGATGATGTACCGATATGATGAGGTAAGCAGACTCTTCTGCTTCTCACAAGTGTAACTCAGCATGCACTTCCTCCTTTGCCCACAAGAGGGTGACAAGTGCTTATAGTATTCATGTTTGGCATTGTCTGATTTCCTAAACAACATTTTTGCACTTTTCAAGCACTGATTGGCCTAGAATATAGGGTTTTGTGAATATATTAATACATCTTCTTATCTTGATTTGTATTGTATTACTGTTATATTTTATTTGGTGGGGACAGTGCTATTAATAAACTTACATGATGCTGTAAACGCACTACTGCAGTCACCGTCTCATTCATACACCGGTCCAGAGCAGGTTAGCCATGTGTGGAACCTGTTACTGTGTTGACTTGCTCCAACTAAACCTAAACCTTGCCCAAACTCAAACTAAACCGGACTGTAGCAACAAGCGTTTGTCACATTGACAACAGACACCCGCTGTTGTGATGTTGAGATGTTGACTGTATCTGTTCGTCTTCCCCACAGGAGCAAATCAACAGTCTGGTGAACCAGGTCTGTGGCCGGGCTCTGTTGAAAAGTGGTGGTGCTGCTAATCTAGTGGTCACCGGCGTGGGAGTGGGTGACCCCTGTAACGGCTTGAGTCCTGCCAAAGCGTCACCGGCCAAGCGTGGACCCCGGAAGCGTGCCACTGTGGAGGTGTCCTTGGCCCGCCTGTCGTCCAGCCACCTGCCCAAAGCAGCAGCTGTGTCCTGAGAGCTACCACCTCCACCCTTTGTTTGTGGCAGAATACAGGATCATTATCAATCATCACACATTTAAACCTGTTGTTTTGAGGCTTTCTGTGTCACTATCCCTCCAAGAGACGCCCTTGTCCTTTTAGTCTGACAGCTTTGTTTGTAGAAAAAATTTAAAGCAAGATGTCTTTTTGCACTAGTGTGAAAGAAGTTTTATTCTTGATGTTTTTAGATTTTCCCAAACCCTAAAATTAGTTTTATTAGCATCACAAGCATTAATAAGTTCACACGAAGACCTCAGGTGGACGTCAATCCCACTGAAAAGGGTTCCATGGGAGCCCTTGTTCTTGCATCGCAGCCCTCCCTCCTGGCGTCTCCTTCTCATCACTTTACTGTGAAAATGGGACTACAGACAAGGAGGCCATTAATTCCACTTGTTTCTGAAAGTGACATTACGTAGTCACCCAAGGTTTCTTTTTGTCCTCGTTTGAGGAAGAGAAGTCCTTTATTGCTTTTATTTGTCCTTGATGCATCTCCCATGGTAAAAAGTGGAGGCTTGTTGACGCAAGGTAAAAACTTGAAAGACAGACTGTTGGTTTTATTGTTTGGCTATTGTTTTTTTTTTCTATTTTGTATTGTTAGCATTTGCTAGTTTTGTTTTTTGCGAAATATTTTCTGTGTATTTTTTATTTTTTTTTCTGTTGAGTGGAGGATGTGAAGGGGGCCGAGGTGGAGTTCACCTTACTTCCTGTTTGTGTGGAGGGACCCTCCTTCGCTTGTGAGTGAAACTGTGCCTGATGTGTAGCGAGGAGATCCATACTTAATGGTGCTGTTGGTTATAATTACTGTATAACAACTCAAGTTAAAATCTGGGAGTAGGCGCCTGCTAGCGGCTAATCGTAGTGGATTAAGGCCGCCATGCTCCCGTCCCACAGGGCAGAAAGGCTTTCAGGCGTTTCTGATTCTAGATGTGCAATCGTGTTAACATTCCATTCTTCCAGTCCTCTTGTTTCATCTGTACCAGTAAACATGAATTATTATATTATTATATTATTTGGTGTTTTTTGCCTTTGATCTGATGTGTTATCTCGAGTAGAGCCACTAGACAAGAGTGTAAAATGTGAAATATCAAATCCATTTTTTTCTTGTTTTTGCTTCTTGTTTTTGTTTTTAACATTGTTTCCCTTCTCCAGATTTATTATGAGTGATTTTAGAACAAAGAACAGTCCACCACAAACAAAACATCATGTACATAATCCTGTAAATGTCTTTAAATACTTGAGCCTTTTCCTGGGGTAAGAAAGAACAGAAGGAGAGTTTTGAAGAGAGTGCTTGATGAAGAAAAAGCCTTACATTTCCCTTTCTTCATCCGTGTGAGTTAAAGCTTACAGGGTTGCTCTGGTAAACGTGTATAAAAAATTGAAGTGCTGCTTATCACTAAGAAAGAAGAAATTAAGTAGCCAATGACTGCCCCCATTCTAGTTTTATTTGTTTAGCTTTACTTTTTTAAAGAAAAGGGAAAAAGTGATGAAGAGTTGAGAAAAAAAAGGATTTTACATTTTCATTACTGAAAATTCCACACAAATGTAGTAGCTACTCATGTTGCACTGAGCTTGCCAGTGGTGACTGTCAAGGAAATCCTATAATCCCGTTTGTTGGTTGTTGTCCCATGCAGAAGACTGAACTGTTTTAGGTCTATTTAATGATAAACCAAGTCAGGTGTTTTCAGCATAAAAAAGTGGTTGTCAAGTTTTTATCGCCTTACAATATATTTTATTCTGATAAATCCTTTTGTTTGTTCTGATCACGTTTCTGTTCCTTCCATTTTCTACAATATCAACTACTCACAGTGGGGTCTCTGGTGACTTTATTTATTAGTGCCGGCTCTCGGCCTTTCCCTCCATTTTGGAAAGACTCATGTTGGTTATATTTGACAGTTTTTTACTTTTGGAGTTTGTACTTAAGGTTTAATAAAAACTGACTGACAATTCACTGTCATTCTTCTGCTTCTTCTTGTGTCTCTTTGATTAACAGTTCATCTCAATTACCGGTACTGCTGAAAGAAAACACGCACCACTCCACTTTAAAAGTAATTTACTCTCAGTAAAACACTATTGCTTTTCATTATTTTTCAATCCAAAAACATGAAATCTAATCATTTATATTCACTGATGAAACATCTCCCAAACAAAAGTTCTTTCAGCACACAGATCCAAAAGTCCTCCGCACGCCATTCTTCAGTATTTAGATTATTTTTAAAAACATTTACTATCAAGTTAAGGACTGCATGGAGGAAACTGGGGTCAGGGGTCATTGCAGTCATGTCACACATGGGAGAGGCGGCCTTGGCCTTGTTCAACAGTCTCAACAGGAGTTTGGTCCGTTTGGTAAAGGAGCGTGATCCCTGTCAGTCTGTACTTCAGGACACGGCTAACGACAGGATTTGGTTAACAGAACTTCCTTTTTCAAGTATGAAAAATGTACAAATGGGTTTTAGGTTTTTAACCAATGTACCGTATTTAAAGTGACTTATTCTGGATGAATGGCGCCTAAAATTCATCTAAAGTTGGCCCCACAAAAAGTTATAATTTAACTCCTCCTGATGGTCATGTGGACGTGTGTGAATGTGTGTGTGTAATGTGTGTGTGTTGTGTATTTGGCAGCTGTTTAGTCCATTATAAATCTCAAACTTTCGGCCTGCTGCCTGTACAGTCTTTACTACTGCTGCTCTGGTTGTCATGGTGATCGTCCCGGTCCATCAGCGACATATCGGGGAGCACGTCTTCATCGTCCAGTGTCACCACCACAGGGGGTCTCCTGCTGCTGCCCCCGTCCTGCTCCTCTTCATCCTCCTCGTCCTCCTCGCCCGCCTCCGTGTCCTGACTGGCCGAGTCGGTGCAGGTGGAGGAGAGCGAGCAGAGCTTGTGACGCAGCTCGGCTTGTGTGGGCACCTGCAGGCTGATCTCTGTGGTGAAGGACTCCACGTCAGGACCTGAGCACATACACGGGGAGAAGGTTTAACACAGCAGATGCCAGGACTGCAGTGGATGTGCTCCAACATCATAAACGGTGCAAGTTCATAAGCATGGCAAGCGGTAAAGAGTGTCTGTACAAATTGTAATTGAGTTCAAGGCACTGATAGATAAAAGGAAGAAACTGTTGGATAAAGTAGAATACAATGGTAATCGCCAAATGTCTCGATGTTTAAAGGAGACAAAATGTGTGGCCATCGGACAAAAAATCACAAGACTATCATTCTCTTACACTTTGATAACATTCAGCTACAGTATAAACCTACTGAGCTTTAATTTAAGTAATGAATGGAGTAATGGAGAAAACTGAGTCAGCCTAATCCACAATCTCTTTCTTTAGAAGAAGCCAGTTAAGAGTGAGTACATCGAGGAAACATGTACACTTTTGAAAATGACCATCCTGATCTCATCAAAACAATAGGTCCCATTATTGTCCTATTAGAACAAAAATAGGACTGATGTGAACACTGGGCAGAACACTCTTTTGTATTGGGTAAAATGAGTGAATATTAAATTCACTGTTCAATGTTCCTATTCAATGTTCACCACCACCATGGTATGAGCACATGGTATCATCTATGTGGCAGCTGTACCTGCCACTGGTGAGGCAGCGCTGTTGTCTTCTCCCCCCGAGTGCAGAAACACGTCCAGAGCCTCGTGGTCAGACATGTCCATCAGGTCCATCTGCTCCAGCATGTCCACGTTCACCTCCATGGACGACATGCTTCCTATTGGCTCTGAGTGTTCCACAGCACAACACAGTATTAACATCACAGTTAGTATATAAAACGACACGACAACAGTGACTAGAGTCTGAGCCCAGGAGGAGCTGTGTAAGCAGAAGCACATGGAGCATGTATGTGGCCATTACTACATTTACTGCGGTAAGTATTTAGTGTTCATGCCCGGAGATATTCAACTATATGATTCCTGACTCAGTCTTTGGTCTTACCATCATCAGGGCTAAATTATGAACATATTTAGTAGTACTTAAAATGGTACTCAAAATCCAGGCATTACATTTAGTCATTTCATAAACATTCCCAATGCAAAGTCAGGTTGTTCCATTCAAACGGGGGAAACAAGACCAAAAACCGGGAAAGTCCGACTATTACAGCTCAGAGTGCATATGACAGGTTTGACACACACAGCTAACATGGTTCTATTTAAGATCCTAGTAAAGTGTTGCTATTATTCCCCAGTTTGACAATGATGTTTATAATATTGCTTCCTGACTGGACATAACGCAGCAGATGATGAGTAGATAAAGGTAATTCTATAGCTGTTACCTAGCAACCATACTCTAAACAAAAGACAAAACCATATATAAATTCCACAATAGTTATGATTTGACAAATAATAATACTTCACTTATTGATGACGTAGATCGGATTCAATTTTAGAACTTCCTGTTTTCAGTTCAGTTCTACTTCCTATTTTCACCTTTAATGTTTACGTTTTTCTTCTCAAACGGCAATGTGACTTATGTAAAACGATGAATATTTACCATAAGTCCAATATCATCAAACAAAATGATAATGAGAAAACATGAACACCTGTCACATTCACTTTCAGCTATAGTGTTTATTACAATGTTATTACTGTGTTATTAAGGTGTTAATCATGAGTCCTGGAATCACAATGTGGCGCATGCGTCACAAGCCAGTGCACTGTGGGAATAATGGAGCGGGGGAGCGGGGCAAGAGGGGCGGGGCACGGGACAGGACGAAGCAAGATGACTGGTTGGCAGAGAGCAGTGAGGAGGGATGCCATTGGCTACCATACCTCAAGGAAATGAGGAGAGCAGAGAAGGGCAGCATAAAAAGGGTAGAAGAGCAGTAGAGAAAAGAAAAAAGACAGAAAAGACACAATATGGGAGGGTTACTTCCCATCAACACCACACAAATATGTCATAACTTTTGTCCATAAGTTGAAACATGTAATTTAGCCAAAGACATGTAATAATATCAAAGATTATATGTTATGCACATCCTAGTACAAACCTCATGTTAATTAAACAATTCAACAGTTGTATATAGTGTAACAAAATGGTGGTTTCATACATAAATAAAGCTTAATTCTAGCAGGACCAGGCGACCCTCATTTTAGACCTAAACCTGCCGATGACCTCTCTGTGCACAGCCTGTCCTCATGTGCACCACAAACTCAGAACTAAGTGTTCACTTCGCTGACTGGAATGAAAATATCTCTCCACACAAGATAAGAATAGTATTGAACGTTGTAGATGTGCATCTCTCATCCAGTTTTCCTTTTGCCGTCCTTGACCTTGTCCAAAAGCTCCCCTGCAGTGACCGTCCACTGGAGGAAGAGGACAAATCTGACTGGACGGGTTCTTTAAACACAACGTGGATTCTTTCTTGTCTTACTTCCTTTTTATATAATATGATAATTTGTATATGCTATGCAGATCCACATCAGATCCATTAGAGGGCTGAGGGATATGGACAAAAACATATCTTCCCCTAAGCCCGGGAAGCTGATTTGATGTAGAAATATCTGTCTAGAAGAAGTAGGTGGTTTTAGACAGAGAACAGCAGTGACAGGCTCCAGCTGGAGGGAAGTAAAGCGCAGAGAGATGATAAAACCACCCAGCATTAACACAGCATTCAATTATCTTGATATTTTCTATATGGCCAAATGTGTATCTTGCTCAAACATATCAGTATATCACCCAGGCTTAATACTTTAAGGTTGGTATTGTTTACAGTTAATGGATCTCGTAATAATAAAGAAATAATGCAGCTAATGGGGATGCATATTTGTGCAGAGACGGCTGCAGTGTGAATGACATAATTTGAAGTGAGAAGTCTAATTCTAAACACACTGCATTAGATTGGAGGTGGATAATGAGCTGTGGATGCTGCAGACCTCCTCTGGCGACTCTTAGAAACGCCACACAGATCAAATAAGTCCATCTATTAATCTTTACCCGTCTGCTGCACTAATAAGCCGTTTCCACAGGATTAAGGCAGGAGAGGATGTGTGTGCAGAAAGGCAGATCCCTGTGGTTGGTGTGTCTCCTCTGCTCTGCCGTGTGTTTCTAAGATAGAGACGACCTTCATGACTAAACTGTGGACCTCACCTCTCCTCTCTGCGATCTGTAAGTAGCCTGTGGACAGATACTGCTCCATGTCCTGCTGGAACGCTTCCTCGAAGAACTTCTGCCTCTCTTTGAGTTTAACCTGAGTGGGCGGGACTCCACCTGGCTCCGCCCCTGGGACCCTCTGTGCCTGGTCAGCCTCCAGCTCCACTGCAAACACATTGTACATATTTGAAAGATATTTTTTTTTTTTTTAAATATTGCTTTACTATTTCATGACTTTAGACATTTAAAGTAAGATTTTGTAAGGTCTATACTTTATTGTCCCAGTAGGGAAATTTGTCCTTGGCATTTGATCCACATCATTCAATGTTGCTGGGGAAACCTGTCAGGAGTTGTTGAAGGAGCAGCGGCTCTACTCCGAGCTCCTCCCGTGTGACTGACCTCCTCACCTCTAAGGGAGCACCCAGCCACCCGGCGGAGGAGACTCATTTCGACCACCTGTATCTGCGATCGTGTCATTTTGGTCATTACCCAAAGCTCATGACCATAGGTGAGGGCAGGAACGTAGATTGACCGGTAAATCGGGAGCTTTGTCTTTCGACTCAGCTCCTTCTTCGCCACAACAGTCCGATGCAGCGACCTCATCGCCTGAAATGCAGAGATGAGATCCTGTGGTCCTCAAACCAGACACCTTCCAACCCCTTTTTAGTGCTACACTCAGACCACTCCAGCACCACTCCCCATCGCCTCTCTTAAAATCAATACCCTTCTCTCTGTCTTCCCTCCACTGCCGTCTCAGACTTCAGCCTCCAGATAAGAGAGTAAACCCTGGGGGGTGCTCCCGAGCGGACGCGCGCGCACACCCAAACACACATAAACAGGTGAACAGTAAGGTCTCGCTGCACATAGCCCCCTTGAGAATTGGAAAACACCAGCTCTCTCTGTCATCTTCTCCAGCCTGGTCAATTTATCTCCTTTATCGAATTGGCCGTCTCGCCCATCAGGCCGCTTTTCTGGTTGGACCTGGCTGTCTGCTCGCTGTGGGGAGGTGTGTATGTATGTTCTGCTGTTAGACGAAAGCCCGAGGGAGCAATGTTCATGATGTTAAGCTTCGTGAGAGGATGGGAAGAGGAAAAAGCAGGGGGCAGAGGTTCAGCTGTAATGATAGGACTATAGCTCCTGTCTTTTGATCTTGTTACTCTGCAGTGCGACTGATGGTTGAGAATATGAACTTTTAATATTTGCTTTCCTAAACTACATTAATCAAAATGAATCGTTGAGCACACTATCTCCAGTTCTAGACTATACTGTATATACTCCTGAGATATAAAGTTACATTTGTGGTCAAGCCTCAAGTGGCTCTTGTTTTAAATACACACTTGTCACAATACTGAAATTTTAAACTCAATTCTGATACTAAGAAAAAGGTTTGATACTTGATTCTCATTAACCATAAATCCCTGAAAACCCACGTCCTCAAACCCACATTTCCATAACGTTATCTCTGATTTAACCACCCCACCATTGAGCAGCTTAAGCGTCTTCTTTTAGTATAATTTAGTATCAGCGAATCGATTTAACACTACACAGAACGTTCAAAACTGTGCTAACGCTGCAGTTATCTGCTCGAGACAATCGCACAACATTTGCCACCGACTTCACACCTTTGCTTCTTTCTGCCATTAAAACGGAGAGTGCGATCTTACATCTTTACATCTTACATTTAGCAAAGAGGCGGAAAGAGGTTGAACCACAATCAAATCACATATTCACCATCATTTACATTTCACTTGAACCTGGCATAGTGTCTCTAGTGTGTCCTTTCTTATAGCTGCTGCTCTTCTTCACCATCCTCCTCCTCCTCACACGTGCAGCTGTAGCTAAAGGGGATTATTTTTAGTATTTGCACATATTCAGCTTGGATTAAGCAAGTATGTATGGTGGCTAAGTACAACATTTTGCCCTTTACAAGACACTCGAGAGCACGGTGCGAATACAAACCTGATTCTGTGCTGGTTTTCCTGTTTCTCCTCCGGCTCAAATTGTATTCAACATTAAGAGCAATGGAAAACTGGTAAAAAGTCGTATGAGCAAATGCAAAATGTTGACAGAATATGTTCAAATCTTCACATATTTCAATCCACAAACCTCACAAAAACCTCATGAAAAGATTTGTACGTTTATTTTCTGTTCACATTTACATCTTTTTTTTAAACAAATAATGAGAACGCGTACAAAAACCTTAACTTGCAGCTACATCCGCTGATGATTCATACACTATCACATTAAATTAGTCACAACATGACGCACGTTGTCAAATTAAATCCTGAAACACGACATTTAATTACACATGGAAGGAAGAGAAATGACTAGAACAGAACGTCACAGACTCAAACAAAAGCGGCTCTTTTCATTTTGAACAACCAAAATGGCCCATTGCTTAGAATCAATGTGTTAAAAGTGTCGTAATGTGTGTCCAAACCCCAGGTGAAATCTAACCCGCTGTAAACACTGTGGGATAATTTTATTCTGGCTATTAAGAGTAGACGGATCAATATTGGGCCAGACATTCTCCACCAATTACTCACAGCTATTTTCAACACCACAGACACATGCGCCTATAGAATCATGTAAGCTACTGTATGTTATGCACCTGCAGACATAGGTATAGCAAAGGACACTATCAAGCACAATTGACTCACTTTCATGTCGCGATGTACCGGTAGTGCTAGTGTCTGATTCACTTTCCTTTTATGTGAAGAGCGTTTTGAAGAGTTGAGTAGCTGCAGCTGAAAGGAGAGATTTTGTAAAGCCTGGTCCTTGCAGGAGAAAATCACACTGTCAAACGCACTTGGCTCTTCCGTATGGGTTTAATTATATTGGTATTGATGGAAAATATGCAACAGCTACAAGCAACTCGCCTTTGTATAGTCTCATCTCCTCTCCTCTCCTCTCCTCCCCTCCCCTCCCCTCAGCTCCTATCCTATACTTATTTTATTTTTATTTTTATTTCTATTCTATTTTATTTTATTTTATTCTATTCTATTCTATTCTATTCTATTCTATTCTATTCTATTCTATTTTATTTTATTCTATTTTATTTTATTCTATTTTATTCTATTTTATTCTATTTTATTCTATTTTATTCTATTTTATTCTATTTTATTCTATTTTATTTTATTTTATTCTATTTTATTTTATTCTATTCTATTTTTTTATGGTAAGATGGAAAGTGTGATAATACAGTGCTAAATGTTTGAGCTAACAAAAAGTATGGTAAAGCTATAGACTATTGTAAACTTCATCATGGCTGGAGTAATATTGTATGTTCATTGTGTGGGTTTTGTAAGTCAAGGCCGTGTTCTCGGAGCAGACTCGACATGTTCATAGTAATGTTGAAGCAAGTACATGACACAATACTAACCAGGGATCTCACGACATCAAATGTTAATGTTACGATTGTTACGGTGAGAAAAAACACCACAATTTAACGATTATTTATGATTACTGAGATCGTGACCAAACAACAGTGAAACTCTCATTTTCTAACACTGTTCCTCAAGTTTGAATCCAACTTTACAAACTCAAACTTTCTGAATGATGAAAAATAGCCAGATACAAAAGGTATTTACTTTAAGATGCAATTTGCTGGACTAAAGAGTGAATTAGAAAGACTTAATTACAATTTTTTGTTGTTGTTCTAAAACCCGATTGACGATTAATCTAATAATCTCGACATCCATAATGTAACAATTTATGGTGTTTTTTTAACACCTAATTGAGCAAAACCAACATAAAATGGTATATCTTGAATGTTTCTTTCTACAACTACTCAAATCAGGATAATTTCTACTGCACTCGCATTAGTGAAAATATCCTTTAGCTCTTTGATGGACTTTAGCTGAGATGTAGTGCTCAGGCCGGCTTCAGTGGCTTCAGTGGCTGCAGGACGTGGCTTATGTAAGTTGTCCTTTAGCGCTTCTCCACAGGCTTCATTGTGCGCTCACATGCACTGGTCACACTATACTTTATCATTACGCCTTCAAACAGGAAACACTTCACACCCAAACTCATTACCGTGTCGTTACAGACACTTTGCATCACTCCCTTCACTAAGCATCTGACATAAATCTCCCTGCTTTGTGCCGTCACTTTAAATTAGCCGTCTGGTCTTCTGATGGATTTGTTTTCTTATGAAGATCTAACATTTCAAACAGTGACAGTGAAGACAGCCTCTTCCTCCTCTTCCTCATCCTAAGCCCTGCTCACTCACCCGTGGTATTTTTAGATTCAGTCTGGCTCGCCGCTTCTCTGCACTGCTCAGGTTTCTGCCAACATAAATATACAGGCAAAAAAAGTGCACATTTTGTCACATTTTAACATAATGTGGGTTACGTAATAAGTGCTGGGTGTACAGACTCGGCAGGCTCTGGAGGAAACTTGTAAACGGCGCAATGTGAAGTTTATGTTGTATGTTTATGTTCAGGTGGAATATTATATCAAGGGGAAAGTTTTCTGCCGGCTTTGTACATAAACACAAAGGATATTCACTGAAAAGATCTCAACCTTCTCCACAGCAGACAATGACGTTCAGGGTTTTCACATTGAAAAGCTGAACACAAATGTGCTTCTTCAGTGAGTTTTACTTCAGTCAAGTGGCAGATCTTGACAGTTCATAACAAAATAAAGGTGTTCATGTGTTTTTATTCTTATAGTCGGTGCAGATTTTGGGCAGTCTGGATCTATCAAATGGCCAGAAACAGTTATTAAACCTTTTAATTTTACATTTGTTTGCATTAGCGACACATTGATGGGCTTTGGACATTGTTTAAATGTGATTAATTATGTTTACAATATTCTTTTTTACTTTATTTTCCCCCAAGAATTCTTTTTTTGGCCAAATGGATGTAACTCTGAACCAAAATCAGCTCAATAGTGAGGGCTAATGCTTTAGTGAAGGTTTGCAGAATTGTTATGGACATTTGTATTTAGTGTTGACTGTGTAGGACATGAGCACTCCCACATGAAGCTGCTCTGAGTGAAACAGTAACCATTTTCCAATTTGAGTGGGCTCTAAACACACATTAACCAATTTTGTTAACTACACTCGTAACCAGGCAACTAGGATTGAACAGCCTACAACAAAGAGAAAACATTGTCACTTAACTTCCATCTTTACCCGTCTTGTGCAAGTCTTTTACACATTAAGTAAAGTCAAAACTGAAATATCAGCAAATGATTGACAGCAGCTTCTTCTCTTGCCTCGTCTTTCACGAGTTGCAACTTGGCACAGTGACTCTTTCCTTTTATTCTCACACCAAATAACTTTCTGTCCTCCTTCTGAACAGTCAAAATCTCCTTTCTCTGGACTTCCTGCTCAGCAACTCAACTCTTCCTGTCAAAGTACTGACTTCTCATCCTCTGCACGTGTCCGAACCCTGTCGTCGTCGCTCTCGTTCATAAACTGTCCATTCTCATCACTCGTTTAGAATCATCTACGAAATGTTCCCTTCTCCTCTGACTCCTGTCAACCACAATCGCCAAACCTACAACCGCAAAGCACCGTCTCGCAATCGTCAGTGTCATGAGATGTTGCCGTGATGTGTCGTGACAGCTGATAAACACAGGTTCTTGCAGTCCAGTTTCATCAGGACAGTATCCCAGGTGTGGGGGAATGAAAAAGCCCCCTCGCCCCGGTTTACAGTCCTGTGGGCAAGTTCCTGTGTTTCAATTGCCTCCTGCAGCGACCATGTTTGGTCAAAAGGGCAAAGCTGTGCACGACAACAAAACAAAGCCGAACAAGAACAACTCAAATCTACCATTTCTGATCGTTGTGAAAGAGAGAACCACATTTTGGATTGGGATGGAGCGAATATCATCGGGACAGAAGACGACAAACAAAACGGACATCATGGCTGGATTAAGGAGGCAGCTGACGTACAGAAACATGCCCACGGGACTATAAACCGAGACACGGGGGTCTTTCTACTCTCACACGCCTGGGATACTGTCCTGAAGAGGTCGGACTGCAGATGGCGCTGTTGTCCTGCCTCTAACGGTTGCAAGACTACGTAACAGCACATGACACAGCAACAACAACACTTGACACTCTGAGGAAGAATGTGAGTTGAAACTGTCAGATACAAACAAACAAACAAACAAACCTCACTGAACTATAAAAAAGCACAGATTGTTGACATGCACATAATACATCACACAACCACATTCAGCATCACTTAATGGATCATTCCTTCCATAAACCGCTGACATAAACACAGCTTGTGCATCATATACACATTGTAACACGTGAGGTGAAGGGCCCTCCAGAGCGCAGTGAGAGATGGAGCCATTATATGTTGGAGAGTTGAAGGTCACCTGGGCAGAGAGTGGCAGGAGGCCGTCTCAGGCAGAGCATGTGACCGTGGTGTGTGAAGCCTCCAGCTGACCGATGCTCACGTTACACTGTACATCAGTGTTAGAGAAGGTCACACGCTCCACTGAACGTTTACTGTACGGCTGCAGTCGCACACACACACACACACACACACATGAGGCTGATGAGTGTGTAAAGAAGTGCACTGGAAAACGTAAATGTTGTGTTCAAATTGGTTTTATAATGTTATTTATAGTAATTTAATCAACACTATCCCGAATGTCATTGTCCATGTTTGACAATGTCACAGAACCTGATCCTGAAAGCAAAGCAGATGGTTTTGTGATGTTTCTCTTCTAAGATTATGCCACTCAACTTCATCTGTCTTTTCATCTCTTTCGCGTGCTCACTTGCTTTTCTTTATTTCAATTACAGCTGTGCAGAAATATCTCGCCTTATTGGACAGTTTACAACATAACTTTTTTCATTTTTATTTTTAAACTTTTAAATTTTTTTTCAATTCAATACATTTTTGTAACGGCCAAAATCACAACAGCAGTTACCTCGATGGGCAATAATAACAGAATATATATATACATCATTAAAAAAATATGCTTGATATTCAAATGAAACATTTCTTTCATGATATTATCTAAATGTGTGATCTGTGATATATGGCCCAGCTCCACTTGAAAACCATGCATCGTACTGTGAGTGCACTGACCATCTGTTTGTCGCCATAGAGACAGCTGTTTGATGCTACACTGTAAAACATTAGAGGCAACGCACACATATTTTCATGGAGACAAGCAGAAAAGTGATGTAGTGCACCTTTAAAAAGAAGTTACCAGTCCAATAATCCGAGTTGACATATTCACTCTTTGGCAACACCTTTGAGCGTCCTTTTTGAGGTCACCACGGCAACTCATTTGCATTCACGCTGTGGCTCATCTATTCATTTGCATATTGACCAAGGTTGTACACCAGATGCCCAACCACATTGTTATCACTCCCATTTCTGACCAACCAAAATGCATTCATTCAGTGTTTAATAATAATAAACACTAAATACGCCAGCAGTATATTCATTTTTGTAAATAAGCAGAGCAGATAAGAAGTTATGGCTTTAGTTTAAATAGCTTCCGCAATAAAGCTGTAAATTGAGAGCCAGCGTTGCCTCGAAGCGGCGTCTGCAGCTGCATCTTTAGCGTGTTTGTGTGTCTAAACGTTGTGAGTGAATAGCCTAAAGCTGCCGACTCGTGAGCGCTGAGCTGATACATCATTATATTTTTAGCTAGCTTTGTGCTTCCCTCTGCCAGCTGAGCTCAAAACATGTCCTACTCCGAGGCATCTGGCCTTTCCTGACGCTTGTATTCAAGTGTACGTCGCAAACGCACGGCAGACAGGTTCACACGAGCATCTGCGTGGAAACGTCACATGAGAATCTGCAGGTCAGAGGACACGTGGTGTGTGGGGGTTTTAGACTGTGTCTCTGGAGGCCGTTTGACACGAGCAGAGCGCACAGTGTCAAAAGTAATACATGGAGAAATCGTCTCCTGGCGCCCGAGCGTCTTGTCCAACGTTCCATTTCGCACAATCTGTTCGGCAGCGTTTTTGAGACGTTTGCCAACAGCTGCCCACAGGAACAAGCTTCAGTTCTGCAGAAAGTTTGACTGACGTCCTCTGCCTGGTAACGAATGTGTCAAGTGTAGATTAAGTGGGTTTAAAAGTCCAGTGAGTCTTTGGAACGTTTTGAGGACATTTTGAATTTGAAGAGCTTGTTTGGATTGTTTTATTTGGTAAAATATGCCACGAAGTAACATTGAGAGTTTGATGATATTGTCAGGTTTGGATTTTATTTGGAAATGATGTGGTTTGGATTTGACGAATCTTCAGGGATTTTCGTATGTTGGATCAAAGTTTGACCTTCAGCTAAACAGGAAAATCAGAGGCAGTTAGTTTTAGCTGTCACTCTAGCATTTACCCTTGAACTAGAAGATCACCTGTTCAACTTTGCCTTTGTGAAGGAGTGTGTGCTCTTTCTGCTTTCAGTCTAAATATAGTACATACTTCTGGCTGCAGGGAAGAAACGAATGGAAAATCACATTTGGACTTGACTAATTACAATTTTGATAGACTTTCGACCAGACTCCATAATTAGGACTATACTAAGGCTTCTTCTCTGTGTCTTATTTGTTGTTTTTGGCTTGAAAGAATCCTTCATCGTTGCTTTGGACTGAGACATGTGGAAATGGTTAAACCAGTAAAAACCTTGTGACAGACGGAGCATGAGGAGGTGAGGAGGTTAATTGCTTGCCTTGTTGGGAGCTTTCCTCGTGCTGATAAGCCAAAAGAACGGCCTAAATCACTGCGCGTTAGTCACTCATTTGCAAATCTGGTGAACTTCACTTGGGAAAAGGCACATCCAGCCTGGAAAACCTGATCAACTGAAGGACATTTGCAGCCTCAGCATTAGTCTCTGGGATCAAATGGGACTAGTTTGGGCTCCACATTCACACGAGCTTTGATGCATTATGTAGGAATCCTCTGTTTTCTGCTCTCAGCACAAAACCGCCTTACATCATCACACCGGTGCATAACCTCAGCCCCAAATAGATGCTCCTTGTACAAAAAACGGCGGCGGAAAACAGATGAGGGAGACAGAGGAACGTGCATCGAAGCTTAACAGGAGAAACTCCAACAATGGAATACTCACAGCTTCAGTCGCGCTCTAACCTGGCTCAGGGCGGATTGATCTGTGTCTCATTCTAAACGGAGTTCTTCAATCAATCTGGGGAGGATTTCACCAAAAGCTTCACACTGTTTGACTGAAGCATCAGCAGAAGAAGCAGAAAAGTCTAAATTGTGTTAAATCCTCTTTCTCCTCCACCATTGTGTGCACGTTTGAGGAAAAAACACATAATCCATATTTACACTAAAATAGGCCATAAAGTACAGCCATGTTTGTTTTGGCATCCGTCTAAAACCACAGCGCTGCTCTGTGATTGGTTCCAGTCAAGCCTGCGGGCCCTAAATGTCGTGTGATTGGCTCGTTCATCACCAGTGCGGATGCAAACGAATCAGCGGGAGCCAAACAAGATGGATTCTCAAGAGAATTTCAAGGAAGCTCTTCACCTTTACTGCTCAGAACGCAAAATGCCTGAAAAGTGGCACATTTAAAGCACTTTTTTATATTGTAAAAGCTGCGACAAAGTTTTGTTTCCTGAAATATATTGGCTTCAGTTGTCAGTGTTTCAAGTTTTTATGACATTGGAGTGATATTTATTTCACAAGAACATTTCAAAATTATCACAGTTTCACAGCAGAAAATCCAAGTCGAGTGCAGGCGTATTACGGCTGGGAAATCACAACGTTTTCTAGTTAAAAAGTCACACAGAACCAAGAAATCCCAAAACCGCAGTTTAGGTTTACACATCTGTGCTTACAACAAATGTCTGACTCAAAGATACAATGTTTAAGTGGTTTAAGTGAGCCTGAGATAAAGTTACTGTTGTGAAAGCCTTTTCTGACATATTTTCTACTGTTGTCATGCAATTGAAATCTCAAACTTGATTACGATACTGTGGAAAAGGTTAGATACTGATTTCGACACCTCAATGATATAAAAAACTCTCAGAATGTAATGTTCAACACAAAAAAAAGCCATGAATGTCATATCACCCTGAGGTCCAATTATGTCCCATTTCTGTACTTATTTCAGTATCAATACTTCAATGCTTTTCACAGTATTTTTCAGTTTAAAAGACTTTACCTGCCTCACAAAGTACATAACACGCTGCCTTTGATCAATATTTCATACGTCCAAGAGCTGAGGTGAATGTTGGATCAGCGTGTGGCACACGTGAAGGTGTCTGACTGAACACAGGATTTAGTCTGGTTTAGTCTTATTTGAGCGGGAAAAGAAGAAGTATGGTACTGTTACAGTTGTTACAAATACAGGGGCAAACATTTACTCAAGTATTTAAAAGTACACATGTAGTGACAATAGTGAGTCCTTTCTGTCATTGAACTTCATGTTGATTTTTGAGTAATACCTTTTCATAAAACACTAATTGTATTTTGAGACACTTTTGTACAGAATTGAACCGCTAAAAGGCTGTTTCTGTTTATAATTATTCATTTGATTATTAACCAAATAATTTCAAAGATAAACCAGTCACACAGTGGATCTCACAGCAAAGTCTTCAAAAGATCAAGTTGATGCTATAAATGGAACATATCTTTAAAAAGGACAGAACTGTGTGAGTTCTACAGTACATAGAACTGTGTGAGATACAGTACATAGAACTGTGTGAGGTACAGTACATAGAACTGTGTGAGATACAGTACATAGAACTGTGTGAGTTCTACAGTACATAGAACTGTGTGAGATACAGTACATAGAACTGTGTGAGGTACAGTATATAGAACTACAGTACATAGAACTGTGTGAGATACAGTACATAGAACTGTGTGAGGTACAGTACATAGAACTGTGTGAGGTACAGTACATAGAACTGTGTGAGATACAGTACATAGAACTGAGTGAGGTACAGTATATAGAACTGAGTGAGATACAGTACATAGAACTGAGTGAGGTACAGTATATAGAACTACAATATATAGAACTGTGTGAGATACAGTACATAGAACTGTGTGAGATACAGTACATAGAACTGAGTGAGGTACAGTATATAGAACTACAATATATAGAACTGTGTGAGTTACAGTACATAGAACTGAGTGAGGTACAGTATATAGAACTACAATATATAGAACTGTGTGAGATACAGTACATAGAACTGTGTGAGGTACAGTACATAGAACTGTGTGAGATACAGTATATAGAACTACAGTACATAGAACTGTGTGAGTTCTACAGTATATAGAACTGTGTGAGATACAGTACATAGAACTACAGTACATGGAACTGTGTAAGGTACAGTATATAGAACTACACTATATAGAACTGTGTGAGATACAGTACATAGAACTGTGTGAGATACAGTACATAGAACTGTGTGAGGTACAGTATATAGAACTACAGTACATAGAACTGTGTGAGATACAGTACATAGAACTGTGTGAGGTACAGTACATAGAACTGTGTGAGATACAGTACATAGAACTGTGTGAGGTACAGTATATAGAACTACAGTACATAGAACTGTGTGAGATACAGTACATAGAACTGTGTGAGGTACAGTACATAGAACTGTGTGAGATACAGTACATAGAACTGTGTGAGATACAGTACATAGAACTGAGTGAGGTACAGTATATAGAACTACAATATATAGAACTGTGTGAGATACAGTACATAGAACTGAGTGAGGTACAGTATATAGAACTACAATATATAGAACTGTGTGAGATACAGTACATAGAACTGTGTGAGGTACAGTACATAGAACTGTGTGAGATACAGTATATAGAACTACAGTACATAGAACTGTGTGAGTTCTACAGTATATAGAACTGTGTGAGATACAGTACATAGAACTACAGTACATGGAACTGTGTAAGGTACAGTATATAGAACTACACTATATAGAACTGTGTGAGATACAGTACATAGAACTGTGTGAGGTACAGTACATAGAACTGTGTGAGATACAGTACATAGAACTGTGTGAGGTACAGTATATAGAACTACAGTACATAGAACTGTGTGAGATACAGTACATAGAACTGTGTGAGGTACAGTACATAGAACTGTGTGAGATACAGTACATAGAACTGAGTGAGGTACAGTATATAGAACTACAGTACATAGAACTGTGTGAGATACAGTACATAGAACTGTGTGAGGTACAGTATATAGAACTACAGTACATAGAACTGTGAGATACAGTACATAGAACTGTGTGAGATACAGTACATAGAACTGTGTGAGGTACAGTATATAGAACTACAGTACATAGAACTGTGAGATACAGTACATAGAGAGCATGCCTCGTAAGAGATGTAGTTCTTTATTTAGCGTCCTGGTTACTTGCACGGCTGGCTTCACTGACTGGGGATGTTTCCAGCGAGCGGAGGCCGCACAAATGGAGCTGTATGTGGGTTAAAAGGAAGTGGAGTGAGATAATGGGATGATTGTACGGATGTATGTCATTGCAGCGAGTTTCTAAACGACAAATACTACGACGCTCTTATGAGGGAGTGTGACATGTCTTTGTAAATATGGTCCAAACTGAAGTGCAGCACTGGATAAACAGACTTATTGTTCCAGTGAGTCAAATTCAGGCTTTGTGCTTCCAAATATAGACGCTTCAAAATAACACGTTGGGGACGATATGTTGTCTTTTTACAGGCTTTACAAAGGTTAACCAACTCTATTATCAAAGCATCTGACGCTACTGACATCGGATGCACATTTCAAGCCTAAATTTGTCGTACAAGTTAATCAATTCAACACGAGAGCTGCGTCTTTCCTGCTGAACATTGTGGTGTTTTTTCCTCAGCTGCACAGTCGCTCTCAGCAGCATCTCTTTGCTCCGTGTGGTGTCTCGTCACATTGTCTCACGTCTGTGTGCGCCGAGCGTGGCCTCCTCTTAAACTCTGCAGCAATTGTTAAAGGATCATCTTTTTCCAGAGGAGACAATGAAGCGTTTGGAAGCGCCAAAACCAAATCTCAATTGGAAAAGCCTCATGCAAACTGTACAGAAAGCTCATTCGCTAAACTATAACAATGTCTTTAAATCATGTGCCATCATCAAATATCTTTATAAGCTTTGGTTTATGTAGTCTTTCATCTTGAAGCAATGTAGCCACAGCTGCCTTGGGGGACAGACGGACAGAAGTGTGACTGTTTTATCCTTCAGTTGTCTTAAGTAAGGTCTATTTCAAAAGAAGGTTGAATTGCACTCCAACCATAAACATTGACATAGAAACACTTAAGTAAAGGTTTTATAGGACAATATACTGATACTGTTGTGACTGTTGTTTTGAAGATATGCGCAAATAGAATATCGAGTATGTCATTTATAGTAAAAAGAGCTGCAACAACAACAAAATGTTGATGTAAAAAATATTTCTGCACTTTTGTGGATAGTTTTTTACAGACATTTCAGATACTTAAACCTCGAGGTGGACGATCTGGCAACTAATCAATATCACAATATTCTTGGAGCCAGGTCACGATCATATTCATGGAAGGCAAGGCAAGTTTATTTGTTGAGCACATTTCATACACAAGGCAATTCAAAGTGCTTCACACAACAGGAAAATGCATCAAAATCAGAAAGAAATTACAGAAACAGAAATACAATAAAATTAACTAAATCAAAAAAATAAAAACACCTAGCCAAATCCAAATGTACACTCACTATATCAGAATCAGAATCAGAATCACTATATTAATATTGCTTTAAAGATGTAAATAAAGCGTGGCCTTTCCTGTTGAATAATGATAATAATAATATTTTTCTTGGCGTCTCCTTAATATCAGAATACTCTACTCAATATTGCCGCTTCTTTATACAGAAAAGTGTCTCTCAACCGAGAAATGCAATGACAGCAGCAGGGACCAAACCACTAACCTTCTCATTAAGGGGTGAACGTCTCTATCAACTGTAACTGCCGCCTTGTTTACCCCGTTCACTCATTAATCTACAGAAAAGTATCTCTAGCATTTAATTGGCCCATAAAGAGCGTTAGGAGAGGTTTATTTCTTGTTTTTCTGTAGAAACGGTTCTTGGCCAGTGGCACGACGGTACCTTCCTCCATCTGTTGTTTTGTCCAAGGATCTACTAATTGGGTGCACACAGTTACCTGGCTCACAGCACGGAATACCTGCCTCATAGAAACCAGCTTAAGCTCTGAAACACAACTCACCCTGAAGGAGAGAGTTTGAGACACATCCAACACTAAAAGCATCATCTAAAACAAGAGGACATGCGTGAGTAATATTCTTTTACTGTGGATAGTATTAGGGGCTGGATTCCTGTGCGCTCTGTGACCGTAGCCCTAATAAGAGGTCCTTTGGGGTGTTTTCCATCTCTGTGTGACCTGACTCCTTACATAAGCCAAAGGAGACTCAGAGGGAAAGTGCAAGCTTCATACAAAGACTATAAATTGCATAAAGAGGTCAGACTTCCACCATGGAGCCATTTGACTGTGGTAAAGGTAGAAACCTGACACTGGCTGGAGTTCTTAATAATGAAATACTGCAGTGGTAAGTCACGTGTTGAAGCCTGGAGTCAGAAGACAACGATGTGCCCTTTACTTTTCAACACAGACGCAACAACGAGAAACATTTGGACAATATAAAGTAGAAACGTTAATAATTCTTAGAAAATGTTAGAAAATGTCCAACTACTAGTCATTGATTGTACTCTGCAGTTATAAATGCACAGTTCTACGTCTACACAAAGCTGAAGACAACAAAAGAAGAAATGTACTTTTAAACACTGCTTTATAAACTGTAAATGCAACAACATAGTCCGGATCAATAAGTGAACTTAAATGGATTCGCTGATTTTCCACTCGTTACGTTTATAAACTATAATGTTCTGCCCATCGTTTATCAGATTTGACAACTGTGAATGCAGAAACGTCTCTCCGGGGTCCGAGTTCCAACCTCAGAAGACTGGAACGCTTGCCTGACCAGCCATTCCCAACATGTTTTGGCAAACTACTTCTCAAAACTGTGTGTGGGTTTTGGGGCTCGACCGCCGCGTTTCAATTTCTAGGGCGGAGTTTAGAGCAGAGACAGAACCAATCACATAAACCCAGAAGTGACGCAAAAAACGCGACACGCTTAGGCGGATGTTACGTAGCCCGTGTCAACAAGACGTGTTCCGCGTTATCTGTCCCCGAACGCAGAAAATGTCTCCTGAATCGCGATGACGCCCTTCGCATAACCACATCTAACGCACGTTCATCACGGCGAGTAGAGCGGACTTTCCTGATTGTTCAAACCGAAGCGAGAGCAGAAGTAAACACTCGGTCATGAGCCGGGTCACGAGCCGGGTCACGAGCCGGGTCACGAGCCGGGTCACGAGCCGGGTCACGAGCCGGGTCATGAGCCGGGTCACAAGCCGGGTCAAACCATCTTGAATGTTTTGAAACAGGGTTGAAAAGCGCTACTTCCGTGTCTCAGTGTGACTCTTTAAAACCTCCGCCCGGGATTGGATCGGTAAATGGATTACCGACGATTTCATTGGCTCTGACTCCGATTCCAGACCCTCACGCATTCAAACAGAATGTGGGCGGGGCTGGCAACTGGGACGCAGCATACAACACGTGAACTACAAACTCTAAAGGCAGAGGCTGTGAGTCGACTCTGTGGGTAGAATTCAGAGAACTCTAATTGGAGTTTCTCTGTTTCAGGCCGCTCCGCTGTCTGTACAGTACTGTCTTCCCCCCCGAGGAGTGAAAAGCGAGGCGAGACAGAGCACCTGCTGGAGTACATCACACAAGATCGGAAAAAGCAATTTACAAACCATCTGTGAAGCGGTCTCGGAATAAAATATCTCAGCCGTCAGATTAATTTAGCCTCTTTACATGAATATAGTGTTACATAATGATTGAGCAGTGCATCTCCGGAGTGAAATATACTGGAAGACAGTCTGTCATCTTTAGTCCCCTGCCTCGACATCATCCCTGGGCGAGTTCGAGTGGGCGATAGAAGTCATCTGACAGCTTAAATTTACTTCACCCCGAAAACAAAACAACTGCCATAAATCCCGTGGTACAATTATGCGGCTGTCACCATTGTACGGTTAATTATGATCATTATCCTCCTCGCGGATGTGTCCGAGAGCGCCGGCATCATCAGGATCACTTCTCGTTGGGGTAAACAGCAGGCATTACTGATTTCAAAAGCTTTTACAACTTCATCTGAATGGGACGAGTCAAAATACTGTGGAAGGAGATTTAGAGACGTGGAAAGAGCGTTGTGAGTCAGGAAAATGTTAATAGGTTCATAAATGCCTTTAGTTTAAGACTGAGCTAGCGACAAGTCTGATTTCTATGGTGGAATTGAACTAATCTAATGTATTTGTTGACCTGGATTATTGAAATTACTGAGTCAAACCACATAAAGTGTTGGGCAGAAGTTCTAATCGTGAAAACAAACAAGATATAAGTATTAAAAAATCATGCAGTTGTTTTTTGAAAGATACATGTACAAGTCTTGATATTAAATTATAAAGACAATGAAATTAAGGGTTGAATTGAATTGAAAATTTAAATTTGAATTATGTTTCACTAAAAATGTACTGCTAAATAGGTATTTTACATCGGACTAGATTAATTTCTGAATCATCATCAAAAACTAGATTGTGAACTCAGTCTCCTCTGGAACATAAGCAGCAGACTTACCCATAATGTAACGCTCATACTGTTTTACAATAACTAGTTGAGATTCGACCAATCATATGCAGCAGGACAAACTGTAATCGGATTTTCTTTGCTTTGGATTTTCACCATTAATTTTAAATACATTGGAAGTCCATTCCCAGAACAGCCGGACTTTTCCCTTCTGTCTCTGATGTGAGTGCACTCTGTGAACCACCAGCGCAGCCAATTAGTCTGCTCCCCGATACAGCACCGGCCTCCACAGCCTTTATTATTCCTATTCATTGTCCATACGTGTAGGTAATCTCCATCATTCTTATGCTGAAGCTGTTGTTCATTACCATTCGACTTCACTGTTCCTTCTCCATGTGTTTCTTCTTTCCTGTAGTTTTCCCAGAACTGAACATGTATTTGTACTGAGGTCCTGCCAGCGACACCTGTTCCACCAGGTGGGCTCAGCTTGACAACCAGAGGATAAGATGGGAATGGAAAGTAAACAGAGAGTGACGAAGGGGTAAAACGCACTGACGGATGAGAAGTGTGGAAAAATGTATTAAGTGGCAGAAATGTTCATTTGTACCAAAAACTGACAATTTCTCCATCTGCCCATTTTTGCAACAAAGAAACAGGAACATATCACATTGATATTGCTCTGTGCAGTTGTGCATCTTTATTTATTGCCCTCTGCAGAACTTTATGCAACTGCAAGTGTGCACGAGTTATGCAACCACAGGGTTCCACTTTACACCTGCAGCTTTTCCTTTAGCATCACATATGCACTTTATAATCATGAATTCTTCTTTGGAGAGTGCCCAGTAGCTGAAATGTGAGGACTGGTTTGAACTATTTTTTGATAACTAATAGACTAAGATACATATTTAAATGTAGATTCTTGTTTAAACATTTTTATAATTGTGTGCTACAAGTTGAAAAAGAGGTTTAACTTTAATAATAAATAATTGGCTGTTATACTCTAACACAGTAAATTATCTAGTTTACCCTTCAAGTACGCTGTAAAAACATATTTTTGCTACTAATTACTTAGTTTTTTAATCAGTCATTGCCCAAACAAAACTGCTACCTTCCCTTTCTTATTTGAAACACATGTGGGACATAGAATAAAACACATGGAGAAACCACACAAACATTTAACATAGTCCTAATCATGTAATCCGTTGTGAATGTCCCAATTGGTCCAAAGCGTGTGAAATTTGCCCATTTTCAAATTTAGTCCGAAAATAATTTCCTCCATTTCCCGAATGTCAATCATAATGTCGGTCCAGTCCTTATTGGTTGAATTGGTGATTATTGGTTGAATTTGTGTCATCCTTTTCTTTGTAATTACCTTTTCCAGCTGACAGAGTTCCATGTTCCAGAAGGATCCATTCACAGTGTCCGTGGCAGGAGTTTGGAGGCCCAGATACATAGTTTAGTCCAGTGGGAGATGCCAAAGATGATTCGCAGTGTTCCATTGATCTCAGTCCAATATTTCTGAGCAACAGGACCGTCCCTGAGCACATAGTAATAATTTGCCTCAGGGAAACCACATTTTCATCAGCACCTAGTATTTCCCTGTGAATAGTGAGCACTTTGGAAAGAATTCTGTTGGAAAAATGTAACACGTTTTTTATAACACCTTGTCAAACATGTGATTTTGTGGAGCCCCATGGTGAAGTACTTTCTCATTTTTCATCCGTCAAATGATTTGAATACAATTGCTAAAATGTTTTTTCAGATTGTTAATGTATTTATATAATTCCGATATTATTCCCCTTGAAAATTCTGATTTATATGCCTAAATAAAGATTTCAGTCAGAGACTTATAATGGTCAATACTAGTGTCTTGGTTATAATAACTGCTTATTAGTAACTACTTCAAAACGTTTTGTTTTTTTTTCAATTTGATGAATAAAAAAAATCCCTGACGAGATTCAACAATGGATTAAAAAAGGTAAATAGCCATATAAACACATTTTAAATTGTGCACATTAAAGTTTGCCATTTGGCTTTGAGTAAATGAAGATTGATATAATCCATTCCTTCACTTTGACACATTGTGTCATGGTTCAGACTCATCCTCAGAGATAATTAGCAGCTGTATTCAGAGGCCGACCCCTCGTCAGTCAAATCAAAGAGAGCGTGACCTCTATTTAAATGCTTCTTCTGCCTCTGTGTTTACATGCTTTACACCACTGTTTCATTCCACTAATGAGCCAGTTAACACCATCGTGTCATCACTTATGCATGCAGAGACACAGAGATGTTTGCTGAACACACAAACCGGGGAATAGACCCGGACTTGACAAACAGTGTCACTTACTGCGTTAAGGTTAATTCAAATTCAAGTTTGTTTGTTTACCTCGTGCATAGTTCATTTTGGCTCTGGGATTCATACTTCAACAGGAGCACTGCAGCTGAACTCTTCTAGGCCCCGCCCCCCATGATCCCCAACTGTTTCCTCGCTGTTGCTATGGAAATTATCACAGACAGCTCAGTTTATATAATTAAGCCAATCGGAGCCCAGTTGACGGACAGCCCTGCTGAACAAAGTTCTGCTCTGCTGATGCGTTTTGTTCTTCTGACTTATTGTGTTCTCAGCCCGAGGTGCACCAACAAACTTCTATCTTCTTATGAACTATGAATTGGCCTTTAGCGTCGACTGGTACTATGAATAAACATATGTCACTTACAATGTAACACAAGCAAAAGCTTAATCATTTCAAATTATTATATTTTACATTATATAGATTGCAATATTAAGGAAAATACTCTTATACAATATAATGTATAGTTTTTTTCAAGGCTTATAAATCTGAATTTTCAAGGGAAATAATATCTAAATGATATCAATGCATTGCTAATCTGGACAGCTGCTCTATGAAATATATTAAAAACACATGGGAAAGAGAAAGTAGCCTTGTTTTGACGGCTGAAGAGTGGGAAAATGTGTGTACATCCCAGTGACAAGTACTAAAGTAAAAGTTCTGTAACAAGTACTTGACATTGGATACTTTTACTTCATTAGATTTAAAGGCAGGAGACTAAAGATGACTTACACCTGTGCTTTCCATTTGAGTAACAAACTTCTTGATTACTTCTTCCATCATCGCTTATGAGTCAGATAACGCCAAAGACCT
This sequence comes from Eucyclogobius newberryi, assembly GCF_026437365.1. Lineage (NCBI taxonomy): Eukaryota > Metazoa > Chordata > Actinopteri > Gobiiformes > Gobiidae > Eucyclogobius > Eucyclogobius newberryi. Next base: position 20,022,202 of record NW_027315790.1, on the reverse strand, counting down.
GTCTAAAGCTATTGAATTATTCTTTAGTTCGCGGAGTACAATTAGAGTCTATCCTACTTTATTCAAAGAGAAAATCAAGTTCCAATGACAGTAAATTCAAAGCGTATCTGACAGCACCAAAAGACAAATAAAGTACAAATTACCAATCAAACGCGACTTCACAAAATGATCTCGTAAAACCCGCTTCAGCACTTAGAAAGCTCATAAAACACACGCCAAGATAGCTTTCATTTGGGACTCAAACATTTGCTTTCCACTTCTTCGTAGATAAACTGTGCGCGTCTCCAGCCCTGAGAGACGGCGGCGCGCGCACAATATTTGAATAGTCCGGAGCCTTCCTCATTAAAGCGGCACAAAAGCCTCATCACATCTGAGGAGCTTTGATTTACATGCAATTAAAGTTTCATGTGGATAAACCGGGCGAACGGAGGGAAAGGCCGGGGGGACGAATGGAGAGGGGAGCAGATGCAGCCCAGCGCCGGAGAGGGAAGGGCGGAGGAGGCTGCAGGAGTGATGACACGGCACATCCATCTCGGTGGCAGGTGCCGGCTGCTGCTGCTGCTTCACAGAGAGGACAGAAACGGTGAGCGCGAGCAGCAGTTCGGAGCGGCGGAGCGATAACACACTCCCGAGCAAACATTTACAAAGCACTTCACACCGAGAATATGAGCGCTTTGTAGGAAGACGGTTCGATGCTGCTCCTGACTAAGGGACGTGTGCCTATTTTTAACGGCCGTTTTAAGTGCGGTTCTGTAACTCGTGATGTTAAGCGGCGTTTAAAGACAATTTGACCGTGATGATGTAGCTTGAGATGGCAAAGACAAGAAAACAACAGACCCAGAGTTAAACGAGGCATCGTTTCAGGACATTGGAAGTAAAGAGTTCACTAAACTAATTGATTTTCAAATAGGGCTGTGCAATTAGTCTTTTTTAAATTAAGGTCAACATTCAGTCATTTCTAATCATCAGTGCTATCTATACTTTGGGCTTTATATTCAAGGTTTGCAGCCAAGTTTGTGCTTTGGCGGTGAATTCAGACTTTGAAGGATTTAATTGGACTATTTTTGTGGTAAATGGCAATAATTAATGATATATATTGCTATTGTTCAAAAGTAAAAACTGAATGAAAGCCAAAATGTTTAATAAGACAAAATAACATTGAAAAACGTGATCACCAAGTCACTGTATCATTTTGAAAAAACTAAAAAAGAAAAAATATTACTACAACAAAATAACAATATTAGGAAATGTTTTAATGACTTTTAGAATGACGAACATAATAAATAAGGTGGTTGCAATAGAAAAATGAAAAGATGTTGGGGAGACCAGTTCTTGCACGGTGAGTAAAAGTGTAATCGCAGCCTGAAGCTACTTGGTATTTCCTCCATAGAGCGCTCTTATGAGAAGTATAATGTGATGAATGTGTTCTGACAAGGAACAAACCAGTCAAGTCTGAAACATGCAACCACAACTATAAGACACTTCTATCTGGAAAACTGAGTACTTTTACATGGCCAGAAATACATCAGATATAATAATCAGATGATCCAATAATTAGATCTGATTATTTGTGTTTCGTTACATTTGCATAATTTATCTAGTCAACACCTGCTGAGAAGAATCAGAAAGAAATCTGGTTTTATGTAAACACAGAAATAACCTAATGTTTGCTTCTAAAAGGACAGTTAAATATGAGCTGTTCTAGATAAAACAGTGGTTAATTACACTGTTAGTGTCATGTTTTATTCTGTTTTATTTTTTTATTCTATTTTACAGCTATTTAGCCACAAACTATATTTCCCCATCCATACAAATTAATTCATATTATGTCATTAGACGTTATCTCAATAAGCATGCTTCATAAATACTATAATAGATGACCAACTACCACTAGTCAATGATAAACATGTGGTATTTTATTTCCTTCTGGTTTTCTTAACACATTACCACTTCTCAATATGTGACCTGTTTTATGAAATTGAACTTTCTGAAGGATGAATTTGACATGAACTTTACATTTAGGTTTACTTTTCTGAGGAAAGGGTGAGCAGAAAGGACTTCATTTTGCTTCTAAAATTGAAGCTTTATTTTAATTGAAGGCAAGTTTTTTTCTAAAGTACAATTCGTACACAAGGCTCCACACAAACCCATTCAAGTCATAAAACAGATAAAGACATAAAAGAGAAGAGTGCAAATCAAATCCTTTCAGTCACAGGCACAGCTAAACAAAACTGTTTTAGCTTCGATTTGAACATTGCCAGAGTAGAAGCCTGTCTCACATCTTCAGGAAGACTGTTCCAGATTTTAGCTGCATAAAACTGAAACGCAGGTTACCCATGTTTAGTCCTGACTCTGGCACCAGCAGGAGGCCGGTCCATGTTTAGTCCTGACTCTGGCACCAGCAGGAGGCCGGCCCATGTTTAGTCCTAACTCTGGCACCAGCAGGAGGCCAGTCCATGTTTAGTCCTGACTCTGGCACCAGCAGGAGGCCGGTCCATGTTTAGTCCTGACTCTGGCACCAGCAGGAGGCCGGTCCATGTTTAGTCCTGACTCTGGGCACCAGCAGGAGGCCGGTCCATGTTTAGTCCTGACTCTGGGCACCAGCAGGAGGCCAGTCCATGTTTAGTTCTGACTCTGGGCACCAGCAGGAGGCCGGTCCATGTTTAGTTCTGACTCTGGGCACCAGCAGGAGGCCGGTCCATGTTTAGTTCTGACTTTGGGCACCAGCAGGAGGCCAGTCCATGTTTAGTCCTGACTCTGGCACCAGCAGGAGGCCGGTCCATGTTTAGTCCTGACTCTGGCACCAGCAGGAGGTCGGTCCCTGAGGTCCTCAGAGTCCGAGATGGTTCATATGGCACTAACATGCCCAAGATGTACTTTGGTGCTAGGCCATGGAGAGACTTGTACACAAGCAGAGCTGCTTTAAAGTCTATTCTATGAGCCACAGGGAGCCAGTGCAGAGACCTGAGAACAGGACTAATGTGATGGTACTTCCTGGTTCTAGTCAGGACCCGAGCAGCAGCGTTCTGGATGTACTGCAGCTGTTTTACAACTCGTTTGGAGAGGCCAGTGAGCAGGCCGTTACAGTAGTCTAATCTACTGGAGACAAACGCATGGATAAGTCTCTCCAAATCTAGTTTAGACACTATATTTTGGATGTTGGCAATGTTTTCGATTTGATGCTGCGTATCATCTGAACTAACGGCAGCATGTAGAGGTTGAACAGAAGGGGTCCCAGGATTGCCCCTTGGGGCACCCCACAGGTCAGGGGTATGTGGGACACGTTTACCAAGTACTTCCTATCCTCCAGATAGGACTTTAACCAAGGGCAGTGCCAGTGATGCCCACCCAGTCCTCTAGTCTCTGTAAGAGGATCTCATGATCAACAGTGTCAAAAGCAGCACTCAGATCTAATAGAATTAAGACTGAGGTTTTGCCCGTGTCAGTGTTCAGACGGATGTCATTTGTCACTTTGACAACAGCCGTCTCAGTGCTGTGATGAGGTCTAAAACCAGTTATTAAGAGGAAATCCGTGAGCTGTTGGTAAACAACCTTTTCAAGGACTTTTGCCCAAAATGGCAGATTAGAGATGGGCCGGTAAGTACTGCAGCATCAAGACTGCTCTTCTTTAGGAGAGGCTTTATGACTGCAGTTTTCAAAGCCCTCGGGAACGTTCCAGATTGAAGCAACATGCTAAATATGTGAGTGAGTGGTGCTACAAACTGTTATCATAGACAGGAATGATCTTTTTTTTCTTGTTTTTAGTCTTTACAATGATATTGTAAACTAAATAACCCGATGAACCTAATAATCTTGACATCCCTACCAGCAACACACAACCTATTCGGACAATATGTTGATTTATGATATGAAATCTATACCTCATCAGATACTAGAGAGATACTACCTCCAGCCACAAGAGTTCAGTATAGATCAATCTTACTTGGAGACATTACTGGAGACATTATTTCTTTACTTTTTAAGGGTCGTTCCAATGCAGTGGTTTAATGGTCCAATGTTCATCATCGTAATAAAGACTAGCGTTATCCTACAGGTTAGTATATACTTCTCGTAAAATACTTAACTGCCAGCACAATGTGACCTCTAAGTCTGTGATAGAACAAAATTCTACAGAAAAAAGCATTACCGGTAAGTTATCTAAACCAGGAAAACAACACAGCCAGTGAGCCGGTGAATTACATTCTGATGGAAATAGCTGGGGATGGTGGAATAATAATGGATGTAATAAAAGCAGTCTCATTTGCCCAGATGTGATCTCCTCTCCTCCTCAATAAAAGTGTATGTGTGTTCCCACTGAGCCGCCGTGAGTCAAAATGAGTCATATTATCTTATCAATCACCCACTTACAGTACAGCCGTCCTCTCGCAAAGATCTGTGTGGAGCTGGAGAGCGGTATGCAGTCCCACACAGTAAATATTCACAACACTGCCATCAAATGTAACCTGTATGATCCACCCACAAACAGCAAATACAGGAATCTGACAAAGAAAACAAAAAATACTGTTTTACTCGTCAACCAGAGCATTTTTGTCTGGATATAGGAGTTTAATGGTAAACTACGTGTCCCGCCTCAATGTTACATTTTATACGCAGTGTTGGGAAGTAGCTAACTATTCAGAATACTAATTTAGAGTAACTGTATTCCAGTACATTTACTCTTTCAGAATAAGTTACTTCCCTAAAATAAAATATATACACTGTGGTACTTGATCATGTGAGTGCATCTGCAATTTTTTCCTTCTTTAATTAACGATAGATTATTGCATCACAAACAGTGAACAGTGAAGCTGTTTTAAGTACATCAAGTTTTTGAGCTATAATATAATGCAGCTCAAATGTGATGAAAGATGGCGCCAGGAAAGCAGCAGATGATCATTGTGTGATCTTTTTTTAGTATTCAGCGTGGATGAATTCATGTTTTTGTTACATTGCTGTAACTGCTGCAACCAAATAATTTCCTGAAAAAGATGAATAAAGTATCTATCCAGGTAAAAGTATTCAAAGTATTCAGAACACAGTATATAGCGTGTATCAGAATATGATTTACAAAATGGATGTTTATGCAGCTATTTTGTATTTTGTAACATTTTCATAGTAGTCACAGCACTGTAGGCTATTTAATTTAGAATAATTAAACAAAATGCCATAGTGATTAAAAATAGTATATTATTTGAATGGAAAAAGTCACCAAAATGTCTATATATATCAAACAGGAAGTTGAAACCTCTGAATGCAGAACTAGAATTGTGTTAATCCACTTTAAGACTGCACTAACTCATAAAATGTGTCGACTCCGTACGACTTGTCAATCAAATGCATGCGCCACAGTTTCCATAGATCCTCAGCTGGTGCGGCTCAAGGGAATAATGTAAACACCATCACCCATGCACGCACCCTCTCACCCTCTCACCCACAAGCAGCATGAAGCCACGCAGAGGATTGACACTTTCACATTTTCAGCAGCATTGTCAAAGTTCCGCGGGCGCAGCGAGCCGAGCAACAGCGGTGCATTAATGGTGTATGTGCCGTGACTTACAAGAGTTCCTTTGGCTGCCATCGGTTGCTCCAGGAGACATGGACATCCCAGCAAAGGGCGCTGTATTTACCCCCGCACAGCCGCAGAAAGGGAGGGGACGGCTGTATAGGCACAAGCTTGGTGGTGTACTACGCTACCGAACTCCACAATCACCAGAGCAGCAGCAGCACCAGCAGACCTCCACCGCGCATCCTTTGCTCTCCTCCTCCTCCTCCTCCTCCTCCTCCTTGTGGGTGAGGGACGGCGGTGGCGGCGGCGGCGGCTGAGGCTCACTGGGACATGGCTGTGTAGATCCAGAAGGGAGAGGGGTCTATAATAAACAGCCCGTGCGTATGTAGTGCAGCTCGTATCCGCAAGTGCAAGTGTGAAGCGTGTGAAGGATGAGAGGGGAGAGAGGAGAGGAGAGAGAGAGAAGGGAGGGGTGAGAGAGAGAGGTGAGAGAGAGAGAGAGAGAGAGAGAGAGAGAGAGAGAAGGAAGGAAGGAAATGGGTGCACATGGTAGGAGCAGATTGGCCTGAAGCTACAGCAATACTACACATGCACATACTGCTCATGACTCAAGATGACGTGGCGGCGTTTGAAAGGAAATGTTATGTCAGGCAAACAGCACAGACAGGACAGAGGGAAAACGCACAGTAATGTTTGGCAGCCTGAGGGAGAGAGCTATGATAATGGGCTCATTAGCATGATGCTGTGAGGAGAGGCACACTACCACCTTGGCCTGTCTCCTCGAGTGTCCTTCACCAACTCCTCCCTTTGTTTCCTTGCCACAGACGTCCACGTTGCACAGAACAACTCAGCAGAATACTCACATTACGTCATTAGGAGGTTTTAGGAGATTTTTTTAGTATTTAGTATTGAACTTTAATATATAATGTAGATCATAATCTTACATTCCGTTCATTGTAAACAGATATATTGGTCTAAAACAGCTGAATGATAGATACAGGTTTATTGACTGCAGAGATGAGAAGCATGGCCTTTTCATAGTGGAATTTAATTTGTTATTTACACTAATTAGAATCCTACATAAACCACATGGATACTTAATTTTCAAATCATCACACTATCTACTTCAGGGATATGGGTGGGGATAAGGGGTAGGTGAAAACAAAGAGCACTCGGGCTTCAGTTGCAGCACAGCAGAGGATTACGGAAACATGCAGCGATCAATCACAACACAACTTTGAGTAAACTAATGATGAGGAAACACTGTTGCAACAAGGTTTAAAGTGCATTCAAGTGGACTTTGCGTAACATGTCCCCTTTATCATGCTTCTTATTTAAAGTGGAAGACCCAGGACACGCTGGAGGGACTGTCTCTCAGCTGGCCTGGGAACGCCTCGGGATCCCCCCGGAGGAGTTGGAAGAAGTGTCTTGGGAGAAGGAAGTCTGGGAGTCCCGGCTTGGACTGCTGCCCCCGTGACCCGGCCCCGGATAAGCAGAAGAAGATGGCATGTTTTCCCCTAGTTTTGACTATTTTGGTTAAGATAACTTCCTGGTTACGACATGTTACCGAGCAACCATACTGTAAACATGGACCAAAGCCGAACTAATTTACACAATAGTTATGATTTAACAAATAAATATGCATGAGAAAAATGTTATTTTCTTATGGCCAAAAAAATATTCCTGCATCTTAAATGTGTGTATTGATGCATAGCTTGGTATGTTGCAGAGTGATGAAAATCTACCAACGTTGCCATAGCAATTAACTATTAAATGGGCATATGCAGACTAAAGTCCTCAAGATATCATCTATAAACAGGAAACTGAAACTCATGAATAGATAGAGGGCGAACTCAGCACTACTTCCTGTCACTTTTTTTTTCACAAACAACAACATGAACAATGAACAACAAATGAACAATGCAACCAAACAAATAAATAAATTAAACACGAGAACCATGAAAACCTGTCATATGGACTTCTCTCATTGTTTTATATTTGAGCATGTTACTCACAGTTGGTCACTATGGGCACGATGCACACTAGGACACACTTTTGACTATTGTGCAACATTTAATTGCTTCCCCTTATATTGAACCACTGGAAGAGAAGTCATTTCCGAGAGAATGCCTCCCACAAAAATTATGGCTATCAAAACTGCCACGTTTCTGAGTCTTAAAAACACTATTCCTGTCATTACAAAAATAGCCTTGGGAAGAGGAAGTTTAGGAGCGGGGTTTTTTGTCATAAAGTGTGGCTGGAACGAGCGAACATGTAGAACAAAACTATTATCACATGAAAAAAAGTGTCTGAAAGGTGTGAGTCTTTGGAAAACCCTTAAGCTGTAGTGCATCCTCGACTCTGGGCCTGTCCTTGTGATGAACAGCAGCTCTTTGTGCCTTGGAGGGACATTGTCAGAATAGATAAGATCCAAGTGCAGCAGCAGCAGCAGCAGCAGCAGCAGCAGCAGCAGCAGCAGCAGCAGCAGCAGCACATCGACAGTGTTTGGATTCATCTGCACACAGCGGGGCAGAAATGCTAATATTACAAGCTCCATAATTAGCTCCGGGTGAGTTTAAGTGTGACGAAGCACAGTCAAAGAGGGGACCAGTTCAGCCAGAGGACTCGTGGATGGACGTCTGGACTGTTTTCAGCATTCTTACAACTCTTAAAACACAACAATCTACAAAACAATAATACCATAGTGAAAAGCATTACATTACTGCTGCTGAGAAATGAGCGGCATAGTCATTATTACAATGCTATTTTGAATCTTAGAAAATCAATATGTCTGAATGTTCTCAGAAGTGTTTAATAGACTGTGAAAAGAGAGTGAAAAACATTGCATTCATTCAAACTGAATACAAAACAGCCCTGCTATTTAATGTGATGCTTCATAAAGATTAAATTACAACTTGGAAACAGAAACAAAAGACATTTATATCAGATTAATCATGTTAGAGCTTCTTGTTTTAAGCAACATTATGAGGACTTGTCACCATTCTATCTATATGATATTTATTGAATTGTTAATTGCCATTTATTCAAATTTTTCATCATTCTGAAACACTAAGGGCCAATAAACAATAATGTGGTGTTTATTGGTTTGGCTGTGTGACCCTCACCTCACAACAAGAAGGTTCAAGGTTCCACTGCGGGCCGTTCTCTCTGGAGTTAACATGTTTCTCCCCATGTTACGGTGAGATTACTTCAGGCACTCCAATTTCCTTAACCAACCCAAATCATGCACAATAAAGTAAATCCTCCAGCTCGGGTCATGACCAGGCCGAGGGTCTCCGGGTGATGAGGTCACACCGCTCCAAGTTTCATTAACGGATGAGTCAAATGCAGAGCACACATTTCTGAGTTAATTTAACATTAATCAGCTCACACATTTGGTGCAATAAACAGTAAAAATACTCCACTCCATAGTCTCCTGCGTCTTTGATAATCTTATGTGTTTTTCCACTCCACAAACGCACCACCACAACTAAAGAACCAACAGACAGACTCCGGCCCTGAGAAAAGCGCTCTGTTCTGGGAGACGGGACAGACAGATGGGCAAGAAAGAAACAAAAACACAGTTGCCTTGGAAACTGACATTCTGCGGTAAACTTTTTTCTGTAATCTATGCAGAGTTATGCCAGACACTGCGGGCTATTAGTAAACTTTTCAAACAAGTGCGAAAATCACAGCAATTGTTTTTCATTTGGTTATGTATTGAGCGAAAGAACAGGGAGCTCCGCGTGGTGTTCTCCAGGTGCCAATGTGATTTATGTCTCCACACTCTGCACTTTCTTTCACAGATCTATGAAAATGTAGCTTTGATTGTGACGTCCATAGATCTGTGACATGGCCTCTGTCAATGCTGGGATACATGATGGAGATTATATTAACATCCTCTGATTCCCCGGCCGTTACACCATTCACAAAAGCCATTCAGAAGGTTTGTAATGTACATTTAACAAATCAAACAGTGCCATTATTTTACTCGGAGAAAGTAATAATAAGTATGTAGCAGTTGATACATCTTAAGTGTATTGTTTGTATAATTCATGGCCTTCTATAGTTCATTAATAATAGGTTTTTGCAGCAGCTTGTGAGCGTGACGCAGTGGACACTATCTAAAAATGGCTTCTAATCACTGGATATACTGTTTACATTGTTCCTGTGTAATCTCATCCGCAGCACACCACCATCGCTGTTCAAAATGCACCGCTTAATTTATGGTTTGGAAATCATCCATGAGTCGATGTATGAACGTTGCTTGACTTGCAGTGTCGTCCGTCGTCGTGTTCGAGTGTGAGCAAAGTGACTCCACCTCGAAAGACTTTGCTGTGATCTGACGAAGGCCAACTCTTATAAAAGTGGGAAGTGGTTGCTAGGCGACTCTTCACTTCAGGTCCTTCCCTTTATGTTGCCTTTTCCCAATTGGCTCAGACTTCATTCATCACCACTGTCTTAGGCTGCGTTGAAGTATCCTATATCTTAATGGTATTTGGGCTGAGTATTACAGTGATGTAGCACGTACTCCAGCACCAAAGGGGTCCAAGTAAAGGGGGCTCCAACACTATAATGTATATATATAAAAGCTATAAGAAATGTACAAACAAAAGCAGACAATAATAAGAGACATTTGTAGTAGTTTTCTCCTCATGAAGCTAATCTAAATGAGTATAAGGCCTATTGCAATCAAAAAGATGATTACGTGAATAAAAGATCAAATGTATTGGAGACTTTCTGTTGTTATGCTTATCATTTTGAAATATTTAGGAGCATTAAAATGTCTTAAACTACAGAGAACTGGCTGTGTGGCGTAAACATTATTTTCAGGTTTTTATATTAAGTTTAACATTTTAGCAACTTCAGTTTCTCATTTTAACAACACAAATGACAAATGAAAATAGAGTTGTAAAAACAAGACAGGAAATTAGTTAAAACGTTACACTTTCTGATGCAATAAGCACTAAAGCTAAAGAAAACATTACCACTTTCCATGAGCAGAGCACTTCTTATTACACTTGTCTGTCATTTAGAAATCCCCCAAAATGTAGACTGACAAACTTTATTGATCCACAAGAGAAATGACGTGGACGCAGTAGCTCACATGTTACAATGGCAAAATATGTGCAGTGTTGGAGATAGAGATGTTCAAATTTGAGTGTTACAACTTTTGTGAGAAGCGGCAAATGTTTCAGTTATTTGCGGTTGTTGGCACCAGATAACATCGAAATCCAGTTTATTTTCACTCTAATGGAGCACAATTACAAGCTTTATGAAATCAAACTGTCTAAATTAAAAAGTAGCATAATAATATAAAAAAAAACAACCCTCATTTTTCATCCACTTTGAAGCATTTAAAAAAATATTTTGGCAAATAGATTTAAGAGAAATTGCTCATGGTTTCTGCCTACGATTCTCACGATTACATTAGTTCATGCGAAAGTGTGACCTGAATGATCACGATTATCGATTAACCGAATAATCTTGACATGGCTCGTGTTCAGCAGAGCCCATGTTCCAACTACTGCCCTCTGGTGGCAAATGATGACTAATTAGTTTGAGATGGCATTGTTTGTCAAAATGTGAACAATATTATCAGCATAATCCAACAATTCAATCTGATCAAATCAGCAAATGCCACTGAAAAGTCTCCATGATTTTAGGCCCTGGAGAAGCACGTAATTCATTACAAAATCATGACATTTAACTGCTCAGTTTGCACTCCAGTTCTGCAAAGAGTCTATTTTTGAACTCAGCAACATAAAGGTTAATCAAAACATCACATATGTTTTTGATAAATCTCTGATCTCTGTGTGTTAACCTCTCTCTTTATGCACATGGTTGAAGAGCTTTGTAAACATCTGACAAAAGTGCACAGATGTGGCGTGAATACCAAACAAGAACTCATTGGGTTTTCCCTGCTTGACATTCAGACGTAGTAAGTCTTGCTCTGTCAAAAGAGGAATCGACAATGGTCTTATGACTCAATGCAAATGTATGATTTGTTTTACAGCTAAATCAATAATGTAATGTATATTAGAGAGATGGCCACATATATAGTGTGTGTATTATATAGTATTAGTCTAATGTAAAACAGTGAAATAATGGGCTCCAGGTTTAATGCTTTGAAAGATCACTCCCTGACTGCTTTCTAGTGCTGCAAACTGCACTTATAGTGAATACAGTTTATTTCTGTTGCAAACAAGGAATTACATTATAGATTCCAAGTCTGAGAGATTTTACAAACCACAGTGCTTCATGGACCACTGTAATAATGCATGAACTTGTGTTGTCGGAACTTCAACTATAACTTCAATTATACTTTACAAAGCCACATTTGTTACTCAATATTTAGAAACTCAAAACAATCAATTCACAATATTTTATGAGGCAATTATGGTTGCTCAATGTTTGGTGTACTGTTGCCATCTGGTGGTTGTATATGTAAGTGTAAAATGCTATAATAATAATCATCATCATCATCATAATAACACATTTAGTGGTCTAACATTGAAAATAACAAAGTTTCATCTGTTTTAGACCAACAAAAACAACACAAATACTTCTCTCAACAAGTCTCTTCCCTTTCATTTTACTATTTTCTCTCAATACTGGTGGTAACCTATATATTATATATATATAAATATGATGATACATTTTTATCTAATTCCATATTCTATTAAAACTATTATTTTTAATATTGTTTTTTTTCTTTAGATTCAGTCAGATAACCTATATAATATTATATATTGAATATAATAAAGAATTTGAGTCCCAATCCCAGATGAGGGCAGTAGAGCTTCAGAAACGCTCATCCCATGTTCTCATTCCAGCTTTTCCCCCTTTCACATAAAATCCATTAGAAAAAGAAAGAAAAAAAGACGTAAAACTGTTGAATGAAATTATTGAATCATTAAAATAAGATAAGTTAAGATAGCCTTTATTTGTCCCACAATGGGGAACTTCAAATGTTGCAACACAGATTAGGCACAGAAGTATAATAATAAAAACTGATAACTTAGAAATAACTCTTAATAATAATAGCACTCTTATTTACAGCTGTTAAATGGACAGATCAAATCAACAGCAGAATGATCATTGACTGATTGTTTTTGCAAAATTCAATGTGTTTCCATAATAAATAAAGAATACAGAAATGTAATCTAACTTAATAATGACATTTAAATGAACAATGCTGTTCATATCATCACATCTATTCATTAATCAACACAAACAGTCAAGTTTATCTTATAAATACTAATGCTGAGGGCATATACAGTGTACTTAATAGTAAATCCTCCATGTCTAAAATTAAACTTTCACAACTGACATGCAATGTTTGCTCAAAGCTCATAAATAAAACATGGACCGCTTCAGTCCAATGGCCTGTGTGAATCCTGACAAGAAAACATGGAGTAGAGGCGGCTTGTCTGTTTGTGTGACCCAGAAACATGCTCCTGACTCAGATCCACAGTGAAGTGTAGCCCACATCTGCCACAGAGCGCAGCACTCAGCTGTGCACCAGTGTGCGGCCCCTGTGCGCCAGTGTGCGGCCCCTGTGCGCCAGTGTGCGGCCCCTGTGCGCCAGTATGCGGCCCCTGTGCGCCAGTGTGCGGCCCCTCTGAGCGCTAACACAACCAGCCACACTCACTGTGGTTTAAACTATGCAACTTTTCTGCTTTTCTCCATGAAGATGTTATTTACCTTTATGAAAGTCACATTCAGTGCAAGTTACAGGTCAGATCTGTGGAGAGGCGACCCTGCTCACAGTCAGAATGCATGTTTTTAAGGTATTTTTGAGCCAGAGAGATACAAATATTGTCATACTCTGGAACATTGCATGAACACATCTAACATGTTTACAGAGAGAAGAAAGTTGCAGATTCATCTCCACCAGAAAAGTTACCATTACAGTTTGTTGTCTAACACTTACATTTAGGTTCAGGGTAAAAGCCTTTGGTCAAATTGATCAATACAAAACCATGACTTGTGTGTCCACATCCACTGCGCCCCTTGAACAAGCGTTGCCACGAACAACGGCAGTAAAAGTATCATCATCCAGCTGTATCCAAACACTGTCAGTGCTGCTGCTGTTAATATCAATCTCATGGACCATATTCATACAATTCATCACTAATTGTTCTGTAATTAGCACAGCTTTCCCCACTATCATTTGCAGCACAACAATGCCTGCCCATATGGAACTCTGTTGTGCACAATGAGAGGGGATTGATGTGAGGTCTGATGCAGATTTGAAGTGCTCAGAGATTTGATATCACGCAGGCCTTTGGGAAGCAGCGCTGGCAGCTGCTGTGTGGATCTGAGCCATGCTGGAGCAGGGCCAGAGCATCAGGAGTAAATATAGACGCAACACATTCAGAGAGGCCCGCATTAGACAACAATATTGATCTGAGCCATTTCTGATGAGACACATAGATGTAGAAGTTCCCCGATTTGAACCAGAAATGTTTTAGTTCAGTAAAAACAGAAAACATATCCAAATAAAACAATAACTGATCCTTTTCTCCCCATTCTGGCTGAATATATAACTATTTGAGTCCAAATAAATCCACCAAAAACCCACTACGACACTTGTTTCAGCTTTGTCCAAAGTAGATCTGCAAGATGAATCGCTTATAGTTACCAGACAAGAAAATTATACTTAACCTATTATGATTGTACATTTCCCTTTTCAAATCCTACTCCACAGCATTATCATAAATCCTGACAACAGCACTATTTTGTTTTGTTGCCCTGCTTTCACTTGTGTGGCTCTGATTCTCCTCGTGCCTCCGCTCTCATCTCGTCTCATCAGCCTCTTGTCTGTCTGTCCCGGGGCGAGGTGAAAGCACCGCCTCTGTTCTGTGCAAAGACGTCCGTAGTCATCTTTTCCATTTGCCCATCAGCCAACACCATCCAGCGCACTTATCCCGCACTGAAAGTGGAGGCTGTGATCTGGGACTGGGGTGAAGCAGCAGGCCGTGGATATAACAGGCTGATGCCACGCTCGAGGGAAACACTGGGATTTTAGGACCGAGCGGTGAAGCAGTATAGTGAGAAAATAGTCCCATTATTCACCCAAGCAGTATAAGCACCCATTGTAAAGCTCTCTGTTGTGTTTCTATAGGATACACCACCTGCTTGTCTCCATGGAAATGTTATGGCTTTGTCTGAAATGCTGAAATGTTGCATAGTGTGGCATTAACCATTAATCTATCATTCATTTATAACTTACAACACACATTCTTAGGGCAGGACAATATTGACAAAAACTATAGTCAGACAAAACGATGTAATTCCAAGAGAAAATGTGTGAAACATGTCTTCAAACACATGAGATGAGTTTTAATTATCAGACAAATGAGAAATATCTATTAAAAAATGAATCACAAAAAAACGTATACACTTGAAAGTTTTTAGTTTTAATCAGATATTTTTGTTGCAATTTTCAGCATTCTAATGTTGTATATTTTCAAAACAACATTCACAACATTATCTAAATTTTGATTTAGTTCTAATTCTGTTGTGAACAGGATCGCGTCTCCACAGACCTGACCTGTAACCTGGCGTCACATGCTTTGACTCCATGGAGATAGATTAATGTTTAATGCCATACAGTGGAACATTCCTAACAAAGTAATATCATCTCCATGGAGACAAGCTGGTGGTGAACCCTCAACGAGATTTTTTTTTTTTTATAGTTACCTTTAAATTTCCCCGACATTTCCCCATGTGTGGACAATAAATGATTAGCTTATCTTATTTGCACTAAACTTTAATAGGTCATATGCCATCTATGTTTGCACAACTTCTCAACCCAGAAATACATCTTTTATAGAAAGTATTTTACCAAAAGGTACAGGTGTTAGTGTGGCCTCTGTCTGAGACTTAAGGCTGTGACAGTGATGAATGAACTGATGAGTCGTGACAGGGCTGAACTCTGACCTGATGCCTATCTTCACACACACACAGACACACACAGACACACACAGACACACACACACACACACGCACACATAAACAGACACACAGACACACACACACATAAACACACACACACACACACACATACACAGACACACACATAAACAGACACACAGACACAGATACAGACACACACAGACACACACACACACACAGACACACACATAAACAGACACACAGACACACACGCAGACACACACATAAACACACACACACACACACACACAGACACACACAGACACACACATAAACACACAAACACACACAGACACAAAAACACAGACACACACACAGACACAGACACACACACACACACACACACACACACAGACACAGACACACACATAAACACACACACACACACACAGACACACACACACACACACACACACACAGACACACACATAAACACACACACAGACACACACAGACACACAGACACGCACACGCACACACACACAGACACGCACACACACACAGACACACACACACACACACAGACACACACATAAACACACACACACACACACACACAGACACAGACACACACATAAACACACACACACACACACACAGACACACAGACACACACAGACACGCACACACACACACACACAGACACGCACACGCACACGCACACACACACACAGACACACAAACACACAGACACGCACACGCACACACACACAGACACGCACACACACACAGACACACACACACAGACACACACATAAACACACACACACACACAGACACACACATAAACACACACACACACACACACACAGACAGACACACACAGACACGCACACACACACACAGACACGCACACACACAGACACACGCACACACACACACACACACACACACACACACACACACTGCTCAAATGGCTGAAGTCTGTGCAGCCAAAACACTGAACTCTAACTCTCAAAACCTTTTCCACAGAGGTCAAAATATTTCAAATTATTTATTAAAAAAACACAAAATGTAAACACTTCAGATTGGACGATCAACAAACAGCTCCAGGACTTTGAAAGATTCATATTCATTGCGTTTAGTAAGACAATAATGCTGAAAATAAGCCTGGACAGATGCTATTTGTTTATTCAATTGGTGTTAGTTTATATTATATCTTCACTTTGACCACACAGAGAGGAGAGAGTACTGAGTCTAATATTAGCCGCTTCATCCCCGTTCCGCCCTCAGTACATGCTTATTAGCTCCACTGCTGCTCGACTAAGCTCCTCCTATACAGAGGTTATGTAGGTCACATGTTTATAATTAGACGACAGAAACCTATGCATGGAGACACATTCACAGCACACTCCATTTACCAGGATTAATATTCATAAGTGGTCCGTATTTGGAGCAGAGATTTTGTTACATAAATCAGAGCCATAATAGGGAATTACTGTTCACTTACCGAGTGAAACGCACATGGGCGAGGATGCAGGAACAGGCATTGCCGCCTCAGGAACAGATGCAGATTTAATTACATACAAAATCTACTCTGAAAAAGTACTATTACCACCAGCACCAGCACTTCTACAGGAGAATGGTAGAGTTGGGACTGGGTCTGACACTAGCTGGATTCACACGCACACCAAAGTCTGATTATTGTCTGATTTCTAGACCTTTAAGTTTAATTTAAATGACACGCAAACCGCAAAATGTGATGTGCATAATGAGAGGGATCAGAAAGAAATCAGTGATCAATTGAACTATCTTTTAACTCCGAAATTCTGATAGTATATTTTCCAATTTTAAAAACCAACAGAACAAACAGAACAAGACCAAAGAATGAACGTCAAAAGGAAATAGAATAAAAAATGTCTTGTTATTCAAGCATATGTCCATCTGTCCCAGTGTCTAATGCATTTGTACATATTTAAGTTCAAAAAGTACATTTTCCCCATTTTGTAAATGTCAGAATTGAATTATATCCAGTCCTTGACAGTCGGCTCTGTCCTCGTCATCCATTTTCTTGTTAGTGCTGCAGCCAAAAGTACATTCCACAGGTTTCCATCAATCATTTTCATTGTTGGAGTTTTACACCTTTGTTACATTGTTTTAAAGTCAACTGGAATATTGGTGTTGACTTTGTGCTTCTCTGTTGTGCATATATGTTCCTTATCTGTATGAATGACTTTTGCTGTACCGAAAGAATTGCCAGACCAGTAATAAATGCACAGGGATTATTCCCCCGGAAAGTTCTGATTCACACGCTTTAATCCAGACGGCTTCAAACACTCTAATCATTTGAATAACAACCTTGTGGAGATACAAAGTAAGACGAGGAAAACCACTCATCTGGTCAGATTAGAGACAGAACTGAAAGCTTTTTCTTTTCCCACGTAATAACATCCTTTTGTTGCTGATTCAGACTCGGAGGAGGAAGGCCTCGTCTCCCAGGTGTGCAGCCTAAAAAGCCCTGCGTTCTTTTCGCTCTGACAGTCGTGCCCAGGAGGAACGAGCTGTCACTGCAGGAGCCGGAGCAGTGTCGGCTAAGCACTGAACACCCAGACTCACACGAGGCCCCCACATCCATCCATAAAGAGTCACGCGCCCTGTGGGTTCCTGCTCCTGTTTGCCCGGTAATTGGATGGATTTATTCAAGTTTTCGAACAAAATCTTTCAAGAACTGCAGATAAATTTAAAGTAAGACCGTGCTGACTGCATAAAAAAAGCATGACTGTTTCTTTAATGGCAGTTTTGAGAAATCTCCAGTAGATGGAACATATTTTATCTGCAAAGGAGGCAATAGTGAAGACCAGAGGCAGCGGCGATGTAGTGAATCTAAAAGTCATTAAAGAAGTTTCCTCTATCTCCTCCTGTGTTTTTTTTTAAACGCTCTTCGCCTGTCACTCCAGAACTTCAATCAAACTAATCATTTCCACAGTTAATTACCTCTGTCCCCCACAGAGTTGCACTGGCAGCCTCCGAATTCAAATGTGCTGTTCTACACCTGTGGTGAGTGTGGCAGATGGGACGTGTACACAGCTGTTTGGGAGGGATTATTTCTGAGGATGGAAGTTTTCTATAATATTGCTTAGTATTTATCATTAGGTGAAATAAACATGTATACTATAACTGACATGCGAGAGTGAGGGTGGCAATGTATAGAAATTTATTTGTGGCATGTTTTGTGGAAGATATTCCATGTTTTGTGGAAGATATTCCATTTTTTTAATATAGAGATATCATTTATAGTAAAAGCCGCTACAAAAAGAGCTGGTTAAAAATAAAAGTGAAAAACATTTTGTGATAAACTTTCACATTTTTTATAGATTAACTTTCAAAGGCATGTTTTAACACATCTCTGTTGGTCTGATCTGAATTTTGTCATTGGGATACTCCAAAAAAATTCTAAAAGAGATACTAATTTTTGTCAAAATCGCCCACTCCTCTTGGGGATCTGTATGTACTGTATAACCACAAGCATGGCTCTAAAATGGTAACAATTCCCTTAATATTAAATCCTTATTTTGGAGATGAAAGCAAAAATTCTGCCGCATCAAGGCTTTGATTTCTGTCTTAAATCAATAATTGGATTTTGACAATCACACTTTTGCCTTTCATTTTCCGAGCTTTTGGAAAATTCATACGACAGAAAATGGCTGTGGATCAATACTAAGTTAACTTTTAGCTCAACTATTGCAACAAATCGAGAAACATATTAAACTTGTAGTGAATTGTCCACATCCACATGCTGTGGCACAAATGCCAAACATAAAGTTAATTTATTTTACAGAAGGTTTTGAGTATATAGTGGTAAAGCATTTTCTGGAGACTGTTGCACTTGTGGACGTGGTGTTTGGCGTCTCCCTGGGGCAGTGAACATAAGAATGTTCACTGCTCACTGAGGCAGGATACGGGGCTGATGTGGACGTGTTCAAACAGACTTCTGCTGCATGCTCCATGGATCCAGAGGAACACAGTTCAGTTTGAACAGACATTTACATGTGTAGGCACGCATGTGCACAATAACCTTCTACACTACACATGGTATTTCTTATCTATAGTTTACTCAAGGGGTTTTCTATATTTCCGATCATGTTTAAAGTTAATTGTCATTTAAACAGTTTTTTGTCACGCTGTACTACAAACAGGAAACAATAGTTGGACTGGACATCTCTGTACGATTGTGTTATTGTTGTAGTGTATATTTTTGACTAGAAATAACATTTTCTATAATCAAAGGGGTGACTACAAAAAACACAGTGATCAATAGTCTCTTCCAAATGCAATGTAATTATTTCTGAAAAGGAATATGCTTGGAAAGACACATTTGACGGCCAGAATTATGTAAATATAATAAAAGTGCCATATTAATTTAACATAAAAACCTCACACCACCTTCTGTTTTATTTTCTCTTTTATTCTTAATATTTGCGCAGCCCTATGGACACACATCTAATATATTTCATTTATTTGAAGTAAATAATGAGTCAATATAGGTCATGAGAACCACTAATTACAGCTCCTAATGAGGCACAAGATGAAAGAGGAAATGCAGTTCTCGTTTGAGTGACTTGAGGCTCGATGGTAATCTGAGGCCGCAGAGAAAAGTCTACATGCTTCACCAAGAAGTCTGAAACTCCTCAAAGCTGTTTTACTCAATATATAATCAGGCCTCAACAGCCCCATAATAATCAATGGCTTAATGAGACACTGGGTATATCTGAGCTGGTCATTGCTCCTCTATTTTTGTGTGTTGGTATAATATTTGTTTGTGTTCATGCAGAAATCTTTTGTCCATCACTGAAAAACGATATATGAAGCTACACAACGATACCCACAAAACAAGAGTCTACAACCCAATTAATGCGTCTCCTTTGCCACTGAGAGCAACAGACTCTTAGGTTAGGGCAAAACTAAATACAGACGAGCAAAGATGAACTGTGAAAACTGTGAGATCAATTGTAGGCTCATATAAGAGGCTTTTGTGACGTGAGATAATCAGCTGTTTGTGTGTCGGCTGTCGGCCATTTGAAAATATACAGCCTTATAATATTAAATAAAAAAGCTGGTGTTACTGTCTGGCTCCACTGAGACCTCAAAAACACCACACAATGTCCTCTGGAGATGAGTGCACTGCGTGTCCTGTGCTGGATGTGCAGCAGTCACTTCATTACATAAGCTCTGCTCCTTCTCACAGAAATGACAAACACTCCCATTTTGTCTAAACTCAGACAGAACTCAGAGAACTCAGCTCCTCATGGCTTTGGATGAGAAATGAGAAACATCATTAGGCCTGAGTGCTTCCGCTGTACAAAATATCTGTACCAAATAATACTAATAATGCTTTCATAGACATTTATATACTTTACTAAGTAGCTTTTCTGGCAGGGAGTTCGCCACCTGCTTGACTCTTTGAAAATGTAATAGCATTTATTCAATAACAAGTGATTTTAAACCAAAAGGTTCCTCGAAAAACATACATGCCTGTTGGTGGGGTCTCCTCTCCACAGATCTGACATGTAACTTTAACTTGTCACCTGTTTGAGAGTGGAGGCACGCGTTCTGCCAGGAGGTTAATTACCATATTAGCATATATATATATATATATATACACACACACACACACACACACACACACGTGTCATATGAAGCTTTTTAAAGTATAGTTGTGTATGTTTGTAAAGTAGTACATTAAGTTACAGAAGTATTTTTAAACAAAATAATTTATTATGCTTATGTCGTATTACATTGAATCTTCTCCCACTGGATTTGCTCATGTATAAATGTTTTCTAGGATCAAGGAAGGCAGAAAAACCAACATGATCTCAAACTGTGCAGCAGCTCTGCTTTAAAAATAGCATGTCTAATTAGTTAGCTTCACTCTCTATTTGTTTCTACATCAGCACACAGCGTTTTTCTACTGCTATCATGCTAAACCAATCATACTGATTATTCACTGAAATCTAGGCCATGTCTAATCAACAGACAGCCCACTGGGGTGGGATCATTGTAGAACTATGTGCTGCTGCTGCAGTGGCACATATAAAGAGCAGATATTCATCTCTGTCAAAGGCACATCAGTCGATCAGTGTCCGGGACAACCACAGTCCTGCTGCTAGCTCCCTGCTCTTTTCCATCAGTTTCCACTCAGCCTGATAACGCAAATCATGTTCCTCCTCACCTCGGTCAATCAGCTCCACTGTCAAAAACATGTCTCTCTCCAGGATCATTGAAGCGAGCAGAAGGTTTGACACCAGCCTGTCCCGGGGTAACCTTGGGGAGGATCGGGACACCCCCCAGCGAGGACCCCTTTTAACCTCTCTGCTCTTTGCTTCCTCTTCCTCCTTTTTAACCAATGTGACATTAATGTCTTCTGATGAAGTGGATATAGAAGAAGAGCTCATATTGGCTAAATCCAAACTGTCACTTGAGAAGGACTTCTGTGATTGGTTACAGTCCTTTTGGTAGGCCAGCTTCCTGTTACTTCTGTCCAGTCGGTTGAGAGACAAACATGGAGGCCACCTGATGGACAGACACCTGGTGACTGCGAGCCATAGGCCCTGAGGCCTGAACAAACCTGTCCTCTGAGGCTGTCTCTCACAAGCGTCCTGTCCCTGTGGATGTAAGCACGGTGCTGCTGGCTCTGACCGCACCAGTTCTGGGATTGGGGTTCTTCTGGAGCTCTGTGGTGGGTGGGTTTGGACTCCACTCTGTGACTGTGCTTGTTGGTCCTCTTCAAAGCTGAAAGAGCAGTTAAACCCCTGACTCCTCTTCATCCGACTTGCTGACAGTATGTCAGAACTGGAATATGTTTCCTCGGCTGATGAAGTTGATCTGTGTTGTGAAGAGTCCTTCGAGTCCTCATCATCTGATTGCTTTGCGTCCGAATCAGTAGAGCTGCTTGCTCTTTGGCCTCTGTTCATTATTCTAACTTCACACGAGCATTTAAATCACAGCAGTAGCAATGACACTCCTAAACAGCACCAGAAGAACTCTCCGTGTGCTCGGCCCTTCCATAGTGTGTGCTCCGAGTGGCACAGCGGCTGCAGCGCTGGGCAGTGATGACGCTGTGATGCCATGCAAACATGCACAGATAAACAAACCCTGTGTGGGGATGTGTTCACGCTCCAGTCGAGTCAGCGGTGACTTGCCTCAAAGGGAAGTGATGTCACAACGCATGATGTCATAGCTCGCCACAGACCGGAGTCTGCCAGAGCACAGGGTTTGTGCAATAGCTCAGATGGGCAGATGCCTTACCCCCAAATTTGACCTAGATGTGCATTAGAGGGGCCTTAATGTGAGCAAATGTCTTATTTTGCTTCTATGGTTGTTTCATTTATACTAATGTGCATTTGAAATCAAGAGTTCTATATTAAAACAACTTAATAACCCTTCTTTTCTTTGGATGAAAAGAAAATTTGTTTTTTGTTGTTTTTTATATTCTAAACAAAATAACAATTAAAAATAGAAATAATAAAACAACTTGAAATAATATATGACCACCAGACCTTAGTAGCCATGTGATTTATGTGTACAAATGTCCACAGCGTACAAGATCTGCTCCTACAGGCACACTAAGAACTGTGTTCATCTGTGTCAAGATAAACAGTTGCTGCATAGTTTAGTCATTTAGCACTGAGATCATGAGGGCAGTGTATCGAGAAGTACTAGGCAATACTCATTGTCTAGTATCTCAAATACAATACGTATCCTGAGTCCAAGATACAATAAATGTTTTGATAGTCGAAGCTTACTGACATACATGTACTGATACATGGATAGCCACGTAATTTCATGCTAACAGTTCTCTTAACATCAGAATACAATCATCCTATGAATAAGTTATCTTTTCAGCCCAGCATGTGTAGCATATGTAGTTAAGAGGCCATACCATCTTGGCATTGCCCAATCTCTGGCTAGAATGCTTGGTGCCACAGTGAGGCGGTAGTGCACACTGTTGTTGTGTCCTTGGGCAAGACATTTCACCCTCCTTGCCCACAGAGTCCAAGTATGCTGGTGTGTGCATGAGAGAGTTGTGAGTGTGAACACTGGCTGGAACAGTGGCTGGAAATTAGCCCACAAAGCACTTATTTATAAATCCATTCTGCTCTAATAACTTCATACAT
Source organism: Eucyclogobius newberryi (assembly GCF_026437365.1). Lineage (NCBI taxonomy): Eukaryota > Metazoa > Chordata > Actinopteri > Gobiiformes > Gobiidae > Eucyclogobius > Eucyclogobius newberryi. The sequence goes on along the minus strand of NW_027315790.1, from coordinate 19,998,619 downwards.
CCAACCAACTGATCCAAATAGAAATATATGCAACACATTCTAGTAAAGTATTGCATGTTTCTTGCCAAACAATTGGCATGATCTGAACATGCTGCAGCAGCATCTTCTGCACAGAGCAGCTTCTGATCAGGTCCACAGCTCCTTCTCACCTCGACCGAGAGGAGCGTATTTAATTTATTATTTTTTAATTTAAAAAAATATCGATATGTGTATCGATACTGAGTCCGTGACGATATATCGCCGTATCAATATTTTGAACACAGCTCTAACCACCACTATGTCCAGTTGGTTCGCCATTACCATATATATATATATATATATATATATATATACCTGTGGGTGTGGGTGATGTACACAATGTCCAGTACAGTTGTTCTGCCTCGTGCTCGGCTGGTTCTCCCACTCTCACGTAGACAGTCCATGTTAGGTCACTCAGTGCTCTCCCAGGACACCATTTATGGACATCCAGCTGCACAGAGGAACATGACTTTTGGTTTGTTCTATCTTACATCATCTCAGACCAAAAGGGCATTGACTACTTCACTCACTCAGCATGCTGCATCTATCACACACACACACACGAAGAGCGTGCAGTGAAAAATAGTTGTATATTTACCCAATATAAAAGGGATGATCACAGCACAAACAACAACACAATTCCAAAAAAACTAATCAGAAAATACAGAGGGAAAACAGGGATGTCTACACCACCATTTTTTTCTGCTGCAACTACTTTTAAACACAATAGAATCAATAAACAATTTATTTGGGGCTAATTACCTTTTCGCCTCAGGCCCGAAGTCACTGGGATAGGCTCCAGTCACCCGCGACCCCGAAAGGGAACAAGCGGTAGAAAATGGATGGATGGATGGATGATTACCTTTTCAGATTTATAGAAATTAAATTGCTACACTGTTTTAAATACTCCGCCACTATTTGGTCATCCTAATTATCCTTGATTGTCTATAGCACTGTAAACTTAAATTTGCTGGTGTTGCATGTCATTGAGGGTCACACTATACAGTATCTTACTGAATGATGCAGTGAGTCCAACCCTGGGATAGGAGCCACACACAACTGTAAAATGTCCCCTGGCAGAAGAATGGCTGGGCTTGGAGCATCTTGCATGGTGAAGGTTTCTGCAGATCACAGCTGACCTGCAGGACCCAGTGTTATCCAGAGAAGACTGTGGCACCGCCATTCTAAAATTCTCCCCCATCATGTGAAAACAAGCTGGATTGTAATTGTTATAACAAAATCACACTTTGTTGCATCTTCTAGGGACAAAAAAGTTTGAAAGTGACTAAACTGATCAAAAAGGACGGCTTCAAAATAAAATATGTTTTCTGCCACCATTGAGTGCTAATTAGTGCTGAATAGTGTCATTTCTCTACAGTGAAAAAGATGATGCCACTCAAAATCTTTTAACATAGAACATGTTCACAGAGGTATTCTGAGAAAGTTGCAATTGTTAGAACTAATCCAGCCAATATAAATAAGTAGTACGCAAGCACCAAAGGGAACAACATAGATCTCCTATTTGCATTACATAATTAAACTGCATCATGTGTTATTGTTGCTTTCCAGTTTCCTGTTCATCCGGTTGTACGCACCGTCGCACCCATTCAAAAGCTACTTACTTTACAAACAATGACTTTAATTTCATTCCAATGCAATGACACTGACTCGATGTAAACACTCCGAGCAAAACATAAGAAGGTAGAAACGGCCATGCAATATTAATAAAAGTTGGAAAGTGGACGGCAAAGTGAACTTCCTGTTATCTATTTTGGACAGCATCTTCATACATTATTCACAATAGCGAGGCTGGGAACTGTACACGGGCCATCAACTCACCAGAGCTGTGCAATAAAAAAAAAAAAAAAAAAAACTCGATAAAAACGTCCTCTTCACCGGGAGCAGGTGAGCGCACTTAAACACACGCGGTACCTCTCTACAACCAGACGAGGGCGCGCTGCACGATCCGTAAACCCACCGTCGCGCATCTTCGACTTGTGATTGGTCGAATGTTTCCCCCAGCCTTCGCGAACGCGCTTCTCATTGGACGGCGCGGAGTGGGCGGGCACGGTGGCGGGGTTTCATTGATATAGCGTTCAGCTGGCGTCGGGCTCTGGTCTAAAAGAGCTCGCCACACGGAGGAAGTGAGAGGAAGGGCTGAGAAAGTGACCGGGGGATTCATGTCGGGGGCTTTGTGAGGAAGACAGAGGACAGGTTTGGATCGTTTTTGAAAAGTGGCACACCAAAGAAATAAGACAACGCCAAAATGCTCTGCCACGTTACGCGCCCGGATTCCGTGGTGATGGAAGTGGAAGTTGACGCGAAGGCGAACGGAGAAGACTGTCTCAATAAGGTACGACATGACAACAACTGCTTTTCACGTGTTATTTGTTTATTTTTGCAGCCTAAAAAGGGACACTGTACTTTTGTAGCAATTGGTCACAGTCGGATCATGCAACACGACTAGTCTCACACAAAAAGTTGTTGGACAATTTTGTATCTCATAATTAAAAGTCCTGCTGCAATTTGTAATAAATCCTCCATTGCATGCCATTATTTTTCTATCATATTTCAGCTTTCTTGGAGCGATTGTCCTTCATTTACAAGGAAACAAAATGTCCAAATTCCCTGTGCGCGCTCCTACGCGCTGGAGTACTGCGTGATGAAGAGTATTTTCTCGTGATCTCGTAGTATTTACTCTCTGGGGAACTGCTGCTACTGTCTCCTTCTTCCTACCTGCGCGGCTTATGCGCTCATGGGTTACTCCAGTTCAGTCTCTGAAGTGTGTGGGGGGAAACGTGCACACGCGCAAGGCACTATTGAAACTTCCCCTCTCTCTGAATAGTTGCCAAGAGTTGTTTTCATCCAGCTGTAAATCCACTTTGCATGCATGGCTTATTTCCAAACTTGTCTTGGGTATGAATGGGCTTATGTCTTTTTTTTTGTGACCCTCCAATGCTGCTGGAGCAGCAGCAGCAGCAGCAGCAGCCCTTACGTAATAAGTCCAGGGCTGCTGTGGAGGGGGGCGTGGGAGAGCCGAACCCCCTTTACCCTCTTTACCCCCTTCAGAGGCTCAAAGTCTGCTTCCAATGACGGGGCCCGATCAGCATGTGAACGGCACTGCAGGGGAAGTCCAAAGTGCTTTAGCCGTGTCTGAACTCAAACTGCGGCCACTAGGTCAATGGCACTTAACTGTTTCAACCTACTGTCTTCAGCTGTGGAGTAGGAAAATGTCGCAGAGAAAAATCGGTAGAGAATAACTTTGTGAATTGTGTTCTGACTGTTCGTTTAACTGTAAAGCATCAAGCAATAGACTGACCCCCATCACACTCTGCAGCGCTTTGTTGCGATCACGTCTGAAGCCTTCTTTCCTTTTTTGGTTTAGGTTTGCAGAAAGTTGGGCATAATTGAAGCGGACTACTTCGGTCTGCAATTCACGGGCAGCAAGGGCGAGAATCTGTGGCTGAATCTGAGGAACCGCATCTGCCAGCAAATGGACAACGTGACGCCGTGTCGACTCCGGCTCCGAGTCAAGTTCTTCGTGGAGCCTCATCTCATTCTTCAGGAGCAGACGAGGTAAAAAATCCGTCCGTCCAACTCTCTTGAAATCCACGATGCCACATGGGACAAGCAATATCAGAGTCCATTCTAAATTACAGCAGCTCAAAGCCCATGCTGGCTGCCAGAAAAGAAACAAAGACACATTTTTGTGGCATGTGGGACGCGACAGAAAAGCACGTGCTGCAGAACAACAAGCCCATAGTTTGACAGGACCTAATCTCATCACTTTGTTCCTGGTTGAGCAGACATATGCCCTTTAGTTACCTCTGCGGCGGCTCCTTCCGGGGTTACTATAGGTCGTTCTAGAAAGAAACGCCAAAGCAGGAAATGTGATCTGGCTGCTCTGAGGCTACGGGCCGCTTTGTGACTCCCCTTGGGGACTTCACAGCGACACCCAGGACTTCTGCCACGACACCATTCAGCTCCAAATGACTTCTGTTGTGCTTTTTGTTTCAATTGTGTCACAGTTTCAGTTGGAACGTCCAGATGCAACCAGTCTTGTTTTGCATTATGAGTCACATTTCTGCTGTTTTCCATATAGTTTTCATTGCCTATGGTACAGTGCAAAAGCCTTACAAGTTACGTAATGTTCAAGGGGTGTCAATACACTAAAACCCACTGTGTTTAAATTGTAAATGTAAGATAAGATAAGATATATACCGTATAGACCTAAATGTACCCTGAAAGAGTCAGGGGTCAATGCTTTTCCTATTGAATAAATACAAGTCACTCCAATGTGACTCCAATAAGCCCAAAACACAAACCTATCTTTTTTTTTCTAGTTTTAAATGGTTGACCCAGTTCAAGTTGGTATTTACAATAAACATTTGCAGTGTGCTACTTTCTAATGGAGTCGCTTTTTATCTTGTGCGTCCACCAGATTATGAAGTCGTAACACATCTCCAAAACAAAAGTCTTGCTTTGCTTTTATGCAATGCTTTATAAATCGGCCTAACACGTTCTTGCGCCCACCACTGGCACATATTGCCCTGCTGTGTGGTTGAAAATGCAGTCCGTCCTCTCTATTAATTGACAGTTTTTCTTACTCTTCCTGACAATGAGCCATGTTTGGAAAGTGTGAAAGAAAAGTGAAAGGCTGTGGGGGTGCGATGTAGGAGGGCCCTTGGCCATCAGACCTCCCTGAGATTAGCAGGGGTTATCAACAGATGGCGGGCGGCAGGCCTCTGCAGAGAGGGCGGGGGTCACTGGGTTGTTAAAGAAAGGTGAGATAAAGTGCTGAAAAGGGTGTACACTAGGAAGCTTTTTTTTAATGCTCACAACATCAAGTTGACGGAAGTGTTTACCTCTTCTGCTTTCTATTGTTAGGTCAGCAGAACTACTGTATACTTATAGAAAAAAGTGAAATTTTTTGTCTTTTTTAAATTGTTCATTTCCTTTTTCATGAGAGGACTTCATTTACCTTTGCTGTAATGTTGACCAATCAGATGGAGGGCCCCTTTGGCTCACTGCTCGAGTTACCTTTGACCTAGTTTAGGAAGCACTGCCTCAGGGCCCGGTTCATGCTCACAATTGCAGCTAAACTGATTTTGTTCAACTATATTGTCTTTGCACTGGGCAGACTTACGTTTTCTCAGATGAAGTACATAAAAGATATTTTCCATCCCACTAAGGACTTACTGTTCCATATTCTTACTCCTCTCCACCCAGTTGTTCTTGGCACATTTAGTTCACGTGTATCACGTTCTCATTGTATCTAACTATATGTTTGACTTGGCAAATGGTGCAAGTTGGAACAAATCTTGCAGCAGAATGTGCAACGCGCATAGCAGAGGGAGGGCCTGTTCTATATGTGAATTGCATAACCACCACTGGACCCAGAGCGGATTACATAAGGTCTGCCACGTAAACTCTGGCGGGCCACTGCCTTTTCACACATACATGTAGCAGATTAGTACATTCTGTTAGCTTTTTAGCACTGACATTTACTGTTGTTTTGTAAAACAAGTCAGCCATGCTACTTCGAACATCTAATTGCATTCGTTAGCACGCCTGTCATGTTCTTATTTGTTCTTTCCCATTTTCGTAGAAAAACCCAGGGAAAGTGTCACCCAGCGGCCCCAACAACAGCCCGTTATCCGCACCATTAGGCCCATTTGCTCCGAGTTAAATATGTGAATGTTTCCCTTCATTAGTTTCACTGTTTAACATTCTGATCAGGGCTCGGCCATCACCTCTGCTTCATCAGGGGTCCCCCTCATTAACCCTTGGAGGCACAACTCGTCTGTTTTTCTACCATTTCAAAATCCAATGCCAATGCTCAAAGGAACAGACCTTATATTCTCTCGATCCTTGTGTGAAACACTATCTAGTCTCTGAACGCCCATTGTTTCAAGAAATGATTTGACTGCTTTGTTCAGAGAGGTGAGCTTGGCTGAAAACCAGAGGAACAAGTGTTTGGTTTAAATACTTCAAGCTCTCAATTCTCATCAGTGCTTAATTACTGCACTGACAGCCAGTCTGTTTCCTCTGTCTTGTGCAATTACAGGCAGTTCAAACTCCTGCTGGTCTTAAGGACCTGAGACAAATCTTGTTGTAATGGACGGCCTGTTCTCCAGTAAATGGGACTCTACTATAGTGTTGTCGCCATATTCAAACTCGATTTAGATGTTAAGGAATGTACTGGATTCTTGAAAACAATTTCAAAACCACAATGACTATTATGGTAATAAATGCTAATTTTTAGGTCACGGTAAAGATTTTACACAATAGACTTACTATTTAAAAGCAACATAATTGTACTTACTTTATTAAACCCTGTCGTCGTCTTTCAGATCTGATAAAGCTCCAGATCATTCTAAAACTGTTCAGGAAAGGACACATTTTCTCCTGTTTTAAGTGATTTTCCTTTAGTAGGCGTATCGGCACTTGCTCAAATGTGTATGTAGTTTTAGTATTACTCAGGATCTGATTTTCAGTACTCATGACAAACTACTGCTACTATTCACAAATGGAGATGAAAGTGGAAGCTAACAACCAATTTTGTTTAAGTTACATTATCAGCAAATCAAATCCTAGACCACCTCCAAATCCACTCACCAGCCAGGTCTGTGCTCATTGTTTGTTGGGCATTAAAAGTTTTTACTATAGTTATTTAACTTTTTGCTTTGATTGCAGTTTTAACCACTTTGTACAGAACACAAGACCACAACACATGGCGCTCTGAATACAATCGCTTCCTTGTTTTATTGGTGCACGCAACCGAGCCGAGAGAAACAGTCTATTTTTGGCAACATCTTTCTTTGCATTAAATTGGTCGGATCATAAAAGTTGTTTGTCATAGTCATATTTATTCTATCATACCCTCAGGACAATACCGTGGAGGTTACTTTAGTGCATTGGCTGAGAGTAACCTCCCACCGCTGCTTCTGGCTCGAATTATTTGACTAGCTCACCAACCACATTGTTCAGCGCGCAGGCCAAACTCCTCTGCTGATTGGCCAGAGCAAGCAACAGTCTCCAGGCTTTGAGTTTCAGTTTGCAAGGGACGTTTTGTTCCTTTTAGCGATGGCCTGGTTGACAACTCGCCGCCTTTTTAAACAAAAAATATATACCACAGCTAAAAACTGTCACAACAGCTTTTATAGGTGCGCTGAGACTTTAGTTGAGTTGATGACTTTATCGTTACTGGGAAGAACTTTATGGAGTATACACAGTTTATGGTACAAAAGTCGAGTTTATTGCACTAAAACTAAATTGTTTGAGGATTAGTTTCAGTATATAATATATTATATATATATTTTAGTAGTAAAAAAACAAAACAATTATTCTTGCCGAGTCTTGGGGGTGGGGGGAATGAGTGAAGAAAAAATATCAAATTGGATGTTGATGCAAGTTAGATTCTTATCATGATTCACTGCCAGTAATGGTCTATTTTTAGATCTATCTTTTCTTCAGAGTCCAGGCTTGTTTTAATTGCATTACTTAAACCAGATTGACATTCCTGGACCAATGCAGCGGACCCCCTCTCCTGCTCTCCTCTTTGTCCCATCTCTGAATGACTGACATAAACTGTGTATTATGATTACCTTTTCAGTCTTTATTGGTCTGGATGTAAGCCAAGGAGCTTTAGTTGTGGTTTACACTCCTGGATTGCAGCGTGTGACTTGCATGTGGGTTAGAAAAACAAAGGCTGGAGACCTTGAAGGGCACTCTCTTTTAGAAAAGTGTTTTTGGGTAGAATTTCTATTTTAAAAACACTAGTCAATCCAGGCAAATTCCTACACTGTTTTTCAACACTGCTGGTCTGAAAACGTACTAATAAATGAACGTTAACTCTTTGTTTTGTAGGTTTAGTTTTATAAGGCTCCATTCACTATTTCCCCCCTAAATGACATTCAAGTTAAACAAGACCACTTCCTCATTTATGATTTGTCTTGTTAATTATTCAATATGTTTGTGCACGATGAACCTTGACCCCTGCGCAGTACTCCATTCCTAACATATTTATGGCTCGTCCTTGCCGTTTTTAAAGCTAAACCAATTCTGAGAGCAGCTGTCTTGTAAAACTTTCACATGGATTGTGGTTTAAACAGTTGCGTTTGTGAGAAGCAGCCGTGTCATTTCATGTCCTCTGCGTCTCCATGAACTCCAGTAACCTCTGTCAGCACTAACCTATTCCACTCCACTCTCTAATAAGTATTTTCTTTCACAAACAGAGACTGGAATTATGCCCAGAGTCTGAGTAATGAGTAACTGTCAAGCTACTACAAGATACACAAGTCATTAGTCAAGTTAGAATTTAAGATGGAACCTCAACATTTCATTTAAAAAGTGCCTATTAAAAAGATATTTCAATACATAGATATTTATTGTTATGTAATCTTTCATTGTTTATTAAAAAAAGTCTACTGCCACACGCTGTGAAAAATGTACGAGGTTGTCTCAGGAAAGTATTATGAAATCAATGCTCGGAAGCTGTGGATTTGCACTGGCAACTCCAGACTGAAGATGACATGGACGGAGACGGATGAATAACTCTGGCGATGCTTAATTAAATGCTCGTCAATTAGTAAACGGGAGTAACCCCAGGCACCTGCACTACAGTAACCCTCCTCGTTTGACCTGTAGTAACCTGGCATTTGAGTCAGCCCTATTGTTTGCGTCAGGCAGGTATCTAACCAGCTCGGCCGCATCACATGACTCCTGCTGGGCCCGACACAATGAAGCGCCCTGTTTGTGTGTGCTTGTTCATCGGAGGGAACGGGGATGTTAACGCTGTATCAAAGCACTGTTTGTTATGCCTGGGGCCAGTCAGTTGTTATGGTCCAAAGCTTTGTTGGGGTGGAGATCGTGTGCATCGCAGCTGCACATTTCTGCTTCTGTTGATGGTTTTTTGAGTGTGCGTTGAGGGAGGAATGTCTTGTTGTTGGACAGTTACTCTTCTTACAGTATGATGTGTGGTGTGTGTCACCACCAGGTGTGGCCCTTTCCCAACAGGGTCTGACACCCAATCCTACGAGGAGCATCACGTCATCTGTGGATGGCTCTTGTGTCCTCTTTGTTCCCAGAGACTCCCAAGAAGAAAAAAACTGCAGGAGGCATTTTTAACAGGAAGATTTACACTAACTATAAGTTAGATTGTCCACATACAAACGGTTACAGAATCTCTGCTTAGCCATTGTAATGTCCAATTAGGATTGCATTACTTTTACAGTGCTAAAATGATGGTTGCTTCAAGGGCGTTGTTATAAGGAAACGACAGCCAAGATTAAGCCTGGCACATCAGGGTGCGGCAAGTCAATGTATTCAGTTAAAATCCAGGCTGGAGCCTTTTGGGCTGTACCAAAAACACAGTATGAAATCTTATCTGACTGTTGTTGTGGTTGGAGGAAAAACCGAGCAAACACATGGGACAGTAGAACGCTGTTGAACAGGTTTGTGGCTGCATTAACAAGTAGCTCTTCAATCTTCTTAAGGTTAGTGGGGCAGAGGTCGTCCCACGGGAGGATCTGTGAGGTTACTACAGTTCATCTGTGTTTGGGATGTAAAGGAGGGTGGGGGTGTTGTTTACTCTCATCTTCTGCTAAAGACAACATCCTTTCATCTTTGGGAAGAACAAAGAAGAGAACATTTTGTAGTTTATAGACTTCACAATAGAAAACTTAAATTCCGGCACAAATAAAGTGTATTACGTTATGAAAAAAAATATTATTCTGAATCTTCTATATTTAGGCTTTGTTCTTTGGGAAGAAAATATGTTTTTAGTTTTAAAACTTTGTGTGTAACGATTTCCACATTGATTTAGCATAGGGTTTAAAGCAGATGCCCTTTCTGACGCGGTCCTTCCCCGGTCTGGTCACAGCAGCTTGTAACGTGACTGGATTAGAATTGTGATTGTCAATTGTAATGTTCTTTGGAAAACAATGGCAAACCATGTGTTTTGAAGGAGGCTTGGAGTGAGTTGAGATATTGGCGTGAAATGTGAGTTTAAGGTCCCTTTTTACAGAGAAATACTGTTTCCTGGTACGTTTCTGTGAATATTTGTAATGGTGTGATCGTGTGATCTTCAGTGTGGTCAGATATGGGGTTGAGCTAGTACTTTTAATAGTTTTAGTTTTGAGTCCTTGTTTGTCTCAGTCTTCTTTAGTCAACTATTGCCTTAAATGTGTCAGGAAATGTATGTTTTTCATCCAAATGTGTTATTGTAGTTGTAGCAGCATCTGTTCTATTATATAAAACAATCTGCGCTGGGGGTGACTGACTTTCTGTACAGGCTTATTTTAGTCTTTATATTTCTGTGGTTTCTGGTCCTGACCATCTTTGTCCTGTGTTCCTAGGAACCTCTTCTTTATGCACGTGAAGGAGGACCTCCACAACGGTCACCTGCGGATGGGCTCGGATCAGGCGGTGGAGCTGAGTGCGCTGCTGGCTCAGGCAGAGTTTGGGGACTACAACCAGAACACTGCCCAGTACTGGTACTCCGAGTTGTGTGGAGAGGAGCCCGGCCCCAATACTATTGACAGGTACAGTCTACGAGGAAATGACATTCTCTAACTTCACACATAAAAAGTTCAGCGATTCAACCATGCAAAGGCTACATTTACTTAATAGCAATAGTTATAATTGTAATGGTGGTAGTTGGATCTCTGAACTAAGGTGATTGTGTTTAATGGAGTCTTATCAGTATCAAATAAAACGTCGCCATTGTGTAACACTTGTACTACTTCCACAAAGATACCACTGCACAGTCTATCTGACACTATTGTCTTGGTAAGTCTTATGTAATGGTCCTGTTATTACATTATCAGCGTGACCTGCTGACCCGTTATGTCAGCTTTGTTCTCCCTGGAGTCATTAGTCAAGTCTAAAGATGAACTCATAAGTTAATAAAAGCTCTAAGATTACAGGCCAAGTAGAAAGATGAACTTCCATAATGAGCAGTACTTGTTTCAAACCCCTGCAGAGGAAGCTGGTGCCTCGTGTCTCTTTTTATTCACATCATTATATGTGTAAACAAATGTGCCTTTTGTAATGAGTGCAGTATTTAATTGGAGCCATTATTGCACCGCAGTCTCAGCTCCACCTTTACATGCTGGGAACTGGTCCAAGCTTTACAGACTTCCTTCTCTACTTGTTTTGCAATGTGCACATTGTGCAACCAACAGACTCCCACAAAGCCTGTTCAGTACATACAGATAAATCATTTGACACACAACAATATTCGCATTATGGTAACTTTACATTGATAGTTAAAACACAATGCTAAGCTTGTATTGTATTTCTGGATTTAAAATGAAAAAGTAACTTTGAATGTAACCCAAGTCAAACCTTTGTTTCTACAGTATTGTGGCTCGACACAAAGGCCTGGAGGAGATGAGCCAGGCGTCAGTGGAGTACCAGGCACTGCAGCTCATTTCCTCTCTGGAGCACTATGGGGTGGAGTGGCACTGGGCCAGGGACGCCAATGGACAGAGGATGGCCATTGGCGTGGGACCTGAGGGCATCGCCATCTGCAAAGAAGACTTCACCTTAGAGAACAGGTAGAGCACCCGTTTGTCAATAGTCTTGATGAACTCCAAAATTGTTCAAAAAAAATTGTAGTCCTGGCTCAAAAAAATAATAATTTATTATACATTGTGCATTCTATAAATGTTTTATTGAGGTTTAATGTATAAATAAAATGTGACTCTCCTTCTCCACCTAGAATAAGCTACCCCCTCATCCAGATTGCCACACAATCAGGAAAAAGTGTGTATCTGACGGTCACCAAGGATACCAGTGAAAGCATGGTGCTCCTGTTCAAACTGATCAGCAACAGAGCGGCCAGTGGACTCTACAGGGCCATCACAGAGACTCATGCCTTTTACAGGTGAGGCCAGCGCTCATGTAACTACTTATCTTCTGATTGACTAGTGTGCCCTGTATGAGACCACAGTACAGTGCAGTACAGTAAATGATGAACTCTTTTAGAAGTAGGTTAACAGAAATGTTCTTCTATTTCATGACAGAAAGTAGGCAAGGAACAAAACATGTCCATAACCTGAATGCTCTGAAAAATAAAGTGATACATTTTAGTTGGACCAATTCAAAAGGCTGACCTATGAATTTGTCTGACAATGGCACGGAGTACAAAGGACACGCTGGCCTTTTGTTTTAAGTCTTTTAGCTGGCAGTTTGCAGATTTTTATTTTCTGATGAGCAAAGCAATATATTTTTTTTATTTAACATCTTGAAGGAAGAGCCCATGCTTAACAATAAAACAATCTTGATCTTTTATGAAATGTCTTTTCTTCAGGTGTGACACCGTAACCAGCGCTGTCATGATGCAGTACAGCAGAGACTTTAAGGGACATCTTGCCTCTCTTTTCCTGAATGAAAACATCAACTTGGGCAAGAAATACGTTTTTGACATCCGCCGCACTGCCAAGGAAGTGTACGACCACGCCCGGCGGACACTGTACAACTCGGGCATGGTGGATTTGGTGCCCCGTAACAACAGTGGGGAGCGCTCGTCGCCCTCACGATCCCCGACCCGGGACAACCAGCTGGAGGAGGGGCTGGACTGTGGCAGCTGCCAGCAGAGCCGTGAGCTCCAGGAGAGGCTGCAGAAGCTACGAGAGGCCCTGCTCTGCATGCTCTGTTGTGAGGAGGAGATCGACGCCGCTTTCTGCCCCTGTGGACATATGGTGTGCTGCCAGACCTGTGCCAGCCAGCTTCAGGTGAGCCCAGTCAAGATGATCAGAAGAATTATTTTAGCCAAATCTTAACAAGCTGTTCTGAATTCAATAGTCATTTCTTTATTAATCAAAGCTGCAGATGTTTTGCACTACTCATCAGCTCGTTAAACAGCACCCAGAGCTCTGCTGAAGTTCGGCCTCACTGGCCTCTTAATCAGCTAAATGTCCCTCTTTGAACAGATGGTGCAAGTGTTAAAGGATTATGGCAGCCTGTGGATCCTGCTCCATTACCAAATAGAAAACGTGACTTGGCTAATCGTTGCTAATAAAGTAGTGTCATTAAAGTTTGGGGAAACATTTTGATTTAGGTTTTGTTCTCTGACCTTCACTCATCATGTCAGCAGAGAATAATTATCTGCTGTGTCCGGCAGCACTTTTCAAAACAATGTGATTGGAGGCCAAGTGACTAAACAACAGTTCTTTTCCCTTTCAGCTCAGGTTTAGTGTGTCCTATGATTAAAATGGCTGTTGTCTGTGTCCACAGCTGTGTCCTGTGTGCCGGTCAGACGTGGAGCATGTGCAGCATGTGTACCTGCCCACGTGCACCAGTCTGCTCAGCCTCACTCTGACAGACAACCACCAACACCGCAGCAACATCCCAGCTCCGATCTGCAGAGACATGGACTCTCCTCAAAGCTGCCCCGACTATGAACACAAGATCTTCCACATGTGAAGATCCCCCCCCCCCCATTACAGTGACTCCACCACTCTTTAAACTCCTATGTGCTTGTTTGAACATCTGTTCAAAATGTTGTCAAATCGGTTGCATACACTTCCCTGCTGCAGTTAGATTTTAAATGAGTCTCTTATTTTTTTTTGTTAAATTATTGTATCAGTTGACCTGATCAGGTTTTGTTTTGCTCTATATCAGGCTCATGGCCACACAACTCCTATATTTTATACTGTACATATCCTTTATCACTTTTAAGCTGCCATTTTAAAGCTCGTCAGAACTGCATTTTACTGTGTCTAGTGAGATACTTTTTATATTTAATTACGTGTTATCTTGTTCCACATTTCCATGCCAATGAGGGGGTATTCAAAGGGAGGCAGCTCTGCCTGTGTGGTGCACGGCATACTAATGACACTCACTGAAATATGGTCCCAGTGCTGTGACCCTGAGGTCTCAAATGGTCTTTGTACCGATACAACTGTGACCATAAAGCCAAACCAGTATGTGGCTCACACTTCAGATCATAGATTCAACATTTTGTCAGGCTCATGCCAACAAAGTTAGAAATGAGTGAACATGATTTTTGGATGTAATGCAGGGGCTATCTTTTTTGTCAAAATCCAGTTAATCCTCTCTGGGGCGTACTCGAGTTGTTTGGATGATTGAAAGGGTACTGGGAGATCTATCTGTGCAATACTGCTTTTGAAAAGCTTTTCATTTTGTTTTAATTTCAAAAACTATATTTAAAAAAAAACGACAATGTCACTTTATCAAGGACGGTTTTCTTGTGTCTGTAGGAGTTGGCCTTAATGTAGCAGTAATGCCGTGTCTATCCTAAACTTCTGCAGACTTTGTGTGAAAAGGAAAACTCTTGTGACTCGGTCACTGCAGGGGAACTTTAGGAAATGTTATCACTTTGTAAGTAGCAATTTGTTTCTGTTTTCTGAAGCAAAAGCCACTATGCTCTGTCAACGCGAGTAACTTAGAAATGAATTCTTTTGTATTTTAACAAAGGAGAAAGTATTAATAAAGTTGGTTTCTTTTTTAAATGCGGTCTTGCGTCTTTTTACTCTGCACATGCACACGGGTAAATAATGTCACTTTAGCTGTTGGGTTTTTAAACTAATTGAAGCTGCTCTCAGGGTGAATTTGACTGTGAAAGGTCAACATGTGTCATTGAGGGTCTGGAGTGAGGAGCACTGGAGTGAGCACAGTCTGAGGCCTTAAGAGCATGTGTCATTGAGGGTCTGGAGTGAGGAGCACAGTCTGAGGCCTTAAGAGCATGTGTCATTGAGGGTCTGGAGTGAGGAGCACAGTCTGAGGCCTTAAGAGCATGTGTCATTGAGGGTCTGGAGTGAGGAGCACAGTCTGAGGCCTTAAGAGCATGTGTCATTGAGGGTCTGGAGTGAGGAGCACAGTCTGAGGCCTTAAGAGCATGTGTCAATGAGGGTCTGGAGTGAGGAGCACAGTCTGAGGCCTTAAGAGCATGTGTCATTGAGGGTCTGGAGTGAGGAGCACAGTCTGAGGCCTTAAGAGCATGTGTCATTGAGGGTCTGGAGTGAGGAGCACAGTCTGAGGCCTTAAGAGCATGTGTCATTGAGGGTCTGGAGTGAGGAGCACAGTCTGAGGCCTTAAGAGCATGTGTCATTGAGGGTCTGGAGTGAGGAGCACAGTCTGAGGCCTTAAGAGCATGTGTCAGCTGATGAGGACTGACAGGCTCCACTGGCCTGTGATTAGAGGCTAAATCGAGGGCTATTGATGAGTCTGGTTCCTGTCTCCAGTCTTCTTGATAGATTTAACTTACTCAAAGGACATGGAGAGAGTTGTTTTCAAGTCGCCCATGCGGAACATGGAGGACTCAGTCAAACCATACAGTTAAAGTTTAACAACTGAATCAAAAGGGGTATAAAACTGGACAAAGTACAGCCACGTAGCAGGCCATTAAAAGTTTTAAGAGATTACTTATCGTCAATTTTTAGGTATGTGACTTGCTGTCCAACATTTACAAGAATACCATGCAGGTTACTATAGCAGCCTCATAAAAAAGACAAAAAGATGGCGTTTAATATGCCAATAAAGATAGACTCCAAATACAAGAGCGGCTTTTGGAAAACATCAGAAGAAAGAAACTATTGTTTGACTGAGAACAAATCTTAAGTTTCACATTTTATTATATACTTAACTGTTGCATTTGGATATTATTATTCAGTGAATGGAAATGTCATTTTTTGGATTGCCTTGGTGTTAAACTGCGGTGTTGTATTCTTCACACCTCTGAAACATGTTCTGCACATAACTCATACTGGTACTTTTATGTCACTAAACACACAAAAGATTTAGATCATTATTAATGAAAAACTTTACTCTATAACCATTCATACGATGGAATTGAATTGTAAAATGCTATGGCAACAGTGCTATTTTTTCATCACCTTAAACCCATTAATATGAAGCATAATAATGTGACAATTTATTATCTCTTCATTATGAGTTGGATTTATTTTAGTTAGAAACAGTTGAGATTTAAGGTTAGATGTTAATTTGATGCCTGGACCAACAGGACAGAGCTCTTATGGGATGTTTCCAGTCTGCAGTGGTTAGGAACCATCAGCAGCACTATAATAAACATGTGGTTCATCTTGTGCATGATCATTGTTTCCTTTGAATTGTGTTTGACTTAGAGCTCTGAAGTAGCTTGTTTAAAGCCTTTTTGACCCTTGTCATCGCCCTCTTACTGTAAAGTATGTCACTTGCTGTGTAAATTCAGAAACTTAAAGTAGGTCTGAATCCCTAATGTAAGAGAGTCGCTGCTCTTCATCACCTGTCATAGAGAAAAACAAGTAGAATTTGTAAGAAGCATCGTTTTAAGCCATGCCAAGGTCTAAACATCAAAGATTTAAACCAGTTTTGCCCGCCCATTGCCATGCAGCGCACATCTGCTGGTTTCTATGACAGAAGGACGATTTCCCCCTGAGCAAACGTTAGTGGCACCTAGATCTGCCCTATTTCTGTTCCCAGCTTTATACCAGGCTTTTATTTGCTTTGTCCCTGGAAGTTTTGGACCAGTGTAAACAGGCTACACAATGTGGAGAACATCTCAACTATTTGAGCTGTGTCATCACCCAGCACCCAAACACATGGCTGCTGGGTCATGTGCACAATGTAAAGTTTAACATTTGAATCATCAAATCAAGCAATGTTGTTGCACTGTTGCAGACTGTGAAGAAGAAAACAATCGATGTTGGTTATTATTTTCACAGCAAGAGCCACAAGCATTTCTTTCCTTATAAATACCAAGCTTGAATAATGGGGATGAAGGTCTTGCAGTGGACTCTATGATATTTGTCACATTATAAGATAAGATAAGATAAGATAATCCTTTATTGTCCACACATGGGGAAATTTCATTGTTGCAACGCAGGTAGATACAGAGGAAAATAACAGATAACTTATAGGAAGTTTGAAAAACACTTTCAATAGAAGAACTCTTATAAACAAAACTCTTATAGATGTGGGACTAGCAAATAGGGCACCCCCCGAAATGTATTTTATTTCATGTTATAATTGATTTAATATCATTTTTGTTTGTTTTAGAAAGACAGACTGTTCAATTCGCTGATTTGCATTAGTGTAGTTCCTATGCCACACCACAAGGGGAGCTCTATTATCTCAGTATCTGGGGCGTCTGCTCAAAGTAAAACTGTTTCCTGTAACAACAGAGCGCATGACATGGACATTGACAAATGTTTGTCTTTGTTACAGGTAAAGTGGTAAAACAAATGTTTATATGGGAACTGTGAACATGAATAAGGCAATAGAGGGACAGTTTAGGCCGAAATTGTCTGTAAGATTATGAAGTTGAAGCCTGGTTGTTGTTTTATTGTAACTTTGTGCTATGCTAACATAAGTATGCTAAAATGCAAATCAAAACAAAGGGGATCACCAGGAGAGTTAAGAATGACACTTTTGCTTAATCTAAAAACGTTCTAAGAGAACAAAGACACATGTCTGTCACAAATTTGTTTATGTATATGATATTTTGTTACTTTATGATTATTTTGAGCTATTGTACATTATAAAAGTAAAACTGTTTCCTGTAACAACAGAGAGCATGACATGGACATTGACAAATGTTTGTCTTTGTTACAGGTAGAAATAAATAACAATGAAAATACACTTTGAGCCTCATATTTGAAATGTGCAACAAAATCTGGTGTCAGAAGTGGGATGAGCGGTGCAGCAAGAAACAGAAATGCCCAGAGATGGAGTTCGAACAACTACAAGACCAGCTCAGTGAAGTCTTGGTGCAACTGAACTGTGAGCAACTCCTGGAAGTATGCGTGCACGGTAAAATCTCAACTGAAAACCTGAAAAAGAAGCACACGCTGATCAGAGCCATAAGTGAAGTAGTTGATAAAGCTACGGAAGATGAGGAAGAAGAAGTGGCACGTGAGTTTCTAACCCGCTTGATAACATTTGCAAATGGTCTGAAAGGAAGAACTGACACAACTAAGTCTGGTAAAGAAAATCCCAGTCCAGAGGCAGCAATGTTGGCCGGTCTGAAAGAACAATATGCCGCTCTCCAAGTTAACTTCCAGACAGCAACACAAAAACTGGTGGAAGAAATGGCAAAACTCACAACTAGTGCCACTAAACATGAACAAAAGCCATCTTTTGTCCCCAGGTCAGCTACTCCACCGCCAACTCAGCTACCTGAGTTTATCATACGCAGAGAATTCAAAATTAATGGTCAAATTGGAGAAAGAGGACAAAAGGATAAATTATCATACTCCAATCTCATTCATCAGATCGGGACGGAGAAAAGGGCACAGTGAAGCCGAAATAGTGGAAGCTGTGATCAGAGCTGTTAGCCCAGGCCTGACTCTCCGTGATATGTTAGAGATCAAAACAGACTTGACACTATCTCAACTCCGAACTATCCTTAAAGGACACTACAAAGAGGATAGCTCAACTGATCTCTACCACAGACTGATTAACATCACCCAAGAACACAATGAGTCCCCACAGAACTTTTTGTTTAGAGCAATAGAGTTAAAGGAGCGTCTCTTTGCTTCATCAAGAGAGCCAGGGGCAGAAGAACAGTACAGTGCTGAGCTAATACAAAAAAGGTTTCTGCGAGCTGTGGGTACAGGACTCATAAATGATAATATCAAATACCAAATAAAAAGCTACCTTGATGATGCTGAGGTTACTGATGATGTTCTGATTGCAAAGATTAATGAAGCAGCAAGCCTAGAGTGGGAGAGGCAACAGACGTTTCGAAAACACAGCAAGGAAACAAGGATCAGGGAAATAAAAGCAGAACCTCAGACATCGAAAGGAGCAGAGATGAATGCTGTTGGAGGCCTGCTGTGCCGCAAAAGACTAAAACACTGCCTACAGTGTCTCATAGAGAATCTGAACTGCTGGACGTTATAAGCAAACTTAAAGGGGAAATAGCTGAAATAAAAAGTGCCATTGTCGAATCAAAAAGATATTCCCCCCAACCACGCATAAACAAGAAAAGAGGCTGTAAGAAGTGCCAAGAGCGTGACCAGGAGGAACAGTGTGATCATTGCTTTAAATGTGGACAGAGTGGTCACCTTTCCAGAGGATGTAGGGCCCGAAGAAAGCCCATGGACCGAACTGAGCCAATAGATCTCTCAGCTAGCATGGTACAAACGCTTCCACTGGTTCCACAGTCAAAACAAAAAGAGCAAAGTGATATGCACAAACTCATTACAGACAGTATTCAGTATCTTGAAACAAAAGGAGCAGCTGACCTTGAAGAAAAAGAAAGAGCAGTAGTGAGCATCAATCTCCTCTCACCAGAACGAAGAGCCCAGCTCCTCCACCTGATTGGTAAGAAACACATGATCATCTGCAGGTTTGATGGACTTGAAACAAAGGCATTGTGGGACACAGGCTCACAAGTCTGTCTCATCAACGAGAAATGGAGACAGCAGAATATCCCGCATACAAAAGTGAGAAGTCTGTCAGAAATCCTGGGCCATAGCATATTGGACGGAAGGGCAGTGAATCAAACGCCAATTCCTTTTCATGGGTGGGTTGAGGTGAAGTTTGAGCTTCCTACTTCTGAGGTCACACAGATGGAGCTGCTCGTGCCAGTGCTGGTAACAGGTCAAGAGGAAATTGCAGAGGATCCCATCATTGGTTTCAATGTAATCGAGTACCTGCTGGATAGGGGCATATATCCACCACGTGCCATGACAGATGCTATCAGTGCAGCTTTCTCCTTTGACTGCAAGAAAACTGAAGTGTTTTTGAAAGTGATGAGAAATAAAGAGAAAGGGCTAAGAGAAGGCATGGTGAAAACAGGAAAAGAACTGATTACCATTCCTGCAGGCAAAACAAAGACTGTCCGGTGTAATGTGAGAACCAGTCCCCTTCCAGAACAACAAGATGTCCTGTTTGAGCCAAGTTCTCCTTTGCATCTACCAGAGGGCTTGGGGGTTCAAGAGAGTGTGGTGCGACTACAACGAGGGACGTGGTCTAGTGTCACCCTGCCAATCACAAATGGCACGGCTCATGACATCTTCCTGCCTCCATGAACCACACTAGGACAAACTCAAGCGGTGAAGACAATATACCCAGCTAACACAAAAACAGCGGAAATGATGCAACCGGAGGTAATGACGCAAACTATTGAACAGACTGTAGAACAACCAAGTAGGATTAACGAACAAGACAACAGTTTATGGGATCCGCCAGTTCCCCTGGATCATCTTGGCCCCGCACAACAGCTCAGAGTGAGACAAGTGCTGAGAGAAATGAGCAATGTCTTTGCTCGGAATGACATGGATGTGGGAACCATACCATCCCTGCAGCTTAAGATCCGCCTCAGTGACCCTACACCGTTACGACACACCTATATTTCTATACCAAAACCGCTCCATAAAGAAGTCAAAGAGTACCTTGAGGACCTCTTGAACAGAGGCTGGATCACCAAGTCCAAATCGCCTTACTCCAGTCCAATTGTATGCGTGAGGAAAAAGGACGGCAGCCTCCGCCTGTGCTGTGATTACAGAGGGTTGAACCGAAAGTCTATCCCGGACCGACATCCCATTCCGCGGATCCAAGACATGCTTAATACGTTGACAGGGAGTTCCTGGTTTTCGGTGTTGGACCAAGGAAAGGCCTATCACCAGGGCTTTCTAGAGGAATCAAGTCGTCCGTTCACAGCATTCATCACTCCATGGGGATTATATGAGTGGGTGAGAATACCTTTTGGCTTATCATCTGCCCCAGCTGAGTTCCAGAGGTCAATGGAGGAGTGTCTGTTGGGGCTACGAGACGAGATTTGCTTGCCTTACCTGGACGACAACCTGGTCCACTCCAAAACGTTTAATGATCATCTTAATGATCTGAAGAGTGTCCTGCAGCGCTATGAGACTCATGGAGTGAAACTTACACCCAAGAAATGTGAGCTCTTTAAGAATCAGGTGCGATTTCTGGGCAGGCTAGTCACTAACGATGGATATACAATGGACCCTGCAGACATTGCCCCTGTTCAGGCACTCAAGGAGAAGAAACCGACAACAATCGGTGAAGTAAGGAAACTGCTGGGATTTGTCTCCTATTACAGAAGCTATATTCCTAACTTCTCACGCATAGCCACCCCTCTTTATAACCTCTTGACAAAAGACAATGCCTCAAAAGAAAAAAACAGCTCAAAAGAAGACAAGAAAGATAAAGATGGTAAAAAGTGGTCAGCTCCCAGCATCTTACCCTGTTGTGTGGACAACTGAACATGAACAAGTTCTGAATAAGCTCATCGATTTCCTGTCACAGCCGCCAATCCTGGGATACCCTGATTTTGAACAGCCATTCATCTTACACTGTGATGCATCCCAGGAGGGTTTAGGAGCAGTGCTTTACCAGAACCAGCAAGGGAAGTTGCGTGTTATTGCATACGGGTCCAGAACTCTAACTGCCCCAGAGAAGAACTACCATCTTCCAGTTCATGATCAAGTATCGTCCTGGAAGAGCTAATCGTGATGCAGATGGCTTATCACGCATGCCGCTGGACATGGAAAGATACATGGAAAGTTGCACACAGACAGTGGCACATGAAGTGATGCACAGCGTGACACAGGCTCTGTCTGTCAATGCAGAAAGTACTGACCCCTGGCTGTGTCCATTCACGATCTCTTCTGCAATAGCTGATCAGGAAGTAGAACAAATGACGATGTCAGTTCAAGGACTGTCCCGAACTGCTCTCACAGCACAGTGTAATGATCCTATCATTGGACAGGTGTTGAAATATGTCTCCTCAAATTACTGGCCGAAAGGTGTGAAACAGACTCAAAACACGGATGTAGCTGCCCTAGCTCGAGAAAAGCAAAAACTCCACATCAATGAAGACGGGCTACTGTACCGAAGAACAGCAAACCGGTCCCAGCTGGTTCTGCCCAAGAAATACCATGAACTCGTCTACAAAGAGCTGCATGAGGAGATGGGACACCTTGGAGTGGAGAGAGTCTTAAACCTGATCCGAGACCGCTTCTACTGGCCTCATATGCAGCGCAATGTTGAACACCACATAACACGAGTATGCAGCTGCCTCAAGAACAAACGCCCAAACAAACCAACCAGAGCTCCTCTCACAAGCATCACAACAACGCACCCATTTGAGCTTGTGTCAATCGATTTCCTCCATCTGGAAAAATGTAAGGGTGGATATGAGTATATCCTGGTTGTAATGGACCATTTCACTCGATTCGCTCAAGCGTATGCCTGTAGGGACAAATCTGCAAAAACTGCCGCTGAGAAACTCTATGGAGACTTCATGTTGAAATTTGGCTTTCCTACAAGACTCCATCATGATCAAGGGAGGGAGTTTCAAAACAAACTGTTCGCCAAGCTTGAGGAGTACAGCGGAGTGAAGGGGTCCAGGACTACACCTTATCACCCCCAGGGCAATGGCCAAGTGGAGGGGTTCAATAGGACACTGCTGAGCATGCTGCGGTGCCTGCCTGAGAGAGCGAAAGCAGACTGGAAAGTCTCTCTAGCAAAAGTGGTACATGCTTATAACTGCACCCGCAGTGAAGCCACAGGTTATGCACCGTATTTTCTCCTTTTTGGCCGCAACCCAAGACTTCCCATCGATTTGATGTTTGGACTCACTGTAAAAGACCAAAGTACATCTCACAGAGATTATGCAGAGAAATGGAGACACCGAATGAATGATGCTTACAGACTTGCCACAGAAACAGCCAACAAAGAAGGTGAACGTGGAAAAATGCAGTACGACAAGAAAACATATGGGGCAGATTTGAATCCTGGATCCAGAGTCTTGGTGAGAAATCTGAATGAAAGAGGCGGTCCGGGTAAATTGAGAGCGTTTTGGGAAGACCAAGTATACGTGGTGACTCAAAGGAAATATGAAGACAGTCCTGTATACGAGATACGGCCAGAAAGTGGAAAAGGACGGGTACGGATCATGCACAGAAACCTCCTGCTTCCTTGTGACTTCATGCCTGCGGAAAAAGTCAATTTGCCTTCACAGAAACAGAAGAAGAAGAGTGACAAACGGGCACAAAAACAGCAACCACAAGAAGAACACAGTTCAGATGAAGAGGATGAATGAAGAGGCATAAAAAGATTACAACTACAGAACGAGAGACCTGAGGAACACTATGAGCTGGCAGAGGAGATCACTATAGAAGACCAAGAGGTGGAAAGACACTCAAGTGCAGTAGAGGAAAATGAGCCACAGATGGACGAACAGGAGATGGATGTTGAAAGCCTGGACGAGGACAATGACACAAAGCAATGGGGAAGACCATCAGTCTCCTGAGTCTGCAGGCAGTGACCAAGAAGACCCCGGTCCATCTTCGATGCAGCATACAAAGTATCCTTTAAGATTGAGAAAACCAAGACTAATGTTTACTTACCATAGGTTGGGACAACCCACTTTGTCAGATAAATAAGTGTTTAGTTGAACTGTTCAATAGCAACTATTCAGGTTCATAAGTTTAAAGTTTCAGCTTTAATGTTATTATTATTGTATTGACATAGCTCTTAAGTACTATTTTAATTTATTTTTGATATATTTGGTTAATGGTAAAGCCTGACATTTTCTTATGATAGGAGGTTATTGCTATGTTAAGAAACCTTACTCAGAGAAAGTGCAGTGGACGGTTATAGTGCGCGATAACCTTTGCTGCGCACATATGACATCAACGGAGATACGTGTCATATGGTCTTCTTGAAGAAGTTATGCACCTTATAGACTGTGAACTCTGACTCCTACCTTGCTTTAACTTCAAACTTTGCAACGCATAAAAGAAACATATGGGCTGATAATGTCAGAATGTCGGGACGCCATTTAATTTTGGAGGGGAGAGTGTGGGACTAGCAAATAGGGCACCCCCCGAAATGTATTTTATTTCATGTTATAATTGATTTAATATCATTTTTGTTTGTTTTAGAAAGACAGACTGTGTTCAATTTGCTTTGATTTGCATTAGTGTAGTTCCTATGCCACACCACAAGGGGAGCTCTATTATCTCCGTATCTGGGGCGTCTGCTCAAAGTAAAACTGTTTCCTGTAACAACAGAGAGCATGACATGGACATTGACAAATGTTTGTCTTTGTTACAGGTAAAGTGGTAAAACAAATGTTTATATGAGAACTGTGAACATGAATAAGGCAATAGAGGGACAGTTTAGGCCGAAATTGTCTGTAAGATTATGAAGTTGAAGCCTGGTTGTTGTTTTATTGTAACTTTGTGCTATGCTAACATTAGTATGCTAAAATGCTAATCTAAACAAAGGGGATCACCAGGAGAGTTAAAAATGACACTTTTGCTTAATCTAAAAACGTTCTAAGAGAACAAAGACACATGTCTGTCACAAATTTGTTTATGTATATGATATTTTGTTATTTTATGATTATTTTGAGCTATTGTACATTGTAAAAGTAAAACTGTTTCCTGTAACAACAGAGAGCATGACATGGACATTGACAAATGTTTGTCTTTGTTACAGGTAGAAATAAATAACAATGAAAATACACTTTGAGGCTCACATTTGAAGTGTGCAACATAGACAAAACCTCCCATTTCCCAACAAGGGATGGAGGGGAAAAATAATAAAGTTAAAAATAAATAAATAAATAATAGATCCACTGCAAGACGTTGGCCTCATGGCAGAGCAATAGTTTGCCCCAGGTCAGCCTTGAAAAAGAGGTCTCGATCTCAGTGGGCTCTTTTCAGAAACGTCCACTAAAGGTCGTTTGCCCCTCTGAATTTAGCCTCTACCTGGAGAAAAGAGGGGAATAATGACATGTATGACGTCACACTTTCACTTTGACCTTTCACACTCTTGGAGCTACATCTGGGGCACAAAGGCTGAGTCTGGTTGTGATCCTCGGTCTGACCCATCGTGTCTGACCC
This sequence comes from Eucyclogobius newberryi, assembly GCF_026437365.1. NCBI lineage: Eukaryota > Metazoa > Chordata > Actinopteri > Gobiiformes > Gobiidae > Eucyclogobius > Eucyclogobius newberryi. The sequence continues at coordinate 19,973,750 of NW_027315790.1, read as the reverse complement.
GTGCACACAGTCCAGCCTCTTATCTGAGCTTTTATGGCGACTGTTATCTTTGGAACAGAGCGACGTGCACAGACTGGAGCAGCATGTGGTAACTTGCAGAAAAATGATGCGTTTTCAAACTTTTCCTGTAATTGCAATATAGTTTTATCATTTTGAATGCCTGGGTGCTATATCTTAAGATTCAAGAGGCCGCTGGAGTTGGTTTTAAAGGGGTTTAATGAGCTCTTATGGAAACAATGAGATCAAAGTTTATTCATCAAATGGAGCAATAGTTGCCAGGAGACCGCTCTGTTCATGTTCCTTATGTAAGCCGCCTCTGGTCCTTTTGTCTGTGCTGACATCTACTGGCACAAGTGTGTAGTGCATCACATACTCCTGAGAAATAGCCTACTACAGCCATAGGTCATCTTTTTTATTATTGTTATTCATTGTTTTTATTAAAGGGTCTTTTTAGGCCCTTTTGCAGGATGGATTGACTTTGAAATATGATGTATATCCATTATTTTTGCCTTTACACAAGTCTGTTTAGGGCAGCTTTCTCTCTCCCTCTCTTGTTGGTACAATGGATCCAGTTCATCCTCTTCTCTCCTGTGATGCCCGGTCCAACAGTAATGCCCGGACTGGACAGCAGGTGTGCTCTTTCACACTGCAGCAGAGGCACTGCAGCAGTGACAGCCTGGCGTGTGTGCCAGCCTGGACACTGCTGCTGCTGCTGCTGCTGCTGCTGCCACTCTGCTCCAGGAGACACGAGAGGAGGGAGAGAGGAGTCCAGGCCCAAATACAGTCATGGGGGCCGGGGCGAGGCAGGGCTCCCCTTTGGTATAAATACGCTGGCCGTCTGGAGGTTCGGGTTTGGTGGTTGTGGTTTGGGACCACTGACCACTTCTGCTGCTGTAGTGCTCAGGGGAGTTGCCTCTGCATCATCTTCAGCCTGGTCTTCATCCTTCCTCTGGAGCGCCAAGATGCCTCGTGTGGACGCGGATCTCAAACTGGACTTCAAAGATGTGCTCTTCAGACCCAAGAGGAGCAGCTTGAAGAGCCGCTCAGAGGTCAGAACTCCAACAGTACTTGGTTTAAACTAAAAAAGCTGATTCACCACAGCAGTCTGTGTGACACTGGAGGCGCTTCCGTCTCCTTTGAAGAGGGACGTGACTGACTAACCCTTCACATGGACATTATTCCAGTGAGGAGGCTGAACTGAACAGCTTAACGTATCGATGTATAGAGGATGCACCAAGCTCCCATATTCATTCACTATGATGCATTCTTAGTGGAACTGCCTTTACAGGTGGTGAACAATACTGTAATAGTGTGATGACCTTCCTAAAGGAGACAGAGGGACACTGCTGTAGGTCAAAAGGTTTTGATCACAAACTTACAGCAAGTGTGTCACTCGCTCGCAATGTTTTATCATTTATGATTTTGTATGTTAATGTTTGCGCTTTCAAGTTCACCAAACATTGTAATTTACTGTTCTAACGCTTTGTAAACAAGCTGTCCCTGGATCACGACCACGGGGAAAGGCCAAGTGGAGTTGGTGGCAACATGAGACGTGGGCGCATTCTCAGAAACCTGTTTAAATATAGAGCAGTGTGTTACAGTGTAGAGCACATTCCACGCGCAACGCAGATATCTGGACAATGTTACATATTTAAATACACAGATAAGAGTCAACCAGAAAGAACACACTGTGATGTAATGATATACTTAAATACTGGAGTAAACAGCATGCCAACATTGTCCAGACTGGTTATCATAGGATTTGCTGTAGTCCCACATCAGTGAGTGCGTCCAGTTTGAAAATGTTTATCTCAGACAGAATAGAATGAGATAAGTGACTCTTATTATGTCAGCGTGTGGTGATTATCATATTTATATTCAGAATTTGACGTACCACATATCTTCATAACTTTTAATAATCACATGTGCACCTTGTAACTTTTCTGGTGATGTTATTTCAGGAATATTCCCAACTATGGCATTAAACACTTATATCAACCATTGATAACAACATGTAGTTATGTTGTAATCCTTTAAAAACATACATGCTTACCTCTCCACAGAGCTGACTTGTGACACCTACTTGTCTCCATGGAAATAGATCATTTTAATGCCATACTGTGAACTAGGCAAAGCAATAACATATCTGGTGCAACTTTAACAATTTATATGAAATCATCAAATGTAAAGTTAACTTAAGTCACAGTCAGAATATTGCACTAGAGGAAGTTAGTATTGATTTATTTGAAGTGCCTGACTAACTACTTGATAAAGCCATTCTTTTCCCTTTTGGCATTAAGGCATACAATTAATAAAACAAACTCAGCAATTTTTTGCAAAATTACCAGGCAAAAAAAAATAGAATTCTAATAGGTTGTGTTCACGTGACATCACAAAATGCAGATGTTTCTTGAAATACAATGAGTTTAGGTCTAGTCACTAAGACAAATCATCAAGTATAACATTTGTGAATTATTTTTCATGGCAAAGACCAATGCAACAAACATAAAATCCCCCTATCTGAAGTTATATCATCACATTCTAAACACAATCTATTCTAGTATCAGCTTGCTGTACATGATTTAGAACATCCTCATTTTAATGGCGTAAAAGATAAACATCAGCTGATACCATTTGACTCTCAATATCCATTTCCTGAACACAAAGAAGAAAAACTTTGAACCAAGGCCATTTAATACAAAAATAACCAAGCCACATGCTTTCAATGACATTTGCATTAAAAAACCCAAACATACAGTAGCATTGATCAATAGAAATGACAGAATCTCAGTCTCGATGCAAATTTGATTGATTGCACAGCAGTATTATTATATTAGCGCGGATAAAACCTGCTTTTATTCTCCAGGTGGACCTCACAAGGACTTACACATTCCGTAACTCCAAACAGACGTACACTGGGATCCCCATCATCGCTGCCAACATGGACACCACCGGCACGTTTGAGATGGCGCAGGTTCTCAGCAAAGTGAGTCGAAAATAACACACACACACACACACACACACACAGAAAATAACAGGATGAACTATTCTGGGATGCTGATTAGGGAAAACATCTCTCATAATGCATTGCTGTTATCTCTGTCTCTCCTGCCTGCAGCACACTCTCTTCACAGCTATTCACAAACACTACACAGCAGAAGAGTGGAAGACTTTCGCTGATAAACATCCAGATTGCATTGAGGTACGTGCTTTTTGCGACTCAATATTTTCTGTTGTGGTGTGCACGGTGGCAAAGGCGGTTAGCGCTCTTGCCTCCCAAGAAGGAGATCGTGGGTTCGATTCCCGGACCAGACCAACATCACATGATCTCTCTGGGAGGAGTCTGCATGTTCTCCCCGTGTTACCGTGGGTTCTCTCCGGGTTCTCCGGCTTCCTCCCACCGTCCAAAGACATGCATGTGTTAGGCAAAATTGGTGACTCTAAATTGGCCCTAGTGAATGAATGTGAGTGTGAACTGTCTGTAATGTCTATGTCTCTGTGTTGGCCCTGCGACAAGTTGGCCACTGTCCAGGGTGTAACCCGCCTAAGGCCCGAAGTCACTGGGATAGGAAAGGGAACAAGCGGTAGAAAATGGATGGATGGATGGAATATTTTCAGCCTTCTTTTTAATTGTGTAACTTCTTAGCATTTAGCAGCCAGTTCTGGGAGTGGAAAAGCCGACTTTGAGAAGCTTTGTGCCATTCTCGAAGCTGTTCCTGCCATCAAATACATCTGTCTGGATGTGGCCAATGGCTACTCCGAGTACTTTGTAGAGTATGTGAAAACCGTCAGAGACAAGTTCCCCAAACACACCATCATGGTACGAGAACCTCCCGCTGTTCTTCGTGTTGTTCTTGATATGAAGAGTGATGGTTGTCGTGTGTTTTCAGGCTGGTAACGTAGTGACAGGAGAAATGGTGGAGGAGCTGATCCTAACTGGGGCTGACATAATCAAAGTAGGGATTGGTCCAGGTCTGTATGCGTTAAATGAATATTGAAGTTACCGTACTTCATACATAAAGGCTGCACTGACTTTTCTGGAGGAGCTACGCCTAAAATGCTATTTAATGAATATTTGCGATTTCTCTGAGAAACATTGCCATTAGATTTACGATTTATCTTTTGATAGTAGGATTCTGTTCAATGTTCATGTTTTAAACGTCCAGGAGCATTTACATTTGAGAGAAGACTGAAGAATAACCTGATACATTAAAACAAGAAGAATCACACACATTTTCAGAACGTGTTTGCAGAAGTTTAAACTACAGCGTTAGTAGGTTTTGTACAAATATGAACAGGATATTTTGTTGTTTGCAAAGGACATTAGTTTAGGTTTTGCAATTTGCTAATAAGACACAACTTTGAGGCAACTAGAGGCAAAATGTAGGAAATGGTTGAATTTCAATGATTAACTGACATTTTTATTTAACCTTTATTATGATTATTATTATGATGATGATGATTATTATAATACGTTGTATTTTACTACAGTATATTTATATAGTGCTTTTCCACCTACAAGGCACTCAAAGCGCTTTATTTAACCAGGAGAGTGCCATTGCAATTAAAAACCTCTTGTACAAAGGAGTCCTGTCCAAGAGGCAGCAACGTTTAACAGTTAATAAACAAACCACATTAAAATAACACACATTATGCAAAACATTAGCACATTATGGATGCCGTCTCTCTTAAAGGCATTTAAAGACGTGAACTCAGTACGTTTCCAGTCTTTCTGCAACATATTCCAAGCAGAAGGAGCTGAGTGGACAAAGGCTTTCCTCCACAGTTCTGTGCAGGCGAATGGAACAGAGAGCAACAGCTGATCGTTTGATCATGAGGACTATGAGTCCACACTTCTCTGTGTGATTAAAGCACAAATGTACGGAAGCAGTAATCAAAACCTTTCCTTGTAAATAAATGAGTACCAATGTCCTTGTCTCCTAGTGGCCAGAGAAAGCCATCACAAGTCACAGTGATGTGTCATGGCTCTACAGTAATGAACCTCAGAGAAGAGTGATAAACCGTGTCCACCATTTGAAGACATGAAGAGGAAGCATTTATATAAAAATAATCACCATAATCTAACACAGATTAAAAAAAAAAAAAGTGGCAGTAACAAGGCGCTTTTTTACTTCAAAAGAAATACACAATTTATTACGGAAGAAAAAAAACAAGTTTTTCCATGTGTGGTTTAAAAGTGGGGGAGTCATCAAGGTATTTATATTCATGAAGCACACCATTAGTTTTGTCAGCATTGAAGAGTTTTAACTGACAAAGTGAATGCTGGACAGCTACAAGAGCTTTCTGCAGGGTTTCAGTGGCCTGAGCACGAGATGATCCAAAGCAGTAAATAACGTGTCATCAGCATAAAACGACATGTTAGACATTTTGACCCAAGTCATTGATGTACAAGATAAATGGGAGGTGCCCCAAAACTTGACCCTGTGGCACCCCCATTGGACAAAACCCCTCATATTTAATGCATTGAGTCCTGTTAATCAGATCCTTTGAGAACCATGCGACTACACGCTAAGTTTACAGCATTGTGTCAAAAGCTTTTGGCAGATCTATAAAAAGCAAAGCACAGTATTGTTTCTTATCAAGCACCACAATAATATCATTTACCACTTCATAGTAGCCGTGATAATACTGTGCTTTTTTCTGAAGCTTAATTGAAATTTGGAGAGGATGTGATTTGAGTTCTCTTTCAACTGATCACAAACAAACAAGAGAGTCCAGAATTTTTTGAGTTTGACGTTGGCCTTTAATTAGTCAGAACTGCTGGATCGTCTCGTTTTAACAGAGGTGGAACAAACGCTCATGTTTTGACTGAAAGGTTAAAAATATTTGAAAGTGGCTCTGCTATAAAATCTTCAGAAAGTAAGACTCTATCAAATCTGGTCCAGGGGGATTTCAGAGCCTTATCCACTTCATGGACAGTAAAAGGTGGAAAATTAAAAAGCTCTCCAGAAAGCACTGGGGATGTTGCACAAGGATTTATTGAGTAAGATGAAAAAGTACTCATTAAAGCAATTAGAGACCCCAGTTCTTTCATATACTGGGACGGATCTTTAAAAATAAAATAATGTAGGAAGAACCTGACAGATTTTATTCACAGAAAGAGACTTAATCACTTTCCAGAATTTCTGTGGACCATTTAGGGACAAAAAATATGTTCAAGCTGTTTAAAAACAGACCAATGGAATAATCTAATTGCTTTCCTTGTCCCATGCTCTGTTTCTGCCAGTTCTGGTGAAAAGCAATGATGTGGTGGAATCCAAATGCTGATGGTTTTAAGTCTTAACAACCAAATCTGATCGATGATAAAGTATGTAATATATCTGTAGATAAAATGAGCAAGTATTGTGAGCGCAACATTTCTGTATTTGTCCAGTAAAAGCTCAGGATTTTGTTTTCATAAAAATGCTCCATCATAATCTATTAAATAAACAAATGCAGGACAACACAATAGTAAATGTCTTTAAACCAGGCTCTGACATCACTCACTTTTATCGGAGTTGTTCACATTTGACAAAACCATCTTGCTTTTTCATATTTTGTAATATTCTGTGATTAAGCACAGAACCAAGGACAGGTTCAGATCTGTGGAGGTTTAGCAATAAAACACCCGCAAATGAAAAAAAAAGCAAGGTAGATAAGGTTAATAACATACTGTGAAACAATCCAGACAAAAAACAAGGAGAGAAACAGGTGGCTGACCCTCCACCAGAAATGTGACATAGTGCACCTGTAACTAAATGCATAATAAACGTGTATCTGCTGCAGGTTCTGTGTGCACAACAAGGATAAAGACTGGAGTGGGCTATCCTCAGCTCAGTGCAGTCATCGAGTGTGCAGACTCAGCTCATGGTCTCAAAGGACATATCATTTCTGTAAGCAACTGCTGCCTTGCATACTAACCACACCATCTGCTTTCACCGCAAGTACCGCTGAGTGTCCACCAGAGGGCGTCATTGTCTATTACAGGCTCATGTGTTTCCTCTTCTCTCTTAAGGACGGGGGCTGCAGTTGTCCTGGAGATGTAGCTAAAGCATTTGGTACATAATTGAAACATATTTCCTTTGACTCTGTTGCCATTGATGTGTCATAGTGATTGTATGTTGTGTGACGTAATTTCAGGTGCAGGGGCAGACTTTGTGATGATGGGGGGAATGCTGGCAGGACACGACCAGTGCACCGGAGAGGTCATCGAGAAGGACGGCAAGAAGTTCAAAATGTTCTACGGCATGAGCTCGGACACAGCCATGAAGAAATACGTGGGAGGGGTCGCTGAATACAGGTGACCAAAGGAAACAAAAACTTTACGCACACAGATCAGGCATAATATATGTACCTGCATGTGTTTTTATTGATCATGTCACTGTGCATTTCTTATAGTCATAATGTTGGCCTGTTTGGTGGTCAGTAGAGGTGGTGGATATATTGTCTACATCAGGGGTTCACAAACCTTTCAGAACTTAAATATGATGATTTCCACTGTCAAAACATTATTTTATTTATTTATGACATTAATTTCAGTAGTTTATCTGTAAAAAAGGCACTATTCACTCCCATTTCTCAAGATTAACTCTCTACATGCTTTATTTTTTCTGCTGTTGTGAATATAATCATTTAAATTCCATCCCAAAATAACTCGTTGACTCATAAAAATGATGAGTGCACCACATTGTGAGGCTTCTTCAAATCTGTTAAGAGGAACAGCAGTGCAAGGGAACGTTACTATTAATAGTAGAAGGATACAGGCTCTAATTAAAGGTCAAACATTCTTCTACAACACCAAATTTGAAAAGAAAACTAGAACAAAAAGATGTTCACACACGACCCAAGTAATATTGACACATTTGACCATGGAAACGTCTTCTCTCACCATTGCACGTGTGTTCTCTTTATCCCGCAGAGCGTCAGAAGGCAGAACAGTGCAGGTCCCGTATAAGGGCGATGTGGAGGACACCATCCGGGACGTGCTGGGAGGCCTGCGCTCCACCTGCACATATGTGGGAGCGGCCAAACTCAAGGAACTCAGCCGAAGGACCACTTTCATCCGCGTCACACAGCAGTCCAGCCAAATGTTCAGCTAGTGGGCCCAGCATGCCTTATACACCAACAAATTATGCATAGTGACGATATTAAAGTCTGAATGTGGCGTTAGATGGAGGTGTTTTAAGGCCACGCGTTCAATCTCAGGAAATCCCCATCAGAAGTTGCCTGATCTGCTCGTCTGTCGTCACATTCACCTGTCACGTTCATGTAAAAGTACTGAATTACAGGATGTTTGTATGTCAAAGTAAGCCATTCATGTAAACAAATACCTGAACTGTATCGAGACATCGTGACAGTGCTGCTATCTGTTCCAATAGCTGGAAACATGGAACTCTTTATGCAAGACCCAGTGCGCTTCAAAGTGTCACTGGAAAAAAAATTGCAATAAATGCATGCCGGATCTACTGCTGAAGTGTGGGTGTGTCGGGTCTTCTGTGATGAAGTGTGCGTCTGCTGTGGTCTTAGTTTGAGCCCTGTTTAGTTCTGACGTACACATGGTCTTTTTCTAGTCCTGGTCCAGTCAAGGTTTAGTTTCTGGTTTAGTCCCTGTTAAGCCCCAGTGTGAATACTGTATGTTGACTAGGTTTGGTTAAGAAAATTAGAGTCAAATTTAATATATATATATATATATATATATATATATATAACTATATATATATAACTATATATATATATATATATATATATATATGTATAACTATATATATATAACTATATATATATATATATAACTATATATATATATATATATATATATATATATAACTATATATATATATATATAACTATATATATATATATATATATATAACTATATATATATATATATATATATATATATATATATATATAACTATATATATATATATATATAACTATATGGGCAATTCACCTTTGAAACACATTTTCAAACATAAAATCCACAAAACATACGATAGCTATATAATATCTTATGGATCTTATTTCTATTATATCTTATTTCAACTGGAAACAACTTCCCCTCTGAGAATAAACAAAATTAAAAGTTGATGGAAAGTAGATAATAAGAAATACTCCAGTTACTGTGATTGACTAGATGTTTTGTGTAATTGTACTTTTTGAGAAACCTACATTTAAAATCAAGGGAAGTCCTAAATTGTTCAAATCCACGGTTGTCTCACTGTTGTATCTGCTCATTCCTACACCTACAAACCCACACATCTGCACTGCTTCACTTGCATTACGTAGTAGAAAATACTACTTTGAGGAATAACTAGTTACTTTTACTTAATTTACATTTTGACAGCAGAACTTCTAACTGGGAACATAAGTACTGTACTTAAGTACAGATTTTCAGTCCTCTTTCCACCACTGGCCGATACAACTGTAGGAAAACCTCATTTTGTTTATGCTGACAGAGAAGACCTTAAACTTTGCGTCAGTTTTTATCGTTTTATCAGTTATTATCGTGAAACTGGCCCAGCAATTACAGACATTATCCACAAGGCAAAGTCACAAAACCTCAGCCCTAATTATTGTAATCTTTTGTTAAGTAAAGGCCACACAATTTATGAATGATGGCTATAATTCTCCAATTGTTGTTTTTTTTGTCTAGTGGGTCTAGTGTCAGTGTTATCCACTTGAGAATCTGAATCTTGTGTTGCGGGTTGGTAAAAGCCTCCTTGGCCAGTCGAAGAACGTTTGTGTCAGTGTGATCAGATTACAAAAGAAAACTCATTTACTCCAGATATGTCAAGGTTTCATTTCGTTTTCAAAGAGGTGCATTTGTACAGATGTCATATACACACACCAACAGGGGGTCTCCGATGCTCCAAAGCAAAGGGGTGGTGAGACACAGGGACTTGGTGAGTACAATATAGTACAAACACATTGACCAGGAGCTGCAGTGAGCGCCCCCTGCTGGCCACGCTGTCTCCATTCCCGTGTCACTCAGTCCAGTCCAGTGTCGCAGGTGAGCAGGGGAACATGTCTTTACAGCCGAGCGTTCGCAACAAGGAACCATCCACGTGAGCACGTCCGAAACACTAGCCCCGCCCATTCCGTGGCAGTGGGCAGAGTCAAAGGTCACGGCTGTCCTCTGCTGAAGTGTTTTTGTGTTTTGTCGCCTTGCAGAGCGGCAGGCCCAAAGTTTCAAAGTTCACCGAAGAGCGATCCAAGCCATCTCCAGCATAATACAGAGAGTATCATAATAATAATTTATAGTTATTGTCAATATGTCATTAGTTAATCATATCAATTTATATGTAAGAAATGTACATATCTTATAACCCATATCAAACAGCCCACCATGTAAATTGATTGGGGTGACACTAAACAGTTAAGTGAGCCTCTACAATTTCTTCTTTCTGCCTGAGTTGGTTATCCAGCGCTATGGACATTTAACAAGAAAAACAAAGAAAAGATATAAAGGAATCCTGATCAAATTCTGTTCACTTTTAAAACAACAAAGTGCCAAAAGAACACATCCTTTTTGCAAAAAGAAAAGTACAAACATCAATAGCACACATGCTTTTTCAGACAAAAAGTCACAAGCTCACTCACCACATTCATTTATTTGTCAAGTTTGTGCAAGAAGCCAATTTTTATAAAAGAACATTAGCAGTGTTTCCTACAGTGAGGAAGCTTGTCTATAACTCAACAATGACACATTCGAGATGGTTTTCAGTCCCCTGACATTATAATGAGTGCTACAAGGAGACTAAAAACCAGATAGAAAGCTTCTGCACCAAAAAAGTAATGCAAACAAAAACAGGAGGTTTGCTCGTGCACTGTTAATGCACCGCAAATGCACTGCAAAGCCAAACTGTGCCAATTCACTCCAAATTGCAAATGTGAACAAGATTGTACAAAACGGCACAGTCTGATTTCGTGCTGGAGAAAATATCCCACAAACCTGACTAAAGAATAGGGATGAATTCCATGGGAAATTCCTAAAAAAAGGACCAAGGAACCACCCAACACCTCGGCCCGTTGGACCCAAGAACGCGCCAAGTGAGATGGAGCACAGACAGAGAAACACACGGTTGCAGGGCAGGTGATGTGCAAAACTAAGCCCCCCCTCTCCAATATCCCCCCTTTTTTCATTCTCTGTCTGTTTTTGAATGAATGTTACCCCTAGGCAGGGTATCAGTCAGAGCCACCAAAGCCCGTCCTAGGATTTTTAGAAAGTGCTGAAATTATCAAGTCTTTTACAAGTACTTACATGTGCATCTCTGTTGGTGTATTGATTTTTTAATTTTTTTTTTGTCTTTTTACATGTTTTTACTTTTTTATAAAAAGTGGTCCCCACACGCAATGAGGTTATTTTTTTCTGCACGCGTCACCTTCAACCTTTTGGGGGTCACGGTTTTGAGCGCACAGATGATTATAGGAGAAAACACACACTATGGATCACAGTCGTACACATTTAGGTTGGTGCATACACACAGACACACACAGGCACATTTAAGCAGGCTGGGACGGGACGGGGGGGAACTCAGACAAACAAGACGACTCCGGACAAGCACTTTCAGGGGTTAGACGCTGGAGTCTGCTACATACACTTGGCACGGCAAGACGAGGAGGGACAAAATGATAATATTGCACATTGTCTCGAACATTTTGGGTGAAAAATGGGTTTGGGATGTTTCTAAAAATACAATAACTTAAACATCTAAAAGGTGTATACCCGTAGACAGTTAAAATAGAGGACACAGCAGCTGAAACTGAAAACTTTTGAGAACAAATCATGACAGTAAAAATGCCATTTACTAACAGTGTTTTGAGGTATTAACATTCTCTGATAGAAGCTCATCCTACGTCTGAAAATGTGGATATTTGGGTTGTTTGTAGGTACAGTAGGACTTTTTTCAGGCGCAATCAAGTACTAGGCCATGGTCCGCTATTTGAACTGTCTACGCTCCTCCCCTTCCTCCAGCGGATTGCATGTGGTCTCTTATTGGGGATGTGGTGAGTGGTGGGGATGGGCAGTACAGTCAGGTAGCTAACGGTTGTCTTTTGAGGGTTTCAGTGATTGCTTGGCCTTTAGCATGAGGTGCTTTCTTGAGGCTGGCTGTACCTGAAGATAAAAATTTGAAGATTGACGAGGTTACTGCGCGGAGGCACACTTGAGCAACACACGAGGTTCAGCAAGTTGTGTGATTGTAGTTACTGCATATATACGAGACTCCCTGAAATTCTACTACTACTACTACTACTACTGCAATTCCAGAATGATTTATTGTGTAAGCTCATTTGTGTACTTTTCTGTGAGGAGATTTTGGTTTTCCTGCAAAAGGAGATTATTATTCAATGTTTATTGCAGAACTTGAGTGGAATGTGCCTGAATAATATTATGAAAATATTGCTTTCTAAAGTAACCTAAATGACAGCTTTGGCTAGTTCTTAAATTATTTTGAATTTGATGATAAAATGGTTGGAAATATTTGTTTCTAAATGAGGGTTTGTTAGGTGGGGAGACACAAAGGTGGACAACCGCGCGATACACACGCATTCGCTTATTTACTTACTGCTCAACGGTACAAGGAAGAAGATACAAAAATGTGGTGACACAAAACCCTGTTGCATTACAAAAATAAAGCAAAATGTATGAGACTTTAAACAAACTCATTCATCTAACACCTATGGGGTGCAAAATTTCCCATTTCTAAAAGCAAACCTCCAACATGAAGAAAACTCAACCACTATTTTTCACATCTTCACCTTCAACCAGCAACCATTTGATAACCAAACGATACCAGAAGCACTTGGCACTGAACGACGTACTATCACGCACAACATCATTAATCACCATTACTAACCATCAACAATTATTTAAATATCAATCAATTATGTATGAGCAATCAAATTTTATTTTTTGTTTTGTGAGTCAGCAGAAATATTGTGTTTTGAAATACATTAAATGAATATGGCTTTTCAGATGCATTTCTTAGTGAAGAAAACATGGTTCTTTTTGCATATCTACTTTAATATATTTGTATTTACTGCTGCAATGAGATGCAACTCACTCACTACTGTTCCCAATATTTCCTGATTCTTACATTTGAAGGCAGTTCCAGACAAAACCTCAACTCCAACTGCATTCTGGGGAAAAAAAACACCTTAGGTTACGTCATCTCTCGCGCTCGCCTTTCATTCAAGACGCTGACCTAGTCTTGTGCAAAACCAAACTAGCACATCTCATGAGGTAACTGCTACATCTTAGCAAAGCAGGGTTTTAGTTGGCCAAAAGCACAAGTGGCCCCTGTCAAAAACTGAACCAGACCCCCGAAACACAGACGTTTGCTTTGAAAGTCAGAACGTGTAAACAATCTTCCTAAAAAATCCTTTCACTCACACAAAATCTGCGTTCTTTGTCCATCGTGTTACTGGTCTAGGACTCCGTTCAGGACAGGGCCATTTAAAAAAAATTAAAAAATAAAAGTTACTACTGAACTCCATCCTCCTGACAATGTGCAAACTGCATGATTCTCTTAAGTAAAAGATTCTACATATCGAAACACTGGACATTTAGAATCAAATGTTTTTATATTATATTCTTTACATACTCCCAGTCACACAGGCAGAAACACAACAGAGGACATCCTTTTAGCACATCCTGTTAGTGCCTTCTGTTAGCATTGTCAGTCCGCAAGTGTCTTATGAGTTATTATCGAATGGCTTTTATATGTTTACACTGTGTGGACAGACACCAACAAGCACAACACGTTATGCCACCCATCAATTCTAGTGGCCTACAACCTTCAATGGGGCGTCATTATAAGCAACCCTCACACCAGCTCCCAAACTCTTAAGTCACATTCCAACATGTTTTTCTTCTATTCAAACATTCTTAAAGCCATTGTCACTTTGTCAATAACAGTCGACTCAATGGGATTCCTCTCTTTACAAATCCCTTTCTTTGAGATCCCTTGGCACTTCTGCTCACACATTTTTCCCACATTCACCAAAAATGAGCCTTCAATTTTTCTCCAAAGACTTTCCAAAGTGCTGTTGCAACTCTCTACCCATTACTCGCGTAAAGACAAAAGAAATCTAATAACATACAGTACTGTGTAAATAAAGACATCAATAAAGTGTGGACTGCGCAGTGACGTGATGATAGGCAAGTCGTTTCTGTCTTGATTTCCCTTGCAGCCATTATTGATAAAAACACACTGTAGTAACATTGGTTATGATGACAGTGGTGCGTGCCATCCCAGTGTGGTGTGAGTATTTAGATAACTCTTATGTTCAATCGAGAAGTATAACAACCTCTGAATTGAATGAACTGACAATCATTTTAGAACTATGGGAAGGATAAAGAGTGAAAAAACAAAACCAGTATTTCTTTTGTGTGGCACACTGGTGCAAACTAATGGTTGTACATCTGTTTACATGTATCACCATCATCCTCACATAAATAAAGGGTAGTGTCAGGATAAAATGCTAGATTCAAATAATTTGCTGTATTAAATCCAATTCGGAAAGAAGCTTTGGGGAGTTTTGAGAATGCACCAGTGCACCACACACCATTAATCCCACTCATTGCTTTTGATATAGAAATCTTCTAAACAAATTGTTTTTTTATTTTAACATTTTCTGTTAAGTCAATTAAACATTAAGTGGACATTTTTCCTTTAAAGTCTCCATGCTGCTGTGCGCTCCTCACTTGCCAATGTTGGACCTCCCTTCGATGCTGACTTTGACTTCATGAGGAATGAAGTTGGGTTTGGGCAGAGTGACAGGCGGCTCCTCCTCCGATCGCTCCACTTTGCGACCCTCCGGAGCAGACCACCTCCTCTTCCTGCCACTGGACGGCCTCCTGGAACCATCCTCGCCTTGGCCTTGTCTCTCTCCGAACACGACCTCCCCATTTACGACATTCCCGCTGCTCCCTCTCTGGTTGATTCCGTTCTCCTTCTGGCCTGAGCAGTGGTTTGGGTGCTTGAGAGGCAGGGTGGCGAGCTCGCTGGGTTTCTTTACAGAGCCGTTCCTTACGTTTTTTAAGGTAAGAGAGATACAGACGTCGCCCACAGATAGTTTAGTGCAAGGCAATTCCAGAAGCTGAGTCGTCCGATCGGGGCAACACGAAGACCAGCCCTGGCCAAAGACAAAGAAGGGATACTCGACCAGGACTTCCACATTCACCTACAAGACAGGAAAAACTCAATCGTAATTCACACATTAAACATTCGTGCATCAAGTCGTTCATTACGTTCAATCCAAACATATGACGGCTACTGATTGAAATCACTGGGATCTGGGATAAGCAAATACTCATTATAATTACCACATGAAAGGCGCAGCACAAGATCAAACTTACACTACTTATATTGTAACGTCAAGGTAAAAGCTGACAGCTCCATCAGGACTCTTCTTCTCTTCTTCACTTTGAGCCCTTTCTTCTCATGTAAAGATTGTATACATTTGATCTTTGACAACCAACACTTAAAAAAGCTAGAATTTTGACATTTTGACAACATCCCTCGACTTAAAAGGAAACATGTAAAATCTACTTTTATAAGCTTTCAACCATGTTATAATGGTTTTCTGACATAATTAACTTGAGTTGGTTCATGCATGTTTGAATAATCCTGTATTGTCCTGCATTTGACTTACTCCCTATCTCTGCCACTAAGCCATTAATTTTTTTAACAATAAAAGCACATGAAAATCCACAGTAAAACATCACTATTAAGCGTCCTCTCAGTTCTATAGAGTTTTAAACAGGAAGTCAATGGACATGGGTATTTCTATTATCAAGCAATTTAAAATCAACATTGCAGTTTACCAAAAAAACACATTATGTCTGTTTTAACGCCTTTTCACATTACTTCCATGTAATTTAAAACAAGATTTTCCCTGTTACAGTAGTTGTTGAAGGGGCTGGAGATAAGCATAAAGACAGCATAACAGTGTAGGTGGCCAAAGATGAACATGAAATGTGGGTTAGAATAATTCAAATCAATACTGAACAGTTTTCGACATCAAGTGCCAAGGAATATTTTCCCTCCTGTATTATGTAATCTTTCATTTCATTTCTCTCCTCCACTTCTCCTCTGAGGCTGAACTCAAAGTTAGAAGCGCCTCTCAGAAAGAGTAAGTGAAGGGCCACTGGGGGAGTACAAAAGAGAAGCTCAAGTCTTTGAACGATGGTCAGCTTTTGTGGGATACACTATCAAAGAGGGGCCGCGGGCGGAGAGAGGCTGGAGATGTGCAGAGTGGGCGGACAAGATACAGCGAAGTCAGATGAAATGCATTAAGAGGACTTTAACATGAGGCCTCAAAGACACTGCTCACGATCTGTGCATGTCAGAGTGTATGTGTGCTTGCACTTCTTTATGTGTGTATTTGTTCATCAAGAATGTACTTAATGCTGGGTCTGTTCAAATACATATTTATAAGAACACACATATGGTTACTGTGAATGTTCTAAAACCTAAAAAAGGTTCTGAAAAATATGTACTTTGAGAGGTAGAAAAATAAAGCCCATGGACATGGACATAAACTCAACCTTACTTTCAACAAAAAGGATCTTTAACTTGTATTTGATATGTTTATTAAAGTATATTACAGTTCTCACCTGTGCTCGGTGTTCACCCACAGCAAACTGTACCACAGCGAGGTTGGGTGAGGTTCGGCTGCCCTCGATGCGCTCCACGGTGGAGGAGTCGATCTTGAGTTCACTGCTGATCTCTGCACTCTGGATGAAGTCCTCCGTCTTCAGTTCCTCTACGCGTTTCAGCTCCCCGTCTGCCAGCTGGATGATGGAGCCCTTTATGAAATACGGAGGCAGCGCGTGGGGCAGAGATGCGTTGGATGCAGCGGCAGGAGGAGGAGGGCCAGAAGAAGTGACCAGTCCTGGAGAGGCAGGGAGGATGGGGAGGTGTAGCTGTCCCTGAACTACAGCACCGGCAGCAGCCTGGTACAAGCCTGCGTGTGAATACAGAGGCTCTGCCTTGGTGGAGAAAAGTGCAGCCTGAGTGGATGAGGCGACCTGGGACGTGTCCAGAGAAGTGACTGCCCCGCTCACAGGGATGATGACAGGCTGGGCACCAGGAATGAGCAAGTGTTGGGGCAGACAGTGCTGAGCCCCCGCGATGTAGCCGATGATGGACGGCTGGGGATAGGGCAAGCCCAGGGACAGTGGTTCTGTGGAGCTGTGTGTCGTCTGGATCACAGTCTGTGTCGGCCTAGGACTGTCCACACTAGGAGGGGGAGGAGCCGGGAAAGTAAACGTGCTGCTGGACGACGAGGGGGTCCTGACCGGTTTACCTGAAACAATGCTACCTCTTTCCATATGTGAGTGCTTATCAGGGCTCGCTCTGTGGCTATTGGGCATAAGCATACTGGATATTCTGTGCCCTGAAGGATCATGGGTAGTGTAGTCTGACGACACGTGTGCACGTGAATGGGCTTCGTATGAGTCCCGCAACTTGTTCCCAGACCTTGACTCAAACCGTTTCCCCCGTTCAAGCTCTCCATTATGCAGCTCTCGAGTTCTAGAACCCCCTTCATTCTTTCGCTGGGGCCCGTCTGCATACTGCAACAAGACTTGAGACATGCCATGCCCCAGTGCATGCTGGGAGTGCAGTGAATGGGGCGTATGGTGAGCACCTCCTTGGTGGTGTGCAGAAGGGACTGTTCGGTGATGTAAGAGGTGTGGTGCAACAGAGTCTGTGGAGGGCGGGGGCATGGAGGTGCGAGAGGCGGAGGAGCGCTCTGGTTTGGTATGTGTTGTCTCTGTGTGGGTAAGGGAGGGTCTCTCTGTGTGGGAGGGTCTCTGGGGTGGGGGCGTAGGAGGGGTAAATATTTGGGAGGGGACATAGCCAGGGTACGACGTGGCGTACGGGGAGGTGATGAACTGCAGGTTTGGAGGCAGTTGTGGGTAATGGAGCGTCCCTCCAGCGGTGCTTTGGGCAGATGTGTAGAGTGTGGAGAGTGATGAGACTGGCCTGACTGAGGAAGAGCAGGGAAAAGAGTCTGTGCTGGAGGAGAGGGGCTTGTATTCAGACTGAGAGGTGCTCCGATTCAACCCTTCACTGTGGCCACCAATAAGCCACGGCAGGCTCTCTGAGCGGGGAACGTCACTAGGGGGTGCCATAATGGGGGATGAGTACCGGTCAGATGGTAATGTGCAGGCAGGAATGTCCCTCTTCTTTGGGGGTAAACATTCTTTACTTCGTTCCTGGTTGGACTTCATATTGATGTCAGCTCCACTCTCAAAAGCCTGATGCAATTCTTTTCACTTGTCTTGTCTTAATTGATTATTCGGGCTTGTCTCTTTGTTAGGTCTGTAACAGGGTTTGGGTTGGTTGCTGGGTGGTCTTTAGTGATTGTTGGGTGTGGTCTGAGTATTGTCGAGGGAGAGGATCATGACATCACACCTGCTGCTGTCGCCCTTAGCGACGGGCCGAGTGTGCCACTCTTCATGTGGAATCATTTCCCTTCAACAGGAAGTCTGCCCGCACATGGAGAAATCCTGCAACACACACACAAGCCGGATGTCAGGAAAATAAATAATGGCAACAATGGTCTATAATGACAACAGATCCAAGTCTTTCCACAACGGTTTTCACACCCATAATATATAGTTACATCGGTTAACAAAGACAAATAATATTGACAAGCTGAGGCTTTATTCTATCTGCAACACAAAGATATAGTCTAGTTTACTTTATTCTGAGCATGTGGAATCTGACATTGGCATTCAGAAGTCTAAGACACTCCCCTGTCCCAGGGTATGTAGTACAACATTTACATTGTTGAACCATCTGTTAAAGAGAATCCTACTGCAGAATATGAAGAGCTTGGAGAGAATCCCATAAATTATGTACAAGCACAAGCTCTACTCCGAACGCACTCCTCTGTGGTTAGACTCTCATAGACATTAATTTGTGCTGACGGATTCTCTTTTCCTCAAGTTTACACACAAATAAATCAAACTATTTTTGAAAGTGGGTCAAGTATTATTTACGTACTCACAGTCTACAAATGTACAGTATATGTGTGAAGTTAGCACAACTCTAAAGGGCAAATAAATTCTCTGTCATTGTGTGAAATTAGCAGAATATAGTCATTTATACTCAAACATGCCTTGTGTGTGCTATCACGTTCATTAGCATGAAAGTCACTGGTTAAAATATTTTGGCTTGTATGCAAATGTGTGTAGGCATAGGAATTTGCATGCATTTGTACGGCCACCCATGTGTTTTATGATATATGCAAACATTAATCTAATCTCACACTCTTACTATGTGCACATGTACTTGATAGTACAGATCATTCAGGATCAGAGGAAGCAATGTTTATATAAATTCAGAATTCCATCTTTTTAGTCATGAGGAACTAAGGAGCTGAGGCCTAGATTGTCTGAAAAAAAGACGAAGCTGGGATGATTTTAAAAATGTGTTGAATTTATTGATCTGGCATTTTTGGCATCCATTACTCAGCATCAGCAGCAGCAGCAGCAGCAGCAGCAGCAGCAGCAGCAGCAGCAGCTTTCTTCAGGAAAAATTACCTCATTGACAATGTTTCCTATTCGGTAAATACAAGGCAACGACAATCCATAGGAAAAGAAGGCTGCTACATACTGATAGCACAAGTGATAGTAAAATCTACGAGCTTTCTCAGATCACAGAAATGTCAGATCAGCTGTCAGGCTCTACTTATCCCACAGAGGACAGCGCTGAAGGCTTTTATCTCAGGCTCAGGCACTTCACTCGGTTCTAAGGAGAGATATTGTACTTATGAGATGTAAGAGGATACATTCAGGGCAGTAATGTTACCGTTTATCAGTGAGGGATTAGGTATGTTAGCACCTGTAGTACATCCTAGCTCGGCGAGACTAACCTCTCTTCAAATGTTTTTTACTGATTCAATCACAGTTGCTTATTTAGTTTAGTTTAATATTTATTAACACTTCAAAGGAAAACATGATCTGTTCCAGATTTAGCAACTGCCACTTTCCATCTCAAATGTCTCTCTCAAATATCCTTGTACTATTCCAAACAAAATGCACAACTTCTTACACATTTACACCATTTACAAATAGCTTATTACTGCTTCTTGGTCCATTGTGGCGTTTTTTCTTTCTTTTTACTTCTTAAAGCAGAAATAAGTAACTCTGGTGATAGAGATTCCCCTGCAGCTCCCTTGTGAACATACATAGGAAATACATATGAATATTGAAAATACATCACAATAGGCAGTATTATCATATACAAAAGCACCTCACATGGCCAAACATAAAAAAAGAGCCAGGGTTTCTCAGGAGAGTTGTCTTCGGGTCGATGTTGGCAAATGTTAAAAGCTAGTTTTCAGCCCAGAGACAGCAGGGGGCAACGGCGGACTCTTCAAACGCACCGAAAATACATATTCAACCACCACAGGGACTTACAAAGACGTTCAATAAGGTGAAAATGTCACTCAGTTCTGCTTTAAGTCTCCATGTTTGTTTTGGCACAAACCGACCATTTGTTTCTCTGTCTGGTTCATCCGCCTGTCAGCCACACCCATTAAATACTATACGTCGCTGTAAAGTTTAGGAAAAGCGTGTAGTCTGCTGATCAGGCAATGTATATCCAGTTTATATTCTGTCTGGAGCACTAGGGAAGACAGACTATATAGGGCTATCGAATATAACCAACATCAAAATATAGATAGTACATATTAGGTAAAATGGTGAATCTAATTGCTCTTAGTGTCAGAACAGTGAATGGTCTTTGACAACTTTGCTCCTGTGTGCAGTCTTAAAGCTAGGGTACACAACTTTTGTATATCCCCCCAAAGAGTATATTGTAAAAGCAGTACTTGAGACAAAAATGAGACCACTGTGTGCAGCCCGCAAAGCCACAGCCAAAAAACTTCTGGTTCTAGAAGTGTGAAAATGAGGTACTCCATCTTTAATTTCAGGTCAAATGTACAGTTAATGTTAATGGATTATGCTTAAAGTTCTCAATTAGTCCAATGAATAATCCAGGTAAAGCAGGAAAGATAGTAAAAGCGCTATGGGAATCACACAAGCCCCTGACCTACATTAGCAGAAAAGAGCGTATTCTTCCTTCACTGACACACACCGCTAGTGAAAAGAGCTGTCACCTGAATCTTGCTGAGTTTGTAGTGTGTGGCGGCGAAGGGGGTAGATCGGATCACCTGAAACCCAATCACTGTGCCCTCCATGTGCTTCAGTCTCTCACACACACTGCACAATGACTCACTTCTCCAAGTCTAATCTCCAGAGAATGACCAGGGACAATCACTGAAGGCCATTTACCATTGTACAGCCACCGTCCAAACACCCAGTATCAACTAACCTCTGTGTAACTCATAAAGGATTTACAGGAATATGATGTAATGTCAAACGCTGTTGTTTCTGTTACACTTTTTACAGGTTAATCCCATCGTTGTTTGACAGATGGAGGTTAAGTGTCGATGTGTCAAAAGGTACATTTTCTGTAATGGGTAAGTTACACAGTTTTTTCTGCGCCCAAAGGATCAGCCAAGGTCTAAAGTACAAGTACAAAGTAAAGTCTGAAGCTATAACTTGTATAACATTAGCACTAGATGGAGTGAACGTCTTTCATCAAAATCTATTCACATGAAAAAACTACATCTGACCAGAGGAGATCAGAGGTAAGAAATAATTGGTGGTTGTTAGGGATGTCAAGATTATATGGTTAATCAATAATCGTGAATATGCAGTCACAATACAAACAAAATAATAATAATAGTGAAAATTATACCGTGTAAAGTGTTTAAGTAACAAAACACAAGAATAATTTAACTTTTAACTAGTATTTTGATTTGTTGCAAGTACATTTTGTGATCAGAGGTAGATTTGAGTGAGTAGTGTGTAATGACAGTTCATAATAGTTTTGTAACTTGTTCTGAGCTATGGAGGCATTTTGATAAATAAAGACATAAAACAGCAACTTCATTACTTTAACAATTGTCCAATTTTTACATCACAAGTACCCAGGGCTATTTTCAAAAGACAAACACAAACAGAAGCCTGAACAAGAAAACATTCCAGTATGAGTATTTATGCACATATTGTGGACCTAGTCATAATCATAATGGCAATCAACGGGATAAGAGCAGCGTGTTGCGTTCTCTCTCTCTAAATATAGAGGAGAGGACGCTGCTGTGTGGAACCAGTGTTTGTGCACACATAAGACCTGTTGGAGCTGCAGTGTGAACATGCACACGTAACAGGCCCGTCTCAAGCTACAGAAACTAAAGTAAACTACAAACGATAGCAACAAAACCACAGTATTTATGCCGTTTTGATAATGTTGATTAAGCTCAGGGGCTAAAGTGGGACGGAACGGTCAGGAACGCAGCTGAATAAATGTAGGACAGATATGTTTAGGGCCATACTGTGGAACATTCATGACAAAACAATAACATCTCCATGGAGACAAGGAGATGGTAGACACGAGAAGATAAAATGAATGCATGAATGAATGAATGAAACTGGTAACCCTGTAGTTTATCTGTACAAACATGTTCTGACAGGAATACATGTGATTCTTGTAGTTTGTCAGTTCATATTTCTGTATTTTTGTCAATTATCCTGGAAGCGTTTTACTGTGCAATAAATAAATCCAATTATTAAAAATTAATCTCAAACCTTATCGTAATGACAATACTTTTCAGCCCTATTTCTGTTCAAAACAACAGTTGCAATATTTTTCAATCCAGATATTGAGTATTCATGCATAGTTTTAATCGTCTGGGATGTTTAAAATAATGAGTAAAGACAGCACTTAGGCAGCACGACATGACTTGCACTTTCCCACCCCTCCACGGGGCTGTTCTCATGGTGCTTAGAGTACAGGGGTGAGCGAGGTGTGAGGGAGGGTGCAGCAGACAAACACATGGAGAGAGAGAAAGAGAGAGACAGTGCAAACATTTCAGCTGCAGAAACAACTGTGGGAAAAACTAGGCAAATGTCAGGATTCGAGCAGGCACTCTTCTTTCCCTCTTCATTCAGCTTTGCAAAGCGAGTACTCACCACTGCAGCACAAGTAGCACACTTCTAGTTTCCTCTCGTGTCTTTTCCATTCTCTGTTTACTTCCGTGTAAAAAAGTCTGTCCGCTAAACTTGGAAAATCCCCACTGACAGCTCGCAAACTGTACACATCCCAAAGTCCCAATACCACAGTTTCTATAGTACTCAGGTGATCCTACGTAGTACACACACACATGCCTTCAGGGAGGGAGTCCCGAATGCAGCGCTTTCGACAACGTGGATTATGCAACAGCCTGAATGCCAGCCAGTGCCTCCTCGCTCTACCCTCCTCCCTCTCTCCCTCCCTCTCCACCCCCGCGCCACACTCGAGCCAACTTCATCAGGTATTCATTCAAAAAACACACACACGCCAGCTGGCTCCACGCCCGGGCCGAGCTTACGAGCACAGAAAGGGTAGTGTGTTGTGAGTGGGACGGGCAGGAGAGAGGGAGCGCAGGGGAGCGGGGCACACGGGAAATGCTAGTACGCAATGATTATGTACTACCGTGGAAACGGACGACTTTTGTTTTGTGTCCATTGATGAGTTTTACAAGAACGTGGAGTTACGAGGTGAATGAATACAGATACACAAAAACAAGATAGTGAGAGTGTGGTCAGGTCAGGTAGAGTTTAAAGTGCATATGACAGGTTCCACTACACATTTCACTAACATGCAGTGGATATGGTTATATTTAAAGATTTTAACAAAAAATTTGCCTATTTAGGGTTTGTAATTGTACTTCCTAATTGGACATGAGCAGGAGATGTGCTATAGACAGAAATGATTCCACGACTGTTACCTAGTAACCTTATTGTAAACAAGACGACATTACACTATAGTTGTGATTTAACAACTAAGAATACACGATAATACCTTTAAAAAACAAAAATAAATACATTATAGTTAAAACTGTCAGGAAAATGTGTTGTGATTCAAATGTCCCTGCATTTGGGATGGAATGTCTCTTATCAATGACATGGACATAGGGATTCTGTTTTAGAATGTTGTATTTTTATATTCCTCATTTTCTTCACAAACTGAAACTTTGCTGATGTAAAACTATACTTAAATAATACCACAGGTTAAGGTAAGTCCAGTACAAAAACACGAGAGCTTGTCATAAGCACTTTGCAACATTGTTGCAACGCAGGTAGATACAGAGGTAGATACAGAGGAAAAGAACAGATCACTTATAGGAAGTTTGAAAAAGGAGCACTATGTAACTTCTCTGGCAAAGGGTCCACCACCTGCTTGGAGATGCTCTGCCTGGAATGTTCCACAGTTTGGTGTTCAAGTGGAGGTTTGCTGTCATTGGCTGCTGAGAGGAGCTCCACTCTGTCACATTTAATGGCAAATCAATAAAAAATAGTTACATAATTAAATTGGGTAAGGTCAGGGTTTGGGTTTGGGTTTGGGTTTGGGTTATAGGTCAGATCAATGGAGAGGTGACGATGGTCACAGTACAAACATGTATTTTGGAGCTAAACAAACACCTCAAACTGAATAAATACAAGATAGATATGATTAATGTCTGTGGGACATTTGA
The DNA here is from genome assembly GCF_026437365.1 of Eucyclogobius newberryi. Taxonomy (NCBI): domain Eukaryota; kingdom Metazoa; phylum Chordata; class Actinopteri; order Gobiiformes; family Gobiidae; genus Eucyclogobius; species Eucyclogobius newberryi. Next base: position 19,949,147 of record NW_027315790.1, on the reverse strand, counting down.
ACATTTCCATGACATAAGCAGGTGGCAGAGAAAGCATCTTTAACTATAACAATTAACCATAGCAAAATGTGAATCAATGCTGACCCCACTACACATTTGAGTGTTGTTGAAAACAAAAAGTAGAAGTGCATAACACAAAAACATACAAAATAATACAAATAATGAACTCATCACTCATCTAGTCAAAGAAACAAATACAATGTAGTCATCCATGTCCTTATACTTATCCTTATACTATCATACACATTAGGCCCACACTACTGTCTTTTGGCCACTAGATGTCAGGACTGTTCTCACTATAATGTTAGTTAGTGACCTAGTTAAAGCCCATTTGGATGTAAATATAGATGAGTTGGGCTGCCCTGTAAGAGAGAAGCATTTACGCTTAGAGTTCATAAAAACTCCACCGCGTTGGTCCTAAATCCCCCTGGACTTTATGGGTCTAAACACGCTCAGAGGAGACATCCTGTTAGTGTTGGGTGGACTTCCTGTCAACTTCAATTTGACCGAGTTCCACATGAGATTTTCATGCAGTACAGGCGAGTGCAAGAGTTTGTTTTAGGTTAAACCGAGGAAGGAAAGCAGTGGGAGATATAGGAAAGCTTAGTCACTGCAAGCACGCCAATGTAAGAGAGAAAGTAACATAATATCAGTGCAACTTTGATGCAAATCCAACATAGCTTTTTACATTCTCAGGATAAGGAAGGAGAAGTAATAGTAATAGTCAGTGTTCACACGCACACCAGAAATCTGATCATTATCTGATTTCTGGCTTTATCAGATTATTAAAATGTCCTGTAAATAGAGTCATCTGAGTTCTTTCTGTTTATTCACAGCTTTTGACAAGGACAATTATGTAAACACAGGGGGGCAGGGCTTTTGTGTTTTTTACTTCCCTGTGTTCGATCTGCTTCTGACATTGATAGTTTTAAGTCTAATAAAACAAGCTGTGACAAGCTGAGCAAGATATTGCATTTATTGTTGTTTTTTTAACCTCCTCGTGTCTTTTTAATGCAGTTTTTAGTTCTATCATTGTTGATTGAACTATTATGTTTTTCTGCATTTGGTGACTGTATTTTAAATTATAATAAACCCTTATTCAAATTCCATATTCAAAAAGGGCAAACTAATGTGGCAAAGACCAAAATGAAAGAGAAAATGTTAAAGATCGAAAGAGTTTTGTACCGTTCTTTAGTTACAGTTACTCTAATTGATAACCGGACTAAGTTACCGGGTGTTTTTGATATTCAGATTTCTTTTGGGTACGTGAACAGGCAGTAATAATAATTTGCAATGCCCATAATTACAAAACAACAGTTGCCTCGAAGGGTGAATCTAAGTATTGGCTAATCTGATTATTCTAGTTATCTGATGTACTGATAACCGAGAAATAATATTATTACTAGGCTTATACTTGACACAATACTATTATTTAAATTAAAAACAACTTTATATGGGTACAGATTTTGAGATTGGATTTGAGATTCTTGCTCTTGGTCATCAAAGGCTGCATTTGGTGTAAAATTCAATGAGTAAATCCGCAAACAACACTGACAGAAGCTGTGCCTGCGTGTCACTTTCACAGATATTCATAGTGCGAGTGACCTGAGCGACCCGGCTGAACTCATCTCCAGACGCAGCGGCTAATTGGAGCCACTCTGCATTTAATCAAAACTCATTTGTGTGGGTTTTGTTTACAATCAGCATCTAAGGGAAAAAACACAGATAGACCAAATATGAGGCGCTGCAGGAACAAAACAAACAAAATAAATGCAACGCGTTTTATCGTAAAGATGTATCATTATTTTCCGCACTGTTATCTGTATATTGACTATCTGCTCCTCAAAACAAATGCGGAATTAGCTCAACAATAACTTCAGCCAAAACTAAAAGCCCGGTCTAATTCTGATGTGAACATGATTTGGTCCTGTTCTAGTCCTGGTTTAGCTTTGACCTTGTACAAGTTTAGTTTAGTCTTAGCTTAATCCCAGTTTGAATGTGGTGGTTGTGCAAATGTGAACACACCACTAATTTGTAGTGATTGACTGACAGTATCCTTTTTTTCTTCACCAGATGCCCTTCCTGAAGACAGAGGTCATTGTAAGAGTGGAATCAAGTGACGTTAAAAATCCATACAGGGACAATAAATTCTTTCTCAGCTTTAACCTTCAGGCTTTGTCCTCTCGTCCAGACATAATCAGTACTAGAGAGGTCAAAATACCCAGACACTAAACAATGCCAAAAGTAGTATTGAAACTCATTTTAAATTAGAATAAATGCTGAATATAGGACAACATTTTAGGATGGTTTAGAACTAGTGTAAATACTGTTAATTTGTGTTGAAAAATAAATTATATTGTCTAGAAGAGTTTTTTTTTTAAATAATCAGCATGGGTGTCAATACTTCTATTGTATCTTTTTGAGATGATTGGTAATATAAAATAATGTCTACTTGAAAGTTTATATAAAGTATGACAAGGTTATTTGGTTAATCGATAATTGTTAATATTCAGGTCACTCACAATATAATCCTAAAAACAAAAAAATAAATAATTGTATCTCACATCAATCTGTACTCCAAAAAGTACACTTATAACACTGATATTTAATACTGTGACATCCCAAGTGTATAATCAACCCTAAACCGTCATTTAACTCTAACAGTAACATTGTTATTCTCTAACCCTACTGGACTTTTTCCTTCAATTTGTGTTTGTCGACGGAGCAGAGAGCTAGACTCAGTAGCAGCCAGTCACTAAGGAAACTGATGAAGAGCTGCTATATATACACACTCACTCTAAGTCTCTCCAATAACATATCCCACAGTGCACTGCTCTCTCTCTCTCTCTGTCGTACTCTCTGCTCGCTCGCCCACGCGGTACACAGACGCGGCGGCAGTTATGACAACGGGAGAACCTTCCAGCTCTTCGTCTTCTGTCAGCAAAAGTCGGGGCGTTTGTTTATCTCGGCGTCTTTCCATCTGTCTGTGGAGACGTGCGACTGCGACAGAGACAGGTGTACAAAAACAACACTATGATGTCATCTGCTTCAAATCACACATCCAGGTTGGCAGGCGGAGTTCAAAGAAGCACGAGGGATTATAATGGGGAAAGGAATAGACATGAGGAAGCATAGGAGAAGATGGACTTGTAACTATGGAATTATGTGGAAGCAACAACATCTCCATGGAGACAAGCCAAACACTTGACCGGAATAGTAACATAGTGTACCTTTAAAAGGAGTATAAAAGCAAAGTTAGTTGTTTTATTTACTCAGTAAAGACGGTCTGTGTCGTCCCTCAGTCGCTCAGGTAGATTCCATAGTCAATTCTGTCGACTGGACAAAAGTTTTAAGAGTGAATATGTTTTGCTTCTCATTCAAGTCCCTTCTTCAGTTCTTCTGACAGAACTGTGAGTCACTGCATTATATCTGAAGGGAGGAGCTAAGTAAGCTAACAAACACAAGTTACATGTTTACAGTGAGAAGTATGTAGTTCGTTAAGTCTGCTCTACTCTAAGGTGTGAACCTGAGTCAGACATGTAATTAAGCGTACTCATGCATGTCATCTAGCTCCTGTTAGCATTGTCTCATTAGCCCTATTGTTTCCTTTGTTTCAGTTTAGGCCTGTGGATGGATGTATAAATTGGTGATAAACCGTACCTCTGACCCCAATTTCTTTCCAGAAATGGATTGTATTTCTTGACAAAATTTGTCAAGAAATACAATAGCTTCTTTTGACCCTTTGCTCAGAATTTGCGGTTTAGATTTTGCAATAATCAGTGGAATCATTTTAAATATAATAAACTAATAACCTTTTGCATTATATTGAGGTTTCTATCCATCTATCTATCCATCTATCCATCTATCTATATCTATATCGATATATACATACATACAGACTACATCCGATATCTCTATTACTACTATTACTATCTTGTTTAGTGTAGTGTGCTTCTTCAGCACTGATCCATATCCCATTCATTCACAAACGTCCTAATCCACGTACACAGTGTTAGATCCTACTCCTCACATACAAGTGCACTGTACGCCTGTGTGTCCGTGTGCGTGTCCGTGTGTGTGTCCATGTGCGTGTCCGTGTGCGTGTCCGTGTGCGTGTCCGTGTGCGTGTCCGTGTGCGTGTCCGTGTGCGTGTTCGTGTCCGTGTGCGTGTCCATGTGTGTGTCCGTGTGCGTGTCCATGTGTGTGTCCGTGTGCGTGTCCGTGTGCGTGTCCGTGTCCGTGTGTGTGTCCGTGTGCGTGTCCGTGTGCGTGTTCGTGTCCGTGTGCGTGTCCATGTGTGTGTCCGTGTGCGTGTCCGTGTGCGTGTCCGTGTGTGTGTTCGTGTGTGTGTCCGTGTGCGTGTCCGTGTGCGTGTCCGTGTGAGTGTCCGTGTGTGTGTCTGTGTGTGTGTCTGTGTGTGAGGAGGATTAGGGAGGAACTGGAATGGATGGGCAAATCACTGTTAAGCCTCTCTATTTCTCTCTAATCCCTCCGAGTGTACACACAGACACACATGCAGCAAATGCCAGTGCACATACATATTATGTATAAAGCCCACTGTCACACTACAAACTGGGGAGGTCTACACAAGACATCAAGCACTCATGTTTTATACAAATAAGTCCAATCATCTAAAGAAAAAAGAAAAATATACAAAAGATGACAAAAACCTTTACCATGCCTTCTACAATAGTTAAAAAGGCTAAATCTGAGGGCAACTTATACTGAGGGTATAAGTTGCCCTTTTGTAGACTGGATTTCATCTTCAAATTCTAAAATACTGCCATAGTTATGTTATTAAAAATGTACTGTATAAAGGCCATTGCATGTTACCAAATTGTCAATTCTAATTACGTAAGAGTAACAATAAATATATGTATGTTTTTATTTAAGGACTCTAAGCAGATCATGGCAAAGGCTGACCAGTAAGAGAAGTGGGGAAACATATCTATGTACGAGTACAGAATTAATACATGACAATATGACAATTTCATAACAATAGATACAAGTTTGTCACAGGGATCTCACCCTCAATTTTATTGAAATACCACCCAGCCCTAACTTTAAAGCTGCATGTGGGTGTTTGGGTTTCTGAGATGAGAAGTTGAGGTTCTGATCTGTTTGTGTTCATGTGCTTTTAACTCAGAAAGTCAGGATGTTGATGACACCAATAATAAATATCGTGGCGTGCTTTTGACGCTCAGAGGGGAGAGGAATCTAACTGTTAGAACATGGTTAAAAGATGTCAGTTCTGTGTGTATCATTTAAATGCTCCAAGTGCATCTATCATGTTTTAATGAATGAATGTTTGCATGTGATTTTCAGTATTTGTATTAAACCGGCAGTATGACAGTAGTGGATCGTGTGACAGTGAGGAGCTGCAGTGACCCCCACAGAGACGCTGCTGTCCACGCCCAGGACAGAGAGGAGCGGTGCCCACTGAATGTGAGTCTGTCACATTCATGCAGCTAATTGGCTTGAATAGGCGCTCTGTGAATGAAGGACAGACAGGAGAGATGACACAGCGGGTGTCCTTGTCATTTGAACAATGCCTTCCACTTTATACAAAAATGTCAAACATTAGTTGAGCATGCAGACACGCACCCCGCTCCCCCCCCCCCGCTCCCCCCTGTCTTTACCCCTTTAAAGGCTTCATGGAACACGCTCCAAGCAAATGCAGAGCACTCACAGCGCACACAGGTGCCCACACGCCGCACAGCAGTGAGCCAGGCCCGATGACAATAGTCCTACTGTATGTATTCATGTTCATTCATTTCATTCATTCTACACCAAATGCAGATTGTAATCATAGGAAAAATGGTGACTGCCAATTGCACAATTTATGTCAACAAACAGTGTAGCCATTGTCGGGAGAGTGATGGGTTTCACATGGCTTTCAAGTGTCCTTCTATCTACTGTATAAGAAACACTGTTAGCCATTGAATAGGATTGAAGTTGTTTTATTTGAAAGATTACATATGCGGATGGTCTAATATGAATTTTTAAAGTTGATACAATATCTGATATTGGGTTGTTGCTGTGGCGATAATCAATATTTGCTGATACCGATAGTGAGATTTTTTAATCCATATCAACAACTCAATCTTAAAGAAAAAATGCAATTTATACTCATTTATATATGTTTTTTTCTTCTATATTATGCATTTTTTGGCTGGAGTGATTTATAATCCAGAAAGTACGGTAAATCTATTGACTTCAAGTTCAAAAAGTTGGGGCTAAAAACGTTTCGTTGCTTAGTCAACCAAACATTTCATAGTCGATCAATTATTTTATTAGAATGATAAAGATTTATGGGGACAACAGCAGAAAAGAGGAGACAGAGTGAGTTAGCTGATGATCCATACATTCTGCTTACGTTTCTTGGTACTTGTAATGTTGTTATTGAGGGAAAATTCTGGGTCAGATACGATCAGATTAGGGAAATTCTTCTAGCACTTCGCAACGCTCCTTTTTAGTCGACTAATCAATACAAAGTGTATGACTTTATTTGACCAATTTCACTGTTACAAGCAGCAGTGTCAGTTACCTCTTTTTTCTTTTTCAAAAGTGGCTAAGTGAATTACTCTGAGCTTTTATATATCGGCCATCCCTAATTACAATGATATGGTACTGACACAAAGGTTGGTTAATATATTGGAAAACTAAGCATGAATTGCAAATTCTGTATTAGGCAAAGACATAATTTAGGTTTGGATTTAGAATACAATCCGGATGACGATGGTTAATCAATGACACTGAACCCCTGAACTAATTCAGTTTCCATTTTATCTAACCAATTTGGGATGGAGCATTAAAAACAAAACCTTTGCAACATAATTTAATAATGAGTTTCTCTTTTTGTTTCTGTTATTGTATCCAATTCACTCAAGGGCAGTGCCACTGAATTACAGGGCACAACAATCCAGCCTGACCATGATGTGCAAGTGACTTTACAGCAGTGGACAGATGCCGACCCACTTGTTAGTCTCACTTCTCAAAAACACGTTCTTTCAACATCATTCTTGCCGACACTATTAACATCATCCTTCATGTAAGCAATGATGAAAGGACGTGTGATGAAAGGAAATTCCAGCCTCGTCGCATTCCTCCGCACAACCTTTTAAAAATATTAAACTTTCGACAACTGTTACACCTGCCTTTTTCACTCCTGATTGTACTCTTATTTACACTGATTTACATGATACAACATTTCATTACCTTTACAGCAAGAGCATAAAACAATAAATAGAAGCAGTGCATACAATAAAGTTAATGTGCAGCCAAAGCTACAACTACAGTACTTCTATTCAGTTCAATAATGCCCACTACTTCTGGCACTACTAGTAATACTATAGATAATAGAATGTCCTTTTCTACGAGATGCATTTTTGAGTAAATCATTTCTGTAGTACCGTAAGTACCTAGTTATATTTTGCAATAGGGTATGCAATAATAAGTATGCAATAGGGCAGCACAATATTGAAAATGATTGTAAATTGGCTGTTGCAATATTTTTATTATTGCAATATCTTAAAATACTTTTTGACACAATAAGTTCAGTTATTGTTAACTAAAAGTGTAAATACTTTGATTCATTCTAGATCAAGAGCTGTCTTTTAAAGCTCATTGACTCATAAATTGAAGGCAAAGCTTTGGTTCTTTTGGCCCGTCTTACCCCTGAAGCTCGTAAACGTCTGGTATATTTTTATATCTCTATTGGATTATGGCGATGTTCTCTATATAAATGTAATATGTCTGAAATCCTTGGATACAGTATACAGTAATGTAATGGACACACAATAGGTTGTGACAGAGCCTGTTCTTAAATGTCTCTTAATTGTTTAAATGTGATTTGTGTGTTATCAAGTCTTTTCTCATTGCCTGTTTGTAAAACATTTTTTGATGTACGGTATATCTTTTGCTCTTACATAGAACATTATATTATCTGTAGAATTGCAGCCTTTGCGATTTGACAACTATGCCAACTCAAATGGAAATTTTGATTTGATTGTAATATATTGTGCAGCCTTATATATGTCATATAGAATCGTAGTAGTAGTAATAAACACTACTGATAGTACTGACATGTGCACAGATAGATAGATGGATAGATGGATAGATGGATAGATGGATGGATGGATAGGTGGATAGGTGAATAGACAGATAGATAGATAGATAGATGGATAGATAGACGGATAGATAGATAGATGATAGATGGATAGATAGATAGATGGATAGATAGATAGATAGAGAAATAGATGCTGGTGCCTGTAAGTAAGTTTTGAATGAGCTACAGCTACACAGCGCTGCATGTAGAACGCCGTAAATGTCTTTTGAGTGACTCGATCCCCCCAAAGAGCGAATCCAGTCAATACAAACTGAGTCCTGAATTGACGAAGAGACAAGCTTTTGTGCATGTGTAGTGTTTTTCAAGAGGACAGCATAATGGAATGCCTGGGTCTAACACTTGCCAAGAGCACTTTTCCCATACGCCAGGGAGCCAAGACTTCCCCAACCCGCCAAGAATAGCAGCGGCACTCTTCTCTCTCCTTCTCACCCACACATCCACCAGCATCACACTTTATACTCGACAGCAGTGAGGGCTTTCGTGAAGGAGGGGGAGCAGCGCCGATAGTCACTATTTTACAATTCATATTACAAATACTGAAGCATAACTGGCCAATTCAGAGGGCTGTATTCAAAAGACAAATATACACCGCCGCGGGGTACAACTCCCTTATTCCCCTTACAAGGATCCAAATGTCAGACAACAGAAAACAGGCTACTTCATGGCCCCGTCCCAACATCATCTGTCTCCACAGACACCAGCAGCGCGCACAGGGTCAGAACGCAATTTCTAGGCTCAATGATAAACTCAAAGCATTTCTTTCATTGCGTTTTATGTGAGATTTATGCCAGCAGTTTGACAAGTCATTTTTCAAAGAAACACTGCAAATAGGGACCAGTATTTTTTAGATTCTAAAGTAGATTTGCAAAATGTTTAAGACAGTATGTGGATGATTCCAGTCCTGGTTTTATATACTATTGCCTTGGCTAAAGTAAAGGTAAAGTGCTTTATTTTTATTACACAGTATCAACTAGAGGTGGGAGATAAAGACAAAAATACATCATCTCGATAACAATATTCAAACAATATTTAAACAACTCATCCGGAATGTGTCAATGTGTAAATGGCTGCGGTTCAAATAATCGCACAAAACATGAATGTTTAACTTTTTTGGGAGATTACACTAAATATCATTTTTAATAGTTTTAATTATAGACTATACTCAATAATCTAAATTTGTATAAAAATGCGACTAAAACACAACATGCCAGAACTAGAACAGGACCAAACCAGGACCAAGTGTAAATGCAGCAGAAGCAGAAGCAGAAGCAGCAGGGGACAGTCTGGCTCGAACGTTTTTGGAGGTTGACACAGAGAAAACATGCAAACTGACCAAAGCCATCATGTTCCTGTGTCTGCTATGATAATCATAAATAAGCTTTACATTATAAATTACATTATACACTAGGGCTGCAACAATTTGTTAACTAATCGTTACTAGCTGATATAAAAAAAAAAATAACTGTAGTTGTTTTTTTTATAATTGTAAACGTTATTTGGACTATACAGACTTTAAAAACACACAAAAACAACAAATAAAGTGACATTATTAAATCAAAATGTCCAAAAAGAATAAAAACATTCTAAATGTCATAAAAATATGACACAATACACAAAAATTACACTGGACAGTGCTGTCTCAATAGTTTTTGGCTCACTTTTGTTTACTACAGCACATATTATCTTTAAATATGCAAACAGTTGCACCAAATGCAATCGTACAAACTTTTAAAGTACCCTATGATGAGACATTAGCAACATGTGTGGGCTGATCACTACTGCACCGAGACATAACCTGCCAATTAGCATCCTGACAGTCTCTGAGCTACAGACTTCAAATCATGTATATGAGTCATTATCATACAGTACAGCTATTGTTTATGGCTGACAATATGCAGAAAGTGCCCGAGGGAAAACTACATCTCCAAAGCAATCATGCAAAGAGCTGGAAAAAAACGTAGTGTGTGTTTTTATTGATTTGCTATGAGTTGCAAATAAAGAGAGACGGGAGACTATCCATCAAATACACAGAAGTGAAAGTTTGCGTAGTTCAAGGTTTGTGTTTGCTTTGCTGAATTGTGCTGGGTGTAAAGCAATTGCCCACAACTCGAGAGGTGTTTTTCTGACCCCAGCGATTTAACATCCCCAAGAGACGGGCGAGAGAAATAAACGCTTCGCCTTCTGGGAATCAATAATACTACAAAACACGGTGGAACATGAAAACGGCAGTAGCTAGTTCAATCCAGATAAGAGAAAATGAATATATGTCTGGTACACTACAAGCTGTCAAAAATGTTATTTATAGGCTGTTTCTTCACACGTTCAGTACTGCCAGTGCAGCTTTCATTCTCACAGGAAGACCCCAAGCTAACACATAGTTAAAGGTGTCAAGCAATCTCAAGCATCTCAAGGAATTTTCCCAATCCCACACTTTTTTGCTAAACATAAGAACGTTTCAATTTGCAGCTTCGAACACTTGAATCTACCAGGATTGGTACAAGTTCAACGACAAAGAGGGCTATGGTCTTTTGTTGAAAACGATGAGCTAAATAATATAGTCAACGTAAACATATTGACTAGTTGACAACTAAACTCATTGCTCTTGTATAAAAAGTAGATAGAGATTTATTTCCATCCAGTGTTGCATTATTTTTCCCACAGATCTTCTATTGAATATTCTCACTGGGGCTCAGATCTGTAGTAGATTAGTTTATGCTTCTCCTTAGATGTTTTCTTTGCTTGATGCCAATGATTTGACCCTTCTCAGACAAACTGGCATCTTTTCCATGACCACGGGATTTGTCTTTCCACATGATTGTTTCAGAAATGAGAAGTCGCTCACTGCATCAGTTGGGTTTAAATAATGTGTTGCAGCTGAAAGATCATCACCCATGCAGCAGTAATCCAGTAGGAGGAGAGGACCTATTGTGTTTGTTTAGTTGAATATAATTGCAGACTTATTTTTGGGACGGGCAGTGTCTATTTTGTTGTAATTACCAGTGATGACGAATGACATGCCAGTTATTCATAGGTTTCAGCTTCCTGTTTTATGCAGCATTTTGAGGACTTTTCACAATTCAAAAGATAGGATATTTTGATTTAAATACTTAATTGCTATGGCAACAGTCCTAATTCTGAAACCCATGGATAGTTATATGTTAAAGATGACCTATTGTATTTTTGCCTTCTTATAGTTCTAATCTACGAGGCCCATGAATCATTATGCTGTATTTTAGAGTGGTAATGAACCATGAAAGTAAATTCATATTATAGATTCACGGTTTAAGCATGTCAGTGGTCATAATGGTTTGGGTGAAACTGTGAGGTTTTTGTAGTGTTCTGTTTGTTCTAGCCATAGGAGTCCTTCTCACCTCATTTACAAGGTCTTCCGGTCGGCTCTGGTCTGTCAGCAGGAGGTGTAGCCCATGGAGAGGGGTCTGGAGCTTCCCAGAATGCCGTGCAGTGATGGATCAGGAACTCGCTGTTGAAAGAAAGAAAGTTAAATATGTAGCTTTTTCCAGAGAAAAAGCCTATATATGCAATGGTTCCCAATGCCATTATTGCATGACATTTTAAAAAAATAATTATTGTTTGAAAAGATAAGCTTATAGAGTGCACCTGTATTCACTTTTGTCCTCATATCAAGACATTTAATGACAATTAACATGTAGAATAAGACTTTATTATGTGGGATTCTTCTAAAAACCAGTGAAGAATAGGGCTGGGCCATATCATAACTTTCACTGTGATACCGGTACAATTTTCAGTGACAGTGAAATTTTAATATTGCGATAAAATGTGGATGAAACACACATGCGCAATGTCATTGTTTTCATGGAGAGCGCAGGGAGCTAGAAGCATTGCCTGAAGTGAGAGAGAAAGCAGATTGACTGCACCAATAAAATTTTACATTTTTTTCAAGTATTTTGTCTAGCGTCAACTATATAATTATCACTAATGTTCGTGATCAAATGTTTTGGCCATATTGACCAAGCGCTCAAAAGAAATACATCTTTTATGCTGCCACATCCTGCTGACAAGATATTTGTTCTGTGTACGAGTGATCTTTCCAGTTCACGTTGAATGCATCTTGTACAGAGTATATTCTATGCTGCCCTGTGTGAATTTGCAGCAGTGCCGTTGCAGAAGAGCTTATTACTCAGTGATCCTGGTAAGTTACGTAATGTTGGTTAAAAATTAAAAGGGCTATGATGTAACTCAGAATAGCGTCCGTGATTTATATGTGACCTTATGTGACTCAAATAAATTATGAAACAATCCACACTCTATCTCACCATGGAATAGGGACAGGCTTACAGTGCTAAAGTGGCAGCCATGGGAAATATACAGTAAGTCTATGGGAAACAGCTTTTAGGACAAACTCTACGGTAAAATGTACAGTACATGGGAATCACAGAAGACAGACGTCATGCCACAATAAGTAATGGCTCGGAGTGGGAGGGTCGCCGAGCTAAATTGAGCCAAAGGAAAGAAGAGCAAAGGGAAAGAGGATGAAGAGGCAGATGGTGGCAGGAAAAAGGCAGCGAAATAACAAAAGCGGGGGACACCAAAACTGAGATAAGGAGGGAGTGAACAGGAGGACAGAACAGTACTCATTACTTTAATTTTAGGTAGAGAGAATAAAGTATATCATGTGCTAAATTGCAGGTCAGAAGTCTAGTAGTAGTAGTAGTAGTAGTAGTAGTAGTAGTAGTAGTAGTAGTAGTAGTAGTAGTAGTAGTAGTAGTAGTAGTAGTAGTAGTAGTAGTAGTAGTAGTAGTAGTAGTAGTAGTAGTAGTAGTAGTAGTAGTAGTAGTAGTAGTAGCGCTAGTAGCAGCAGCAGCAATAGTAAAGCAAATTGTAGCCGTGGAAGCGATAGATGTAAAAGTAGTTTCAATTTTTTATGAGTCATTTGTCTTGCACTTTTGAGTCTGTATTTGTCAGGAGCCCTTGATATATGGGGACCGCACAGTGTGCTTGTTGCTGCACAAACAGATGCTGTGTCGGGATCCATCATGTCCAATCAAGAGCAGCGGCAGTCGGCTAAACAAGTCAGGAACAGTTCAGAGTAACCACATTAGGAGACGGGCTGAGTGAATTTAAAGAGCAGTGGAGTGGACAGCTTACAGACAGGCTAAACCAACAAACAAGCAACAGTGTCTAAGGCTTTTTGGGTTGATGTGAAGCAGTGGTTCTCAAACTGTGGATGGCGAGTGAAGTAGCCAAACATCGTATTCAATACCAGCAATGTTATTTCAAAGTAATATTACTACTTAAAAGGAATCGCTTGTAAGAGCAAGTTTCCGGCTTTGATTTATAATGGAATTGAACAGACAAAACATCAAATAATGCACGGATTCTGTTCTAAGAATGGACATCATATTTTTGAAGAAGTTAATTATATCTAAAGGTAAAGTGCCAGCTTATGTCACGTATAGACTTACAATGGCAAGAGAAACTGAAACTCCCAGTAAGAGTATCGTTAGACTAAAAAGAACAAGAAAAAAGTACAATTTCTTTTAAGATTCCCACAGATTCACAGCAGTAAATTTTGCTTTCTCTAGGTCACTCCTTTTTTTCGAAATACTGTCATGATGGAATATTTTAGACCTAGTATAACCTTACTGTACTGGCCAAAACACCGATTACAGAAAATAGACATTGTGTTTCAGAAAACATGTCTAACTTTAGAGATGAAGACGAGTGCAGCTGTGTTCATGACTAAGCACTGGCACGGTTACAGTATGTGAGCCACCACTTCATCAGCACGTCTGCATTCTTTCCCTTCTGTCTACCGTAAGTGTGATGACATTCTTTCACATTTCCTAAGAAAAACTGCCAGATTGTGTGCGAGCCAGACATGAAATATGAAGCGCGGATCAGGATTCAGAAGTCAAGTCACCTTTTATGTACACAGACACCTCTAAGTGCTTTACATATAAAAGTCCAAATCATTTACACATTTCCAATAGATACAAAGAACAAACATTTGAATAAAAATACAATAAATTGAGTCTAACAAATACATATAGGAGAGAAATATCATCAAAGCTTGATTGTTTCAAAATCCTAAGTAACATGGACCTCAAGATCAAAACGAGAAAAGCATTTGAAAATTACACGTCAACACTATTGCACTAGTAAGGATTTTTGGATTTACTTGTACCACATCCTGGCGCTAACGGTATTCTTGTCCAGGAGTAAATGTGCAACCTATTAAGGAGCAACTTTCATAGATATTTCAGTGGAAAATCTTGTCATTTTAATATACGGTAACAACTATTGCCACATGCAGTCCGATCATTTATTCCCGAACCCCATACCTCAGGGACTGACGTAGTGTCTACAGCTGTGGGGTCAGAAGAATGTACAGAACAGGACTGACCCAGCTGCCTCACAGTAATGTCAGGGAAATGTCTCTTCAAACTGCAGACCATTTTTCATTCACACTCGAACACTGAAGTCTCGCCACATGAGACGAGCCGGCCCTTTCAACAGTCACAGTCAAAGATTAAAGAATGTTACTTTGTGTGCACTTATCAGCCACTTTTATCACAGGTCTCAGATGCTTTGAATAGTTAGAGATGCAGTACACAACACTTGGGAAATTAATATATCAAAATTTATTAATATTACTTCATGTAAGACAATGTTAAAAGTTGTAAAAGATACAACATTAATAGGTGCAAAGATATTGGCCCAAATCACCAATAGTGTCAGACTTGAGTGTGTGTAGAAAGCTATAGCAGTCTAGACAAGTGTTTCCCAACCAGTGGTACTGAGAACAAGCACTTACCAGGGGGCGTGTAATTGTTTCCGACGGTATAAAATACATGTTCTTTTATGTTAATGGTATATCCTTTAGAATGTTTTACAGGATTTAGGACAAAACTATAGTAAAACAAGGAAATATAATAGTAACAATTGACAATATACTACTATTGAACATATTTTCCAAGTACCTATATTTCTCCGAGTGTGAGACAAAGCGTAGATGAAAAAGGTTGGGAACCACTGGCCTACATTCATGTACTGCCCCTTATGGCTAGTTAGTTGAATTAATCATCAATGCATAAAAACTACTTATAGGCGCTGGCTCGTATACATCCCCAAACTAATCAATTACTATTTGGCTTCACAGATCGGAGCAATAAAGCATATTTGTTTGTATTAATTAACCCTATAAAGTCTGGACAAACTAAATCTTGAAGTATTGGCCATTAATCAAACTCCTCATAAAATATGTGACTAGTTGGATATGACTCTGGGCCGGCCTGAATGATTTAAAGCCCCTTAGTCCAGAATTAGAGCAATAACTTTTAACTGTCAAGTCTTGTTGGTTATGACGTGCCTCTTGCAAACAGTCGACAGCAGACCATCGTCTAATAAACAAGAGCACTTACTGAATGCGTTATGATTTTACAATAACCACTTCTAGTCCTAGTTGTTCAGTCTGTCAAACCAAAGTCATTTCTCTTCCTGAACAACACTCCTGTCACTCAAAAGAGGCTGAGGGTTCAAATCCCCAAAGATGTATATTTATTTTCTTGGTGTATCCAAATAAGTGTCATTTTAAAAATGTATAAAACATTTCTTTTCTTTTCTTTTCATTTTGAGATTGTCTGTACTCAATTTTCAAATATTGCATATTTTCAAAAGGACATCCACAATATATTGATAATTACTCCAATATATTGCTCACTTATATTCATGGGTGTCAAAATGTTGACAAAACACTACATTTTTGGGGGGGAAAGTCCTATCAGTGTTGCATATTTCAGGAAACTGGGGCTGAAACAAGTTATTAATTTATTTGCAACCAATCAGTTATTCTACCAGCTTCATCTTGGTAATTTTTTTTTAGGAATTTCATAGTCACAGGCCTTCTCTCTGAATGACAGATTAATTTATTACTAAAATAATCATTAGTTGCAGCTCTACAGGAATGAATTCAGCATTTGGCACAATCTCTTTCATGGAAGTCAGTCTGCCCATCTTAAACAGGCGTGTTTTAAGTAAACTGTGCTGTGTTAGAACATTGAGGTAAATAATTTAACTGTCAACTTCATGATAAATGAAGGACTAATTATCAAAGAGGAGAGAGGACTTAGAGAGGCATTAGAGTTTTTAAACCCGAGCCTCCAACATAACAACTATCACTCAGTCAACACGCACACGCCCATCCACTATCCCAGCACGGCCTATTCATAGAATTGTCCCCAAGAACCATAACAACTGTGGCTAGGGCAGGGTGTCTTGAGCTTTTAAAAGGGTTATACATGTTCATAATACAATGGGTGGAGCTGTATTGTGCTCTGCTGTGCAAACTAAAGCTCAAACTAAGAAAGACATCCCATTTGTCCTCAATCACACAATGGGATGAAGCTGATTCCTGAGTATGTTTAGAAAGGACACGCTGAGAGAAAAGGAAGCATGCGTTTGGTGCCAGGCCTCTCCTTGGCAGTCAGACAAGGACACGCTCACAACCCAAATACACAAGTGCACATACACACAAAGCCGAGTCGTTTTAATTGGCCGCTGATTTGCCAGTTAGTGTTTTCGCCCCTCTCCTCACCTCACTGTGCTGGCTCGCTGCCCTGGAGCCTGGCAGAGGCACAGCTGGACCACAAACGCACTCCAGTAGAATTATTTTTAATAGTTTGTGTCTTTGTACTTGTGGGTAATGGATTTTTACTGTGTGTGCATAGTGAGCTGATGCATTTGAGATGAGAAGTAAACAGAGGTAGTGATAGAAGATAATACGCAAAGAAGTATTATCAATCATCATGGTCAAACGTTTTCAAGGACAAATGTGTCTAGTATGTATATGTATCATTGTACAGTATATCATTGCACAATGCTCTTTATTATTATTATTGGTTTACAGTAAATGCAATGCTACAGTTTCAAAGCCCATCCCAAACTATAGAAATGTAGATTTCCGGAACTTCTGCACAGTTTTGTAAGCACAATCATAGATTCAATCAATGTAAAATGTTGTATTACATTACACTTGTCTTTTAAAGTTAGGGTATCCAGCCTGCGCTCTTACTGGTTTGAAAAATATCTACAATATTATGTTAAATATTTTTAGGAATAAATCAGCATTGTAAATATTATCAGAAAACACTGCGTATGATTTGAAAAAAGTTTAAATCGTATTGCAAGACAAAGATCTATGAAGTGTAAACTTCTACATAGTCTCTCTTTAAAGTCGTTTCTATGTCATAATATTATGTATATTCCCCTTCCCTTCGTAGTTAATAAAATTAATCTGTGGTGTCTGACACAAGTGTGACTAAGAGCCGCCACTGGGGCGTGCTGCAGAGCATTAAGAGAGAGTCATACACAGTACACAAGTGTGGGTTACTTTAAGCTCCAAAGTGTAAAACATGTGAGATGTACCAGAAACACACTGCATCCTTTCCTCTGATACACTCCATTCAATGGAAATCACAAAACTAGAGCTTTGGACACACACTCGTGTCGACTGGCCAACCCAAGGTCACAACAGGGAGAAGTATGTGTGTGATGACATCATTACTAGAGCTGTGCACTTGGGGCTGATTGATGGAGAGAGAGAAGGAGAGAAGGAGAGAAGGAGAGAAGGAGAGAAGGAGAGAAGGAGAGAAGGAGAGAAGGAGAGAAGGAGAGGTTACGGTTGACCGCTGTGAGCTCATTGCCCGGCAACCGCACAATTGGACCTTGCCACTCTGGGTTAGTGCAAATGAAAAGCAAGCAGTGGCTTTTTAGGGACGCCCAGATACGCCAAGAAAGTATTCTAACCCTGAATGCAAAAGTATGTATAAGAAGTGACATACACAAAACCTTCAATTAAGTTTCATGAACCTCAAATAATGTAATGCAATGAGGCCATGGATTTGATAGTATGCTGAAGACGCACTCACAAAGAGAAAAGTACAAAACAAGGCCATCCCATGTTCAAACAGGTACAGTGTATAGTGTACAGTGAGTTTGGATGTCTCTATAGTGACTAGAGCAGCAGCAGATTGCCTTAAACAAACACAAACAAAGGACTACAGTGTGTTGAGTACTGAGCAGCAGACAGGACTGTATTAGTACTACTTTACCTTCTACTGTATTACATGTGGCAACTGAGCCTGGAGGAAAATCACGTCTTTATAAAGTAATTAAATGTATATCGACAACAAGGGGCACATTTCTTATATTGAAGAGAATTTGATACATTAGCATTTTAAATAAAACTTTGCATTTGGGGATGGGAGTCACAGCAATTTACAATTTGATATTGTAAAAGTTTCAAATGTAGTTTTTGCTTTTCAAAAACTTTTTATTAAGAATATAAGAGCGTTTTCTATTAAGAGTGTTTTTTAAAGTTTTTTTATAAGTTATCTGTTCTTTGTTGTTTACTTCTGTACATACTTTGTGTTGCAACACTGGACTTTCCCCATTGTGTGACAAATGAAGGCTTATCTTATCTATCTCATTTGAACAATGTTTAAAAAATCAAGACCTTTCCAAGTAATTCTCAATCACATTATGATGTTACACCTCACAATTGTCCAATGCTAAAAACCCAACAAGATGCCAATACTGCAGTAGCCAAAAATCATTATTTAAAGGTCCCATAACCTTTCCTCGAATCTCCAAACTGACGGGGGGTGTTCACAGGACCGCGTCATAATCACAGGCACACGTCACCATCCCCCCTCCCCCTCCCCCCTCTCCACCCGCCTCCCCCTCCCGCCTGCTGCCTCCCGCCCCCTTCCCCCCGGCTCCGCGCAGCTGCAGGCTCGTCTCCCAATACAAGCCCCGGAGTTTTTCTGCTTCGATTTACGAGGAAACACGGCTCAAAGAGGCCCAAAACTTCATTAATGATATCGCACTCTTTACTATTATCACAATGGTGAAGGTTGATGTGGCAGCTGATGCAGCAACCGGGACAATAAACGGAGAGAAGTTCTATCCGATACCGAAAACCAGGAAATAAGAGCGCAATGGACATAAGACTTATGTATATGTATATATATATGTATATATGTATATATATATATATATATATATATATATAGATCTATAGATATATAGATCTATAGAAATATCTGTTCTGCGCACGCTGTAGAATAAACACCAGATTTATTTCGGCTCAAAGTAGTGATCTGAAGTTCTATCGTTTCTCACTCAGTCGCGCAGCAGGAGCAGCGCAGCGCGCAGCAGACAGCTGTGGGGCTACGTCACGGGTGGGCGGGGCACACACGCGCTCTCTGAGACTACGTCACGGGTTGGGCGGGGGAGCCAGATCGCTCTTCGCAAGGGTGGGGGCGAATATCAAACCAAGCCGTCTGCATTTCCGGGTTGGTGAGGGGGTCCAAGGTCTGGGTGATATTTCTTAACTATTATGTTAAGGGTGTTGCACAACCCTTATTATTATCAATTATACACTTAGGATAGACTACGAAACGTGAAAAAAGCATGTTATGGCACCTTTAATTATGCTATTGATAATCTACAAAAAACGTTAACTATATTACATACACTTTAAGAGAGGTTAGGGCAAAAATAACACATGATTATCAATACAGCAGTAACAATGAGGCAATTAAAATACAGTGCCACCCAATGATGTATCAAAAATATCCCTCTAATAGTCATTGTTCATTCAAAATGACTTTCAAACTGTAGTAATAGTACGTCACAGAAGACGACCTAAAGTGAGGAAGTATATCAGATGTATTTGTTCCTGGATAGTGCAGCCGCTCAGATTGACTGTAATAAGAGCCGTTCTGTCACCGGGCCCTATCCCTTTCCTAATCTCACACATGCAGGCCACACACCTCCACGCCTCTCAGGTGACCTCCCATTGAAGAGCAGGAGACTCAATACTACACCCGCGTCACCGAGCTCCCCCCTCGGACAATCACAGCTCCACAGATCTAGTGTCGCCTGGACAGAAACAATTAGACAGTGCTCCAGGAGACAATATTAAAAGACAAGAGAGAGCTGGGTTCAATTAGTGATGCTGCCAAAACCAAATGATCTATGTCTAAGCGGAACACGGGCTGCCAGGAGCGCAAAATGATAACAGAAGAGGATTCCTTTACTTGTAATGCTAAAGGATTGGAGTTATATTAAATAGAGCTTCATAAGGGACCCGGAGTGCTTTGCAAGTCTATTATTATTTCACTCATCAGTCATTTGGGAGGTAGTGAGTCCCCATGACTATATTATTATTTCACAGAAGCATATTCGCATTTTAGTGAGTAAGAAAGATTAAAAATAGTGTCAATTTCCAAATAGGGCTGGGCGATATGCAAAAAACAGTTTATCATGATTTTCTTGGAGCCCAATCATAATTTATATTTGATCAAGATTCATGGAAACTCAAGTAAGGTAAATAAAGTAATCTGCTTCTTCTCAAAAGTCACACTTTATTGCAACTGGTTGAATCCTCCGGTCATTCAGTGGGAGTTTTGCTGAGGCAGACCAAACAAGAAGTGGATGGGGAAAGTGACGTTATGTGAGAATAAAGCTGCATTCAAGAGGAACTGCGGGAATCACAGTATGTCAACTGGACCAATACAATGAGCATAATATAATAATAATAATTGGAATGAGATTACTACATATATACACTATCGAAACTAGATACTCATATGAACACGTATTGATACAAAAGAAAAAAGATAAGAAAATCTCATAAATTGGACAAAATTTGATCTTACCTGAAATGGTCTTTATCAGAATTAGTATAAAACCACACGGTAACATTAAATAAACTGTTGGATTGAAAATTGTAATCTATTGTCTAGGAAAAATATCTCCATTGGGGAATCAAGTTGTTATTGAGTATAAAGCTTTTCACTATATATAAGTCATTGCAGTGCAGTTTTTAGTCATCATATCCCTCAAAGAAAGCAGTCGTCCGTGAGTTATAAAACAACCACATCTTTAATAATAAATATCAACGCATAGCAGGATCTTTGACTATAATATACACATGTAAAGGGAATACAAATGAAAGCAATGCAGTGGAGCTAATAAGACTGAAAATGAACAAAAGAAAATCACACACAAACAACATGAAGAGTTAGAAAAGGAGCGAGTGCCTCCTTCTCGTCTTCACTCGGTCTTAGATCTTCAAAGACTCAGCTGTACTCAGGAGACACTGGTACAACACACACATCTACCGTCCCCTGCTGAGAAACAAGCTTTCGATGCCGAGGTAAAGAAACAAAACAAAACAAGGATTGCAACAGCGTAGCAAAATGTCATACCTCTTACAGTCAGTATGACTTGAGGTGATTGGACAAAGCAAATAGTAACAGCACATTACTGTTAACACTGGAAAAAAACACTGCATTGTCAGCCATAAACCTGCTTAACTGGATAAATTATGTCAACAGCATAAACATAAACCAAAGTGGGGCTGACTGATGGTGATAAGCTAATTATGATTTTATCCCTGTGATGATGATGTTACTGTATATACTGTTTATATACGCTATATACAATGTCATCAGAAGTGGTTTGAGCAAGGTTACTTTAAAATAATATTACTTAGAGTAGAAAAATAAGGGTATATTTAGTTGTATTCAAAATGAAAATGTTTAATTTTGTTCATAACTTTCCTTATCCAGTCTCAAATTTGCCTTAAAATAAAATAGTCTTTGGTTTGTCTCTTTTAAGTTTTTATTTTGTTTCAATATGACTGATAAAATTGTGTAATTACAATAATGCAGCCATATCATAAATAACTAATCATGTCCAATATAAGGCAGCCCAGTTTCTATGGTTTTCTGTGCCCACTGTCAATAACCAAAGGACCCAAGTCATACCTGTGCACATGCTTCTACCTCAACACAAACGTGCACTTGTTGCCCAGTCAATCCCACCCACCAACAGGTGCCAAAGTGATGACTAATCCGAGTTCTCACCTGTCACTTGTACAATATTATGTCTGATTAATTAATTATGCTGTAATCCTGCACCTAATCAAACTTGGGCTCATTACTTGCTTCACTTGGGGAAATAACATGTTGCATGCATTGTTAGCTCTGCTGTATTCTGCCTGCTCTTGCCCTTGTGTCGTTCTGAGCCGGTCTCTGTGGTCTCCCCAGTCTTGAACATGTCAGAGAGCCTGGGATGTTGTACACAGCCAAATTCCACACTCAATTAGAGAACTGACAGGGCGTTACCCGCAGGGCTCCAGACAAAACTATGTGTTCTAATGTACCAGGACTGGGAGGTGCAGTTAAACATCATTATTTATTTTGTTAAGTGTTAGATAATACAGATTTTTTAAAACAACTATTATAATGTATTCATATTTTAATAAGACACATATCTGGACTGTGAACAGGAAATCAAAGTCACAACAAGGACCATTGTAAATTCAGCTCAAATTAGCTATCCCAGAATCCACTGGGGTCAGTGAAAGTGCATTTAAATGAAGTAGTGTGTAACAGAGATAAATTATTTTCTTGTCTTATTATGATTTAATCTTTGGGGCCACCAAAGTTAATGCTTTTCACCATGAATGATTCAAACATTTAGAAGCGGCGTACCTCTAAATGTCAGTCTTCTGTTTAAAATGCTATATCTGTTATTATTACAGAAGTTAAACTGCAACTACTATTGCATATTAATGTTTGCTTCCACTATCTATTTCTACTAAGGCTGCAATGATGAATCAACTAATGATGACTAGTATAGATCAAATCATGAATAATTATTCTTTTGTAAAGCCTTCAGTTACCATATTTGAACCTTGTTTTGTTGATAATGCATTTTAAAAAGTCTTTCAAATGTACCATAAAAATAATTGTTTAACGAGTCGGCTACTACAATCATCGTTAGAGTGTTTCACAATGTTTACTGCCACTATGATTACTTACTTTACTATTACTAGTGCAGATAATACCCTCACTATTGTAAGAAAGTAAACAATATTACATCATTACACAAATTAATCTTGTGTTGCTTGATGTACTTTTTCTCTTTTACTGTTACTATCACCACGGCCAACCTATAAAGTGATGAATACTTTTTCTATTTATAGTTGCCATCTTTGACTAACCTGAAACATTCCTTGAGATTTGCATGCGTCAGTGTGGTTGGACTGGCCGGGTGTGGAGAGTAAACGCTTAGTGCTGTTTGTAGTACCTCAGGTCAGGTGAGCGCAGTAGAAAAACACACAAAGAAATCCTGGAGTAGTGTACAGATCTCATGTATTTATCCAACTACAACCGCAGCCAAATAAAATACATTAACTCTGCAAAATAGATGATGTTCTGGGTATTACCGGGAGCTTGAAAAATGCCAAATAAATGTAATATAAAAGCCGCTAGATCGCCACTAAAAGCCAGTCTGCTCAATGACCTCATCACACAGCGCTGTGGGTTTACAGACACTGACTTCAGGAGAGAGAGAGCGCGCGGGAGAAAGACATGTTTAACAGGCTCAGAGTGTTTCACTGAGGATTTACTATAATGAAGTCATTCTACTGTAAGAGAAAAGCTTATTGTTACGCCTCAAGATGACTTTCACCTTCAGATATTTTACAAAAACATTATTAATGGCCAAGAGGTCGAAAACATGCAACGCAAAACTGGAAAATGTATGTCACTTTTACTTTTAAGCACATTTTTTAAAGATTAGGCCTATTTCTGAACAGTGTCATTAAGTACTTTTGACATGACCCTCTCGACAATCAGACAATATTATGTCAATCCAACAGAAATGTGTCTTTAAACAAATTAGTTGAGGTTTAATCATCACACAAATGTGAAATGTCTGTAAAAGTAACATAATTTTTTTCCCATTTGTCTTTTTAATCAACTCTTTTTGCAGACATGCTTGATATTCAGATTTTGCCAAAAAAAACAACACAATATTATCAATATCAATAATATTTTTTCTTTTACTTGAGTGTAAATGTGCTGTGTTCTTCTCCTTCCTTTTTTAGTTACTCATAAGATCTCGCAAATGTTTTATAAATTACTTATTGGTAAATTGGCATTAAAATAATTCTATTTTTGTGATAAAAGAGTCTGAAATGAAAGTTCCTGACAGATAGCACAGCTGTAGACTCACGCGTTGACTCCACAGCTGTCCAGTGACACACCACACTGCAGCGATGCCTTTACAGAAGCGCTGCCATGAAGAAGTGGCAGTGTTGTGACAAGACGGAGAGACCAGGATACGCCGAGTGTGAATGAGAAGGCCTATTTTTGTTCAATTTATTTGTGAGAGTAGTAATGATGACTGACTCAGTGTAGCGGGATATGTTTATGACTCAGAAACACAAACGCTGACCTTTGGTTAACAGTAGCATTTCAAATTGTATTTACATATTGCTGCTTGCTCAAAGCCGGGACCTGAACTGCAAACTTTTATGCAGAGTGTCACCCTAATCGCACTAAAAATAAGCCCTCAAACCATGAAAAGGACATACTACTTTTCAGTCAAAAAGTAGAGTAGAAAGTACAGAAACCTGTTCTCAAATGTAGTGAAGTAAAAAATACCCACTGAAAAATATACCTCAGTAAAGTACAGATAGCTAAAAAAATTTACTTTCTTTTGTACTTTGTTACTACTTCCACCACCCTGTCTTCTACTACTACTGTTACTATCACTACGACCCACTCTTAAGAACAATAAGTCAAGATGCATTCTAGTGCCAACCATTCAAATCAAAAGCTCATGTCATGTTGTTAGAAGTCTGTAGTAGTGTAGATCTAAGTGTAAATGTACCGTGTATCCAAATGTATGTTTGATATGAATCAGAGAAACGCAGACGGCCTCTCTCCCCTCACTGTACCAGGAGCCCGGGAGGGGGCCTGTTGCTGCTCGCTGTTATACAATACATATTGTATAACAACTGGCAGTGTGTGGGCAGCTGCTGCCATCTGCGGGGATACAACCCCTGCCACGGCGCTGTCTGTGGATGTTTGTGTCCAGCCGCAAATAGCCGCAAATAGAAGTGCATCATCTACAGTAGGTTAGTCCCTGGTGCATGAAAGGAAGCAAATAGAGCACAAGCTTGTAATGATTGTATTAACTGTAGCAGCCTTTACAGCGGCACACATGTTTCCACTGAGCAGAGAACACAAATATAGGTCTGTTGTAGCTAAAAACAAGCTCACACATGCTGTTGAAGAACTTTAGGTTTATCTAACTGACCAGCAACATAATTAAGCCTGTGGATAAAAAGAAGTTTTACAAAATTATAACATTTCAAGCAGAGTGCAATTATGTGCAGGTTATCCAAGCGGCAGTTATACACATTTTTTAACATGTAAAAGTAAAGCAAACCTTAATAACACAGTGAAAGACAATTCTGGTGAATCCCATGATACATTAATAGAAAGACAATGCATTAATCAACAATATCCTCTCAGTTAAAGCCTAATATCATACTTCTGAAATTTAACTTTTTTAAGAAGCCTTTCACTTTAGAATTTATATACATTGATAAAACAAAACTCCTCCACAATGACAAAGACTGAGCAAGACGAATGCACTTGATGTGCACAAACAAGATGCCGAGAGAATGAACTCCATCAACTCCAGACAGAGCTCAACGCTGAACTGTTGCTATGGTGAACAAAAGCATGGCTTTCCAGTCTATTTTCAGGATGCCACTGTTACATATTTCTCCAACTGCATTTATAAGGCTCAGACAAATTACATTAAAGAATTGTGGTTACCTGCAGAAGCAATTTTCAGATGTTTTTTGTGTACAGTAATTGAAAAGGCATCACAATTATGACAATTATGCTCAGCTCATATGTAATAGTTTTAGTTTACAGCAAACCATCCATTGACAGGCATTTCAAGGTGCAGTATTTACATTTCCTGGAGGAGGGCCCGCCTCTGCTTGTCTCCATGGAGATATGATTGCTTTGCCTGGCTGGAATGTTCCACATGATAACATTTTAATTATCTAGAAGTGTATGGTATTTCTTTGTTGTTTTTGTTTTATGCACTAGTACTCAACAACAATAATCGAACATTCAAGTTTGTATTGGGATCAGTATTTGTTTCACTTTTTGCAATTGTCTCGTTCGGGACAATGTACATTATACTCATGAAAACAGAGATGTTCCTCAGTATGACATTAAACTTATCCATCTTCTATTTATTCAATTACAGGTGTTTACATTGATCAAAAATACCTTGAGCCTCCCTCCACAGATCTGACTCGTAACATGGCTCGATGACATTACATGCTTGTCTCCAGGGAGATGGATAAGTTTAACGCCACTGCGGAACATTCCAGGTGTTGATGTGAGGATGTTTTGTCAGTCATACAATGATGTATGTATTTATTTTTGTCCAGGATAAGCAGCAACTCTCACATTTTAAAATCTTTAGTCACGGATCACATTTGGCCAAGATTAGAGTGTGTCTCTGTGAATGTCTTGTAGTGGATCTGATTCACGAAGGACCACAAAGGCCTTAAAAGTCTTTAGATTATGGGCTGGAATCATATCTAGTTCCAAAATGTCCTAAATTTGACAAACAATAGTGATAAATTATGCATTATTAAAAAATTGACACAATACAAGTGTGATGGCTACACCTCATATGACATAGCAACTCACAGACAATAACATTTTACCTAAAGTATATTAATAACTAGTACTGCTCGTATTTCCTAGACATAAATTATATATCATATTTCAGTTCAACTCATGCGTTCAAGGTTGACATATCTTAAAGCTGTGACCACACTGAATGAAACAAGAGTGATCAAATGAACAAGTGTGAGTAACAACAGCTAACAAGAGCCACTGTTACACTTTTCTGAATCTCACTCGCCCTCAGCTTAAATCACATCTGCACAAGTGGAACAAGAACACAATCTGTACGCAGTCTCCCTACTTCTAAATAACATTACTATCCCTGTGTTTCAGCGGGATGAAAAACACCAAGATGCCACTCAAAACAGTAAGCAGAAACCTATGAACATTACCTCATCAAAAACATTATTAGAGGTATTACAGTAAGTAATTTAAATTTGGACGAACTATCTAATTAATTACTTACCTCTGTCAATTTAAGGCATCAGTTGTTAAACACCAATAAACAACCAGCTCTTGTTCTCAAGCGTATGTTTTTGCCGTGTGATCTTGTTCGTATGTCATGCAGCTCTAACCCTGATAGTGGTAATAGTATAGGCTGTACTAAAAATAAAGTTTGGCGACAGTGATTGTAAAGAAGACCTCTGCGGTGCTCATAAACTCTAGCCTTGTGTCAC
The DNA here is from genome assembly GCF_026437365.1 of Eucyclogobius newberryi. Taxonomy (NCBI): domain Eukaryota; kingdom Metazoa; phylum Chordata; class Actinopteri; order Gobiiformes; family Gobiidae; genus Eucyclogobius; species Eucyclogobius newberryi. The sequence continues at coordinate 19,921,776 of NW_027315790.1, read as the reverse complement.
TAAACAGGAAGCAGCCCCAGCCACAGAAGTCTCAGGGGGCACAGTGACGAGGCGTGTGTGCGTGTGTGTGTGTATGTGTGTGTGTGTGTGTGTGTGTGTGTGTGTATGTGTGTGTGTGTATGTGTGTATGTGTGTGTGTGTGTGTGCGTGTGTGTGTGTGTGTGTCTGCGTGTGAGTGTGTGCATGTGCGTGTGTGTGTGTGTGTGTGTCTGCGTGTGAGTGTGTGCATGTGCGTGTGTGTGTGTGTGTGTGTGTGTGTGTGTCTGCGTGTGAGTGTGTGCATGTGCGTGTGTGTGTGTGTGTGTGTGTTGTGTGTGTGTGTGTGTGTGTGTGCGTGCGTGTGTGTGAGAGGCTTACATGGCTTTTTGGGCCTGTCTCTTATTTAAAACCACAGAGCAGAAACACACAGGTCTGCAGAGGTTATGGGAAGGAGTCCTTGGCTGCAATTCTTAGGGGGAAGGAAAACAAGGACGGACAGAAATGTAAAACATTATTGTAAGCACGTATATTCAGACCAAATGCGAGTTTAGGAATTACAAAGTCATAAAGATCAATGCGTGTTACTGCAGGCGCAGGTCCGGGAGGTGTGGAGTCTGTTTTTTCCAGACAGCGCAGCGCTCTGGAGTGGTTTTGAGGTAATTAGATGAGTACTTCTCTGTGTTATCTAGCAAACCCACATGAACATGCGCTGCGTTGGTCAAACACCGTAGTGTGCGTGACAGGCAGTCTGCAAGTTAACCACGTGCCAAACCCGCCTCGAATATGTGTCAATGAAGTGAGATTACTCTTTTGCCAAAACAAGAGAAATATTGCAGGACTTCAAGCTGTCTACATAGATGACTGAAGAATAATTCATAATTTGCCGATGAATGTCAGGGGTTAAAATAGACCCTACAGTAAGAAAAAAGGGGCTCTGCATAACAAACTAAATATGAATTAAGCTTTAGCTTCTAGCTGTTCTAGCATGTCAATTTGTGTTTTAAATTCATAGACATGAAACAAGTTTGTATTTAATTCTACATCTACTGAAGGGAGCACAACTCTTGGAGATTTAAACATCCGCCTAAGACACAATGGCTTTTTAACATTCCCTGCATAGTGTTCAGTCCTTGTAGAGCATGCATTAAGATCACCATTCATCAACCTCTGCTGCAAAAACACAATATAACTCGCTCGCCCTGGCAGCGCTGGACCACAATATTCTCCCATTATAGCACACTTAGGTTTGTGTTGAACCTGCCATGAAGTACAGATACATGACAGTGAACGAGGCCACCTCTACACCAGCCTGTGGCCATTTTGTGGGTGCTTATCTTGGGCGCGTGAGAAAGCCCAGGGCACCGGCGCTGTCAGCGATAAGCCCAAGGTAATAAACGACCTGAACAAGAGACGAATATGTGCAAGTATTTTCCCATCAGTCGGACATGTCAGGCAGCGCTGTGGGTCATTAGAACAGGCCGGGTATGGGCTGTGTCCAAGTGACAGCGAGACACGGGGTCCTCAGACTGGGGCGCCTGTCTGCAAGCCAACATGAGAACACAAGTGCTCTAGACATTGTCATAAGAAATGCAAAGACCTTTAAAGTAGATTTTTTTTTTAAGAAAGTTTGCAAATGTTTACCAAAGGGAAAATAGTGTCTTACAGTAGTGCTGTTACTGCAATGTATCACTACTACTTGAAGTTAAATGAGTCAATAAGGAAAGATATGCTCGTCCATTTACCATCGCTGAACCACAGGAACAGGACAAAGCCTTTTCTGAATAGTTTTAAAACTATAGTAATATAATATAACTAGTATTTTATATATAAAAAAAAAAAAAATCATACCAAATATGGTACAGATCTGTATTTGATGTTTATTTTTTTGTCATACACTGCTCCAGGTTCAAGGGGAGACACTAAAAGCAAAACTATTTTCATTTATTTTTCAGTCTCTCTCAACATGTTAGCTTTCACCTGGAAATAATAAAATTGTCCAATCTGTCCAAAACATTTTTTTTTTATTTTGATGAGAACTTTATACATCTACTGTCGGACTATGAATTGTTCTTTAAATATGTGTACACTGCCTTACAAAGTGTTGCACAGAAGGCAACTATTAAAGTAAAAGAAACAATTATTAAGTTTGGAAATAAGTATGATTTACAGCTTTAAAAAAGTACAGCTACATTTCCAATCAACGTTCTATTTTATGATACTTTTATCATATGTAAACACAACATTGACAATGGAAATAACCATTTCTAATTCTGATTCTGATTCTGATTTTGAACATTTTAAATCTAGTACCGGTAGATAGGCAATGTGACAACCGGCCCAAGTACACACTTTAAAGACCTTTTTTATCTTTTGTGGTTCTCCCTGAATCTGATCCACTGTGACACATACATACAGACACATTTAATCTTCTCAGAGCAAATGTGATATGAGCACATTTGGAACGATGTACTGTATAACTGCACGGGACATTTTAGTTTGCTTTTGCAGCACAGGGCTACAGCGAAGCATTGGACAGGACAAGCAGCCGTAAATAACGACAGTCTCAACGCACAGGGGAGTCTCAACACTGTTACAGCAGTCAGTAATTCAGGCCAAAGCTCTCCCCGAGGACAACGCTGGATTAAGCAACATCAGTCAAATCACACACACTCAGCTACTGCAAATCAAATCAATCGGCTCCACCCTTTAAACAGGGGACAATAAAAGACTGAGCGAGAGAGGGCAAGATCGAAACAGGAAGGAAGTAGTGGAGAAAAGAGGGCAAGTCTTTCAATAATTCATCAACTGCTGTTTCATTTGGGGAAGAATCAGTGTCCCAACTCAACTTCAGGGTCCGAAAGCAAGATTTTCTGCTCACTCAGGCTACAGAGTAAAAGATCAAAGCGCAATTATTTTCTGCTAAAAAACAGGGTTGAACAGGGAATTATGTTACATAATAGAGGTACTTCAAATTAGGGATGAGCAATTTATTGAATTTTAAATCAAGACCGAGATTCAGTCATATTCTTGGGTCTTTTCATTCGAGGTCCACAGCCAATCCTCTGTCAGTAAAAGCGGGCAGTTTAAAGCACATTCTGGACTTTTGAGGAAGAAAGATGACCATTTTTAATATAAAAAGAATTATGTTAGAGGTATTAATTTAATTTTTTTATTTTTTTATTTGATAAAACAAATCATGATCAATTCAAGGAAAACCCTAAATATTAACATTAAATATTGATTACAATTTTATTAAAGTTATTTGTTATTTAATTTGTTGTTTTACTTGTTTGTTATGTTATAATGAGAGTCACTAAATCATCTGCCATAAACAGCAGTATCTTAATGGATGTACAGGTTCAGTGAAGTTGCTAATAGTAATTGTTTGTGGCCATAGAACAGAAATCAATATCATATAATAAATATATTATATGACCCTTTATTATCAAGGGTCAAGTGTAAAGAAAAGCATCAATTGAAGACCAGAAATACACAATTTGACATAAAAAGGGGAGCAACCAAAAGCCACAAGAGGTCAATAAAGGAACAAGTGAGTATTATATGAACATTAGTTTCTGCCTGCCTGTGATTTGTAAATATGCAACCATGCAAAATTATTTTTATTGGTTTCAGTCGATTAAAGGCAAATTGCAGTTTGCAGGTTCAATTGAGCCACATTTTAAAGCGATTGATTTCACGGAAAAATAAATGCTGGTCAGATCATAAATCCCAATTAAGGCCAAACTCTGAATATAGTCTGTGTGTCCAGACGCAGCTACTCCAACTCTAAGACATAGATTACTATTAAAGGATTAATGTGGATTCATTAGTACAGCTGGTGCAGTGAGGGGAGCGGGGCACTGAGAAATAGGCTTCATTACATCTTTATATAATGGCTCTTTTTCTCTGTATACAGGCCCAGCACTTTTCTCTTTGATAATGGCACCGACTCACTCACTAAAAGCTTAGTTTAAAAATACATTCTTCCACAAAGCTTCAGTCTGCCTCAGTCAATGCTGCGAACACAAGCACCCAGATGGAGCGCGCCGCGTGTGGGAGTGCATATGTCATTTCACTCAATGTAACAGTGATCTGCTCACACTGTCTGGCATTGAGAGCGCTCCAGGAATGAAAAAGTTCAGCTTTTTACAGCTGCTACTACAACCTCGCAGTCAGATGTGTAGATGTCTTTCTGTAGAGATCAAAGACTAAGGTTTTCTGAATTATTTTATTGCACTATTACAAGTTTAGTTAATAGCAACACTAAATGGTTACAAGCCAGTGAACTAGCAAGGTCAAAAAATCTGTACCGAGATACAAATTGATGATAAAAAACATGGTTACTGCTGTTTTGCGTCAAAATTGCCTTATGGTATTAGCGGTAGGGCTGGGAATCACAGGGTCCCTCACGATTCGATGCGATACACGATACACGGCTCACGATACGATAATATCACAATTCTGCGATACATGCGATAGTCAATATATTGCTCATGATATTACATGATACAACATATTTATTTGTTAAACCACGACCTGCAAAAACTGAAAAGGAAATGGACACATTTTAATATTCAAAACAGTCAAAATGTCAAATGGTTTGCGCAAAGAAGTTTCCTTTCTTTAAACATGCAACCCAATTGTAGCACGGTCACAAAAGCATTTGGGAAATTATAAAAAAAATGACTCATGGCAATATCCATACAGCAGCCCATAATACTGATACTATATCACCGAATTTAGTATCAGAGTATATCGATATTTTGGCACACCCCTAATTAGAGGTGGGCAATATATAATTTTGTTGTATAAATAAATACTAAATAATGTTGTATAAGTAGTTTTGGATACATGCAAAATTTGAATTTTATAGTAAAAAGTATGCTAAAAAAAAGAAGAGCTGATTCAAAGGCGTATTGGACGATTTTTCGCCGATTTGAGAACTCTAGCGTGCGGATGCAGAGCGATGCAGAGAAAAGCCTCGCGGTTAAACGTGCGTTTGTTTACCAGCAGCGCGACAGATCGCATCGCTCGTCTCCCGTAGATTTCCGTCTCTTCTGAGTCAGCTCGAACTGTCTTTCTCTGTCTTCATTTTGTCCTGTACACTGAGGGAACTATATTATGATAGATCCATGCGCTTAGAAACGGGGAAACATGCTGCTGAGCCGACGAGGCTGCAGGTGAGCAGTAGGTGCATCCTATGATTGATACGTGGCAGGACTAATCGGCTGTCCACACCACGAGGAAATGAGACTCAAAAAATCGTCCATCCAACCTTTAAGATTTATTTTTTTTAAACTTATCTCGTAAATATTCAAATAAAGTTAGATTTCTACATCTTTGTGATTAACTTTACTTTGACATTTCATCAAATTACCAGAGTTTTCCCGCACAGCAGACCACGCGAACCAAATATGACGAGTTCCCGACTGTATCAAATTCTAGAACACAAACCGCAACCTATTGTACGTTTTCTTTACTTTGCATGAATTTGAACTTGCCAGAACTGAACTGTAAGAACTACAATTTGACAGAGCTCTTAACCTGTTTCCAAAATATTCTTTTCTTTAAACGCACTTGACTTTGCTCCACTTTGAACTCTGCATTTCCGACATCTGCATCATAATTACCGTGTCAAATGGAGCAGAAAAAAGCCTTAACATCAGTCTCAGTGCCTACGTGCAACTCCAACACTACCGGTACTTGTAATGATTTACATGTGTGTACTCTTTACAGTGACCTGGAGCAGCAGGCATCACTGTTATGTAATCCTTTTCTGTCAAGCGAAATTCTCACAGACACCTCCGCACAGCCACACACACAAAACACACACACACACACATACATACACTACACACGCACACAGTCACACACACACACTCGCACACAGGCAGCTGCCGGTGCCTTCACAGAGCTCAGGGGTTATTCCAGTCATGGTGAGAAAACGCTGTGTGGTTTCTTGGCACAATCAAGACACAGACGCATCTCCCTCCTACAGCAGGTAAACTCACAGCCATGAAGAATATAGTTCAGATCTGCCCCCAGCCGCACTGATAATAATGATTCACTTTTATTACAAGACAACAGATCTTAATTTATAAATCCCCCGCTTTTGGAAACTTAACTGATTTACGTATACGGCTGCTAACACTGGCTCATTAAAACACAATACCTAGTGCATTTCTTCAGCGCTTGTATAGGATGTTCAGCCATGGGGATGTTAAACACAGACCAGGAAGTGTTGTTCGCGCTTGTGAAGAGCCTTTAACGTTTTCTATGGACCATACCTGTATTTTGTTTTGTTTATTTGTAATATAAGAAACATCCATGTGGCATTTGGGATTTCTGGTTACTTTATAAATTAACAACATCTATTTGTCTTGATTTGTCTGTGCTTCAATGTGATTAAATTACACATTTATATTCATAAAGAGTGCGGCTACTTGGGTTAAACAATTTTGCCAAATATCTGTATCTTTCTTTTCAGACAAACATTACAATTAGATTTGATTTCTGTTTTAATAGTTGGATTTTGTTCAAAGTGCACATTTTAAACAAGTCCTGGAGCATCAATATTGGAGAGAGGAATGAAATATTAACTGCTAAACATGTTTGTAGAAGTCTAAATAATAAGATAACGATAGGAATGACTAATAATTGCAGTTGTTACAATTAATGACGACCATTAGAATTGCAATTTCGATTTGACTGCAGTCTAAAAAGTACGACAGAGAAATCATAATAACAGATGACGGATTAAAGGCATTGTGCAGCCAATAGTCCAATTTGAATGGCTACCACACCAACAACAAAGCACTTTCCACTCAAATGTAGCACTGAATAGTCACTAATGTGTTTGCATTAAAGAGCGATTGACAAAAGAATACAAATTGTGGTTATTGCACTGCAGAAAAATTTTAGTATCATTGAAAAATTGAATTGGGAGAGAAAGATCCAACATAAGCCTTCTTAGAATCAGTATTCACTCCATTGCTATTTGTAATGGCTAATGTCCTTCCTACTCTAACAACAGGTGAAGGGAAACTAGTTTAGCTCAATGGGCTATTAGCACACACCACCTCTTCACTCATAAAAGCCTCGTGAAGGAGTGTAAGTGGATAGTCTATAGGGGCAGATAAGTGGACATCCATCAGAGCTGCTACTGTCAGCTCTCCTAAACAGACTGAGCAGCACAGACAGGGCACAGCATGTTTTAATACCAAGTAAAGTTAAGTTCAGCCGTCTGTCTGAGAGCCTCACCACCGGATAGTGAGACGATTGGGAGAGATGGGATCAATAACAGATTCAGAAGTATCCTGAGCACTCAAAGTTATGTGAGAAAGGAGAAAAGGTTCCACAGGTACTATTATCTAGAAGTGGCTAATTAATGTGAGGGCAATGTGATGTAGAAAGTATCAAAAATCAGATGCTGGACGACACTAAAACTAGTATTGAAACTAGATTCCTCATTTTGGGAAAGTATTGATGCTGATAAAGGCCCCTGAACAATACAAAATGTGACCTTTTCTGAACAGTTTTAGAATGCTCTTGAGCTTTTACCAGAAATCATATCAGCTCCCATGGAAACAAAAAGAAAGTAGTATTAGTTTGTGTTGAAAATATAAATTGTCTAAAATCAAGTTTGAAAGGTTGGTATTGTATAACACTTGTGTAACACTATTCTGATATACAGGGTGCATTTTGGTTATTTGTAAAAAATAATATCAAAATGCATCAAAAAGGTCTGATTAGTTCAAATACATAATTTGGTACTTGCGTTTTCTTTTCTTTTTTTAATTAGCTTGCTCTCTCTGTGTCGTGTTCTATGTTCTTATTTCTTTTATTTGCTTAAACTTGTAAAAGTTACTAAATAAAGACATGTTTCAAGTATTTGCTGGATAAAATGTGCTCTAAATTTCCAAGGCTCTTCTATGTATATCACTGAATTGACTAGACGAGTGCATTCACTTTCATAATTGCAGTTCAGTACTCAGCAAATTCATAACCTTCTCAAAACAAAGCGAATGACAAACATGTTGAAACACACTAATTATCAGCTTTTAACCAACAAAACAAACTTGGAGGAAGAAGAAGAAAACAGTCCAACGATGGGGCTCACACAGAGAGGGCAGAATGGAGGGGGTGAGGGGGTTGGTCAGCACGATGCCACTTTATCAAACAGTCGAGTTGTAAAAGCAATAAACTCTGTACAGGGCTCAGAATAAGGACTTCCCGGGCGCTGCAAAGGCCACCTCCATTCATCTCACTAAAAGCTCCAGCGGCTGAACTGAGATGAACTGCACATGTGGGATAGTATCATTGCAAACTCTTTTACAGCATAACAATGTGCTTTCAGCAACTGGAGCATAAACATTCTGTAGTTATTGGATCATTTATAATCTGTCAAGCCCGTCACGATAACACATTTTCAAATGCAAAATATTGCTGGAGAAAAGATAGACAATAAACGATACTATTGAGTTTACAATGTGCCTTTTATGATAGCTCTAAAGCAGGCAAATCCTCCCCAGACTAATCATTCTAAATGTTCAGTCTTAAAGAAACATGAACTACACTAAATAAATAGCACAATGAAACACTTTAGTAGACAGTTCATGTCCATAAGGTTTGTTTTCTCACTCTACGGCTCAAATACTACTACAAAGAAACAAAAAAAGGTCCTCAACAAGAGCAAGAGAACGTACACACGATAAATATTGAGCCCACAAAACACTGTTCTTTCATCATTTATTGAAGGATAAATCAATATAAGATAAGATATAGCGGCCTAACTGTTGTAGCAGGCCTAGCTGAACTGTGCAAACAATCAATTAGTTTCAGTTAATCAATTAATTGTTAAGTTCTAAACATGTACACATTAAGAGGGATGTATCAGGGAGGGGCTTCAAAAAATCAGGGCAACATTGGAAGCAAGTTTAAAGGCGGTATGGACGATTTTTCGGCGTTTTGAGAACGCAGGCGGAAGTGCGCATGTGCACTCTCCCGTGCGGACCAATACAACACACACGTGCGTTTGTTTATTAGCGCAACGGAGCGCATCGCATCGCTCGTCTCCCGTAGATTTCTGTCCACTTCTGCGTCAGCTCGAACTGTATTTCTCCGTCTTCATTTTGCCCCGTACACTGAGGGAACTATATTATGATAGATCCATGCGCTTAGACACGTGGAAACGTGGGCACGAGCCTGACGCGGCTGCAGGTGAGCGGTAGGTGCGTTTTATGATTGATACGTGGCAGGACAAATGATTTATCCACACCACGAGGAAATATGATAAAAAATTTGCTGAAAAAAATCGTCCATACCACCTTTAACATTTAATTTGCAAAAAAAAATCTTTGTTTTGAAAGATTCGTCACCGTTATTTTGGCTTTTTGATACCCTCAACAACAAATCATTAATAATAATTGAGGGGAATTACTCAAGAACAGATGGAATAATACTTTTATTGCACTAAAATAGATGAAAAGTCTGCTTTACACAAAGTAAACTTAACGCCTTCAACATTCTGTTCAAATTAGCTGTTTTTGCAAACGATTATAATATGATTTGTTCAGAATAAAGTCTCCAGCTCTTTTGACTGACACAAACTTGCAGGTTACATCATGTACAAGACTCCTGCAGGTGATGATTAACCTGTGCGCTGAAGCCTCCCACTCGATGCCACCCACTACGCTCTCTGCATCTTCCCGGTAATTTCCATAGTGTCTGAACTGCACTTGTAACAAAGGTGTGATTGCATTAAACCACAAGGGCATCCCCGGGGCTCTGCTAATGCAAGAGAAAGAGCAGAGAGAGAACCGGAGAGAGAAAGAGTGGTACAGGGAGGAGGAGGAGGGAGTCCATTACGATAATCATTTTACATCACTAGAGAAAAAGCTGCTCTTGTAAAAGGCAAAGGGAGGATAAAGTCACGGAGCACAGGGCGGAAATCTCATGACTGCAAAAGCCTAATCTAACAAGCAAAAACAGTAGATTATAGACATGCACAGTGTGTGGGAAGGGTGGAGCCATTTACTTGTGAAAGGTCACTTCCTATTTTTGTAGTAGTAGTAGAAGTAAATAGTAAGTAGTTTACAACAATAGTAATCTAGGGGTGGGCAATATTGACAAAAAAGAATATCCAATAACGATCAGATATAATTACGTGTCAGTCCAACAGAAACGTGCTGAAACATGTCTTTAAATGTTTTAGTTGAGGTTTGATTGTCAGACAAATGGGAAACGTCAGAAATGTCGCCTTCTATAATTATCTGAAATGCAGATGATGTCACTCGTCATTAATCACTGTTTAATGGTCACAATCACAGAGCAAACAGAGAAAAGAGCAACCGAGTGGTCCGAGATAGCGGACACTTCATTAGTCAAAGGGAGGATTTCAAACTAAACTGGGAATGTAATTAGAAATAGTAGCAACGGGTAAAAGGCAAGATGATGATAACAAGGCTAAATCATTTTTGATACAGTATGAGATTGATATAGTGCTTTTATGGAGCGTCAAACGGTAAACTGTTGAAGAAATAATTGAAGTAGCACGAGATTTGTAGGCATAAAGAAAGACAGGAGACTCAGGAGAAGTTTATTTACCGTTAGTACGGGACCCGTGAACACTTATTGTATTATCCATTCAAGCCTGGCCTCGCTTCTATTGAGAGCAGGGAGTATTACAACATGATGATGACGTCCACGTGTAGGTTAGATAAAGCTATCAGCAAAGAAATGTCAATGAGCTGTAGGGGTCCTTGTTTCAGTGCAGCAGGGACATTTCCCCATCACAACGTCTCACACAGTCACGTCTTAGGCCAGGAGGGTGAAGTGTCTTGCCCAAGGACACAACAACACTACAATCTAAACAAAGAAGTCATAAAACAAAACACTGAGCCGGGGGTTGTGAGATGACTTGGAAGGCATATAATTCTGATACTCTGTTTAATCTATTTTTAATTGACAGTACGGATGTCACAATATAACATTTTAGTGTTACAGTTATTCACAATTATTGAGACTGTTACCAAACAAATAAACAGATAAATTAACCTAATAATCTTGACATCCCAACAGAATATTTTTGGAGAATTAGGAACACACATTGAAAAATTAAAACAATAAACTAGCCAAATGGATGCAATTAAACCTGATTTAAAATGTTTTGCAAATAGAAATGGTCTCAGCTGTATATTTTATTTGACAGTGGGGATCCCGGCCTGAAAACTTTGGGAGCCCCTGACCTAAACCATTGACGCTTCAAAGTATAATGTAGAAAAGTCACACAATAATAAACTTGCCTTTTGTCGGGCGGCCTTAAAGTCATACCTATAAACATCCGTCCTTTTGCTGACACAAAATGTTCTAGCACATGCTGTATGGCTCATTAGTAGTGACCTCCGGTAACATGTTTTTCCATGTTACAGTCAATACCCTGCAGCTTCACATGACATTTTACAGTGCACTTGAGAGTGAGTACACACACATTTATTATGATCTAACAGACAAGCCTGTATTCCATCTGTACACAGCAACACTAGTAGTTTAACTACAGGGAAACAATGGCCCATTTTAGCACACTCACGCAGACACTTAGCCATGTTTATCAGGATGTAGCAATGGAACATACCGGCTGATTAGATCCAATGGGACAGGCCCCTGAACCCAGTGTGTGATTACAAGCATCACTTCAGCATCGCACTATCGCACATGTGGCAGCTGCAGACACCATTGTTGTTATGATGCTGATAATGGGACAACTACACCATGATTGTACTAATTTATGTTAATGCTGCACTCAGTTACAACTATGTAATAAGAAGTTTGAGTCCTGCTTTGACAGAAGAAGAAATGTGTCCCACTAATAGAGAAACAAAATAATGTATAAGGTTGTATAGGATGAACAAGTCATTCATCATAATAGGAAATAACTACAGTACTTTTCGGACTTTAAGCTGCTACTTTTTTCCCACGCTTTGAACCCTGCAGTCACTACAATGGTGTGTCAAATTTATATATTTTACTTATTCAGGAGCGCTGTATAGCCCGAAAGGTACGGTACTACCACTTTGTGCATAGCTTTCCTACTTTGCAGTGACATGTAACAACAGGAACTCTTGTCTCCCCTATTAACATACAGATTTTGCATATGTTAACTAAGATCTTTTGATACAACAAATGTACTTTTCCGGCCTGTCATGATAAAACATTTTAAAGTGTGAGTTATTATTATAGAAAACACAATAAATGGTAAAATTTAAACTACTTTATGCCACTGACACTAACACAGAATAATCCCAGTAAACCCTTTTGAACAATGAAACACTACATTTTAAATATCTATTGTTCTTTTTCAACAATCTTCAGCTCAAAACTTCACATGATAAATATTGAGTGTATCATATGTGTGTGTCATATATTGAATGGGTCCTATTATTGTGACAGGCCGATCTGATGCTAACTATTTTTATTTTCTGTCTTTAAACAAATTATCAAAATTCCTAAAAAGACATTTAAAGTTGTGTTTTTTTTTTTTTTTGCATAGTATTTTAGCTAAAGACATTTTTTTTTTCTTTTTTGGTCATCATATTTCTTTCTAAAAACCACATCAAATCCAACAACAAAAGCATAACTGATGAATCCTGGAATACACAGCTAGAAAAAGAATTCTGATGCAAACTGGCTTACGATAAACGTGTGTATAAAATGTGTTTGTGAAAGAGCTAAAGGTTCAGGACATTGTGTTTGGGCTTCAGGACTCCTGCCATGAACACAATTGGCAGCGTTCTCTGGAGCATCCTCCCGGCTACAGCGAAAAATGCGCTTACAAAAAAATAGATGTCACAAAATACACCGACAATGAACGGCAAGACTAACATTATAATGGACAATCATAAAACGTAAAAGATTACATTTGGACTTAATTTGAAAATGGACATATTTGACAGACTGTGGACTAAATGGGTCGTTTACTTTGGTTTCTTGTGTGTCATGAGTTTCATCTTTGGCTGTTGTTGGATGTCTGCTTATTTCGGTTTGTGTCTCCTCTCTCTGTTTGTGTTAAATAGTAAAAAAAAAAAAGAGAGAGAGAGCGCTAAAAGTGACAGTTATTCAGAAAACTAGTGTGTTTTACAGGATGCCTATTCTCTTCACTGCATCCTTGGATTACCTCTGCCCCGTGTCCTCTGTCTCTCTCTCTCTTCGGGCAGTGACTGGTGCATTTGGCAAGCCTAGGTATGTGTGCGTGCGTTTCCCTTGCTCTCCAGTTCTACTACAAGAGAGAGGATCAAATAAAACAGCTATTACCAGGAGAGGAAGACGAGGAAACCCATACGAACTCCAAGACGTAACAACATCCTTTGGCGCTTAACCCCCTGTGAAAATGTTTACATGGAAAATTGCCGTACAACTAGAAAGATGAGAAATATAAACCGATGAAACGCAAACGCCGGTGGCAGAGCGGCACCGTCCAAAATCTCCGTAAAAGCGCCATTAAACAGAGCACGGCTGGGTTAATTGGTAATTTGACATCTTTGAGATTACTGTGAGCTATGAGCCGTAAACTGTGCGAGTGGGCGGGAGTCAGATGCGCATCGAGTGGGGGGGGAGGGGGGGAGTTGACTGAATGCACATAAAGTTGTCAAATGTTCCCTGCAAATGAAAATAAACATGGACAATGATAACTCGAGCATTAATCTTACTGTATAGAGACAAATACAATAAGCAAGAAGAGAATCAACAGTGTAAAGATGCATTGAAGCACTCCTCCCTTTATTCTACTGGTTGTGCCGCTTGCCTCTTTCACGACATCCATAAATCTCCTCCAGACCTCCCCGGCAGCTCAAACCTGGGCTGTATATCACTACTGTATACTGTTACTTCCTTTTAATGGCCAAAAGTCTTGTCTCACGTCGTTCATTTCTGAAAGTTTCCGAATGACTGTAACCGGCTCATTCCTCATCATAACCATCACAACGACAACCTTGGCATTTAGATTTCCACCTAAGCATCCAATTCTGTCAAATAAATCAAATTCATTGTGTTTTACAATTGAATTTTTTTTAAATTATCATCTACTTCTATAGTTCAATGCTCCAAAAAAACATAATTGAAAATGGTTAATAGCTATATTGTCAAAATCTTAGCAAAAAAGCACAATCGTAATGTAAATTGTATATTAAACATCAAGTGACCTTTGAGGTGACAGTATATCTTCTGTTTATATTGGCCTTTGTTAAGTTTGTAAGATTTGAATAATGCTTTCAGACAACTTTATATCAGAATTCCTACTTTGAAACTAGGAGAACATTGAAGAACCACAGTAAGAAAATCTGTGCCCGGCGCTAGGTGAAAATGAATAATTTGACCGTTATGATGGTATTGATAGTAGTAATTCTCCCAGTTGTTTTCCACCTGCTGTGTGCACAGTGGTTGACGTAAACCACAACGTTTCGCAAATTGACGCAAAATTTCACTCTCAAAGTTGTTTTATGAACTGTATATGTAATAACAATGTCCGGCTTAATAAATGGACTTAATTGGATTCCCACTTTGGCGGATTCGAGCACTTTCCTAGTTTTTATTACTTGTTTGAGTCAAATAATATACATGTACTGTAAGGTTACTGCTCATTGTTTTACTGACCTGACAACTGGAACTCCAAACTAGTTACTGACCTTTTGAACCAGGAAACAGGAAGGATCAAACACATGTGATAAATGATGCCAAAGCCGAGCAAGTCAAAGATGGAAAGACGGTACTTGCTCTCCAGAACATAACATAAGAGATGAAAAGTGTGTATATGTGTGGCTCTCTCCCATTAACAGCATTTAGTGCCGCATGCCGCAAGTCACCGCCCAGCCTCATTGTACAGGCTGTGTGACTGTCAGCCCTCCATCTGCTCATTTTGGAGGCTTTCTGCTCAGGAGAAAGGAAACTGTCAGTGGTAAACATTCACAATGCAGCAGGAGCATAAAGAAGCAGTGCCACATGTGTTATTTTCAATCAGTGACTGATGGGTGAAGAAAGGCATAGACAGAGGAGAGGGGAAATGATCTGAAGAAACTGTCAAAAAGTCTTATATCAAAAAACAGATGTATATTTGCCTTGTTTGTGTATGTTTCATTAGGAGCAATAAAAATATAAAAAACATATCCAAATAGCAGATTCTTTTACATTTACCCTGTACGTCTGGGACAAAGTTTAGGGCTAAGAACTATTTTACCAATTCAAAAGTGCAGTAATAGTAGTGACAGTAGTGATGGTGCACTTTCATTATTTCTCCTGTATCAAATATGATTTACAGTATGTTACATTTGGTTGCTGGCTTCATTTGGGAATTGGGAACTTGAACACACTCTGACTCTGATTTCTTCTGCAAAAGTACAAATACACTGTATACACTAATTAGTCTAACTTTCCAAAAAACATTCTAATGAAAGACCCCAGAACACATCAAAGCACCCCAAAGTGTAATATTATACAGCTAGTGGTAAGTTATGCATTATTTTCAACTGCTAAAGGGCTAAAGAGTGGAAATGTGCTGCAAGTGCAACATCAGAGTTTGAACCAGTTTTACTTTTGAATGTCAGGCATAAATAACAGCCCATAGGAGACATAACAGCCCATAGGAGAAACAGACAGTAGGACAAATAGCTCTAGCAAAGAAGGGCAAGTGTTCAAGGGGACAAAAAGTAGGGATTGGGTTTCCTCTGTCCTCAGTAAGCCTCTGTTCAATCAAGTCTCCTCACAAGAGAGCAGGAGTGCAGTCACAGCTGGTTAGACGCTGATAAAGACCGACACTGGCGCCGCGGAGGATACAAAGAATAACGGCGGACATTTTGAAGACCAAAACACAGCTAAAAAGAAAGGGAAAGGGAAACTTCATGTCGCATTTGAGGTTGTAGTAGGAGGTTGGGGCGCACCTGAGCAGAGAGTGCGGAGCGTCTTGGTGGAGTAAGAGGAGCCTCAGTTGAGTGTTGAAAAAAGCCTGAGGAGATGACTTGATGTTTCCACTGTCTGTCAGCCGGCAGGTGCACTCAGCATTCCCTATGGAGACAGATTAAAGAGAAATAAAAAATTGCACCCTTGAGTCATGCCCAATTATAGCATATTGAACAGGGATGTTAAGACTGTTAAGTTTGATTGATAATTGTGATTATTCAGGTCACAGTATAATATTAAGGCGAGACACTACAGGCAGTTTGCACTCTCAACAACAAAATTGTCCAATTTGCTCCTAAAGATGTTTTATTATTTTACTGAATATACTCGCAACTCTATGGGACATCGTCATTTCAAAAGCTGTTTACTTAAAATGTGTTTTAAAGGAAATAAAGATCACCACTTAAAGTAGCACCTACACACACCAAACTTTCAAATCTTGTGCCTGACAACATTTTGACAGAACTTACAGACAGATTTGTTAATATCTGATTCAAAGCCTGATTTATTAAAGTCTGAAAAATAAGGTCGAATTGGAATTTTAAGTCTTAGTCTTTAATCTAGTAGCACTCAAAAACTAAATAAGAAATCCTAAATCCCCTTTGTACAGTTTGTTTTAATAACTAATACCCAATCACTTTTTAAGATTTATATGTCCCAAATTTGTGCAATTTTGGCCATTTTTACATTAAAAATTCCTTATTTCTATATGAAAACATTACTTGACGAAGAACAATTTTTTGTGAGTTAACTACAGGAGAAGTTTCAAATGGATATATTTGTTCCTATTCACCTTTCTTGTCATGCATTAAGACCTTGAAAAATAAAATAGAAATAATAATAATTCCACTTCAACATTGAATTTAAATAAGACTGTTCATTCATTATTTTACAATGCACTTTCAAATACTCTATAGCCTACAGTGCATTTTCTCCAGTGACTGTCTTTCTCCAATTCCCTTTTCGCAGCTCACTTGCCCGTTCTCAGCCGTATTAAAAACAAACACCATCTCCATGGCAACCACACTGTGTTTACCCACAGGAGACACTGGTTATAGACAGCATCCTGTGTTTTAAATGCGTGTTTGGGAGGACTTAGGTGTCTTTCATGAGCTTTTTCAGGCCGAGGACAATGTTTCACTTTGACCTAATGCCTTCAGGGCCGAGTGCTATTACTATGGGAGCTGAAAACAGGGAGTAAATACAGTCTGATGCAGCTTACGCAGTGTTAAGTTGATGATCCTTGTGCCATGGCTCAAAGCAGAGAAGGAGTTTTCAGAGCTAATGCCACATTAGGTGAGAGGACATGTGCTCCTCACTGTTCACACTGATGCATATGGTGCTAATGGATTCATCATGCAATAAAGCTGAAGGAAACATTATCAACAACTTCACCCAGAAAACTTGCCTGCAGCAACATTTCAAAACCAAGGACCTTAAATTAATTTAGACATCAATCTGAAAGGTATTTTTCTTGCAGTAGAAATGCAGATAATGTCCTCTGATCTTTGAAAAAGTATAAGCAAAATCTTCCAAATTGGTTAAGACTAGTAATATTGATAACATGGATGCTATATTATTACTAGTTAAGATTCCATTCTCACCAGTGCAATCAATACAATGTTGTTGTTGTTACTGACTAACTTCAGAGATGTACAACAACACTTCAGACACTGGAGGATGTTGCCATGGAGACACATATACACGTCCCAAGGTCAGTGGGCGGAGCTGAACCCCAGAACGAGCCAAAATCAGGTCAGAGCCTCATGTGACATGCAGCGCCAAGGGGACAGAAACTGATACTAAAGCAGACGTTTTCTTGTTTGTAAAGAGAAAACTTGAACAAATATGTACACATGAACACAAAGGAAAGTATAAACAGTACTACAGAATATAGATACATGCATACATTTATCTTCTTAAAAGTACACGGAAATAAATAAGTAGTCTACTAGTATTATCTGTATAAAATATATATTAAATGTTTATAGCCAGTTTACAGTTCAGTAATGGCAATGGTAATTTTGAACAAAATAAAGAAAGAAAGAAAACACCATGATGAATTCCATCATTTGCCCTTAGGCCAGGAGTCAATATCTTGGGTCTATCTCGCAAAAGCACAAAATCGCCACCATGACAATGCTATATTATAACTATGTAATAACAAAATAGCATGCTAAGACATAGCATCCTTTCTGGGCACTGTTATTTTTTGATCATTTTTTGATAATTTATTTCTCATTATCATGTTATAGTAATGAATGATTTTGTATTACTAAAAACAACTTCCAAAATATAGCCGCAAGCGGCAATGATCGGCCCTCGCCACGCCGCCGCCACGCCGCAAGAGGAGGGGGCGCTAACGCGCCCCAATTGTCCTTTTATTACATCTACTGCTGAATCTGTGACGCTGTCACATCTTCTCCCCTTTGTTTTACCATCAAAAAGCAATTTTATTTTGAATTCTTGGCAAAATGTGCGGCTTTGCCGCACAGACACCGTGACTCTTAGAATAAAAATGTGGATAACTTTTGATGGTCCACCCCTGAAGATGAGTCTCACCAAATTTCAGGTTAATAGGGCTAACGCCCTGGGAGGAGTTTGTGAAAGTCTAAAGTGTAAACATGTTCTGGCGATTTCCCCATTGGAATAACATGGAAGGTTTTGGTCATCGCTACGGCAAAGCCATAACAATTATGACATGGGTCTCATTGACTTTTTTGATGGGGATGCCAAAATTGAGTTGTGTGTCAAATTTCATATAATTTCGCAAAACTAAATATTTAACCCCCATATAAAATCTGTAGGGGGCGCTGTGGCTCCAAATTAATTTAGTTCACTTCAAGTAGGTTTAGGGCAAAGAGTTTAACAACTGATTCTAATTTGACGCAATTCGGACTTTATCGGCGCAAACGGCAGAAATGTTAAATTTGGGAGATTTCTGAAATTCTTGCTACAGTTTGTGGCTTCGCCGCTCAGAGACCGTGACAGGTATCAATGTAATTTGGATAACTTTTGATGTCCCACTCCTCAGTAGCATTTTCACCAAATTTCAGCTTTTTAGGGCCAACGCCCTGGGAGGAGTTCGTAAAAGTACGACGTTTGGAAAAACTCCGAAGTCATGTTTAGCCATTTTTGAAGCAATATGGCCGACATTTGGTTGGGCGGACGGCGTTGCCGTAAAAATATTTTTTACTTCTCTTGTCACCATCTACCTCTGCGCCAAATTTCATGATTCTACGATCAGATTTTTTTTGGGTCATTTCCCACCTCTCAATGCATTTTTGGTACATTTGGGGGCGCTGACGCGCCAATTTTTTTAATTTTAGAAAAAGGAAATAGCCAGAATGTAGAGAGGCACGATTTTTAGAGGTGTGCTAATTTTTGTGACTTTTCGTCAATGTTCACTGGGTGAAAAATAGGGGGGTTGGTCCCGAGAAGAAGAAGAAGAAAGAAAGAAAGAAAGAAAGAAAGAATAATATTCCGATGCGAAAACAATGTTTCCCATTTTTCAAATATCATGAACTATACATTTTCGGAAAGCGCTCGCGCTTTCCTACCTCATGGTGTGGGTCCCTGGTCACTGACGGGTACTTTCGTTAATTTTGAGTGGGCTCCGCCCACTTTGTGTTTTTGGCCCTCTATACAGTAATAATGTTCAATTTTTGCATTACATGCTTATATGCACGGAACATGCAAGAGATGGGGAACGTATTCGTGAGCTACTTAGCGCAAATGAGTGCTTTATATTGGGATGACAACCGCTTCGCGGTCGTCATCCCAATGTAAAGTGCTCGTTTAGTGCGTACTTTTGCACGGGCTTCGCCCGTTTACAACGGTAAAGTTCCATTTTCCTACTACTAATTAGTATGCACGGGGCGTGCGTGAGTGAAGGAGTGCGTTAGTGAGTGTTTGGAAGTGGGCGAGCGCTTCGCGCTCGATTTCGTGCGCACTTCGTGCGCACTTTCGCAGCCGTGCTTCGCACGGCCTTACGAGATTAATAGGCCTCTCGCCAGCTTGTGGCGCTCGGGCCTAATTACATGTTTCCCCTAGCATAAGTGTACACAAACAAATGTACGCATAACAACTATTACAACCAGAGTGAAATATGAAGACACTCACACTGCTGGCATGATATGGCACATTCCCTGTGTACAGATGGATTAGCTCGGTCAAGAAAAACAATGTTATCACTTCAGCTAATACTTCCTGTGTGTATTTTCCCCAAATAAATACAAGAATTATATCACAAAACTGCAGTGCTCCACAAGATAATAACAAAACATTAGTAATCAACCACAGTTCATCCACAGCTTTTGTGCTCTGGCAAAGTCAGACGGTGACAGCAAATATATAACACACTGCGTTGTAGAGTTGAATGTCATACCCAGATACTAATTGATACAAAAACTGGTATGAAAACTAGATTCTCATTTCAGCTAAACAACAGATAAGTGTGGTCAAGCCAGGGACATGTCCAGGCCTTTTTCACAGGGGTGGCCAAAAGCTAATTCCAAATATGTATGTCCATTTATTCTTTTTTTCCTGGTCAAGGCAAATATTTATCCCCAATATATTGCCTCAGCAGCTCTGAAAGGAGAGGCACCCACCTGGGGCCTGTGCCACCTCCAAGCCACTCCTTAGAATCACCCCTGGAACAAGCATTGCATTTTCAGATATTACTATAATCTAAAAAAATGTGACAAACAGCTAGTTCATTTCAAACTCTTTGCAGCAGTCCAAACTCATTCCGCACATTCTGTATACTTTCATAACATCAAAATGATTCACTGTGATGAGTTTATAAGAGTGTTTCACAAGCTCAAAGAGGAGTTTATGCAACAACTATGATTCTAACGGCGCATCATGGCGCTCGTTTTGACCATAGGAGCTGTGCTTGGGCAAACATTATTCTACTTTTGTACAAGCGCCTTTAACATTTAGCACTTTCCTGGTTAAATAAAATATATAAATATAAAAATAAACATGGCTGCACTATATATTTCGGCACTAAAGACACCACATGCCTCTCATGTGAACAGCTGGTGAGAGCCAGAGACATTGCGTGTGTGTTACATGTGTGTGGAGCCCTGGTGCTGCTCTATAATGAGGGGCAGAGCAGGATCCGTTTCTAGATTACACGCTGACCCAGCTTGTCTGACTAATGCCTCTGTTACAACCAACAACATTCACACTGACACAGCAACTCACGGCAACCGGGCCTCTAGGTTTTCAGACAACTTCACAGTGGCTCATAAAACACTAGGGCTGAGCTGGGCAATATAGCAAATCAATAATGATTACATTTATGTTTCTCTTGACTTGATGGGTCACAATTTTCAATAATCTTTTTTATTTTTTATCAAGAGCAAACAATTGTGGCTTTACTTTAATATCAAAGTTTATGAGCAGACAAGACAAAACAAATGAACATTTCAAACATTTTTTCAAACTTTAAAGGAAAGGCCTATATAATTTTATTTTAAAAAGTACCAATGCTGATCTTTGGCTATTTCAAACCATGATAACAATTTAATTACAGTTTAATGTATTTCATAGCCTATTTCATAGCCTATTTCACAGCCTAACCAACTTATACAGAAACAAAAAGTAAACTAAAGTGAAGAATGAAATGCAGCTTTTTGTCTTTTCTCTTGATAAACATGGATGAACAATTTTCAAGACCACAAAGTACTATTTGCACTATGAGGAAAACAGACTCCAAAAGAAACATGAGATGGTGTTATGAAACATTAGAAAAGGTCAAAGGTCGTAGATGCACTGAAAGTGTGCACCTGCAGCTTGCTCTGGTGATAAAGCACATTTACCATTCATTTCACTCGTTCACGTTGGTGATTAAACTTAAACCACCTTATACACCTTTTTGTTTGTTGCATTTTTAGCAAACTCTTACTAACATTTTGTTAGCAAATTCATGCACAATATTTGTTTTGAGAACTTGTTTCCAACATGTCTTCTGCTTGCAATTAAATGTAGACCAGCATTGTATTAGTGTGCAAATCTTGTTAGCACTGATTATCATTTGCACCATTAATTGTCAAATCTTGGTGTGAAAGTAAACTGAGAAACAGAATTGAGATTGACATTTGAAAACCACTTCTCTTAAAGGTTGAATGGACGATTTTTTTGGCTCAAATCTCATTTCCTCGTGGCGTGGACTGCCAATTAGTCCTGCCACGTATCAATCATAAAACGCACCTACCGCTCACCTGCAGCCGCGTGCGGCTCGTCCCCACGAGAGCAGCACGTTTCCGCGTGTCTAAGCGCATTGATCTATCATAATATAGTTCCCTCAGTGTACTGGACAAAATGAAGACGGAGAAAGACTGTTCGAGCTGACTCATAAAAGACGGAAATCTACGGGAGACGAGAGATGCGATCCGTCGCGCTAACAAACAAACGCATGTGTGTGTTGTATCAGTCCATTACGCCTTTAATACTTTAATACACATTAATTAACATTTCTGTAAATGTGCCAGTTTTGGTTGCAAAGCTGATTTTGAACAGATGGGTCCTGGCTAGATTCACATCTATGCTGGACCATGAGTGTCACCCCCTGCAGGACACTCTGTCCGCTCTGGAGAGCAGCTTCAGTGAGAGACTGATCCATCCTCGCTGTGGGAGGGAGAGGTTTCACAGGTCTTTTCTTCCTGCTACTGTCAGACTTTATAACAAACACTGTTAGTCCTGAACACTCGCAATACTGACCTAACCATGTGCAATTCCGTCATATGTGCAATTACGGTCATGATTAATGTGCAATTACTGTGAAATTCATCTGCGATCCACGTGCCGTTGTGAAACATATTCATGTGCAATTACTGTCGTGATCACATGCAATGGTATTTATGTATTTATTTATTTATTTAGTTATTTATTTTTATCTTTTTCCCCTCCATCCCTTGTTAGGTTTTGTCTATGGGAGTTTTTGTTTATAGGAGAACTTCTACTGAAAGTGTTTTTTCAAACTTCCTATAAGTGATCTGTTCTTTTCTTCTGTATCTACCTCTGTATCTACCTGCGTTGCACCAATGAAATTTCCCCATGTGGGACAATAAAGGAATATCTTATCTTAACTGCAGTCTCTGAGAAAGGGTTAGAGATGTCGGAAACAGATTTGTGACATAATAATACAAGCAGTAATTGTAAAATAAGATATAAAAATACAAGTTAATAGCTTTAGTAAGCTACATGAAAGCCACTCAAAAATACACATTGAATCCATCTAGAAGATGATGCAATATAACTGACATTTAAACAAGTTGTGTAATTTATATGTGAGACAAAGACATGTGTATGGACAGGTACATGCAGCACATACGACAAGACAAAGTTTCTTCTGCTTGCATCTTGCTTTTCTGTGCTTTTCTCGTGTATTCACTAAGGTCTTCTTCTCTTCACTCTTCTTACAGTATTCTCCAGGGTCACAGCACAAACAACATCAGGCCAACATGTGACAGTGAAGAGATGGAGGAGCAGCGAGACAATTCTCAGCAATAAAATAAATGCACTTCGAAAATAGTGGAAGCACTAAAGACATCATCTCCGTTAGTCAACTGCCAGAGCTTATAATGTTGTGTCTGAGTTGAGGAAACTATAGCATTCTATTTGAAAATGATAAATAAAACATTCAAGTGCATTTTGCATAATTGGTTTTACATGCAGACGTATAAACAAAATACTGCATGTCTTTAATAGCTTATCATACGCAACCGGATAGGACAGAAGCTGTTACTTGGGCTGGAATTACTCAGCATTCTTCCGTCAGACCATGTTGGAGCAGAGGTCCCAGAGATGCGCTGTTGCAAGGGGCCGAGCTTTGATCACCCCATCTCAACACCCGGAGCTGATGGGAAAGGAGCTTCAAAGGTGCACATATGCATCGCTAGAGCTGTATTAGTTGTTCTAAACATTCTACAGGCATATCTCCGGCCTACGCATACATAGCCATTATCTGTTGAGTTTGATGTGGCTAGTCTACAGTGCAGACCGCACATACAAACCAGCTGCTAAATAAAGGCTGTTTCTTTAACTTGTCAAGCTGCCAACATAAAGAGCATGTAGTTGACTAACTTGACACAAAAGTCAAACTGTCCTCTGTGTACCCATTCAAATTCAATCAGCCTCCCACACAGCAAGTAAAGATCATGTTTAAAATATTGAAAAACCTATACTATTGCCGTTATTAGAACGAATTAGAATTGTGAGCATATTTTCTACAATAAAAAAGTGATAACAATTACAAAGTGATATTTCTGCACTTTTAATCTAGAATCCCTATAGTTAAACATTGAGCTGGATAATTTACTGTTTAACTGTCAGATTACAGATTTGTTGACGTGGTTTATGGTTCACATCTCCGTGATTACTGGGCCTTACCACATAAAACAAAAACGGGTACAAACTTCAACGCCTTTTCAGGCAACATAAATAAACAAAAGGAATTTATTTCATTTTCACAATACCCTCAGAAAGTGGTGCCATTATTCAACCCCAAAGGCATGATTGTTGTCAGATGAAAGGACTTCACGCCATAAGATTAATATGACAAGTTTGTGGAACCAATCCCAAACAAATAATGCGAAGGGGTCAACGTTTGTGGATTTCTATGAGGGAGATTTCTTCTTGAATGCATTTTTCCTGCTGTGTGAAGCACTTTGAATTGCCTTGTGTATGAAATGTGCTCTACAAATAAACTTGCCTTGCCTTGCCTTGCCTAAAAACAGTCAATCATCCGAAGAGTTACACAGGCCCCGCCCACCATCAGAGATTAGCCATAATCAAACTTGTGACTCGTGGCCAATGTGAACATAACCTTTTAAAGTCCATTAACATTTGTGTGTTTACTTGACCTCTATATCAACCCATTTGATTCATTGCTATAATATTGTCTGAATATCATCCATGAATGATCCCAGTATCGCACATCCCCAGCTACAACCATTGTGCATGGCCAACCGAAACTTCCAACTTTAAAATGTAATAATAAAGACAGACCACATAACTTTGAGTAAAGGTATTTCTGTCTGAGACGCCACTTCTGCCTGCTTTCTCAATGAAAAGTCCCAAATTACTACTGTTCATTGTCAGTGGCTAATACTTAACTATAACTGGCAACAATGATGCTGAATGAATATCCAATCCCAAACATGTATATTATTGGAGATAGAGAGAATGCAATGTTCAAATAGTTCTGTATAATAAGTAACCTTGATTTGCATTTAGTTTAATTGTGTAAGATACATTTCAATAGAGTGGTCTTAGCTGTCAAGGATACAAATACTCAAAACAGAGAAGAGATAAGAGACACGAAAGACCTACATCAAACAGCTTTGGGGGTAAAGCTGTACTGTTTTTAAACGATTCATAACTGGATAAAAATGTAATTCACTTTCCTTAATTCTTCTGTGGCGAGTTGACTTTTCAAACAGTTGCCGTTTTGACCTTAGGAGGCCAAATGCATACGTCATGGTGCACTGTGGTTGTGTCAGGTCCTGCTGGTAGCACAGGTGCTCAGATCCACACACCTAAAATAACATTTGGCCCACTCTACCTTAGTCCGGTAATGGCCAGAGATACCATTACAAAGCTTTATATATGCACAGGAGCTCTCCACCTGAACCACCAGCTGTCCCCTGAGGTCCCACTACGAGCTGTGACGACTATAGGACAAAAGAACAACAAGAAAAGAGGGCTGAGCTAATGTAGACAAGTGTGTAGTCAATGTGCATATGTGTGTTTGAGTGTGTGTCGTGGCTCACTTCCAAAGTACTACAGTGCCCTTAACCCAAATAAAGTCTGCTTATCTTTGCGCAACCTTGACTGACTGTTCTGTGCTAGCAATGAGCACATGTTTTAGTGTTTGTTTCTCAGAGCAGTGGTTCCCAAACTGTGGAGTAAGTAGGTGTGGAAATATGAAAATAAATAAATTAGATGACATTTGCTCAAGATTCACAGCTTCATGTTGCATCAAAAAGGAACAAACCATCTGCTTCATCTAAGAGCCCTCCATTTCTTGATATTGGTTGCACCCGGCTGGACTTACAAAGTGCTTAAAATTCAATGTGCCCTTTTACACTGACCGCCGAGCACTGCGCCCGTGGGTTCAGGAGCCTCAACAAACAATCATTGACAAAGGCCCACATGGGATGCCGTGTCTTCAGCGTTGGTCCACCCAGGGCGAGGGCTGTGGTCAAATGAATACATTCTTGGAAATGATGCAGAAAAGAATTAGGAAAACTATGAATGTAAAAGAATCATAATTTAAATCTTCCTTTAAATAGTAAAAAAATACCAAATCTTCAGCTAACTCACTCCATACCTTCTCCTTTCTACTGTCCCATATGAATTTGTGTAATATAAATAAAAAGATCAGCTCTATATAAAATGTCTTGCTTCTTATGAAGAAAGATTTGGCCTTAAGACTCCATCGACCGATTAATCGACCACAAGGCTAAAGGCCTACGGCGCTACTCAGGGCTGCTGTATAATCCTACACAGTTATCACAAACAGAGAAGGAGAATAAAGCATGGGGTTTCTGGAGTGAAAAGTTGGGTCTTGGGACTTCAGATTACATCATTACCCTCCTGCTACATGCTTATGTAATGCCTTATACATGTTTGTGCTTTGAGAAATGATTTGAATCAATTCTTATACTTTTATTTTGAAGTAACTGATAGTAGTATTGTAACCTTTTAGTTAAAATACCAACGTGTTCGTAACAAATGCTCTCTCTCTCTCTTTCTCTCTGTCGCTGTGTGTGTGTGTGTGTGTGTGTGTGTGTGTGTGTGTGTGTGTGTGTGTGCGCGTGCGTGCGTGCGTGTGTGCATATGCGTGCGTGTATGCGTGTATGCGTGTGTGTGTGTGTGTGTGTGTGTGTGCGTGCTACAAAAGCCATAGTGAGCAGTTATATAAGCAAGGTCATAAGGTCAGCGGCGCTAACACGGCGTAGCCACACCCAGCCTGTTAGCATTCCACACAGAGCCACAGTGTCAATACTCAACAGGCTGGAGACGTACAGGACACTGCCCTCGCTGCAGGGGCCAGGCTCAAACATGTCCCATGTCCTCTCCTCGCCACAAGTAAGAGAATATAAAACGCACCACATACTTTATAAAGAAGCATAAAGGGAATATTAACGTGCACAAAGCTCTTGCACTAGGCATGAAACACATTTGCTTATTTTGTGTTGTGATTACATTTAAACAAAATACTTTTTACTGTAGTGATGGCCACATTTTGTCGACATTTCAACGTAATTTTTCAGTCCAATAATTCCTTTTGGTTGATATATGTTTTGATAACTGAATATTAAGATGGCATCACCAAAAGCTTAGGTTAAAATAGAGAGAAAAGATGAAAAGTTCAAATTTGAAGCAAGTTCTTGGTAGTTAAAATGTATATTGGAATTAATTGTTAAATAAAAATGATATGAGACTTTGAGCAACAATGAACTAACTTAACATTTTTACTGATGCAGCAGACTTGTCTAGCATAGCATGTATTTTAATCTAATACAAGCTTGCTTTACAATTACTTTGCACTTGAGAATGAAAAAGGCTCTAGTCACAAGGATGAGAAGCACGAGGCTACAAACCACTACAAGGTCGTCCTCTTATTACTCCATTTTAGAGGCACTGCAGATAAAAAGTTTAGCCTCCAAAGCACAAATAATGCACTTGCTATGAATCACAGTCCCTGATAGCCTTTTTACAGTAAAGAAAAAGCACTCACGTGACACATGTATACGCAGAGGTTGGAGGCTTTATAATAAGACCCCGACTGGGCTATCCACATATGTAGTCAAGAGACATGATCATAAGCAAAGAAGAGGACCGGGCACAAGCTTTAGGAGCTATAGAGGAGCAGGGGTCAAACAAATCATATTGCAATTTTATACAGTTGGTATCTTTTTATCTGCCACCAAACCAAAGCCATCCGCTGCTGCTTTTGAGAGGTCACACATCACTTTTATTGGTTAAATCCACCTGTCACTCACACAAGCCAACGCACACACACACTACATGATTGTGGGGAAAATGAGAGTGCAGGAGGTTAGCGGTTCATAGGCCTGACCAGTTTCTTTAGATCCCCATAGGATCAATAGGTGTTTGAAATGTCTTCCATGCCTTCATGCAACACAAAAGGTTGAGAAAAAACAACCATTAAATGCATTTTGTGTATAAAAAGAAATGTTTCTTTACCACTGGCCAACATGTCCTGAATGCTTTGAAATATATTTAGACCAGTTTAAATCCTTCTCAGAGGCACAGGACCACACCATGGGGTAGTAATACTAGTGGGACTGGGAAAGGTCTAAACTAGGTCTAAACCAGGACTAAAAAGTTAATTAAATATTGATTAATGCACAGAAAAGGTGTTGCAATGGTCATGCTTAGGAGCACTGATGCTATGCAAGCTCTGACAAGATGTGCATAAATGGAAACCCAGAGAATTGGAAAGGGTTATGGCATCAGATGTACAAAAAAATGAATTAATACATAAAAAATAGCCAATGAGCCAACGTCTCAACAGCAGCAAAGGGAATATTTTGTGCTGAAAGTGTTGAAAAAAATTAATGAACTGAGAGCAATGAAAAACGCTTGTGTTAATGCAGCAAATCAATTGGACATTTGGTTTTTGACCCATGAACTTTTAGATGTTTGCTTACTAAAAATATCTCTCCTGGAAATCATATATTTGCTTTAGCCATTCTATGAAATGTCAACATGAACCAATGAAGCAAGGGTAATAATCTAAAATGTTACACTTTGAGGTGGGGTTGTCAAAAGTATTTAAAATCAGATACGTAGCAATACATAAACTAGTATCAAAACTAGATACTCGTTGGACCAAGTATCGATACTAAAAATAAATCATGTTTACAGGCATTTCTAATTATCATTGTGGTATCGAAATAGGTATCAAGAATTGAGTATTATCCTTAATATCTAATCGAGTTTGAAGTTTTAGTATCATGACCACAGTACTTAGTATGTTATGCTGTAATAATAGGGGAATCGTATTTAAACATTACACTATAAAGGTCTTGTGACCTAGAGTACCTGGTCAGAATTAATTAATGAATTAATTTACATTTGTGTTAGGTTAAGTGTTATAAAAATATGTAATTTGTTGACACAAATACTAAAGCTCTGAGTTATAAGTACCTTCACAATATATATTAATTTCAAAGAGAGAGCTGTTGTGGTCCATGGATTAGACTTTTGCACTGGAAAGTCTGGTTTTGGATTGATCCGTCATTCTTCTAAAAAGGAGGATTTCAACACAGATCCAGACAATGATGCAATAATGACTTCCACTTGCACTTTATCTTTGCTTTACCTTTTTGTACAAAAATTTGACATAATTTTTTATTGTATTAACTATAATATAAAACTACTCTACAAACATAATTTACTGAAGACATTTCTGAGGGATCCCTGCAAACTAAAGGCAATTAGGGATCAGTCGAAAGCCAGGAGGAAGTATTAATTCAATTTGAGATGCAACATTGGGAGATGACCCACACAGTACAGGGTCAAATCCCTGAAGAGCTAATGCTACGCCATGTAGCATTTCAGCAGGATGAAAAACCAAGATAAGGAGGAAGACGTATGGATGGTTACACAGTGTTTGAATAGTTACTTTGGCCTCTGATAGACATCAGGCAAAAACAACACAGGACCAAAAATAAACCGTGACTTAAGTATGTTCTGGACCAGGGGTGGGCAAACTACGGCCCGCGGGCCACATCCGGCCCATTGGGCCTTTCAATCCGGCCCACCAAGCTTGTCCAAGTAATATAAAAATATCAATTAAAAAAAATATATATATTTTTATTTATTTTTTGGCAGTAGGCTTTATTAGATAGTAGATGGAATGAGAAAGAAAGAAGGACATGCAGCAAATGTCGGAGTTGGGATTCGAATTCACGATACTGTGGCTGGCCGTTCATTTTACCTTTCGCCTGTAATGCCCACATTTCCCCAAGAGATGGCACTGTTCCCTCTAAACTGCGCCTGCGCAATTGCGCACTGCTCGCACATAATGCGCATCTAAGAAAATAAAATTCACCACAAACGGCCACCGGGGGCAATCAAGCAGGAAGCGCCAGAGTTTGACACACTGTAGAAGACTTTTGTAGACAGTAGAAGCACTGTCCAGGGGACACGTCGTGTTCTCTATATTTTTAGTTTCAAAACGCTGTGTGCTTTATTACTATCAGAATCATATTCACTGAGAAATTAGTCTTATTAGTCCCGCAGCGCAGCGGACCGCGGACGCATTCAGAAGACTGGTGTGTCACTATTGTGTAAATGAAACTTTTTTGGCCAGACCTGACTCACGGGTCAAAAGACACATGTGCATCATTATCTGGACCAATTTCTGCGTAAATATCTCATGTCACAACGTAACACTCACTCGACGAGTACACGCTCGGGAGCAGATGATCCAGATGTGAAGACACAGGTAAATCAGCTCAAACGGAGTCATCAAGGACAGAGGGGACACTAGAGACAGCTGTGATTTGTTCTAAAGCGGGTCTAAAGCAGGTCTAAAGCGGACAATTTGTACATTGAGCCTTGCATTTGTTTGCTTTGTTACAAGTTACAGGTCAAATCTTGCGTGTAATTTATAGTAATTAGTTCACACAAACACACCATATTTTCCTGGCCCGGCCCCCCGGTCAAATTTTAGAACCCAATGTGGCCCTCCAGTCAAAAAGTTTGCCCACCCCTGTTCTGGACTAAACCAGGTCTCAAGGTTGTTCCTACAAAAACTAAAATAATCTACTAAAACTAAGCCAGGGCATCAGGAACACCCCTCCAAGCGTGTTTATTCAGAGCATCATTTCAGAATAACTATCTATACGTCATGCACAAGTCCAGGCAACTTATTTCCAATGTCTGTCTCTAACGTGCCATTAGACTGTCGGCTATGACAGAGTTCACTAACAGGGAAGGTTCCTGTGAAATACATCAAGGTTAAAGGAGTGCACTTAAAGAGAGTTATCTGGTGATGAGTATTCCTACCAATTTCTGTGTGGTCAGCTTTCTTCTCTACCACAGGTATTTTTCCTGGGCACGGCCCTGGGTTAGGTGTGTGCACAGCTGAGGGCTGCTTATGGGTTAAAGGTGCTTCTTGGGGATAACTGACTTTTGAATTGAATAATACGGAAGGTAGTGTTACCATATTATTTTAGCAAAAACATCAAATAGAAATTTGAATAGAAATCTGTATCTATATAATATGATTTTACACTGTCTGGTGAAGACAAGACACCTTTTTACTATCCCTGGGTTTCAGAGTGTAACCTGGCTCACACCAGATTGATATGTGCATCACTGTTAGCCCTGCTTTCATAATCATGTGCAATACTGTGACATAATGTAAGTCCCTGTGCAATATTCTCTGTCCATATAAAAGCTGTAAATAAGAGTGTTATTGTAATTACTAAGATTATAAGAGTTATTTCTAAGTTATTTGTTTTTATTATTATACTTCTGTTCCAAATATGTGTTGCAACACTGGAATTTCCCCACAAATAAAGGTTATCTTATCTGATAGAGTTCAACCCATGTATTGACCTGGAAAATCTCTTGTCAAAAGTTGTAGGGAAAAGGTGTAGCGTCATGATGAAAATTGTAAGCTTACTGGTCAAACGTCCCAACAGCGGAACAAGTGTAAATACTTAAATCCAGTTAGAGAAAAGAACAAACTTCTTTCCCGTCCTCAAATACACAAAGCACTTCTATGTGCACATTATTTTAAAATAAAATAGTCCATAAATCTGCTAGAATAGGCCAAAGTATGCCATCACTGGGCCAGGTGGATTCTCAAGAGCTTGTGAACTCACAAATATTGCAAGAATTTATTGGGCTGGCAAGAACATTCAGATTGATAAAAAAAAGCTCTGTTCCAATAGCGGCAAACAATTCAAAACAAAATATGATATATTTGAATGGACCTTAAATATTAGCTATTAACAGGAAGCTGAAGCACATGAATTGATTGCATCCCATTTTCATGAGGAATATCCTAAAAAGAAAATCGACCTTATTTTATACAATTTGTGACATGGTCAACTATGACAATCTGCAACAAAACTTTCCCCAAATGTACTTAATACTTTAGGCCTGTAGAATATTGTAATGTCTCGTTGGTTGTCTTATTTCATCAGTCTCAGTATGACTCATGCTATAATAATGGTTCCAAATAAAAACAGGCAACAATGGGCCTCTTTCAAGAATGTTTTCTAAAATGACTTTTCGTAACTTCCACTTTTAGAAGATCCATGTCAGATTCTCGACATGCTTAAGAAGCAAAATCATCATAATTGCAACATAAGAGTGATAATCTTCTAAAACAGCAGAATTCCTGTGTGTAAGTGTGCTCCTGACTATTGGTGGGATTTGTTCTTCCAAGAATATTTAAGACAACATTTTGTGAATGCCAAAAACCTTAATTACAAATGTGTGTGTAAAAATGCTTCATGAATGTATTTCACAATGAGAAGTGGTCCATAAAAATAACATTCATTATTTTGGGTCAAGTGGGTAGATATGATAATTCGCCCTGCCCTGCCCCTTCTGTGGTATCATGGCAGTGACAGACACAGAGCAGGCCAGGCCACAGTGTAACCTCCTTATCTGTCGCTGCTCGTCACCTTCAGACGAGCCTCGGTCTCCCGTCAAAAACACCGGTCTGAGCGACGCCAGGGTCAATGAGTCCACCAGCACTAGACAAACATTATGTGCAGCTGAAACACAAACATTTTCCATCTTCAGCAAGTATCTTTTTGTGGCAAGGTTTAGAGGAGTATCATTATCAAACACATAGTGGTAGTTGAAATAATACCTATACCACTGTAACTATTATATCAACGTACTAGCTGCAACCTTTTAATTGATGCAGTAGTAAAGTAAGGGTTTCATTTCTAGAGGAGGGTCCAAGCTTAAAGGTTCTGCTCCTAATGTTTACAGTCTTAAAAACGTGAAAAACAGAGCTAGTTTCAATTGTTTGCATAGGTTCAATGTTATTTCTCACTTACTTCCTGCATTACAAACATCTTAATTATTAACCTGGATGAGTTTATAATAACAACAATTAGAATGTTTATTTATAGATTGTTTCAGTTTCTGGCAGTTTTTGGTAGTTTTGGCCGGGGTGCGACTTATACTTATATTTATACTTATACTTATACTCCTTATATGTGATATTATTTGTTATTTTCACACTTGCAACCGCATTTTATACTCCAGTGCAGTTTCTCTATTATGCATTTTTTGGCTGGTGCGACTTATACTCCGCTGCGACTCATAGTCTGGAAAATACGGGTATTTAAAAAACAATAGAGATAGAATTGGGGACAAGCAGGTGGCGAACCCGAAACCAGAAAATGGCCTTCATTTTCTTCATCATTTTTCCATAGTAGTTTAAGCACTCTTCTTCTCTTACTGCAGCGTTCATATGTGCCTTTTCTACTGGCACGAAACGACTACAAGAGCTATAAGAGCGGTCAGTAATAAATGCTAGGTTTGGACTGACGGAGTCAGTCTGCTACATGTGTATCGAGAAACTCAGACGAGCTCCAAGCCCATGTCCAGTCAGCCATCCAGGGAGCGGCACGGAGGAGCCAAGCCATAACTACAGGTCCACCGGCCAACCAGAGAGACGGCAGACACCGAGCAGCTTTGTACCGAGCCAAACACCACAACTTTGTAGGAGAGAAAGTAGTCACAGGGTTGACTTCAAACAGAGCCGCTTGACTGAATGTGAGTGCGATTGTTCAAGCATAAATGGCATTTACAATTTCATGGCCAAGGTCTATTTCATTTTCAAGTATGGAAAAGACATGGCAAGGCAGAATAAAAATAAGTCAGGATTCGTTCCTTTTTCTGATTGTGTGGCTGGAGCAGCTGGAATGGCTGACGTACTGAAGGCTAAGTATCCTACTGGTAATGTATATCATGATTTTCTTGGGAGCCAGATCATGATCACACTTTGTATACATCTATTGTCTTTAAAAGGTAAATAAAGTCAACTTCTGAAAGTTCACTCAAACAGAAGCTAACCCACGTGAAGGAGTTGATGAGAAAAAGTGTTTGTGTTTGCGCAAAGTCTGCTTCAACCAGAGAAATAATGAATCACGATATGACCATATGTCGTGACCATATGATGAGGGATGAGATCACAATTCAATGTTTATCACCCGTGCCCAAAATCCGGGTATAAAGTATATACCAATAATAGGTTTGATAAGACGTGTATGTTTCTAAATGGAATCAGATATGTTCTAAATACTCAAGATCATTTCTGAACTGGCACGTCTCAGACAAAATATTAGACTGAGATAATGTTTTTCAACCCTGGCCTATTTCTTTTCAAATACATTTGGTCACAGCATTCACATTCCACTAATTTCCTTTTATTATCCTGCAAACAGATAAACATACTACCCTAACATGTAAAAATAATTCCATTATTCTTGCAATCTCAATTATGCTATGTTTTTTCCAAAGCAGGGAACAATAAATATTATATTGTATTGAGATATTTAAAGACCTGGTGCCCAGACCCTGTGGCATGTGCCGGACCTCACTGGGGAGTAAACAGTAGTAATGGATATCTAACATGTGCCAAGAACAACACTGGGTGGGTTTAGGTATTCCAGGGATTGTTTCCATTACTAGCCATTTTCCTGTTATTGAATTCCTTTCTCTCGGTGCATATCCTCCTGGCTCGGGCTGAAGTCATTGTTGGTCTAGAGGTATAATAAACGTTCAAGTAATTGATTAACAAACCCCCATTGTAATTAACGAAAATGTGTTTTTGTTACAACAATCGGTTTCACTTATGGCCAATGTGACTTAACAACTACATAATGAGCACAGTTTAAACTACTTTAAAAAGAGACAAACAAGTTTATGGTAGATTAAGTTTTATCCATGGGCTCCTAATGACTCAATTGTTCTTGGGCATCTACACCACTGGGCTTTGCAACTCATGATACACAATACTTCTATAGAAACTAGTAAATCAGAAAATAATTGTAGCCCTTTGAGAGATTGTGTGCAGTTTATTTCACACATTATTTTGATGTGTATAACTACCATAATGCACAGAGCTGAATAAGTGCTGGACTTTGAGAAATAATGCAGATGTAATTATGTTCCTTTGAAGCTGAAACATCACCAGCGGAACTCGCACTGGTTAATACAAATCCATTAGGAGTGAATGAGATGCTAATGGATGTGTAATAGCAGACCTCGGCGATGTATGCTTGGCCCTCATTCCTAGCATACTTCTTTCATCTTCTCTCCTCATTACTATCTCTCTGGCCCTGTCCCAGGTTGTCAGCTTATTCCGTCCCGGGCCCAAAGCGCGATGGGGAGGACGAGGGAGGAATCTGCAGGAGCTGTCCGACTGCCAGTCAGTGTCAGCTGTGCTCTGTAATCCTCCGCTGCCTTCGATAAGGATAAAGGCTAGGCTGCTACGGGCTAACGGGAGAGCCAAAAAGAGCAAGGAGACGGCGAGAGACAGAACGATTATGTTAAAAAAAAACAAGTGAAAAGAACCACGGAAGACCTGAGACAATAATAGAAGAGAAACTGTACACGGCCGATAGTGGAGAAGAGGATGCAACAGGATATAGTAAACTGAGGCTATCTTTCCCTTAACTTAACAGGTCCTGGTCTAAAAATAAGGTGCAAGAGGAGTTTTGCAAAGCTCATGAATAAATTTGGTGCTGTCCAAAATCCCATCACTACGCTATCACTACATAAGATCCAACTTTTTTAAGGATAAACTTATCAGGCGTAACATAACACTGAGATGTATTTGGGTACTTTTTGATTGACAACTCGACGTTACGGAGTAATTTGCATCACAGAGCCATGTCTGTTGAATAAGGCAGACCAGGCAGATGTAGTTTTGAAGAAAATCTTACTTTCACCTATAGCCAGCAAAATTGTCATGATAATAATGCGCAAAAGTAGTGATACGGAATTATATGGTTTAATTAATATATTCTTGGTCGACTAGAGACATGTGCCGGCTAAAATGGTGCCGTGCTGAGGTGCTGACAAAAAGTATCCCAAAAAGGATTATGTATTGCATGTATAAAACTGTTAAAAAAGGATCATACACTCAGTGAAGTTCACACAGGAAAACGGTATAAAAAGTATAAGCATAATCTTCACAAAAAAGGGAGAAACAAACCATTTTTAATTTTGAAAACTCTAAAAATTGTTGCTGTTGTTCAAGTTCTCATCAATGAATACACTAGTCATCAAATAAAACACTTTCTGGGGAGAAAAGCCACCACAACTGTTGCCTCATTCACAATACAAAACTAAAAAGCAATTCAAAAAAGACAGAGACATACCAAAACTCCAGCTACTTTCCTCGTATATACTAACCTCACTCTCTCAGGTCCGACTCTTAAAAAGGTCTCATCTTTGCTGCGAACATGATGAAATATGAATCAAGGCAGCGGGATCACAGGACGAGCCTGGCAAATTAATTCTCATGCGCTGACTTACATCACATCAGAAAAGAAAAGAAGCAGAAAAGGTTTTTTGCCATTGTTACTGAACACGGTTCGCAAACATAGGAACTTGTCTCGGCGTTAGATGCAACATATAACAATGAATAATAAAAGAATAATAATAGCAACGTCTATCGAGTCAAATATGGCATGCATAAATAATTTACTAATTAATGAGGTAAGAAATAAACTTGCCTCGATATGTGCACAGATATTAAAAAAATTTTTTTAGAGATGGTTGGAAAAAGTGCAGAAAGTGAACATTGAATAGTATTGGTTGAATAATTGTTAAAGTGGCAGGTGCTAAGTGGGAAAGAAACTGTTCTTGTGGTGGAAGGTTCTGGTCCGGATGGGCCGTAGCCTCCTGTCTGAGGGGAGTGGCTCAAATATACATACAGACATATACATACAGTAACATATGGGACAGAACCATATGGGACAGAAACATATGGGACAGAAACATATGGGACAGAAACATATGGGACGGAGAGAGACGGATTCAAGTGTTCCTGCATTGGTTAAATTTATGCAACACATCGAAATGTGCAACAGGAAAACCAGTTATTTAGTGGTCTGTCATGACCACATTCATCTAGTTTGGACTTCAATGCTGTCTGGCCTTTCAGAGTAACACAGCTGTATATCACATCTGGGACCAACTCACCAAAAGTTATCTTCCCCCTTTTTTTTTAACGTTACTATTGAGCCACGCTGCTTTTATCGACCTTGCAGTAAAACTACATTAGTGGGAACCGTCCGTCCTCTCGCTTCTGCATGTTTCCCTCGTTCTCATTCACACACACAGGAACAGCACGGCCATTCAGAAGATTAGTATTGATCCCATTGCCACTTCAAATCCAGGATAGGGAGCGTCAACATAGGGTCACACAAGCTGACAATTTAGATGGGGCTTTTTGGCAGCCATCGAGCGCTGAAAGGATGAATGAAGACTATTGAACAAAAAAAACAAAGCAATTTGTCTTCAACTGCAAATACTTGAAAAGCCACGTTTGAATGCTACACAAAATAGCTACAGCATAACAACCAGATATTAAGAGTTTATCATGCTTAATGTGCTGAACCATGGGAAGCAAATGCAGGGATGCTTTGATTTACAATTGTATTTCTTTACTGATAACAGCGCCACATTAAGGAAAAGTGTATTTGTATTTCAGAAAAACCAAACCCTCCCACAGGCACTACTACCGGTAATTGATACTAGATGCTCATTTGAACAAGAATTGATACTGAAAAATTCACAAACAGGACAAACTTAAGCATATGCAATCCTAGTTTTAAAATAGGCTTGCGGTTTGTCAGCAATAGTATAGAAACAGCAATTATTTTGTGCTGAAGTTTAGCTTAGTTTATTTGCCATTTGCAGTTAAAACCACATTGGAAAGACATGCGCAAAAAAGCCAATGAAATGAAAATGACTTAATATGGTCATTGTGGTTTTCCTGGTATCGAAATGTAGTATTGCAACAAGAGCAACAGATGCCACAATGCAGAATAAACCTGTGAAATGTACCAATAAATATATTTCCCCTGACTGCAGTACAAATCCTGTAAAAGTGGGGGCTAAGGGAAACTAGTGTTTACTAAAAAGGTTGCAAAATGCAGCCGACTTACCAGTGAGGGATCGTTCTATATTTAGTCTTCAAAGGATCAATTGCACATTCAAGTGTTTGAGTTTAATCAATGTTCAATGCGCAGACTGCAGAGGGGTTTCTAAAGGCACACACGTTGTACTTTGAAAGCCTGATCATACGTGCATCTGTCTTTCTGCCAGTGTGCGTGCATACTCACAGCAGAATGGAAGCATGAAAAGGCTGAAAAAGACTGCACAGTTTCAACAAAAGCTCAATCTCCTGATCTGCTACTGTCTTTGTACGCCGTCCTTGACTTCAGCAAAATAACTTCTCTCTTCTCAAATGTGGAAATGTTTGTTGGCTTCCATTGGCTGACCTGATTTTCTGCTTCTTATAAATGCAGTGATCATTGTAGTCATTGCTTTTACTATTGATGCTGTCGAAGTCTCTACATTTACAAAATAACTGTCTCGATTGGGAAAAATTGGTTGGTATTTTACCCTTAATTTCAGTAGTTATGACTGGTACTTGAATATATAGATTAGTGTTGTTATTATTATACTTTCATTTTTTCAGTACATTTTTGACTTGTTTCAAAATGATATTTTTATTTTAAGCCAAATTTTTTGCCAATGAGGTTTAATTACTTAAAGTACCTTAAATTGATTTTCAAATTTCAATTTCAATCAGAAACCACCAGTTAAATATGCTACTACATCACATGTAATTCAATTTAACTCAACTAGTCAAAACTACCAAAATGCGAGGCTAAAAAATGTTGCAGTTTGGTTAGTTTTTGAGTCTTTTTGACCATTTTAAATCACCTGTCACTTAAAACGTTTCAAGCCATTCACTAAATATATGAAAAACACCCACTAAATAATAAACTTTCATAGCGTTGTCATTTCTGCATAATCTACAAACACTATCACCAAACCACTGGTCACTCAAGGTCCTTGGAACCCTCTCACTTTGTGCCTGAAGGTCATTTAACCATGAAATTGTCGCCCATTCACAACAGGCACACACAATGCCCATACTTCAAATGACGGAAAATAATATGAAAGCCAGAGAGATATGTGGCAACTGTGTCTCTATGAGGCCATATGGCTCTGATAAATGAGCCTGTGCAGTTAAACGGCTCGTGATCAGGACACATCGGCGACTAATTGCCTCTCATTATCGTTAAAAGTGAGTGGCAGTTTGAATCAAAGGCTACAGTAGCTATGGTTAAGTGAATAGTGCAATTGCAAGAGAGTGGGACGGCGCATGTGGCACCAATCTGCCTAAAGGTGAGCACTACATCCAAATGCAGGTAATTTCATTTTAAATATATGACAAATGTTACTATATAGGTAATAGAAAAAAATGCTACAAAAAGAGTTGAAAAATGACAAAAGTTATGATCAAAACTTTCAAATGAGTGATATTTCTGCACTTTTGTGATTCATTTGATAGGCGTTTCACATTTACTTTATAATTAAACCTAAACTAATACGTTCAAAGACATGTTTTAAAGTGCATATGACTGGTTGGACTGCTCACTGAACTAAAATGCAGTTAAGATAAATATATTTAAAATGTTGCTAAAAAAATGTATAAAAGATCTATGCCAGAATAGCATAAAAGGTTTATAATTTTACTTTCTGTTTGTAATTGATTGCATCACACT
The DNA here is from genome assembly GCF_026437365.1 of Eucyclogobius newberryi. Lineage (NCBI taxonomy): Eukaryota > Metazoa > Chordata > Actinopteri > Gobiiformes > Gobiidae > Eucyclogobius > Eucyclogobius newberryi. The sequence goes on along the minus strand of NW_027315790.1, from coordinate 19,882,015 downwards.
AGGAAATTACCTCGCAATCACTGGGCCAAAACTCATATAATATCACCATAATTTTTATTTGACAAAAGAGAGCGCCTTTATTTTGTTCAAATAAAGTGTAGAGGTCTAAATTGTTGTTTCTTATGTGTTAATTATGCATAAACTTTGGATGGAATGAGTGTCCCTTGTGTGATGTGACATCCAAAAAATTGCTTCTAAACTATAATTTACATTTACAGGTATAAATACACCAATTACCAATGTTTCAAATTCTTAAAACACATCACACGCATCCCAATCACTGCAGACTAATCAGGTTTTACCAGAGCAAAAACAGAAAAGATTGTGCATCACCAACACGGCACGCTAACGAAAAGCAAAGCAAATTGTTATCATATTGTAAATAGACATTTTCAAAACCTGTCTATCATCTAATCTCATGCTCCAGCAGGTGGCCAACAGCAAACTGTGCCCTCTACTGTTTCCTGGCCACATTTCTTCATTAAAATCCCTCCCTCTTCACATGCTTGAACTCCTTGTTTTCTCACTCTCGCTCGTCTATGACACCCTCCAGCATCTGCTACCAACAGGTACAAGTGAACAGACACGCTTCTGGAATAAAGGATTAGGAGTCGAACATGGACTTTCTAATTCAATACCCATATGTTTTATTATTATTACTGTGTGTAGTCAAACAAAATAAATACGCTTAAGAATGTCTACACATGTCTGATGACCTAAACACATGTGGACTTGACCTCTGTCGAAAACTCCTCCCAAATGATTAACGATTTCACATCTGTCCAGCTTTCGATGAATTGCCCGGACTTCATTTGTAGGAACAGATCATACAGTAAGTGCTGTAAATGTCAAAGGCATTGCCATTTTCTCTTCGTCTATCAGAGTTTTCAAATGCCAAACCTATTGAAGTGCAATAAAACTATTATTCTGCCCCTTTTAGAGCAAAATATGTGCATTTCCATTCTTTTTTTTTCTCTTTTTCTTCTAGGCAACATGTGTAAAAGTGTGAAATCTAAAAAGTATAACAATTACAGATGAATTAACCTACATAGGCCTGGATATTTCCAAGCAGACTGCAGTCAAATACCGTGTGTTTGACAATGCCTGTTCTGCAACCATAGTATAGTGGAGAGTAAAACTTAATCATATTTGGAGCTCATATTAAATTCACATTGTTGAGTGAAAACACGGTCCTGGATGCACTTGGGACGTAGCAGTGACTACCCTGAGTGCAACTCCGATGTGTAAACAGAGTAAAAATAGCGCGCTATCACAGGCTTCCCTACAGTCCCGTTATATAATGGCCCAAGCTCGGATGAATGACATCACGGGTACTACAGCAATCACACACCTTATGTCCTTTACAACGCGAGACGCCAGTGAGCCACAGTAGAGAAACACCAATAAATACAGCTTTTAAGGCCCGGTGTGACATGCAAAGCACATGTGAGTGCTTTGAACCAACTCCGGACTGGTGCGTACTTGCTCCTCTTTTCTTTTCTTTTTTTTGCACTTCCGCGATAGTAAAAACGTAGAGCAAAATGTATGACTTCGCCTTTGACCGCGCTCCTCGCCGACGTCTAAAGAGTTTAAAAACACAACGCAGTAGGTTCGCGTTTTGCCGTTTGGATGGCGCGTGGACCGGGTCTGATGTTGGTGAAACGAGCGAATGTTTCGCCGAGGTCGAGTGGCGCAGTTAGTTGGAAGTGCACCGCCTCTCGGAGACCAGCCCGACCCGGCGGAACGCGCTCCTCTCGCCGCCGCGATCCCGCCGACGGTCCGCTCTCTTTGCGCACACTTAAACTCCACTTTGCATTTGTGCCTCGGAGTGACAAGTGTATGTGGCGGGAGTGCGTGCGCCCGCGAGCTGATCGGTCACTCCAAAACAGGTCAAGGGGCGAAGTAAACATTTTCCTAGGGCTTTGAAGTAACCCAAGCGTCAACGCCACCCTCCCAGTTCTTCCAGCCATTTTCCCCATTAAAGCGACTGAAGGGAAAAGTGGCACGTTCAACGCGATGGCCGGTCGGTTTAACGAGTACAAAGGCAATAGTTCAGTGTGACTTACAGAACGGTGAGTTTGTGTGTCTCCTGGTCGCCAGGGCTCCCCTGCTCTGCTCCGGCGCCGACGGTGGAAAGCGTCTCCCTCCTGATGATGTCTGCAGCGCGCGGCGCACGGCTCTGGCCCCCACCTCCAGAGGCTCCGCCGCGGCGAGGCGAGGGAGCGAGGAGCGAGGGAGCGAGGGAGCGAGGGGAGAGGGGCGAGGGGCGAGGGGAGAGGGAGCGAGGGGAGAGGGAGCGAGGGGCGAGGAAGCGAGGGAGCGAGGGGAGCGAGGGAGCGAGGGGCGAGGGAGCGAGGGGAGAGGGAGCGAGGAGCGAGGGAGCGAGGGGAGAGGGAGCGAGGGAGCGAGGAGCGAGGAGCGAGGAGCGAGGGAACGAGGGAGCGGGTTCACAAATGGAGCAGTTTGTAAGCCACTCGTGCAAAAACATAGGAGGGCGAGTGCCAGGAGCGGAGCGTGTTCAGTGAGGAACATTATGTCATGTAGGTTGGTTAAAGTCGCACTAAACATGTCGGCTGCTCCATTGCATCAAATAAAATGGCAATAAAACAAGGCCATTAATATAGGGCCAGCACAGACAGGTTATTGTGGTCTAAATCAAACACAAAACAAAGGGATATACCATTGAAATATCCAAAACTACATATATCCTGACAAAGGCAAATGTACACAGCAGACTGTATTGAAATTGCATAGACTTTTACATAGTAATGCAACACAATGGGTTTTGATTTCCAAGTCTTTATTTTATAATCACATAGAAAAAGACAGGCCATTGTACATTTTCGTGGTGACCTATAGTATAATAGTTCACTGATATTGTCACATACTGACATTTTTTTCAAAGTTAACATGAGGTGGAGAAAGTCTGTGTTTAAAAAATAAGGAGGGAAAAAAAGAACTTGAGAATCAACTTAGCTGCAGGGATTGGTAGTCAGCTGACAGTGACAACATGGAAAATCTCAGCTGCTGATCCCAGCTGTTTTTCTCACAGCAAACAAACTCACTATCAGAGTAAACAATCCCATCATTATCAGTGTTAACTAAAATGTATATGGGTTTATAAGCTATAGGATTATAAGTATGTTTAAAATGTAAGATAGTGTTCATATACTGACATGGTGACTAAGTGACTTGTTGGGATAGAACCTGTGATAAATAGCATTGTTTTGCATCAGCTTAGTTACAATATGGCAAGAGAAAGAAAGAAAAATCCCAAACATTTTCTGACGGATTAAATTATCTGATCACCTATTATTGTTTGTCAAATCATAACTCATATGGATTTTGGCCCTTGTTTACAGTATGGTTACTAGGTAACAGTTGTGGAATTACCTCTATGTCACATCTAATGCTCAGGTCCAACCAGGAAGCACAAATGTAAACATCCCCAAGATTATCAAAATTATTTGACGGACTAGTAAAATCTTACATAAATCATGTTTACTACGTCTTCGTGAAATGTCTGGTCCACCTGTCAAATGCACTTTAGATATGCACCCATTTGACTCTCTGACAGTGTATAGGGCTATTTGCGGTCAGATTATATTGCCATATGCCCTCTCTTATTCTGACCACTCTGACCCTTCACAGATTTCCACTATGGCAGTAAGGTCCCCTCTTTGGCACAGTCTGTAACCCGACCCGGGCCCATGAACCGGCGGTTGCAAGACGCAGCCGAGTGACAGATGATCGGGCCTGTATCCTCCTCCCTGCTCCCAGTCACTCAATAAGTGGCCTATTGTCCCGGGCTGCTTTGTGCCCGTGTCACATGTATGTCCAACAAAGAGGCAGAGAGGTAGAATGCCCTGTGTGCCAGAAGGCTAGTGTTACATTCAATGGCTACTGCACACACACAGAGGAGCTGAATGGGCAGTTTCAGGTTCAAGGGCATGCATACTGTGGCAACTTATAGGAATGTGTGAAAATGATACAAGCCAAGTGTATTAAATACTGGAAAGCACTTTTGGGGGGCGGGGGGTAATCCAGGAAGTGCTCCTCTGGGTTTCTACAGTCAAATCATTTGAGAATTCCCTTCATTCTGCAGCTGATAATTTGACTTAACTCTTCACTTAGTCATGTTTTTGTGTGTTTTTGTTAGGCCTTTAAAGTAGGATCTCAACTAACAATTACTTTATAGTTGACAAGTCAGCAACCTATGTTTTGATTAGTCGTCTCGTCAAAGAATTAGTTCTATTGTACATTCTTTAACAAAAATAAAGGTGGAATATGGTGACTCTTCTAGTTAGAAAATATTACAAATAACTTTTTATAAATAATAAAGTATTAGTGCTCAATCAATTGTTTACTATTGTGAGATATGTGTGAGTATGTTATAATTCACAAGAATGTTTAATTACATGTTTAAGATGTGATCTGGATTAGGTGTTATTAATGTCCACTGCTGCCAGTATTAACACAAGATACAAGTGTGCGCTTGTAAAACATATTGCTCACTCCTCGCTCGGTGCGTGTGCATACAAGTACTGTATACTCCTACTCGCTCTGACATGGGCTTGTCAGTGAAGCACAGAGGCTGAATTATAATAGATCAAATTAGAAATGTTGTATTAAAATATGTATGTGTTACAGTATACACAATGATATTCAAATAATGATGTTACAAGTATTGACTGTACTGGTGTGTAGTCAGAGAATAAATCATAAATCAGTAGAATAAATGTAGTCATATTTTACAATGAAATAATGGCACATGCAAGTGTTTCATTGGAAAGGCTGTGCTGTGAATACACCTTCTGTGCTGAGTGAATGTGTGTTACACAAGCCTCTGGCATGCTGGAGGAATAACACAATAGACTGGTCCTGGAGGAGGAGCAGATTTTTGGAGGGTTGGGTTACTCCCTAGAGACGTACCTGTACTTTTGAGGAGGTGTGAGGCGAACACGGTCAGGAACAATGCCAGACCAGGTGTGCCCTGTGCGGGAGCAGCCAGGAGAGTGCCAGATGCCTGCTGTGCCACTGTCTGGGGGTTTGGAGTGAAATCAGAGTCATAAGTTACAAGGATTTGCTCACAGCGCAACAAAAACACTGTTGTGCTAAATAATATAACAGAAATTAAACACAGCACATCTGAGCTCAAGTGAAATTAAACGTGAAATTAAAATGTCAAAGTCGTCTACAAAATTCTTATTATTTCTTAAATAAAGTTCCAAAATATAGTTTGGTAAATATGTAATATATAGTCGATACATTTTTGTTTTTTACATTGGCTGTCCAGGCCATGACATTGTGATGGCAGCGTTAAAAAATGTTGTACACATACAATAATTTGGTCAGCATTTGGAATTCTAGTAAACACTAAGAGCAACAGTAACTTAGCAGGTTTTTAGTGATGCAAGAATTTGAAACTCCCCTTGTTTTATGAATAAATAACATGGTGAATTCAAAAGACACTCTTGTTGGACTAGATGCATTATTCTTTACATCAAGCCTTTTTTGAGACTCAAATAATTGTGGTTCCATCTCAGTTTGTGCAAAGGCCAACTGGAGCTAAAGGGAGTAGCCGAGTAATCTTTTCTCTTACCTGTTGATCCGGTGCAGGTGTAAATTCCAGGTCTCCTCAGAGTAACACATGCCAGTAAGTAAGTGCTTTCTGAGCAGGTGTCACGCTACTTCTCAAAGTAAACATCTGCTCAAGAGTTGTGTCCTCATGTGTGCAGCAAAGTGTGAGGTGAACAGCCGCCCACTGCGCCCCCTTTTGGTCCAATGAAGAAGCGCCAGCATGACACCCCTCAGCAGCTTCAGAAAGAGTGCAAGAAGTACCTCAAATGACTTAAAGTATATAATCAAGTGAAAATAAAAGTATTTGCTCAGAGTTTAGATTCAGACTGAGAAAATGTTATTACTTAAATATACAATATAGTAATTTTTGCACAACGTTAAATCCATATTTGGACTGAGGCCAAATGTTGTAATTTTCTCAACACTTCTACATTATCCCAATTACACCGGCTTAGAGAAGCCTTTGAATGGTATAATCCTTCCATGAATACTTTAATCGGTTGATCTGTTCTCACACACCTTCACTGCTTTACAGCAGTTTGAGGGATGAACCTCATATCACCATCAGCCAGTAGAATCTTCACTGGGCAGATTTGGGGAAATAATCTAGCGAGGATTAATTTTATTAGAGTTTTTAAATGTATTCTTTAAAGTGTGTGCCTAATTGTAAAACGCTTTACCTAGTTAGATTTGTGTGAAATGTTTTTTTTTTTTTTTAATGCTTCTTGCTTTCTTGCTTGTGGATATTGGATTTATGGTTTTATTATTTTATTATTTTACACCATTTGTGGATGAGAGTGCAGTTTTCTACATGAATAAAATGTTTCCCTTTGTTCTCTCAAGAGCAGATCTGTGGCATCCATTGTTTGATCTACAAATCATATTAGTGGTGCAAAACAATCTCCTGTTGTAAGAAGATGTAGGCCTTAAGTATATAATTTAATCTTCCTATCCCAATATTGTTGAGGAGATAATCTGTTATATAGCTGCAATTGGTCCGTATATCTTAAACTATAATGTTTGTCTTTGCCTGTCCCCAAAAATAAAACATGTGTAACACAGACGGTTTGTCCACCTCATTTCCTTTGGCTGGATTAGACACACATCTGCAGCAGAGACTTTTGACCACGGAAAGGATTTTGTTGCATTATTGTCCAGACACCCGGTGGTACAAACCGTTATGTAAGAACAGTTAACTGGGGTCAACATGGGGTCGGGTTGCAGGATGCACGAATCTGAAAAAGATGGCTGCCAATTCTAGGGCCTCGTCACTCTGTGCCCTGAATGCATGGTCAGGTCACAGTGGAAGACAGTCTTCAGTCTGAAAGAATTATCATTATGAAACGCAAACAAAAAAAAAGATCAAACGAACTGAAAAAATGCAAGCTAAAAAAAACAAAAACAACAACTGAATATTCGTGCATACTCACATGCATCAATCAATCAACATACAACAACTTACAACAGGGGAACACTGTTATGACACTGTTAAAAGCTCTTAATAGTTAATTTTGCGTTACATATCCAATATGGATATATATTCAACAACACATGGTCTCATTAAAGCATTACAGACGAACAATCAATACTGTGACTTTGCACCCTCCATCACCACCCTCCCCTGATCGTCTCTCCTCAAAATAGATTTACTTTATCAGTTTTCAAGTCTGTTCAACTCAATAGTTACACGACCAGCTTTAAAGGAGACATATTCCATCAAATCATCTTTTATGAGCTTTAACCACGTTACAACGGTGATCCCTCATCATTCCTTTACTTGAGTTGTATTTAAATTGATTCATGCTTGTTTGAGTGACCCTGAATTGTCCTGCGAGTTCAAGAGAGTGCTAGGAAAATGTCTGTTTTCACCTACCCCCTATCTCCGCCCACTCTGCTGGTCATACATGCATGGTCATACATCTAAGGTTAAAAAATGTCCTGAAGCTTATGCAGTGAACGTTTATACAAATATTTGTCTCGATACTCAATATCAAAGTCTTTTAAAAGACAGAAATCAATATATTTAGTCTTTTGCACTCATCTCTACCAGAAAGAATGTGGGAGGGGCTACTGTACAAGAAGAAATGTTTGTCTTTAATAAATAGGTGAAGCAAATTCAAGCCATGGGCCACTTTCCAGACACAAACCCTATTTATATTCTGCACACAGGCTCATAAAATCATATGAGATGATATAAGGATGTACACATAGTGGCAGAGTGGTTTTCCCTTCAGAAGGATTCAAATTTCACCTAAAATGAATGAGTAAGCGTAGTTAAACAAGTTGATCACCTTTTGGTCTAAAATCTAAAACAACATAGTCACTGTATTATTATTAAGATTCTATCAGATGCATAACTACAAGATTAAACCAGACTCCTTGGTACAGTCGGCTATTTTTAAAGTAAGACATGAATCTGGCCTTTTTCTTTCCCAGCAACCTTTGGTCTATTTATAGTTCATTTCCACTTAAATTTCGCACTTCTTAAGTTTTCAATTATGCAGAGTCCTTAAATCACAGCAGACCCAATTGCATAACACATCTCATTTCGAAGAGTGGATTATAAGCTTGTATTCACTCAAATGTACGGTTTACCACAGTGTATTTAGTCGAATGGTTTCCCTCTGTTTTTGCATCAGAAGTGAGTGAGTTCACGTCTCATTTACAGAGAAGAATGCACAGATGTTCAAATGCCAAAAATGCTCTGGATGAAGTATACTTTATCTTCACTGTACTAGCGTGTCGTTACATGGTTAGCATGCCATGGTTTGTGCTCATGTACATTGAGATAAGTAAAACGCCTTAAAATGTGTGTCACTGCATGTCTCAAGCGTCTTAGGGTCAAAGTGCACACTGCCTTTCTATAGCTGTAAAACTCAGGAACGTTAACATTTCAAGGGGAGAGAATTATCCAGTGGTGGGAGATGTACCCGTACTGAATTTAAGCAAGTAAAAGGTACAGATACAATAGGAACAAAACAAAAAACTGTTTAAAAATGTTCTTTAAGAGTAAAAGTATTTCTTTCTTTCTTTTATTTTTAGAACGGATAAAGTGTTAAACTAGGTGAAAAAGTATGGCTCTGTTCTTTGGTCAACAGAAGTTATGCATATATGTTTGTTCAGTCAAAGTTGGAGCTTGACCTTTAAAGCTTTTGGCAGGATGTCAACATGAACATTAAAAAAACACCCCTCAAACCAAATATATATATGTATACATGTGTTTGAAAATTGCACACCAATGATATTTAGCATACATTTTATGATTGCTTGACTTGTCCATAGTGAACCACATATCAGACATCTTTATATGTATATTCACAAGCACATTTTCAGTGTGGTGTGACTAAACAGATTATTGATAAGGGCGTGGCTGGATATGTTCTGTCATGTGTCTCCCTCTCCCTCCCTCTCTCGCTCTGTACACTGTAGTACTACATGCTCTGGCTGACAGCTCTTGCCGAGCCAGCACATTCCTCTTTTTTACTACTTGAGAGGTTTGTGGCCTAGATGTGCGCTGATTGGTCCATGAGGCTCAGCGCGTGAGGCTTCGGAGAACCAATAGAAAGTCAAGTTGAAGATGAGGGGCGTTGACAGACAGCGAGATGTGGACTCCCTCTGGTGGATGATACTTGTAACAACAGAGTTTTGCATGATCAGAGGAGCTACATGCTTTCTTGTCCCAGTTTTTTTGTTTTGTTGTTGTTTTCTGAACTTCACAGCCATAATAAGTGCTGCTCAGGGGCAGAGTGTTTGGGTTTGAGTCTCACACACATCAATAACCATAATAATTAACCATAATCACTCACTGAACTGTTCACTTTCTGCACTACTGTAAATCAAACTGTAAATTTTGTCTACATAGTAAGCCTACCATATGTTATTTTTTGATCTAATAGCCTATTTTATCCTATAGCAGATTTAAATTATATTTATTTTTGACTTATATAGGTTTGTTTTATCATTGTTTTATGCTGCACCGTATCACCAAAACAAGTTCCAATGTTTGTGAATTCTGTTCATTGACAAGGGCAATAAACTTTTTCTGATTCTGATTATAGAGGTGCAAATGCAAAAGCGACAGCGACTTAAAAAACAAAATACTCTGTGGCCCAAAAAAAGAAGGAAAACTGATCTGAGGAATGCCATTTTCCAAAACGTAATTTCGAATCTCAAACAAGACCTGCCGCTGTGTCGGCCTTGTGAGTGACAGCCCTAAAACTGCAGAGTGTGTGCCATTTATAGCCTCCAGTAACATTGTGATGCATGTATGAAGTTACACTCAGTTTAACTTGAGTAAAAATAATTATATGGGATAAACTGTGAGAAGGCTGAGAGAGCAGACAGCACATCCCAGACAAGTTGAAAACCAGAGTTGTCCTCTTGAACCAGGGGCAAAAGGGAGCCAAATCTCTGAACATGAAGCTGATCGCTGATTGGACTTGCTAGACAATAGGCCTATGTTCTGTATTTTTTTTTTTTATTATGTCCACTACACCTTTTGTATACCTACATCCCTGCAGCGCTGACACTGTAGTCCTGCGAGTGCAAACATAAGTCAAACTGTAAAACACAACTTTCTAAACACAGGCTTAAATAAACAGAGAACAGCGGTGAGAGAACACATCACAGAGCAAACACCAAATGCTGAGGCGAACAGGGCGCTCTCGTATAATATCTGCGAGCTTTGGTGCAGTTGGTTGAATTTAAATGTGGTTTTCTGCAGGTTCCTTCATCGCCTCGGGTCCCAGCGCTCGGAGATCAGAGAGAATGTTCAAACACTGCACTCGTCTCTCCTCCAGTGTCTTCTCTCTGCCCCTTCAGGCAACTGGGGTTTTGTCTCACACTTAATCCCCCTCAGCGACTCTGTGTTTTTGGCCGGCGCTGCTTGTCCCTTTGCGATGTGCATTAGAGACACTTTACTGCTAAGCCTCTCTGTACTTCATCTGAACAGAGAACTTGAGGCACAAAAGGTTGGACAAGGACATGAACTTTTGGAGAGCAGACGCAATGGATGGTAAAATGTTTGGATAGAGCTTGTTATTTTTACAGCACTTGGTTATGCCTAAAAAGTGATAGAAAAATAAAATGTGCTTGTTTTTACACGTCTACATTATTTTTCTCTTCTAATATTGCTTTCTATACAGTGAACAAAGCGACAATAAAAAGTGGGACACGCTCTAAATCAATGGGACATGAGCGACCGGTATATTTAGTAGATATTATTTTATTATTATAAGTGTTAAGAATAGATACAAACTTAGACAATTCTCTTTAGTAAATACATACAAAATATAAGCATGAACATTTTGCCTCATCACATTGAAAATACAGGCAAAGGCTGTTATTGTATAATAAATAACCTATAATGGTTCCATGACAATACTTATCAGGTAAAACAATTTGATTTTTAGAAAAACACTTGATTATTCAGGACAGATTTTATCCTGCACATTATTAGCAATCCAGTGTAGTTGAGTTGTTTAACACCATAGACCTATTTAGTGCAATTCATGTCAAGTAGAGGTGGGCAATATATAAAAATATATATCATGAATGTTATTTGAATATCATTTAGAGCAATAAATGTTACAAGAGCTGATTAAAAATAATGTGATGTTATAAACTTTCTAACAAAGGGTAAAAGGTGATATTTCTTCCTTTTGTGACATGCATTTTTGTCAGTATTGCCCACCCCTAATATAAACCTTAAAAGATTGATGTCAAAGATCATGGTACCATTTCATTGATTCACACAGTCACAAACCATGCATTACCTGCCTGTTCTGCGCTGTACAACAATGGTGCCTGCAACAATATCATACACAGTCCGGTTGTGCTGGAAAAATAGCAGCGTTATGAAGACAGGAAACAGGAAGGCAATGGAGAAGTTCTTGTTCAGGGCTCGTACTGCAGAGCTGCAGAGAAGACATAAACAGGAGATGATCAGGTAAACGGAGTAGTAATATTCTTCAGCAGATTGAGGTATCATTCCCTAATGTATATCAAGTCTTTGGTGAAAAGTGATGCATGGTAGCACTGTGTTTAGGTCCAATTATCGCCACAAAAACAGATTTTGGTACCTGAAGTTGTAAGTTGTTTTTATGAAGGAAACATCTCTCTCAGTTAATTTTAAATCAAAGTTAGTTTTCAGTAGTACAAAGAAATATGATCTAAACCAGGGGTGTCAAACATACGGCCCGCGGGCCTTATCCGGCCCGCCAAATGTTTTAATCCGGCCCGCCGAACATTTCAAATTCATATCTAAAATAAAAAAATAATAATAATTTTTCGTTCATAGAGCCGTAGTTACATCCGTAACCGTTTTTATCGCTAAAACTACACGTCCCACAATGCCGCTGGTGGCCGCCCCTCCCCCGCGCGGATCTTCACTGCCGTGTGTACTGCAGAGGGAGAAGTGCTGAGAGAAGTCGCGTTTGCGCACTTTACAGCACTTACGCACGTCAGAGCAGAGGTCTGAGCGAGGAAAGAGACGTGTGTTTTGGAAAACATGTACGTGGAAAAAGAAAATCTGTTTTGTGGATATTAGAGCTGTGCTAAAAGTGGATCTAATGTGGAGCTAACAACAAGAAAACTAACTTGTGACGATGCTCTGTGAGGAAAACATCCAAACCTTTACAAACTTGGACAGATCAGGAGCCACAGGTAAAAACACAGGTCAGAGTGTAATAAAGTATGAACATGACTGTGTCCACACTAATGTGACTGTGAACACAAACACAATGACCTCATTTGAGTCACTACAATATGAATCATTTTGTCACTGAGATCAGCTTAAACTATGAAAATAGCGAGCTCATATTAAGTTTGAGCAGAAACATGTCTGTGATATCAACATTTCACATCAGAAATCACATCAAAAGTCCATGTTCCTGTTCCTGCTGCTGCATGAATATGGACTCAGTCTTTCACCTGCAGCAGATATGTGCAACAGTCTCCACAACTATTACTGTAAAAAAGCTATTTATTTCTTCTGTTTTTTATTGTTTTATTTTGTACATAATAGTTGGCCCACGATTTGACAAAAGAGTTTGGTTTGATGGAACACTGTGGCTCATGCACTTATTCTATATTTTCAAGGCAAGAGGGGTAACTTAACCTCCTTACTTAAACGCTCCCACGTTTGTTTGTATTTTGTGGTGAGTCAGTTCAGCTGAACAGATAACTACACAGATGTGGAAATGTTAGTACATTTAAAAGGTTTTTTAGATCTTGAAGTTTATTTTGTTATAAAGTCAAATACAATATTTTTCAGTTCCAAATACCTATGACTAAAAGTTTATCTCTGTAGATCAACTCTGAAGTTGTGATGCACATAAACTGAAGCACAGTATTGGTGAAATTACACTTGTTTTTCTTAATACATTTTAGTTTATGAGAACAAACGTGTTTGTAATTTCTTTTAATCGATCCAGTAATTGCTTCAAAAACAGCGTAGGCTATATAAAGCTATTGATTTCTTATATTTTGTATTGTTTTATGTTTTACCTTATGTTCGACCCGCGAGCCAGCCTGAGTGTCGAAATTCCGCTCAATGAGTTTGACACCCCTGATCTAAACACTGTCTTAGAGTAGAAAATGTTATCCTACATGTAACAAACACAATGATCATCTGCATTTCTGAGGCAGTGGTGATTCCTGGTGGGACGTGTGGACTTACGCTGAGAGGGAGACATCTGTTGCTGGGACGACGAGGACCCGGTTTGGGCGCACTATTGTTGTAGTATCACACATCACCACTTGGAGGCCGAGCAGAAACTTCCCCGGTGTGGCTCCCCCGGCCGTCCAGATACAGATGGTCTGACAGAAGAAGGAATAAAATCCTCAGGACATTCGTAGTGACAGGAGAAAGGCCAGATGCTCTTTGTTAGCAGACTTGGCACTGAGCTGAATCCCCCGTGCAGTGCCTTCTGGGAAAACACAGCCCTAATGTAGAGCGCCAATCTGACACCTGGTACATGACTTCATCTCAGGCAACTGTACATACAACATTGCATCACTGCGCGCGATGGGAAAACAGAGCAAATACTGTACGCTAAACAACACTCAAAAAGGTGCAGTGCAGATTTGTTTTTCTAAGAACTACCAAGACAAACTCACCTCATATACGCACACAAGAACCCTGTACACCAGCGCTACGGCCATCATCTTCTGAAGGTCCTCCATAGATGTGTTTTCATCGATTTCCTCCACAATAAAGTGTGTTATGAACTTGGCGATGTCCCTTAAATAAAGAAAAAAAGTCAATGAGAGGACGCTTTTGGGCAAATGAACTCATGTGTCTCTGGGGTCTCTTATTATAAATGTATAGTGTGCACAACTAATCCCTGGAGTGGTGAGTGTATGGTTCAATGGCTTTTGAACATTTTACTAATTAGATACTGGAAAGGATTTTCTAGATTCTTAACCATTAAAAGAAGCAGTTTGAGCATAAAACAAAAGTCCAGGTCTAGACTCAAGAGTAGTGTCATTTCAAACTTGATTTTGATACTAAAGAGAAGGTTTGACACAATAAATACCACATCTGTAAATAAGAAACTTCTTTTTAATAGCCAATTAGAATTATTATTTTCAACACAAAATAAGAGTATTATTTATTTATTTGTTCTAGTTCTGATACAGACATTTCTGAAGTTATTTATGAAAGGTCCCACATTTGTGATTTCTTTTCAGTATCAAGATTAAATTATTCTTAAATTTGGATACTAGTTTTAGCATTGATTATCATTAACCCGAGAGGAACGGTCTATTGCCTCCTTTTGCACTTCTTTACTCTTTGGAGGCTTCAGGTGTAGATTTTCCCCCCTTATTATTATTAATTTTGCACATTTTTGTTTTGCACATTTATGTAAATCTTCCTTTAGAACAAGTATGCTGATAATCTGTGTTAACACACACTTACTTCATCCCACTCAGGTGCATTATACACAGTACTATCGTGGCCTTCACACAAAACAAGATGAAGAAGTCCACAGTCTCGGCCATGAACCTCTGGAGGGGAGAGGGGACCGTGTACTCTCGCCCTGCTAAAACACACAAGCACAAAGCATGCCATTATGAGACACACATCATCCAAAACGTGTGGCCCACAGACAGTAGTGGAAAGCTAATGGAGGCCTGAACGAGCCCTACTTAAACATGTAATCTCACCAAGTCTATAAGCCTGCTCTGAGACTCATGACGTGGCTTAACCAAGACTACACTGCACTTTCACGTGTGCTTTCATCCGATGAGCACAAATGCAGATGCAAATGTAGTAGATTATGCAGTACCCGGCGGTGCAGGGGTCCCATTCGGCAGCTGTCCTGAGCGGGCATCCGTAGTAGGAGTTCGGGAGGCTGCTGCTGCCCCCGCTGTCGTCTGGTAAAACTGGTTGTTCCGCGCGCCCTCGGTATATCCAGGCAAACTAAGCGGATACGAGTAGTTGTACCAGTGCCTTGCGTCGAAAGCCTGCGGTCCCCTGCTTGCGGTGGTCCCGTGGAGAGGCGGGACGGCGTGCGGGGGAGGAAAGGGCAGCGTGGACAGTGCGACCCAGCTCTGCCAGCTCGCGTAGCCGCAGTGGTAGCTCCACATCCACCGCTGCAGCTTCTGGCAATAGTCCGTGGTCGCGGTGGTGTTGGCGCTCGGAGGAGACGCGGGGTCCTCGGGGCTCTTGTCACTGGGAACAGGCGAAGACATGTCCTAAAAGCAGTCCCCGGTTCAGGAGCCGTTAATCTTCCGCCGCTGTTACCGCAGACTCGCCGCGCACTCCGGTGTTCCGGCATGTCAACCGCGCATGCGCAGCCAGGGCAAACGTGCTGGGGACATGGATCAGAACGAGGCTGCAGACAGACAGGCAGGCAGGCAGGCAGACAGACAGACAGACAGACAGACAGACAGACAGACACCCTCCTGCATGATGTCTTTCATGCCTTCCTCTTTTTATGCTTGCTGCCCTCGCTCCCCTCACTGCTTGTCCTTCAAAGTGCCTCTATGCTCCTCCTGCTTATCCTTGCTATGACCATCTTTATCATTCTTTCTTTGCTCACAAAGCTAAGCCTTTCTCTGCTCCTCCTGTTATTTCCCTCTCTGCTTCTCTTCTCTCTGCTCCTGCTGTTGTTCCTGCTGCTCCTGCTGCTGAGCACCTCTCTCTTCTGCTCCTCCTGCTGAGCCTTTCTTTCTACCTCTGGCTAAGCCTTTCACTGCTGCTCCTGCTGTTTCTCCTCAGCATGGCTGTAGTCCAGCTCCGTCCTGGGCTGCGCTCTGGACTCGGTGCAGGAGGTGGGGGACAGAAGGGTCCTGGCTAAACTCACATCTATGCTGGACCATGAGTCTCACCCCTGCAGGACACTCTGTCCGCTCTGGAGAGCAGCTTCAGTGACAGACTGAGCCATCCTCGCTGTGTGAGGGAGAGGTTTCACAGGTCTTTTCTTCCTGCTGCTGTCAGACTGTATAACAAACACTGTTAGTCCTGAACATGTGCAATACCGTCATATTCATGTGCAATTACTGTCATACTCATAAGCAATTAAGGCCATATTCATGTGCATATAACTGATGTAAATAAAAGTGTTTACTTACCATTAGTATTATTTAGTCTTATGCTAGCCATTTTTTTTACTTTACTTTATTTTATTATTATTATTTTATTTTTTATCTTTTTATTTATTTATTATTTTTCCTCCATTCCCTATTAAGAAATGAGGAGTTTTTTTAATAAGAGTTTTTTGTTTTGTTAATAAGAGTTCTTTAGAGTGTTTTTTTCCAAACTTCCTATAAGTTATCTGTCCTTTCCTCCTGTATCTATTGCGTTGTAACACCGAAATTTCCCCATGTGTGGACAATAAAGGATTATCTTATCTTATCTTAGCTGTCCATTCCTCTCCTTCATGTTTTCATTCCTCCACCTCCTCTGCTACACGTGTTAAGCCTGCTATTAGGTTTCTCGGTTAAGCTCTTAGGGAAAGGGTATGTCAGATCCTAAGCCACAAGATTTATTGATTTATTGACTCATTGATTCATTGATTCATTGATCAAGAATGCATCCATTTTGTAGGGTTAGGATGACACTTCTGAGGAAGATGACAAAACATGTTGAAGTAAAAACACAAGTGAGAGTGCGGGACACTTTTAGTTTGAGTGTGGACAGTGGAGACATGGAGTAGAGGAGGAGGATGTTATGCCCATGCTCTCATATAAAATACAGGTCTGACATCACTGGGGATAATACTGATTGTATAATTTGTCCCTCAAAATAAAAATATGTACCGTATTTTCCAGACTATAAATCGCACCTTTTTTCATAGTTTTGGCCGGGGTGCGACTTATACACTTATATCGGGAGCGACTTATATGTGATATTATTAGTTATTTTCACACTGCATTTCATACTCCAGTGCAACTTATATATGTTTTTTTCTTCTCTATTATTTATTTTTTCTGGTGCGACTTATACTCCAGATAGTACGGTAGTCTTACTGTGCTCGCCTCTCCACAGACCTGCAGATCGGTTAGACACACTCACACACAGACACATAAAGAAGTGCCACTGGTCGGCTGGGCATAGCCACCACCGCCTGTGGGAGGATCTGTAAGGACGACTGACAAAAGAAAGAAAATAAAAATGTGAGCTGTGCCAAAAATCACACTCCTTTACCGACAGAAGATTCCGTAGCTGTAGATGTCTCCATTGACTGTGTCTTTCAAGTTCAAGAATTAGGCCTAGTGACAGATGACGCTCGCTGTAAGCAGAATGATTTAGTAGTACCTTATGTTATCTGTTATCTGAGTAAGCCTAATAATACTATGACTAAGAGCTGACACATGATGTGTCTTCTTTACTTGCCTTTTATTCACCTATTTCCAGACAAATGTATTGTAAGACCTTTTGGTCTTACAATACATCAGGTCTTGTACTTCTTGAACATGACCGTTTCATTACAATAATCTAAAACTGCAGAATGTCTGTGCTCTTTACTGTTAGGATCTGTTCTTCCAGATGAACATTTTTCAGTTAAATTTGTGAATGCCAAAATAATCTGTAACAAGGTTTAAATACAAACTTGTAAAGACTCTTCATGCATATGGCCCATTGTTTAGAAAAGTGCTATTCAAATAAACATCATTATTATTATTATTAATAATAATGATATGCTATATAATAATAATATCCATACACTGTGTGGATAATGACATGTAGTTTATGAAAGTAACGGCGCCTGGAGTAGAAAAGCATACGCCAAATTATCATTCAACATGGTTTGATGTGGCAATCTTGAAGAGGAAAGAAAGAAAGAAAGAAAGAAAGAAAGAAAGGAGAAAGCCAAGTAAAATATCAAATGTTAATTTAAAGCCGATGAGCAAATGTAGTACAGTCTAATTTACTTCAAAGTCAAAGTTGCAGCCTCATTTTATTTATTATTTTTGGATAATCAAGTTTCTTTAAAAAGACAAATTATGTTTATTGGCGTGCAGTTTAGCTCTCCAGCGCCCTCTAATGACTTTGGAAAGAAATGTGTCTAATTTGTGGCCTCTAATGAAATAAATCAAATTAGTGAAAATTGTACAGGCCTTTTTCTTTATGATTACAACATCGAAAACTGACTAAGGGATCAATGGATAAATTAAAATGACAGTTATTTTCACAAGTTTAATTATATTTTGGTATTGTGCCATTTTAATGCAAGGAACACACATTATACTTGATAAAAATAATGGACCAATTATTCGTATCCAACTTTATTTATATTTTAGTGACATTATTATACGTAAGGACAAAAAAAAAGACTTATGTACAGATTTCATTTTAATTTTATTCATGTATTGATCTTGCCTGCCAAAGTTGAATAAGTGAACGTGTGTTGAGAATCCTGTTACAGCAAAGATCAAGTTGTGCATTAAAAAGCAGCCATCTCTTTGGAGCGCGTTCTTCTCGGTACAATTAGGTACAGATCAAGAGGCCACAAAATTAGGTACACTCGATCTCATGCTGCTACTCATAATACATTGAATATTTCCCGTTAAAACCATTCAATCAGATGAACCTAAAAGTGCAGCCATCAAATGGAGTATGAAAAAAAAACATTTACAGGAATGATTTTTTTTTGACAATTCAAAGAAAAAAGAATGAAAGAAACACCTGGAATGAATCAGATGAAGGCGTGGTGAAAATAAACATGTCCCATTTGTACATTACATGAAATATTACAATGAGTACTCTAAATAACTAGGGAAAATTCATGTATTTCATAAGGCAGTTATACAAGTACACGTTTGTATTTAGTGACGTCATATCCAAACCTCTGCCAAGAAGCAACAAAACAACAAAGTTAAGATTAAATATTGTCAAAATGTTGTCCATTTTTATTTTGTTTGACATGAATTCGATATTTAAAATGTAAACCTGACGACTCTTTACTATTCAATCCTAGTTTGTGAATGTCAAATGGGAACAGTTTAGGTATTGTAAATTCCACATAGAACATGAACTTCTCAAAGAGGTATAGTTACAATATTAAAATGATGACATAGCATTTTTTTTTTTTTTTTACACAGCAGTTTTGGTCCATATGTGTTACTTTATGTTTATACAAGCACATGACCTGGCTTCAGACCTCAAACTAAAGAAAATATGGAACTAAATGTGCAAAATTAATTGGCGCACAGGACATCGAAAAGATCCAAAAAGATCAAAAATACTATAAACGCTAGTTTCCTTTGGCGTAATATTTACTGGTTAGATAATAACATTGTTTAATATTTTTGCAGTGTCAACTTCATTAAAAGCTAAAAAGATGGAAGACCTATAACAATATGCAAACTATTGTACCGATAATGATTTTATGTTTTTAAATCAGTGAAGGATATTTATATTAATACTTTTGGTTTGGGCCTGTATAACTACGGGAGTCTCTGTTTTTGAATGAAAAAACTGAACAAAAAACACACTTTATAATTCTGGATTAGGCCCACAAACTTTCTATATTAAAGCTGGGGTACCCAACTTTTTAGTTGTAAAAGAGTATATTTTGTGTTTTTCACCAATGAGTATTGTAAATGCAGATGTGATAAAAAAAAATTAGACCGCTATGCGCTTTCGTCATCTAATAATAAAAGTATTATAAGTCCAGGAAGTAAGCCAAAAGCAGCGCTCTGATTGGCTGTACTTGGGTGGTCCTCTCCCATGAATGCACGTTCATATCAACAATGTGCCAAAGGGTTTGTGAGAGCGAGGAACGAGTTACACAGATTATTTTTTAACATTATTAAGGCATAGGAATAAGGAATTGAACCTGAAACCTTGTTACTGTAAAGTTAGAGACTAGAAACTTGTGGATCAGAGCCAAAACATTGTGAAGCAAACAAAAACAAATTGTCAAATATAACCAGAAAACATGAGGCCAATTGGCAAAACCATCTGTAATAATACATCAACCTATTAAAGGTCTGAAACCAGGTTAAACTATGAGCATATTTTTAAATGGATAACTAATATCCAGCAGCACACTACATGGCTTGCCGATGTGCAAAAACCAACAAACAACCACCATCTCCAACAGGGAAAACGTGCTCTCTCCATTCCCATACAGAGCAGCCATGTTCTACTATACAACATATTAAGGCTCCATACATTCAGAGTAAACTATCCAGTAGCCAAGTCATTCATTGTGTGTGCGTGTATGAGTGCGGTATGTCGAATGAGGCCAGCAGGGGGCGTTTTATAACATTTCTGGAGACTAAATACAAAACAAAGAGTATTTAGAGTAGTCTTCTTTTTTTTTTTTTGCATATGCGCACCATCACCTAAAAGAAAGCAAGTATTACCAATGTAAACTGTAATTTCATTGACAGTTATGTTCTGAAATTAATATGGCTGAACGTTAATATCAAGTTATACAAATGCAGACACAAACTGGGTACAAAGTTGGACGAGAATGTAGTAGAAATATGAATCTTTTAAAATTTTGGGCACATATCAATTACAGTCTTCAAAGTGGATTAGGAGTTTTTCATATTACCATACAAATAAATGAGAACTACAGATGTTTGTATGCAAAATGACCAAGTTATTTCAATTTGACTTTTAGTTGTTGGGCTCTTAAGTGCCATTACTGTAATTAAATGCAATCCACAAATTGCAAAACAGGTGGTTAAACGGTTTGCTGCAGTCTAAAGGTATTCCTCACTTTCCAAAATCCTTTAGAGCATCCCAATTATTCACCGTGATGGAGTTTATAAGAGCTTTTCACAACTTTCTGAGTACAGAGTTTTTTATGATTAAGCTAACAAAAACTAGCACATTAACAGTGCTTTTCCTCATTTTCGGAAAAACAAATTAAAACACTTCATAATTAGACTGGTCGGTCACATTTTCACCCCAAGACCTGCTTTTCTGATATATCTATACAGGACTAAGACAGAATTTGCTCAACTACATGGACAAAATTGGGTACAGTACCTTTAATTATTAAGAATTCATATTAGGTTTTACAAATATCATGAAAGTGTGACAGCACAGTAAACTTGGTCCAACCCATTGGCAAAAGTATGACAGCAAAACACTAAAATTGTGTCTAAAATATGTATAACTTGTGATAAAATAAGTCCAGTTAACAGTGAGAGCTAGATATGGACAATCCCACTGGGCTTAGTTGGATAAATAGATATTATCGTGTTAAAAAAACGTAGATAAAGCAAACCCTATATATGGACAGAAGATACCAGATTCCATTCCCAGTTGAGATAGGGACAGTGAGATTGCCCACTCCAGTATGTAATTAATGCCGTTGAACGTTAAACTCAGGAGCAGGAGTTGTGTGTGTGTGGGTGCGAGCAGTACAGAGGATTGGATCAGTCTGGTGGAAAAAGGAGGCAACAGAGGAGAGCCGAGAGCCCAGCCCAGCTCCGCTCCGTCTCAGACACACACACGGGACACTCACACAGGCACACACAAACTTCAGTCCATCTTCTCCTTGTGCACCAGCTTGGGCGAGTCCACAAAGTCCTGGCCGTTGTACATGATGATGGCGGCGGTGATGGTGCTGAATGCCCCCCAGAACATCACGTAGGCCAGAGTCTCCGTCCACGTGTCACCTGGTAGAGAAGGACAAGATTTTTTTTATTTTTTTTTATTTTTAAACCCAAAACAAAGACTTATCATGCACACAAGGATCATTATTTTGTAGTGTGGTCACAGGCTCAATACTATTTTTTGATAAGTTTAACAAAATCAAATGATTATTCTTACTGTACATTGTGTGTATACAAATTTAAAAAATGGCCGTGGCTGGAGAGCCGCGGGCCGCGCAGTTTCAGGGACCGCGGCATTTCCCTTATAGCCCGTTATAGCCTCATGGCTAACCCTAACCTTAACCCCAACCTTAACCTTAACCCGGCGCGGTCTAAAACGGCGTTAAAACGTGGTCAAATAGCGGCGCAGTTTCAGGAGCCGTGGCGCGCGGCCGGCACAAAAATAACATGGCTTTTTCGCGCGGCTCTGCAGACACTCCCTTAAAAAATACCAAATAAAAATGTTGAATTATGGAGACTAAAAGACTTTCAAACAGGAAGAAAACATTTTGATTTAATTATGCTGCTCTCTTAAAAAACATCTTTTTGTACATATTTTAGAGTCTGTATAGTCTGTAAAACAAATTATGATTATGATCAAAATGCAACTCGACATGATTAGTCTATTAATTGATTTCTTTCACTAAGGGATAAGTCTGTCCTTTATATGCATTTTTTCCAGAATGAATGCCTCTTAAAATTAGTCTCAATACTCGTTTTAGTATCAATTAGTCTGTGTATATATATTTTTGGTCATTGCAAAACACAGTATTGATCCAAACAACCATTAGAAATAAGATCATTGACTCTCTGCTGGCCTTGCCTCTTTATAGAGCCATTTCCTCTGAGCGAGCAGTAGATTTTCACTTAAGGCATTTTTATTTTTGAAAAATTCCAAATTGAATCCTACATGAACCATTTTCATTATGCACAGAGCAAGCAGTAGGTGGAGATCAGAACAGCAGCCTGAAGTGACACTGTGGACCATTGGACTTACCAGCCATGAGTAGACACACGATGCACATGGAGAACGCCACCAGCATGATGATGGGCAGCTGCAGACAGAGCAGAAAACACTTGAGTTTCACAACGTTGTATTAGACCCACCTGATAATCATAAAAATCATGATTTAAACTAACAGTGAGGAACTTCCAGTCCTTCTGCTCTCGAAGTGGAGTAGGTCCGTCAGTCTCATCCACAGCAAAGTTACCCAGGAACAAGTCGATGGAGTCCTGAAGAG
Organism: Eucyclogobius newberryi; assembly: GCF_026437365.1. NCBI lineage: Eukaryota > Metazoa > Chordata > Actinopteri > Gobiiformes > Gobiidae > Eucyclogobius > Eucyclogobius newberryi. The sequence goes on along the minus strand of NW_027315790.1, from coordinate 19,859,129 downwards.
AGAAGGAAAGGTTTACTCTTTTATACGAATTACTATAACTTGCAATACATGAGCTCTCGGGATTACATTATATCATTGAGAATAGTTGGAGAGTCAAATTTGAATTTGCAACATGTATGATCATATCGTACTTGTCTGAAGCCGTCTGAGAAGTTGTTTTTGTAGTAACGAATCATGGAGTTCCAGCCGTCCATCACAAGTCCCCACTGGGTCCTCTTCCCTGTCCTGGAGGGAGTAACCAAAGCACACAAAAAATGCATCAGGGCAACCAAATATCAGCTGGTGCAATAACCCATATCACAAAAGGAAAATGTCCAGCTTTAGTATTTGTTAACCAATGTCAAAATACAACAGTGACAAGAAATTGTACCTTTTTGTCTTAGTTTACTATGATAAATTTGTCTATAGTATGCAACTTTTTGAGTGGATGGTATGCCTAACCGGTCTAAACACGTTTGATTTTGGATCGCACCTTTTAGCAGTCCTTGCTCAATTCCTTGCTTTATTGGCGCCTTATTTTGAACACTTTTTGGTTTCCTTCTTTTGAGCATTTTTAGATGTAATACTCCATGAAAAAAAGACCCGTTTAAAACGATGTGTCCTCTCCCTGAGCTGAATGGTCAGTGTCATCATGCATCACTGCTGAACCTGGAATTCTGAAGGCGCAGGAGACACTGTCCTCTATGCAGATTAAGGCACTCACAACTCAATTTCAGTAGAGACTGTAATTCCTTTTTTAAACATTTTGTAGTGTAACTGGTGGGGCAGTACCTTGTAAAGTCCGTCTTGAGGGCCCCGGTCCCTGCGTACTGCACTGCACATGCGTTGGCGTTGTCAGCCCAAGCTGTTAGGAAGAGACAACAAAACAGTCAGAAATAAGATTTAGAACAAGAGGTTTGATCCCAGCTCCAAACAGTGCTTGCTGATGTCGTGTCCTTGGGCAAGACACTTCCCCTACCTTGTTTGTGTGTGAGTAAGTGATTAGTGGTGGTCACTGGTCAGAGGGACAATAGCAAAGATTGGAAGCCCTTCTTAAATTAGTTATTTTGGTCTGCCCCGAGGCAGCTATGGCTACAGAAGAAACTTACCACCAGAGTGACTGAAGAATGACGACATTGAGGCTTTATAAATCTGATGGTCACCAGACGTCACAGTGAACAGGACTCACCATTCTTGTAGATTTTCTCAAACTCGGCCTGCTCTTCCAGCCTCTGGCCGACGTTCAGAACGCCCATCCTCTGTTGGTACAAATGTGTGTTAGCACACAGTTCAAGCTCCAGTTAGACTTATTATGACTGCAAAGGATGTGCTTGTACCTGAAGCTGTGTCTGCAGTGAGCGTCGGGCCAGCAGGCTCTGGATGACATTGGTCCTGTCCAGACAGTCCATGCAGTTACTCCTGAACACGCCCTTCTGCTGGGACAATGTTTTCCCATCTCCGTTCACCATGAAGAACCTGAGAGCAAATACACAACTCAAAGTAACTCCTGCACTTGCACAAACAAAAGTTCTACCAAAAACACTTGCAATATATCTGGTATTGAGTTTTATTTAATAACCTTTTTATTTTAGTTTGAATATCTACTTTTCAAGGCATTTCTGGCTAATTTCAAGCAGAAATCAACAAATGGAGTGATTCAAGGTCAGATATTTTGTATGAAAAGCCATTTGAACTTATTCAGATATTTTTTGCAGAGTATAATATCTGATCCGATTACCCATATTCATCTTGCGCCTCAGCCACAGTGTCCACCAGGATCTGTAGCCGGTCCCATCTCATGTGACTGCACTCTTTGTGGAAGTCAAAGGCTATGTAACTGCAGAGACAAGAAAATTCAATTAGAATATAAATGAAAGCAATAAACTGGTGTCTGTAAATGTTGGACAATATATATTATTAGTAGATGTGGGAAGTATATTATATAATGTCTTATTTTGCAAAATTTTCCTTTTTCTATCATAGATTATATTTTACTATTATTCATCGTTTCATGTGGCACCATATCACCAAATAATGTTCCTGGTTTGTGAACGAAATGGATAATAAAGTGTGGTGTTTTGGGGATGCAAAAATATAGAGTATATCGCGTCTAAATAAAACTATTAAAAATGAATGACCTACGGAGGAAACGGAAGTATGAAAAGCGTGATATTCTTGACCTTTTGTGGTCAATTTAAAAAGTAATTTATGTTTCGTGCTAGACTTGAACCAATAAATTTACAGGCACATTTTAAATATCATTATCGGAAAAATGCAAACACAATTGAGATATTTTTGTCATTATTGCCAGCCTATAATACTTAGAACATGTGAATTTAAACACTCTATAACACAATGTTCCCTTTACTTTTAATGCTGTGTGTTAATCTAACAGGATTATGCTCTGTGCCACTTACTTGAGTAAACCATTTCCCATTTCAGAAGCCATTCTTGCAAAAGCTTGTTCTAGAGGTTTCTCTGATCCCTTTTGGTTCACCTGAACACAACAACAAGACACACGACTACAGCAACTGGATGCTAGATCCTTTCACATTTCCATTTGAACGCGTCTTACCAAGTTTAGAATGGTCTGCTTTCCATAAATGAGGACTTGTGAATCAAAATGTCTCTGGAAGCCGTCAATCTGTAAATGTACAACAGACTTGAGCTTGTGTGACAAATATATCAAAATAATGCCAGAGCTGAAAATGGAACTCTTGGGGTTCGTACGTGTTTGATGGTTTTACTGATGATAGGTTTGGGTTTGTATTTGAGATTGGGCCTCTGACTCCAGTAAAACGGCATGGAGCCCCGAGTCTGCGGTGGGAAGGACACAGGAATGCGTTATGGATCCATTTGATTGGTCTATATTAGGACAATCTGGACAAAACCGTGAGTTGTGTAGTGATGTGATCTTACCTGCACAAAAGAGGCCTTGGACCCCTCGTACAAAACTATCTGCTCCGTCTCCACAAAGTTGGCAGCGTGGCCTTCCGAGTCGATGCCTGCGGAGCACAACGCTACAGTTAAGACTTCACAAGGAAGACGGGGGAGGAGCTTGTGAAGGGAATTAGGCCTTTTATCACATTTTAGAAACACCTGTGTCTTTGGTGCATCATTGGCTGAATTTCAAAAGCAATATAAGCGTGCGATTTCCATTTTGCACACGAGCAAAGCTTTGGTAAATCATAATGTGCAATAGAAATACCTCTGACGTAGTATCTGACGCCAGCTCTGAAACAGCTCCTCCGCGAGATCAGGATCCACTCAAACACTTTACCGTTGATGCGGCACGGCTTCATGAAAATAACTGAGGCGGACGGTCAAGGAAAAGGCTGTACATCTCAAAATAGATGTTTCAAATATCCGTACCAACAGTAATGTTAAAAAGGATACATCCGTGGACAACAGGAAGAGCGAACCGGTGAAGCTGAAATACAAAATTGAATGTTACGATCGATAACGATTTATTTTGTGCAGGTGATGTTACGTGTTTACCTCGGGCTGTGCTGCAAGTTCTCTGAGGAGGTTTCCGTTCCACACAAATCTTTGATCCGCCTGAAAATCACAAACCGATATTGAAATGTCCGACTCCATATACACCGTGCATTCACTGTACATCAACAGTTCATATTATGGTAAATTATTAAATGATGATGTGGCGATCTTTCTACAATCTGAAACAATTTTTCAGATAAGTTCAATGTGAGTTGTCAAAATAATAATACCCAGATACTAATCAATACTACTTGAGCATGTATGGAAATGTAAACTTCACAAATAGGACACATTTGGACCTCTTTGAAAAGATTTGTTGATCTTTATGTGTATCAGACGTTTGTGAAAAGTGTAAAAAGGGTAAAGACCTTTTGCAAATGAAGCTTTTCCTTAGTATCAAAATCATGATTGAAATGTTTGTACTGTGACAGCTGTTGGCTTTCCCCCAAACCCCAAATCTTGTAATATCTGTGTGTTTTTTCCGTAACTATGCGACTAGAGTTGTCACAATACGAACTTTTTCGACTCTTTCAATTTTTTTTTCATTTTTTAATGACATAGTGTGCATGATTGTGTAAATAACAGAGCCACATCTTTAGCAGGATTACTCTATTTTCATTAGTCACTGATGCACTGAGGACAAACTGGTAATGACAAATGCGCACCCAGAAACTGGGTCCGTGCAGAAAATATTGGAGCAACATCTTTAATATCGAACCAATCCCAAAACCCTCCTTCGGGGCCCTGTGTCGGTGTCCTGTGGCTGAGGCTCTCTGCTCCTGGTGCAGACGGCTCCTATGATGGTGCTTTCTCTGCCGGTCATTGGTACTCACCCTCATGTTCATTTCTTTAGTGTGCGTGTGTGCGTGCGTGTATGTACATAGGTTGTTGAGGGTTGATGTGGGATGATAGATACAGGGCGATTACATGTAATCTGTAAAGCATTTTGTATTACAAGCTTTTTATAATGCAAGTGCTTTCTTATTCAATCAGCGTATGTACAGTATATCTCACTATTACTAATTTTGGAACAATATATACAGTATTGCCAAACCCTAGTTTTAAAAATCACTTGGAGTACCATTTTTTAAAGCCTTAGTTTACAGTATTGTTTTCATAGTTCTTCCCATTGTCTATCTGTGGTGCTGAGGATGCATGTGGTTCTCACCCGCTCCAGCAGGCTCATCTCCTGGAAGTCTGGACTGGTGTTGGCCAGTCTCTGCAGCGTGTGTGTCAGGTCAAAGTCCGTGCAGAAGTAGAATCCGTCTGTGTGCAGCACATTGTTGATCATGGACAGGAAGGTCTTATTCTCCTGGGACTGAGAAAAGGACACAGACATACATCTGTCAGCAGGCCACATTTCACACAGGCAGGCCGCGTAATCTACTATCTAAAAACACAAGCCCACAACACCAGTGACTCTCCTGGAGGATGTGAGTAGACGTCCTGTGCTGGTTCAGCTAAACTGGAAAGCATGTGCTTCTTTAATATTGTAACACAAGATAAATCTATTGTGATTCATGATGGGACAGGACATGGGACAGGACATGGGACTTTTCATGGAATTAGATTCAAACCAAAAAGATTACATTTTGACATTGTATAGAATACATTGTTGACCACACAATCCTTGATTTATTTTATTTAATATTTTTGCTGTCATTGTATCACTGCCTTTTGGGATGTTTTTTGTCTAAGACAAGCAAACACATTTAAATTTTAAAAAACCTCCCAAGTTTATGTTCATGCATGTGTGCACATTCTTGTGGCATTTTGTCCCATCCTTAATTGTGATGTAGGTAACCAAGACAAACCTGCAGTTGTTCAAGACTATTTCAAGGAAGAACTTGGGCCACTGGAGCAAACTAACTGTAGTGACTCATCGTCACTAAAAACTCCAAAACTCTTCTACCGCCCGCACGCACGCACCCTATAGGGTGGCTATGAAGAAATATCACTTGCTTGTTGTTGCCTTAAAGGTGCACTGTGTAACTTTTCTGGTGAGGTGTCCACAACAGGGCTTTTAAGTTATTGCCTTGTCTGGAATAAGCAGCTGAGGAGTCCACCACCAGAAAAGTTACAATTTAAAATAAAGTACATTCATTGAAGCATCATTAGAACAACATGAAATCTGCTTTGAGTCCAACACAATGATTTAACCTGTCAAATTTTAGCACGCCCTTTGAACTACTTTGGAAGTAGCAGATTTAACATGGTTCCTAAAGGTTAAACATGTACAAACTAGTGATGGGCAAGATCAGACAACAATTGAAACCAGGGCTTGGATTAACTATGCCAAAACCACTGTCCATTTATACAATGGGCGATGCACTTACAGTAAATACCCGCAGATAAATACTCTGAATTATGGGTATAAGATTAGAACATTACTGAATGGACAGGGCAGGACCATTTTACAAGTTTTGACTACCATCCGAGCTGTTGGCATCGTTTTCAATCTGAATGAAGCGCGTCTGTCACTGTCTGTGTCACTGTGTCACTATTACACATCTATTGTGTTGTTGTCTGCAGCCGCAAGACAAATTCCACACTAGGACAATAAAGTCAATTCTGATTATGAAGGATTTTGTAGAATAACTAGTACTTACGTTTGTAAATGAGAGTGTGTCTGTGCCTCCAGACTGCTATTAATAATGAATTGAATAAAAATAATTGAAAATGTACACATCACCAGTAGAAATTAAACTCAAAAGGCAAAACATTGGGCATCTCTAAATCTTTTCCAAAACAACACTTAGTTTTATTGGAGGTGTCCTCGGTCAGTAAAGCATGTGGTTTGGAGCAAGGTTCAGGCTCAGGGAATAATTGTGACTGTATTGTTCATGTTAAGGAAAGCCATTTTGATTTGTTTTTCATTAAGTCAAAGTGCAGTTATGAGCTAGTCCTTTGAGCATCGGGACACACAGCGTGGTTTTTGATCTTTGTGCATCCTAGCAGAGCTAATAGGATGTGTGTAAGCCAGTTAACCCGGCGCATGAATCAAGCATTAGCTCTCTGTCCTTGCACTCTTCACTCCAACTCACTGCCTTTTGTCACAGGAATTGGCTATTCTTGACTCTTCTATTGATCCAAGGAAAGCGCTGGATTAATAATGCACGGACTATTTAGTGGAAGTATGCAGCAGCACCGTTCCAGTCTGTAACATGAGGAGCGAACAACTAGATAGGACAAGCTTCAGACCTCAGATGAGAATGATTGTCTGAAAAAAGTCAAGGTGCTGAGTGATTGCTCCCTGTCATTGTTGCACTGAAATAATTCATGCAAAAATAGAAAGATAATTAGGAGGAGAGGAGTGAGTTAGCTGCTTTGTACCAATCTTCTCCCCGAGCACATATGGAAAAAAAGATGAGTTTTTACTTCCATCATGCTCAATAATAGTGTGAAGAGGGGTTTGCAAAACATTTACTGCAATTTAGGACACCATTTATTGTCCAATTTAAATTAGCGATTGACCAATTTCAGTTTTTCCATGGCCAATGCCAGTATAAGTATATATAGCGAGCCTCATGCGGTACTGAGAGTGTTTTTCGACCTTCCTATAAGTGATCTGTTCTTTTCTTCTGTATCTACCTCTGTATCTACCTGCGTTGCATCAATGAAATTTCCCCATGTGGGACAATAAAAGAATATCTTATCTTATCTTATAATATTTCAGAATTTAGAGCAGCCAATGGCATCGAGTTTGTAGTGATCTAAAATGATGATGAACTCTGCCATACTGTGCAATTCTCATTGCGGGTGTAACAAATCTTTTCAGTGCACATCTGACAATTTTGCATCATGACACGTGTACAATGCATATTGTAACAAGTAAGAATCGTGATGCATCGTTGCATCATTACACTCCTATTCTACATTATAAAAGTAAAACAAGGAAAATAAGTCTTATCATTAGGAATTATTTGAGCGCCTGTTGCCCTGTTTTACAACTGACCCATAATTAATCAGTGTGATGCCATGTATTTGTGCACTTATTTCCTCCATTATTGTTAAAAAAAAAAATATTTTTCTTGGATTAGTTTTTATATATTTTTTCCCCATAGCCAAAAAAAACTCCTGTTTAACAATTTTTTGGTAATTACGCATTTTTGCATATTTTTGTAGTTCATTTTTACACTTCACAGTCTTGGCTTTGCTCCCTGGAGCCTTTAAATGGAGCACCTGCGCGCTCGCCCTCTGCACCTGGCAGCTCGCCTTTTGTGCGTCAGAAAGTGCAGCTCCAACACTCGCTCCTGCTCCCTGCAGGCACGCATGTTTGAGTAGCTTTTTGTCAGTTTAGCTTTTGGATGAACTGGTGGGACAACATTAAAACTATTGAAAATATTATCTATTCTATAGAGATGTTATTCCTTTGTCTGCCATATTCAACTGTATGACATTACAGATGTTCATCTCGCATTTACTCAATAACAACTGCAAACAAACCCATCCTTAAAAAACATGCATTCTTACTGTGAGCGGGCTCAACTTGCCACAGATCTGACCTGTAACTTAGCCCATTTGTCTCCACGGAAAGAGATAAAGGTGCACTGTGGCATTAAACTTATACGTAATTTTATTTTACGTTTTCCAATGTTATGATGTTTTTACAATATGTTGCTTTTTTCCATCCTGTTCCTAATATTGAAGAGGGGCATGGTCAGACTTTCAGCGCAGCCAACATGAATGAATAACTGTTAGTTTATAAAATACGCTCACATCCTTTTAGTGCTATCATTCTTTTTTAAAGAGCTATAGTCCCCTTTGACAGTGTTCATACCCCGAAAGACACACCTAATTTGAAACTTTCAGCATTGGACCGAACTGATTGTTCACTTTATTACTTTTTAACAAGTTCCTAATAAACTGATCCCCGTCAAGAATTAGGATACACATGTTTTAATTTAAGTGCACTTTCATCATGCTAACAATAACCATCCTGCCTGCAAAACTAATCTCCATTTGATGAAAAAAAAATAAAATTGCAGCCACTTTCAGAGAGGAATCTATGAGAGGCAATCCAATAGAAGTTGTTGCTCCATGAGGCCTAGTAGTAATAGTTTGTGCCTGACCTGTATTTCGGACAGGTGCAGCACGGTCTTCTTGTAGGAGATGATGTCAAAGTCCACCGCCTTCCACACGGCATGGCCCATCAGACTGCCGACGTTCTTCTTCCTGGTGATGACGATCAGGTACATCCCTGAGGCACAGACAGGCTCAGACTACACACAAAGTACACACAACAGCACACAATACAGAACACAACAGTACCTGCCACCAGCCGGATCGTCCCCATAATGCCACAGATGGGCCGCGTTACAGCTGAAGGTGGGACATTGTTCCTCCCTTGAAAAAAACACAAAACATGTTGACAGAATTAGGGACAGTGGCCATGGCAGTTAACAACTGGAAACAAAAACATAATACTGTGCAAATTATAGACAAATACTTAGTGTGATGCTCTTGCACTTAGCCACTCAACCAGGAAGATTTGAGATTTGAGTCACAGGTTATGAAAAACCCAGAGTGTGTAAACTGGAATCAACCAATCAACCATTCAGGTCAAAACCTCGTCAAAAGTCATTGTCAAATAAATACACCTTTTGGTGTAATTATTTATATATAAATCAGATCAATTAATCAATACAACATGATAAAAACTTTTTTGCAAGCAGTTTGACATAAATGATGAACACTAATGTTAGATAGTGTTACCTGTGAGGGTCATCTCATTGGAGACCCTGTCGATGGCCAGCACTGCATCAGCGCCTTCATCACAGGCTTCAATATAGAACTTCTCTGGGGTCGTGTGCCTACAATCACACAACAAACACAAGGATTCATTCGATTATTTTATGGCAGTTCTGTCTGCTGAGTTCTAGAAGAATGAATATACTGTATGGATTTTCTTTGTAAAGATGAAGTCTTTCTCCTCAGCAGTGAGGGGCTAGTCAAAGCTCTGGTGTTCTCATTACTGCCATGTCATTGTAATTTGATCAAAACTGAACAATTGAACAAGTAAACTCATGTAACCACAAGTTTAGACATGGCCATCGATGAGCACTGGGCGTAGGGTCTGTCTGTAAATGCAGCCAAACTACTTCAACAACTGAAGAAGTTTAGAATATGTTTCTTTTTATGAGGTGAGATTGCTTAATTTGTCTATTAAACACCAGGTTTTGCTTTACAATTGTACGATTGACTTTGGGGGCACTTCAAATCATCTTTTAACCTGGTATTTCATCATCACTCATTTATTCAAAGTTGTATTTTGATTGATTCTTATACATTGTCCTTCACCTGAGACTCGAGAGCTCAGAAAATTCCTGTTTTCACCTACCCCCTATCCCTGCCCACATCCCTATACTTACCCTATCATTTGAAAAATCAAGACTAAGCGACACATGTAGAGTTCTAAAATGTCACATAGCCACTTCACGTTCAACAATAAATCACGTAAATGTCAGCTTGTTACAGTGAAATGTCACTATGCACTTATGCTTATGCGCTCTGCCATTTTGAACAGGAAGTCAATGGACCAATTTCTATTATTAAGCCATTTTAGATCAGTATTGCAGTTTACAAAGAACAAAATGCAAGTCTGGTTTGCTGAATTTAAAGGGAAAAAAAGGAATATGCAGCAAAAAAATACTTATTATCAGTAGTTCTTTTTCCTGAAAGCAATAAAACGTAAATATTATATTCTGAGTGTCCAGGAGCATTAACATTTCAAGACTGAAATGACTGAACAAAGAATCTCATGCATTTCAGAAGCATTTTAAAGAATAAAACAGTAAGATATATGAAGATTGAATATGAATGGTTGAAACAACAAAAAAAAAGAAGCAGTTTAAGTAACATATTACCCCTTTGCAAACCCAACCAATTATCCTGGCTTATTATGTGTAAAACTATAAAATATGAAATTCTACTTCATGTGATATTAATGAATCACAGTATCAATACTATTGTGAGATTTTTTATTACCTTTTGACACAATAATTTCTGTTATATTGAAACTAGAATGTGCACATACTAGTCAGATTCTCTCAAAACAAAAGTTTAACATTGACAAAAGGCTATAAAGCTAATTAAGGACTTTATGAAAATAATATATCAAATGCGCCATTTCATTTAAAAAACGCATCTTTATTAAAAGATAGATAAGCCCCATTTAGGAGTTTGCATTACAATCATCTCTTAAATGGAAAAATGTGATATTTTTCCAAAACCGATCAGCCCTAAGCTTTTAGACAGAATAAGACATTTTACTTTAGTTCTTTGCCAAGGACATGTATATGTACATGTATTACCTAAACCTTTTAATTTGATCTACAATTCACTATTCAAGCCAACCATCTTAATCCTTTTTATTAGTTACATGTCTTGACAAACAAAGAACCAAACCAGATTGAGTCCACACAGTTATGGACGCTGGTGTTAGATGACTGCACCCCGACTTAAACCCGCAGAGCAGAAAAATGTGACCCTCTTTGGGATGACGTCTGAGGCTTAGGGTCCTGCAGCTACCTCGCACTTAACAGCTGGGCGTACTGCAGCTACACAAGGAAGCTATTGTTGGCCTCCGCTAAACAAATATACACATGCAATTACTTACTGTTCCTGCCTTGTCACTCACAGTTCAACCAAATGAGCAAATACATCTTAATAAGGATGAACTATAGTCAAAGGTGGACAGTAAAATGAACCACTACATACACTTCTTATGCTACATATTCTATTTTTTTTTTCTAATGGGACATAGCATATTAATAAACAAGATCCCATGTAAATATGACAAATTTCACCATGTTCAGTCCCATAGCAGGTTGTGTTAGCACAGATAAGCCACAAAACAAAGCACAGCACACGGACATAAGTAAATGAGTAAACCTAAATAAAAGCAGCAGCATAAGCATTTAGCACAAGCACAATCATTAAGTAATAGCAGCACAAACAGGGAATAATACAACAATAGATTAGTTTAAACAAAAGTTGGCTTCTTCCATTGTTGTGATGCCTTGACCAATCAGCGGCAAGTATAATAATAAACGTCCTGATTGCCTTCAGCAAGAGACTTTTCAGATATAAAATAATAATATTAATCTACTGTGAGTATGGATGTCAAGATGATTAGGTTTATTGATAATTGTAATTATTCAGGTCACAATATAATCATATGAACCAAAAATAAATTATAATCGTGACAGTGTTCTTAGCAAAATGAAGTATTTATACTTTACAACATAAACAAATAACATAAATAACTTTATATTTGGCCGTTTTTGTCACGTTTAACTTTATTTTATCTATCAGAAAGTTATATTTTGTAAAGCCGGACACCAACAAATTAAAGATTTCCCTGTTGTTTAGTCGCGGCTTCAATATCGTAAATAATCATTCAATTGTGACGTTTTTTCCTCACAATAATCATAAGCCAGGTTTACGATTATTGAGGTTGTGAGCCAGGTTTTTTATCTGGCGTGTAAATATATTACCACAATTTAACCAAATTGCTCTTTGCTTAAATTTCTATTTGACCTCATTAGTGTTTCAGTATCAGGCCGATACAAATATCTAGAGGGAAAAACTTCACTCACATATAGCACCGATACATCAACCAACCCCATCAGTGGTGGTGGTGGTGGTATTCAGTAGACAAATATTATCATCTTGTACCAAGTTTGAGAACCACTGCATACTTTGCGAGATCTGCCTAGAATCGCGCCTTCTGGTATTTACCAAGTTCCATACGCTAAAAACTGGAGAAAGGTTTACTTCAACATGAACGTTGAGGTTTATCTGCTTCAGCATTTGAAGTTTCACATTGTGTTCCAATTATAATCTGACTAACTGTAAATATGTCCTTCAGAGTTTAATGTTCCAGCGGGGAAAAAAAACCCAAAAAACTTGTTATGTTGAAGGAGTGCAAGCCCTCAGCAAATATAAATAGTCATGGTTAATGTCTTGAGACAAAATATGTTGATCAGTCTGTAAAAGATAGGGCCCTGATGCTCAATATTCAAAGTCATTCATTTACTGGTGCCAAGCTGACAAATATTCTCTTCACCTTATATGCTTTTTTGTTTATATGATTATTGCATAAACCCAGACCAAAGAAGAACAACCATTTCCAATACCAAGTGAAAAGGATATGTACTTTCTCCCTTCTAGTAGAGTTAAGCCAACCAAACCAAAGCAGTGGAACAGTCTTATGATGAGGGGTGTGGTAGGAACACACAAGATTTCAGGAATGCCACAATTCATAAAGCCAGCACAGAATAATAATTCAAAATGAGCACAATAATTGCATTTTCTAAAGCCTTAAAATCATCGTAAGGCGACAAGATAGTTCTCTCCCTATTGCTAACCCTCTTTATTGTCAAAAAGTCTCCAAAAGCCTGTCTTTTCTTACTGCTCTTACTAAGTAAACAACCTTTGTGGCACTGAATGCACAATGATAGCTCAGAAACTTGCCGATGTGCATTGGTATAACAAGTCATCTGGCGTTATCATCTGCTGAAGTGTATTGGCAAAAAAAAACATGCTAATGTCGATATAACGATGGCAGAATAAACGGTACATAATGAATGAGTGTGGACTGAAACTTGGCTGGGTCTTGTTCTACCAGGCGAGCCTGTCAGTGAACTTCAGCCGCTGTGTCATGACGCAAACCCTGGCTCCTCCAGCTCCCTCCAGCTCCCTCCGTCGCCCTCCCCACATCGCTACGACTAGCTTAGCATGTCCCACACCTACAACCAAAGCGCAAAAGGATGGAAAACGAGGTATACGGTATAATTTCAGTTACTTACAAATTGTATCTCTCGTAGGCGGTCGCCATCTTCGCTCCGTCTACCTGACCTCGGTGACGACAGCAGTAAGAGTGGCTTTAGTTTTGTTGCCAGATCGGAATAGAGCGTCCCAACCTCAGCTGAACAGAATGAAATGAAGATTTTACTCTCAACCTGGCACTCAAGCAGAAGTGCCGTAGTGGATTCGGCATGCTTTTGAACACGTATTTTGCCCAATTTTGCGTTTATATCATATTTTATACATACATTAAAAATGCATTAAAAATGCTTTGTCGTGTTGTTTAACACACATCGTTTCTAAATATCTAATTACAATAATTACTACGTATGCAATTATTTATTTTTGTTTGCAGTTGTTCACTATTGTAAACATACTATAATTGCAAACTGTGTTTTCTTCTTTTTGCTATCCAAAATACTTCACAGTCATGTTTGTCATTTTTAACAGGCATTTGTTAGTTAGCATGTCCAACCACCGGGTCCTTTGAAGGACCCTTATATAAACCCCTGACAACGCTCCCCGGTCCTCTTTCCTCTTTGACTGCACAGTACACAGTGTACTTGGCGTACACCACTTCTGAAAAAGTATGTATTTTTGAGTTTTTGGTTTTTCGTACTATATGTTAAGTCCATAAACTTACACCATGTTTGTCAAACTGGTAGAACTTTACTCTAGTTTGGTTAGTGTACTTAACTGTGCTTGTAGCACGTGGCAGAAATAGGCCGCAGCGTTCTTACCATGCGTTTCTTTTCTCTTTAGGATGACTCTGACATTAAACCCTACTCATCAGAAGTGTGCTTGTGAAGATGGAGTGGGCTGACTAAGTCAATGACTCACGATGGTGCAAATATGGCTTTTCCTTTTTCGGGAATGTTGTGTAATCGGAAGAGAATGGACTGCATTTTCAACTTCCACGGTAAGTTCTTACGGGGGTAGAAACCCTGCATTTCAAAACGTTTATTAACCTTCTGAAAATTTATGCTTAAAAATCACGGTCTTTTGCAGGGACTTAAAGCTGAATCTAAGAACGACCCTGAGAACATTTAGTTAGCCATGAAAAGGTGAGCACAATAAAGAACCCCTCTAGTTGTGGGAAAAGGCTGCTTTGATGATTGTTTTGACTAGAGTCTCTGAAATACAATGAAGATCTTTCACAGTGCACTGAGTTTGCCAAACTCTAATTGTACATTATTACTTGTACCTGAATATTGTTCTAACATTTCTTTTTTATTAAAGGCTGCTCTGTGTGGTGGTCTGTGATGTCAAGGTAACTACTGTCAAATACGCAAGTTACTTAAGGGGATGTGGAATGATGATATTATTGGACTAGAGTCTCTGATAAACATGAAGTATTTTCACAGTGCACTGACCACACCCTGTTAACTTAGATTTTCACTTATTCTAGTTTCAATCTAATGTGTGATTTTTTTTTTCTTCCCCATATCAGAAGTTGTGTCCGGTAAAGGCTCAAAATGGATGGACAAATCTGAGCACATAGTAAGTCTGTTTTACTTGGTCCGTTATAACATTTGGATTCAAATTTGCGGTGTTCAAATGGTTTAAACTTCATAACATTTTTAAGTAGCTAAATTGGTACAATCCTTCAGATTCCAGAGTTCGATGATGATTCAGTGTTTCGGTTCGACTGATTACTGATGTTTTCTCGCAGCGCACTGAGTACTCTGGTTTTTAGCCGATGGGCTTTAAAACTAAAATTTTCTGAAACTGATTGTGTTTTCTCTTTCTAGACTCAGACGTTATGCTGGCTGCCAGGTTGAACTCTGAACTGCTGAGTTGATCACGTGTATGTGTACTGCTGAAATTATTTAAATACAAAATAAATTATTTTTAAACCCTGATTTCTTGTATATTAGTCTGTAGATAAGTTTTTACAGTTGTGTACATTAGGACTGGCATGTCTATAGAAAAATGACCATTCTTAATGCAGACCATTTCACCTGGCACAAGTGAACGGCTATAGGGTGTTTAACTGTCATCTCTGTATGGCGTAATGCAAGTAAAGGTCAGCAGTTCATACCAAACGGGTGGTTCTGAACTGAATTTACAAACCAGGTGATTTGGTTCAAATAAGCCCTGCATGTATTACAGAACTGTTTGAGACATGACTGCCTAAAGGTTAACTGATGACTTGTAGGAAACAGCAGACAAGTTTGTGTTGGCCACCAGAGGGCGCCTTGATCACTTAATGGACTAATTAACCTTGGTTACAACAAACGTGCCAAAGTAACAATTCTGAAACGTGTATGGAACAGGGCCGTGAATCATTGGAAATTTTGCAATTGACAATTTTGACGACGTGCCTTCACCCTATACAAGCGTTTGAATCTTAACATTTTACAGTAAAAAGTACTTGTTTGGGCCAACTTAGCAGGAAGCTTGAGGGCCAACAAAAATTGGTCTCAGGGCTACATTTTGGCTACCTGCTCTAAACCAAAGAATAGTGAGGATCCATGGGCATTTTTGTAACTGTCCCTGGTCTGGAGCAATGACTAAAGGTGGACGTGCCAGGTGTGGAGTGTGGTAGATTGAGGTTAGCTGGTCACTGGGCTCTGAACATCTGATCTTTTTTTTTTTTTCTCTCCGAGCAAACCTTTTAAATTGATTTACCTGTCAAACTCTAAAGTACTTTGAGTTCTTATCTGATGTGTAATAAACCTTTAATTGATAGAGCAGTGTAAATAATTGGTGGTAAAAAGAGTATTGTGCTCTTGTCATTGGTACAAAAGTTGCCAATGGACATTACTTTTGCCATTAATGTTCAATTCAAACATCAAAACCAGTCTTCCAGATGACAGATACATTTAAGAAAATACCTATTGCACTATGAATGTGCAAACAGCCCTCAGACCATTTTTTTGTTGGCCCTAAGGCCTAAAAAGCCTATATTAAAGTATTTTTAATAAACAATATAAATATTAGTTACAAGCAATGTTCTAAAATGTGGCCCCCACAGAAAGGCGTGGACATCCCATGGGACATCCTGCAAATGAAGAGTGTAATGAGTGTGACTTTATTTTGAAGGCCCCTCCTCAGACCGGTAGTGCTCCTTTCCACCGCCTTTGTCCTCTCATTAGGAAAAACAATCCAAGAGAAGCAAGGAGGAGAACCTGTGCTGTTCCTCCGCTTCACCTGGATTTCAAACCATATCCACGCAACCCAAATGATCCCATTTTATAGACTGACAATACGACACTAAACCACAGACCTACCACAAGGTTTGTGTGGCTAAAAGTGATGCCAGCGGGACGAAGGCTAACGCTAGCTTCATCCTAAACTCAGGCTAACGACGCTAAAGGTGAGTTAGCTTTTGTGACAGCGATCAAATGTCAAAATATTGTACATGGTGTTGTATATTGTCTATATATAGGAATGTTTTCGGAGGTGTTTTAACATGCCTTGTGTGGCCCTCTTTGACTGGCTGAAAAATAAATAAACCACAAATTATAGGCTGCAGTTACTCGTTCAAAGTAATAATGCATTTTCTCTGACTGCTTCTCTTCTTTTGTGAGCAGATTTCTGAAGCTCAGCGTCAAGGATTCCACCAACAAAACCTTAAAAAAAAAGTTTTCATCAACATTCTGCACATTTAACTCTTTGGCAACTGCTGTCATTGTCAAAGAACATCTCCAGCAAAATGAGAATTGGAAAACAACAGGATCTTCCTAATCCGGGTGAAAATGGAGAAGAAAATTGACACGTAGTCATGAATCCGAAATTAAACTTTGCATTGTGGGCACTAGAATTAATGTAATATAAAACAGGCACTACCCATTATTTATGGGAACTACACATCCGCACCCTCAGGCTTGTATACAAGCCAAAGACGCCGTTTGACAGGCCTAAATCTTGAACTCGTATTACCACTTCCCTTACGTCTACCAGTACATACCTGCATTTGTTAGTTTTATTGAGCTTTAGTCAGATTAAGTAAGCAGGAGTATTGACATAGCCATTGTTCCTCGCAGATAAACCCTACAAAAACATTGCCATGACCGCTGTGGTGGGGAGAGCCTGGGGGTGGGTCCGCTCTTGGGTCAGTAAACCGGGGACTGAACTTGCCCCAGCGACGGTAATACCAGAGGAAAAGAAACCAAGTCCCAACAGAGGATTGGCATCTTGGATATGGTTTGGCTGGACACGTAAAAGTGACCCTGTTAGTCCGGTGGAGGAGTTCTGGGAAGCGCCGGACAAGATTCAGCCAATGGAAGTGAAGGAGCTCAAAGCGGCGAAGCAAGAGACTGAAGTTCAGCCTAGATGGTGGAACAAATTGCTACCGACTTATTACATCTACTGGCCAAAGAATGCAACGTCAGTGCAAAATCACAACCGTCAAGAGTGTGACGTGTACGGGACCCCTCCACCATCGCCCACTCCGCCCGGCGCCTCCCCATTCCGACTTTTTGTCTCCAGCTGGAAATTGGAAATCCTCCACGAGCATTACGACATCTGCTTCAACTTCCTACGTCACCTTTTCGACCTGTTTGTCGTAGGATTCCTCTGGACAGTCTCCACTCCTTCCAAGCTCCTTCTTGAGATTTTGGGCGTCCAGGGAGCGTTGCGTTTATGGTTTCATGGGATGGCGATGTTTTTGGTGGCCACTGTAGGAATGGCGGGGTTGCTGGGGCTGATTCGGGAGTACCTGCCGCAGTTTACGCTGGTATACGGGATCATACTGGTGCTGGTGATTTCGGTGAGCGTGAAGCAAAGCGTGATCCTGGGAGGGGTGGAGGAGGAGCAGCAGATGGAAGAGGAAGTGGAGGTGAAAGTGGAGGTGAAGAAGGACACTAAGGAGCACAGAGGTGTGAAGGCGGTGTCGGCAAAAGAAAAGCTGAAGAAGATGAGTTAAAACTGGGTGAGTATTTTAACATTGATCACAGGGTACAATATGTTCTGTTATATTATCTGGATGTACCAATACTGGAAATATCACGAGAACACAATGTCTATTCTCAGTCATCGAGTAGTCACCTGATGAAACCTTTAGTTACATCGACAACACATTATCAGAGGTCACAAAATATTGTCCTTCCCTGACGAGATTTCTTTGATCTGGCTCATTATCAGAACTATTTGGTCACATCACATAGTCAAAGTACTACTACTACTGCTTTTGTGTGGAAAATGATTAAAATGTTTTATCATGTTTGTGGTATTGAAATCGGTAATGAGTATCAAACCTTTTCCTTAGTATTAATTATTAGTTGATTTTGAAATGTTACTATCATGACCACAGTAGTGGGCATCTAGAACAGTAAAGTACAACTTAAAAAATATGACAAATGATTATATGTAATCTCTAAAACTGACAATCTGTTCTTTTTTTCTTCTATATTCTTCCATTTTCTTGTATGTTTTTGTTTGTTTTATTTATTTTGTTTTTATAATTCGTTTTTATTATTTTTCATTTTTCTCTTATTTCTTCAATTAAAAAGTACACAAGTAAAAAATAAAATGCAACTAATAAATGTAACAAACT
The DNA here is from genome assembly GCF_026437365.1 of Eucyclogobius newberryi. Classification (NCBI taxonomy): domain Eukaryota; kingdom Metazoa; phylum Chordata; class Actinopteri; order Gobiiformes; family Gobiidae; genus Eucyclogobius; species Eucyclogobius newberryi. Next base: position 19,840,342 of record NW_027315790.1, on the reverse strand, counting down.
AGAATAGAAATAAGTAAACAGAAGTGATTATTCAAACATAGTTACATAATCAAAGTTCTAAGTTTATCATCTTGGATAATTATATGCACAATGCTTTAATTGTCATATACTTGGCATACCACAAATCCAAATGTGTGAATTTTAGAGCCGGTTTGAACATGGTAAATCCAAGTGTTTTGATCGTGTAACCACAGCAAACCAAGTGTGACCGTCTCTGAGTTGTGAAACCAACTGAGGCCAGACCAGGACAGAGGGCTTTATTCATTCTAATCACCCCAAGCTCAAAATTCTCACTTCTCAAAATATCCGTGTAACCATATGTTGATAATGATTTCTTAGTCATATTTGTTTCTCTATTTGAGGCCTCATGTTGCATAAGCACCGTAAAAGCAAAGGTGGTTTAGTGTGGCAATGGCATGCAAGAAGCAAGTGCTAAAGTTCAGGCGCAAAAGTCAAACTGTCTCTGGTTCACTTCATTCACGATGGATGAGAAATGTGTGGACAAGAAAGGAGTTTGTGTGGAATCCTCAAAACAATGTGTCATGTTCAAGTAATTATCATTCTTCAAAAACAATTCTTATTTGAGCTTTTGAAAATCTATTATCCTAGCATTAAACATGTCTTAGAGGCACAATCTATGGGCTCAAATCAGATTTTTATTTTACTTTGTTCTGATTTATGATGTAACAGACACAGAAATGAAGCAGTCAGCAGTTTGCCTGACTTCAGGGCGGTAGACAGACACAGCTTGAGTGCATTTGCAGCTCTCACATAGTTACATAACAGCACAGCATGAACCTTAAAAATGTATGATAAAGAATGAAAGAAGTTTGAAATGATGTAAATGCCATTATTTAACAAACACCATGTAACTCAACACAAACACTGGCTGCAGTCATGAAGGAAAATTATTCTCTAACTGAAATCTGTCTTAAGTAAAACAAAGAATGGAGCGTCTAGCTAGAAAAAGAAAACTAGGGCCAGCTGGTTCCTCCAATGTATTTTTTAATCAGAGGTCATTATTATATTTTTAGAAACATTTTAGAACAAACATATTTGTACATTTTATTCAACAATTATTGGGCTTTTCTACTGCTATTTGGTTTTGTATTTTGTTTTGAACTTTGGTTGAACTCGCATTGATTTTTCTTTTCCATAGGATACAGGAAGTCTTCCTCTGCCGGACCGCGTGCAGAGGCTGCTCTATCACTACATCCCTACAGTGGGACTAAAGACTATTGCACAGATACCCAGATACCTATGGAATATCTAACTTATGTCTATGATTGCATGACATTCATATAATCACCAAACACTATACACTGGGCATGGTCTGTACCCAGTGTACATACTTATAATCAGGTGTTGTGTGGGGCTATTTTCTTAATATATTTGAATGTTCCGGCGTGAAAGGAGTTTTTGTTGTTTATTATTACACCTTGTATTTTGGATTTAGTTAGGTTTCGACTTAATTGTGGAGAGAACTTTTTTGACGACACTAGTTTCTGGCAAAGTTATTTTATTAATTTAGTACAAACCTTAGTGATTCCATTTACCAGTTCAGGCCAAACATGCCAAAAGGATATTAAACTTGAAAAAGGGAGTGGGCCTAAGATAGACCCCTGTGGATTTCCACACTGCCCACATCTTAAATACATTGGATCCAAGACGCACATTATAAATGCTGTACTGATTCTACATGTAAATATTCAACTTAATTTACTTAGGCCAACACCTAACACACAATAGTTTAAAATGAATGCCATATAATAGACTAAATATATATATTTAAGTTTTATGTTTAAACAATTATCTGTATAATCAATGTTAAATTGGGATTTTAGAGCTTTTATATATGCTCTACTCCAACATTTCCTCATCAAAACATAACTGGAGTTGTGTTTTGGTTTAATTTCATTCATGTTTGAGAAATATGCCAAGATGAAGAAGAAACTGAAACTGACTTTGCTTCAAAGCAGTTTAGCCTTATTTAACTGGCTTTGCACTTCTTACCGAGATGTATTTCACTGTAAAAAGCCTTACAATATGTGAATTTGAAATTATTTGGATATTTGAACTAAAATTTAGTCTGGTCATGTAAAATCATCCATTGTTTAGAATTTGTGTCTTGAGATGGCATCTTATGATTGGTGGAATAGATATTTTCATGATAATAAATTAAGTGTATTGGCTAATGTGACTTTGGAGCGTTATATAGTTGGAAAGAAAAGAAAGGCTATCTAGGGACGGAGTGCAACCAAGTGTACGTGCAATGTATCGAAGTGCTGTTCAGCCAAATAGGATACGGCCACAATGGTAAAGCTAGCCACGTGTCCGTTAGCATCAGTGGTCACTGTTGCTGGTCTCTAAAGCCACTGCAAATGTTTTATATACGCAGCTTTTATTCGTTTTGCCTTGACTTTATAAAGCTACTGGGGTACATTTTTCTAAAGGGGCTGCTGACAAGTTCAAGATGTGTTCAGGCCTGCGCAAGTTGAATGTTCTGTTATCTCCATGACTATAAACTGTTTACAACCTCTTTCTGCAGCCTAAAAATATTTGTTTATGTAAAGCGACAGTTGAGATAGCCAAGCTTCAATGCTGTGTATTTACAGATTGTAAAATGAGCCTTTTTTTTATTTTCTTTTTTTATGTGCCATATTATTTTGCGAATATGGAAATGCCGGCGATGTATTTATGACACCTGTACAATAATGGCACAAAGTGAAAGTATGATCCAACTGTTTTTCAATTTGTAAAGTCTACAAGGTTTGCAATGTTCTTGGTCTTTGTAGCATGCATGGATCTTTACTTAAACTTAATCTTTACTTAAATATGGAGGTCTATGGCTTCTATTGTGAAAGCAGACTACTCAAACAATCAATTTCATATTCATAACACCACATTTGTCTATTTAATTCGTAAAAAATCTATATATTGAACATGTATTTTTACTGAGTAGACTCCCTTCTTCAAAAGTTACACAGTACGACTTTAAAATGTACAACACCGGGTACTTTGCAATGATTTAAGTATACCTTACCCTTAAATGTGTTGAATATTTGCTAGTATAAAGCTTTCTCTCCAAATTAGCGATTGCTCAACAGTCTTCATAATGCCAGTTTGTCAGAGGTGATGTAAGAAAATGCCTAAGGGGTCAGTCCATACACAATCCATGTACTTTGAATTTTTTGAGAGCTGATGACATTTTTCCTGCTTCAAGTCTGTACGAGAACGTTTCCCCCTAAAGAGATTCAGGTGATGAACAATGTTAGCCATAGGCTTCCACGGAGAATGCTGTTTCTGTTGTTGCATTATTTTCACTGTTGCTTTCTTTCATTTTTCCACACGTCTCCTGGTACTAACATGAGGTCTCACACTTTGGATGGATTACTGTTCGTCCAATTTATGGTCACTCAGCCACTCGGTCACTGGTTCAATAAAATAAAGATTGTATGCATCGTCTCCTACTATTACTTTAAAAATATATTCTGTAAAAGGTGGTAGTAGTGGCTCTTATTGTCCACTAGAGGGAAGTGAATGTCATTGAATTTATAATAGATTTAGGGTTTTACAGATTAGATGTATGGATAAATTGAACAAATGGTGATTTCAGGTTAGGATGCAAAAAAAGTAAACCATGACCAACATAAACTTAAAGTAAATTGGAAATGTGTTGAATATATGTGAATTTGAAATAACCCTTGAGACATTTTCCCTGTATCGCAGTTGAAAACTTTAATTCACATTAAATCGCTCTCATAAGCTCAACAGTATATACAGAAAGGTGCGTTACAGCACAACAACAATGTACATATATAACAGATCATACAGAGTACAGTGGCCCGCATGGAAACACAAGTGTCATCACAATCCAAAATCAACAAATTATGAAATCAAAATCAGTGAATTTGTAGGATTTGGCCACAGCTGAAGCATAAGTACAAATCATACGCACTTTGTTCCTCACCTAAAATTGGCTTCAAATTTGTTTTTTCTTCTTTTTTTTTTTTTTTTTTTTACATGATTATGCCGCAAATCATCCCCCAATTTGAAAATAAAGGCACACCACACCAAATATAACACTTCAGGGATTGTCTGTATCAAAACAAATCATGAATTGGTGAAATTAATAAGGTAAATTCTGTGCTGTACAAATTTAAATGATCAATTACAACAGTGTTTAAAATATTACAAATCTCAAATTAGATAATCATTAACTTATGGATGTGTGTTCAAGTGATATTAAATGATGATTACGTCAAATTATACATATTTTCTTTTTCCCCCCAATGAAATAATTTCTTATTTAGGGAGTAGAGAATATGTAACTTCATATCGCACTTTGTAAAGAATTATATGTTTGGAATAAAAAGGTCAATCAATGCATGTGACATGTTTAAATCCCTTCAAATTCTCCCTTCAGTCCACTGCACGTCAAGCATCAGCTGGTTCAGAAAAAAAATATCAAATTAATTCTGAAGAAGAAAACTATTTGTACATGACTGTAACAGTACAGTAACTGTAAAAGTCAGGCAAAGCTTCTGGACAAAGTATGTATGGCATTATTGTCCTGTATTGCACATGTGCTGCAGTCATTCAAGTGGGACATAGAGCGGTTTGTTTTGAAGCAGATTATAAATGTACTGAGCATTATTAGTGTTCAGTAATGTTCATGCTATTTTGTATGCGCTGTTCAATTGAATGTGACTTACTAAGCTTTACCAAAATATTAAAACTGCACTATGTAACTTTTCTGAAGGAGGGTCCAAGAAGAAACTTTTCTCATTTGCAAATCTGACCTGTATCTCTGTGGCAAAATGATCCACATCTCCATGGAGACAAGCAATTGACAAACCTTCCACTAGAAAAGTTACATAATGGACGTTTAATACAGATTTACTACAACAATTTGAATATATTTTTTGTTTTATTTACCAAACGTGCCATTAAATACTGAACTGCTCATAAATGTCCTATTTCAGCCCAAATATACACGATGTGGTTGGTCATTGAGTAAAATTCATTCAAAATTACTAGATTTTTTCTGCTTAAATTACTTAAAATTGAATCCAGTATGTAGAAAGAAAATGTAATGAGATCGGATTACAACATAATAGGGCTGCATGTTACAAAAAAGGTTCTTTCTGATTTATTTACCATAATAATTGTCCAATCATAAAATGGAATACATACAATTACATTACATATTGGCTTAGTTGTGATGCCATTTTCTCCAGCGTTCATTACAATAATTAAATACTGGATGTTGTTTTCTCATACTGAGCCTTCTCTTCAGGCTGATACTGAATCTGATGAAGCAGCTCGACAGAATGGACCGTGTGTGGGCTGTTAAAAGCTCAACAATGGCTTAATGTAATAATATCCCATACGGATGTTGTCTGGGTAATGGAAGTTTTCAAACTAAAGTGAAGTGTTGTGTGTGCTCTCTCTCTCTCTCCCCGTCTTGGCCTGCTTCAGTGCGTGTGTGTCCCTCCGGATTTAGGGGGCGCCGCGTTGCCCCCCGTGCCGCCCGCGTGCCCGCCGAGGCCCCTCCTGCCGTGTCCCATGATACAGTGTGCGCTGCCGCAGCCCTCGTCGTCGTCCTCGCCCTCGCTCTCTGAGGAGGACTCGCCGAACTGCCTGGGCTTCTCGTAGATACAGCAGCCTGTAGACGGCATGCACGGACGGCACGCAGTGATTAGATTTACTCACCGTGAAAGCAGGCGGAACAATGAGCAGGAACTTTCCATTGGACCTGAACGATTGTGGAGTGGCTTTGGTTAAAGGTGTGCCGGTTGAGGGTGGCACGGTTGTACGAACATTTTTGATATTTCAGCCATTAGATTTGAGGGAGTACGTATTTAAATCTACCTAACTCGTCCCTAGCTCTCACAAACCCTTTGCGCATTGTTAATAACTGTTACTACCCACCAGGGCCACAATGATTAAGTAGACTATAAAAATAATCATAATTTATTCATAAATATTCTCTATCTAGAAGCCTTCACCATATTTCAGCCAGTATTTGGTCAAAAATGTGTAGAAATAATGGTTTAACGAGCCGACTACAAAAGTAGTCATTAGCTGCCCTAATATCCACAGACATGTATGTTAGAGCGTGCGCACAGCTTTAGAAGATTCACTTCATTCAAGTGCTGCTTTTACAATAAACTCTTTAGGGGAAAATGCAAAATGTACTAATTTACAAATGAAGTCAAGCCCCCCAGCTTCTGTTCAGTGTGCACGATCTAAATAAGTCAAGGAGCATTAATATTTGACAGGAAATAGGATTCCATGCGTCTCAGAACATATAATAAACCTATTCATCTATATTTCTCTCAATAACAGGACATTTGGTTGTTGGACATTCCGATGCGTAAATAACTGAATTTTCTGTACTACTAATTGGGTTGAATTCATATTATACAGTACAGAATTCAGCACATTTGAGGCCACGGTCCAGGTCATTGCCCCTGAGAGCCCACATCCAGTTCCCGTGACCCCAAAGAAAATTAAGATCAAGCAGATAAATAAATACACAAACATGAAGACAACGTAAGGGATGGATATGAAAGCCAGCGTTTTCTAGAAGAGGAAACTTTGATCAGCTCTTCATCACTTTGTAAGATCTTGATCCACCGAAGAGGACTGAAATAGCTGCTGTATAAATAACCTGACAATGTTATTCCAGCCATTTGATGAAAGACTACAAGAAGACAAAAAAACAACTACGCATTCTTAGGCTGCAACAGTTAAATCGTAAAAAATGACTTACACTTTGAAGACCTCCTTCCCAGATGCTCATTATCCACTGTGTCGCTGGACCACTCCACCTTCTTCTCAGTCTTCCTCTTCCTCAGTTTGATTGTCAGGCTGCGGCCCTCCTGTGACAACAATGCAACTATTTCAAATACAGTAAACTCACATTTAACAGTAAAAACAAATATGAGGACATTGGCCAAGTCGGACCATGTTGAAGTGTAAAGTATAACACTATATTATAGAATGGAGTCATTACACTTCATAATCCAGCAACATAAAACTGAAGTAAGATAAGATAAGATAAGATAATCCTTTAATATCCACACAAGGGGAAATTTCATTGTTACAACGCAGTAGAAACAGGAGGAAAGGACAGATTATAAGAAGTTTCAAAAACACACTCTTAATAGAAGTACTGTGCTTAAATACAATGACTGTTCCTCCACAAAATACAAAATTACTTGGTAGGCTTCTAATGAACTGTAGGACTGAGCTTAAATATATTGTCACAGACCTCTTGGCCATACGTGCATCGATTCAAAGATGCATACCAGAATACAGTTATTATAAAGTACTGGGTTCTACACTTTTTAACCCACTGACTACTGCATGAAAATATGACTTATGCATAATTGTATTCACAATTGTATTCTGACATTAAGGACATTGTGAACATGAAATTCAAATGCATTTTATTGTTATTTGTCTACATAAAACATACATTAATTTTCTCCCTCTTGTTCGCGTTAAGGGGTCGCAGGTGACTGGAGCCTATCCCAGTGACTTTGGGCCTTAGGCCGGGTACACCCTGGACAGGGGCCAGCTTGTTGCAGGGTCAAATCAATTGAGTAAACATTTAAGATTGAAGGTATACATATATATATAATATATATATATATATATATAGCCCTGCGACAAGTTGGCCACTGTCCAGGATGTACCCCGCCTAAGGCCCGAAGTCACTGGGATAGGCTCCAGTCACCCGCGACCCCGAAAGGGAACAAGCAGTAGAAAATGGATGGATGGATATATATATATATATATATATATATATACCCAGGACACGAGTCATATCAAGCTTTGAGAACTGCATCGTAAGGTATTTGGCAATACCCTACACCACATTTTATTGAAAAAAGAAAGAATGAACCCTCCCAAAACTCCATGATTCCATTCTACTTTGATCCTCAGTCGACTAAGACGGTATCATTTTAAAATCAATAACTAAAGGCCTACAGCCCTACCATTCTTTTTTTGTATTACATTTTTGTTTCAAAGTTTGTGGGGTATAACAGTCACATAACACATATATAACAGTATAGTTACTTTATGGTTATGACAATACGAGTAAAAATGGTCAAAGTTTGGTCTGTCAATGTATTCTTCATGTTGCTTTTAAACAATGGGGGAGACATTTAGAGGACCACCACAATCTCCTCTATTAATGGCAAAGCTTAAGTTCCCATTCTTATGTAATTGAAAAATGCAATATCTAGTGGCCATCAAATGACACACTGATTAGTGCTGAGGTCCGTCTGGAGCGTGACATGTCGCACATATTAATTGATAATCAGCTCTATCTCTGAAGACAAATGGCCTTCCTTTTTACGCCTGTCTTAGCCTCTTCACACCGGGACACACAGATGTTTGAACGCGCAGCCTGCATCTCCACAGTTCCGTTTGCATCTGCCGTACCTGCTGGGGCGGTGGCGGGGTGTTCGTCTGCACCGTCTCCGTGATCGTCTCACTGGATGTCCCGGGGACCTCCGCCATCCCTGCCTGCGCCGTCTCCCTGCGCCGAGCCGAATAAAGCGATAGCACGGCCGGGGTCTGCTCTCCGGAGAAGGTGGAAGGAAGCAGATGATGTAACGACACCGACAAAATGCACGTTTCGTTTTCTGGTGTCAAAAATAGCGGTGATCCAGGGGAGGATAGCTCGAATGCTAAAGTGATAGCGGGGGAGGATGAGGGACTGGAGGGTGCACGGGACCAGGTATCAAGCTCAAAAGGACTAACCGTGTTGCCGTCGGAAGTGCCAATAATTCGACAAAAGGCTGCACAAATTATGTGAATAACCACGTCAAACACAATTATTTGCACTAAAACATGGAATAATAGTTGCATAAAGAATACAGAATGGATTAAATACAACTACACGCTTTAAGTTTATCTCCAGTAAATGTGTTAATTTTATTTTGACAGCATAATCGAATGTGAATGTATTATAGTATGTGTAGCTTTAGTATTGAAATCAGAGGGAAGATATTTTTAGACGGACCACTTCCGCTTGTACGAAAAGTTGTATCAATCCGTCAAAAACAGCCTCTTTTTAACAACAGTTACAGTATGACATCAAACCAATCATACTGTATCCGTAAAATACATGTAAAATGTTACTGTTAATCTGTTATTTGTTTACGTAAATGAGATAGATAAAAGGGATATTTTCCTGTTTCGGAAAGGTCGTAGGAGACATGTGTCCTCAGTCAAAAGTGAAACACAGTGAGTAGCATAAATAATTATTCCTAAATGATCATACATTTTTACGTTATGCACCATATTATTTTTCATGTGTCCATATGCGCAATATTTGCTTGTTGTTATCCTTTTCTCGTGCAGTGTGTTGATGATGAGGATATTGAGGACTGGTCTTGTCTGGAGAGTGACAGAACAATACACTAGCAGACTTCATACCACCACCAACTCTCCAAAAGCATTAAATATCCCCAGATCACAAGCTGAAAAACAGAAGCGCAGAAGGGAACGAGAAAAGGCCATTCTTTCCAGTCAAGTATGAAGATTGTCAATGTTTTTTCCCCTGAACTGTGTATGTGTAATTTACTGTTCCAATTATGGTTCCAGTCTCCCAATGATGAGGGACTGAACTGGACGGAGAAGGAGAATATTGTATACACTGTCCAAACTCCACCGGGAACAAAGAAAGGTGTGGAAATTGTTGAATTATCATTAGGGCAGCAATGATTACTTAAATCATAACCGTTCTCTGGACTATTCAAACTTTAAAGCACGTACAAAAAGACCTTTTGATAACAAAGATAGTGGCATTATTAAATCAAAATGGATAAAAAGAGAACAGTTTGTGTTTTCCTCAATAATACATATTCTCTATCTATTGCTATCTTCAGTCGCCACGCCACGTTTCAGCCTTTATTTGGTTGAAATAATATATTTAAAAAGTCTAGTCTATGATTGTCGTCTTATCAAAACAAATGATCGCAAACTATTCGAATAATAAATTGATTATTTGTGATAGCCCTAATTAAAGTTGATCTTTTTTTATTTTTTATTTTGCGTTTGTTTGATTTTGCAGACACCAGCGTACCTTACCCTGCAGCCTACAGCCCAGAGTATGTGGAATCCAGCTGGTACCAGTGGTGGGAGAAGGAGGGATTCTTCAGACCGGAGCAGCACGTGAGATACTTGGTTTTGGGTTACGCCTGTTTATGCGTTTGGTTTTCAGTTCAACTTAACATGAAACAACCACGACCTTGACCTCTTTTTGTTGTGGTCTCCTTTTGAACAAGCTTGCACAGCCGGTTCCAACTCTCCATTGAACCACTGGCCATACATCTTCACTTGTTCTGTTCATTTCAGATAAAAAAAAAACGACTAGGGTTTAATTGTCTGACAAAAGGGAAATTAATCTGTACTTTACACAAAAACACAAGCAGACAAGCGTGAAGATGGTAAAAAAAACACATATCCAGCAGTAACATTTAGAATACAAACGTGCAATCATAATTTTAAAAAAGCAATATCATTATTACATAAGGTTCCACTGACAAATCTTATGGTGGGAGGGATACATCTGTTGTATCTATACTAACATTGTCAAAAGTATCAGACACTAATCGATACTAAAACTAGTATCAAATTCTGAGTTCAGCACATATGTAGGCTCGTTAGCAATTTTTTGGATTTTGTTTTCACAATCATTTGTTCTGTCAAAATTTCGCTTGCAGAAGTATCACTGGCACTGTTCTTATAGATTATATTATTGTAAATGCCAAATCATTACATTTGGTTGGCAGTAACTCTGTTGGTTTACCATTTACAATGAAAAAAAAAGATGATTCAATTTCCACTATTGGCATTGCATACTGCTGTTGTGCCCTTGTGTAAGATACGTCACTCCCCAAAATCTGTGCACATTGAAATTAAAGAATGTATGAAAAGGGTTGTCCACTAAAACCGCATTTGTTTATTCTATTAAAGGAAACAAATTATGCCTTTTCTACCCCAGACACCTATAACATTAGTAGATAATAATTTCCCATTTTGTTCTTAGTAAAATGCAATGTTGCTCTAAAATGGCTTAGTAATGGAAACGGGTCCATTGACTTCTTGCTCAGAACTGCAGAACTGAAAAGCCTGGAAAGCGTCATAGGGACATTTCACTATAACAAGCAACAAATTGTCATTTGTATGTTTTCATTTTGACTACATAGAAGCCCACAAGATTGACTAACATGTTTGACTCCTACTTTTTCAAATATCAAAACTAAGTAAAGGGAAGTGGGCGGGGAATCAATCAAAATACAACTTTGAGTAAACTAATGATGAGGAAATACTGTTGTTCAAAGCTCACTGAAGTTGGTTTTGCTTAATATGTCCCCTTTTGAATTCCCAGCTTCTCTATTAGAACTTGGAATGCTTAATCCTCTCGTCTTCTCAGGAGTCTGTCCCTCATGCCGTGGACAGGACCTTCTCCCTGTGTATCCCTCCTCCAAACGTGACGGGCACGCTGCACCTGGGTCACGCTCTGACTGTGGCCGTGGAGGATGCGCTGGTGCGATGGTAACTAACTGCTCCACATGGAAAACCTTCATGAAAGATTCAGTTAAGGCCAGTTATTCTTATCGCTGTGTCTAATGTGAACAGGAGGAGGATGCAGGGCCACAGGGTGCTCTGGCTTCCCGGGGTGGACCACGCTGGGATCGCAACTCAAGTAGGACGAGCATACTGGATGCTGGTGTCAAAATGTATACTTTTTATTAGGGAAATATGTTTTGTATGTTTTCCACCTGTAGACAGTGGTGGAGAGGAGATTGCTGAGGGAAACGGGGAAGAAGAGACAGAACCTGAGCAGAGAGGAGTTTCTGCAGGAGGTGTGGAAGTGGAAGAATGAGTGAGTCCATAGCACAGAATTCGATCTGAGTTATGAGAAAGTTGGCTCGTCCCTCTATTACAATTTACAGTCTGGTGTTTCCAAATTCGCCGTAGAATGAGATTGCAGACTTGTACCTGTATCGACAATCTCATATCTGGGATTCAGTTTTAAGTCTGACTGCAGCTGATCAGATGTCCAGACACGTCACTGCAAAGAAAACAGAGTGCAGCCCAAACGTTTATAAGAAACGATAGAGATATAAAAGTGTATAAAACATTCTGAATGCCCGAATGGCGGCGACTGGGGGGACAAAGCGAAGTGAGCTCATAACCTCAGAATATCAGAAAATATGAAAATCAAGATCAAATCAAATTAAACCTTTTAATAGATAAGATAATCCTTTATTGTCCCACATGGGGAAATTTCATATTTATATAGGAGATATATGAAAGACACTTTTTTTTCTTACAAAGGCAAAATCCTGAATTTTAGGTTTTACTGGAACTTACTCAATTGACCAATAATTGTTTTTAATTTTATCTATAAATGTATTACATAACTTGCCACAAATTATATATTTCGTGATCCAATACAGTAAACTAGATTATATTTCTTGTTAAATGTATATATATATATGTTAAATGGTTGCTTATTTTTATTATAAAGACTTAAAAAACAGAGCAGATGTTTATCTGTAATTAAGCCTCCAGTTGCCTTCATTCTGTATTTTTGAACATTCTGATGAAGGAGCTTTTTTAAGAGTTTATAGTTATATATAGCTATTGGTATATGGGAATTATATCAGAAGATCTGATGAGCCTATTTAGATTGTAGAGAAATGTACGTCCATAAACAGATGAGAAGTGTTTCTTATGGTGGTGCTGTTTGTAGAAAAGGAGATGAGATCTACCACCAGCTGAGACAGATGGGAGCGTCACTGGACTGGACCCGAGCCTGTTTCACCATGGACCCAGTGAGACCATACAAACTAATCATACACTGTATAATAAACACAATTTTATTCATGAGTAATGGATAAAACAAGCTATTGAAGGTTTATTGGGATCCTTATTACTACTCTTCTTGAGATCCACATCTTAAAAACACATAGCACATAGTTAACTGAAATGTGTTAAAACATGTAAACTTGAGGTTTAATGATCAGATAAGTGTAAATATTCTATAAAATGGCTCTCAAAGTTGCGGAAATATCACCTTAAACTCTTGATTTGCAAGTTTACAACTCACAGTAACTTGATATTTGAATTTTGCATATCTTCAAAACAACATTCACAATATAATCTAAATTGTGTTGTATTGCCCACCTCTAGACAAGACAAAATAAGACATTTTCCTGTTTAAATCTGACTTGTGTTGTCGTCTTGTCTAAGGGGTTCAGCCGAGCCGTGACGGAGGCTTTTGTGCGTCTGTGTGACTCTGGACTCATCTACCGCGCCGAGGCTCTGGTTAACTGGAGCTGTGCCCTGCAGTCGGCCATTTCGGACATAGAGGTAGCAATAATAGACCGGCTAAAAGATTTATCTACGGCTACTGAGAATCATAAATGTCACAGTTCTTTGTTCTTCTCTGTGTAAAAACTTTTGAGATGGGGATTGGATGCCATACAGTAAATCAAACATTTTGAACCAAATCTTCATTGTAAGCGGACCTCAACTCCTGAGAGAAACGTTAGCCTGGCCGATTATTAAAGGACATATATTTTGCCTTATTTTTGTATTGTCTTTGCCCTTCAAACATGCTCTTGAATACCTTTTTAACTTTTACATACAGTATTATGTTTTGGAACATAATTATGTATCTACTGTAAGCATATCATCTCGTAGAGTCAGGTAATTTTTATTTTTTATTTTTTTTATTTATAGGAGATCTTCTACTGAAAGTGTTTTTCAGACTTCCTATAAGTGATCTGTTCTTCTGTATCTACCTCTGTATCTACCTGCGTTGCACCAATGAAATTTCCCCATGTGGGACAATAAAGGAATATCTTATCTTATCTTATCTTATCTTATCTTAATTCCTTATAACATTTTGAGCACCATCTACTGGCAGCAGAGGGAATTACAATGGGGTTGTAATGAACGTGATTTGACGAAAGAAATGCTCAGCCAGGTGATAATTTATGCACTTAAAAATGGCACTTATGATGTCACAAAACTGGAAATTTGGAAGTGTTTTTCTAATTGATCAAACAAGCATGAACGGAGCCAATTACAACTCCAGGTATGTTTTTGATGAGGGAAAATGGTATAAAATGCTTAAACGCTAAAAAAAAAAGAAGGTAAATTTGGAATAATATGTGTCCTTTAAGAAGAGATGACAAGTTGGACCACTACAGGAGATTACATCTAACACAGAGTCAGAATACATCTTAAAATCCATTAGTATAACTGTAGACTAATGTGTAAATACAGTGTTTGTTGAGGTATATAGTTCATATTTCATACATTTGAAATCATTCCTCAGGTTGACTCTAAGGAGTTGTCTGGGAGGACTCTGCTGCCTGTGCCTGGTTACGATCGACCAGTGGAGTTTGGTACAATGGTCACCTTTGCTTATCCCACAGAAGGCCACGGTGAGTGAGGACTATTTGGAATGGAATTTACATACGTTTAAACTTTGAATGTAATATTTGTCATTTTAGACGGAGAGGTGCCGGTGTCCACAACTCGCCCTGAAACGATGTTGGGCGACGTGGCGATAGCGGTGCACCCGGATGATCCCAGATACCAGGTGGGTCTGAATTGGAGCTTGAATTCTCATTTGGTGGCTCCTTCGAGTAGCAATGTTCAAATCATATGGTACAATATCACTATTATTAACATGATTATTCCATGAAAATAATCCACATTATTGCTCTGTTTCACGCTTCGTTTCTAGGCAGTGCAGGGGAAACAGTGCAGACACCCGTTCACAGGCAAACTCCTGCCCATCATCACTGACCGTATGGTGGACATGCAGCTGGGGACAGGTAACTGTTCCAACCCTTTTCGTTCTATGCAGAGATGTCAAGATTATTATCGATAGCCGTGATTATTCCGCTCACTGTATAATCCTAAGAACCACAAATAATAATCGTGACAATTTTAGAAGCAAAGTTAAGTATTTGTAATTCAATCTATTGTCCGAAAATAGTTTCTAACAAAATCGCTGTTTCTTTAGTAATATAAGAATGTAAAATGTAGTACAAAGAACACTTCATTCATCCACCTTTTTTCTAAATCTGAAATCATTCCAAGTGCCCCCAGGCTCTTAACACCGCAAAAGACTTAAATCACCTTGAGTCACTGTCACATACATGAAGATACCTGTAGTGCAGGGGTGTCAAACATAACGTAAAACATAAAACAATTACAAATATAAAAATCAAAGAGCTTTATATAGCCTACGTTGTTTTTGAAGCAATTATTGGATCGATTAAAAAAAATTACAAAACTTTTGTTCTCATAAACTGAAATGTATTAAGAAAAACAAGTGTAATTTCACCAATACTGTGCTTCAGTTTATGTGCATCACAACTTCAGAGTTGATCTACAGAGATAAACTTTTAGTTATAGGTATTTGGAACTGGAAAATATTGTAATTGACTTTATAACAAAATAAACTTCTCAAGATCTAAAAAAACTTTTAAATGTACTAAGTAACATTTCCACGTCTGTGTAGTTATCTACACCTGAAATGACTCACCACAAAATACAAACAAACGTGGGAGCGTTTAAGTAAGGAGGTTAAGTTACCCCTCTGGCCTTGAAAATATAGAATAAGTGCATGAGCCACAGTGTTCCATCAAACCAAACTCTTTTGTCGAATTTCGCGCTCAAGCTGAGTCGTGGGCCAAATATTGTACAAAATAAAACAATAAAAAATGTAAGAAATAAATAGCTTTTTTACAGGCTAGTAATAGTTGTGCAGACTGCTGCGGTGAAAGACTGAGTCCACATTCATGCAGCAGCAGGAACATGGACTTTTGATGTGCTTTATGATATGAAATGTTCATATCACAGACATGTTTCCGCTCAAACTCAATACGATCTCGCTCTTTTCATCGTTTAAGCTGATCTTAGTGACAAATGATTCATGTAGTGACTCAAATTAGTGCATTGTGTTTGTGTTCACAGTCACATTAGTGTGGACACAGTCATGTTCAGGTAGAGGATGTTTTCCTCACAGAGCATCATCACAGAAGTTAGTTTTCTTGTTGTCAGCTCCACATTAGCTCCAATTTTAGCACAACTTTAACATCCACAAAGTCGTCTCTTTTCTTTCTTCCACGTGTTTCCTAAAGCCATAAGTCTCTTTTCCTCTCTCAGACTTCTGCTCAAAAGGGTGTAAAGTGCTGAACGCGCGTCGTTACTCCTCAGCCCTAGGCAGCACACACAGCAGTGCAGCAGAGCCGCTCGGGGGGAGGGGCGGCCACCGGCGGCATTGTGGGACGTGTAGTTTTAGCGATAAAAACGGTCACGGATGTAACTTCGGTTCTATGAATCTATTAAAAAAAAAATAAAAAAAATAAAAAAAAATATATATATATATATATTCGAAATATTTGGCGGGCCGGATGTGGCCCGCGGGCCTTGTATTTGCATGTGCGTCGTAGGGATGGAACAATATACAAATATCTCAGTACAATTAAACTACACAATATTCATCTCATGATTAGAGTCCAACAGAATTATAGAAATTATATATTTCTATGTATATGCTTTGACACAAATTATTACTGTCAATGAAATAAGATATGAAAGGGCTTACAGTGATCCCTCGTTTATCGCGGGGTTTACGTTCCAAGAAGAACCCGCGTAGTAGAAACCTTTATTTTTTTACAGTTATTATACAATGAAATACTCCATAAAACTGCTCTCACTGGCCTCTCACACGCGTGCTCTCACCGGCCTCTCACGCGCGCCGCTCTCACCGGGGTGTCCCGCAGCTCACACGCGCGCTCTCACCGGCCTCGCAAACTTCAATTTGGCAAGCGGTTTTACGTACGTGTACATATTAATCCATAACGTTATTTACACACAGGT
Organism: Eucyclogobius newberryi; assembly: GCF_026437365.1. Classification (NCBI taxonomy): domain Eukaryota; kingdom Metazoa; phylum Chordata; class Actinopteri; order Gobiiformes; family Gobiidae; genus Eucyclogobius; species Eucyclogobius newberryi. The sequence continues at coordinate 19,823,401 of NW_027315790.1, read as the reverse complement.
AGAGAAGACACGCAGAGACTGTTTAGCCAATCAGAATGCAGAACACAATGCATGATGAAAATCCGTGAAAGCAGCGAGACCGCAAAAAGTGAACCGCGTTATAGCGAGGGATCACTGTATTTCTTTCTGTTGCTCCCTCTGTTTTCTTTTGTTGTTGCTGCAACAAAACAATACATTACAGCCCAGAATATTATTGTGAGACTATTGACCATTTAAAATCACATATTTATGTTATTGTTACATCAGTAATATTGTGGAAAGTGTTTAGTGCAATTGAGTGAGAATGAAATAAGTGATCTGGAGTCCAAAAGTTGTCTTATTAGTGGTTTTAATCTTTTGCCAAAGGGGGCAACACAGAAGGTCCAACAGTCGCTCAGAGAAATACCAAGGTAGTATAACAGATACAAGCGCATCAGCAGTGCAAAATTGACCATTATAACCGCACATAAAACTGTAAAGGATTTTTTGTGTCAACCGAAGAATGTGTTTTTCTATTTTCCATTGTTTATCCAAATTATTTTGCTGTAATTTCACTTTCCCTTAAATATAATATATATTCAAATAAGAGTATATACATCCAAATAAAAAAAGTTCTTAAACTAATAATAATACAATTTAATACAATGTGTGTTCCCAGGTGCTGTGAAAGTGACCCCTGCTCATGACCATTCAGACTTCCTCCTCTCCCAGAAACACTCCCTGCCTCGCCTCACTGTGATCGCAGAGGATGGCACAATGACGCCCCCCTGTGGAGACTGGCTGCAGGTGCAAAGATTTCACAGAAAAAACTATATATATTATTATATTATATAATAAATATATATATACGTTTTGGTACTTTTTACCAGTTTGGATTTATTTACTTTTAAGCATATTCATCTTCCAGTGTTATCTCAAATGCACTTTTTTTTTTATTTATTACAAAACACACATATATTAGTTAAATAAGAAAAAGTATATTGAAATCCAAAATGAAACAAATCAAATGATATAGGTTTAAGTCCAAGTCAAATCAAGATTCAAGTTTTATTAAAAAAGATCAGTAGATATGGTATTTGTGAGGAATTGATACAATATAATGTCCGTAACCAGGGTGTGAAGCGGTTTGAAGCCAGGCAGCTGGTCGTGGATGCTTTGGTGGAGAAGAGACTGTTCAGAGGGAAACAGGAGCATAGTATGGCTCTACCAATCTGCAGGTACTGGAGGAGTGATGTAATAATGCTTTGGCTGCTGGGTTTGGCCTCACTTTATTTGTCTATGTTTTCTGAATTCAGTATTAGTAGCTTCTGCTTTTGAAATGTCCTTTATATGTACGGTTGTGTTGTCAAAACTAACGGAAATCAAATACTAATATTATCAATATTAATATTAATATCAAAACTAGCATTGAAATCCATTTGCACACGTTTCAACACAGAAAGGGGTAAACAGTGGCAAAGGCAAGGTTTGCGCTCTTGCCTCCCAAGAAGGAGATCATGGGTTCAATTCCCAGACCAGACCAACATCACATGATCTCTCTGGGTGGATTCTGCATGTCCTCCCCGTGTTACCGCCGGTTCTCTCCGGTTATCTGTGTGTCTGTCTATGTCTGTTGGCCCTGCGACAAGTTGGCCACTGTCCAGGGTGTACCCAGCCCAAGGCCCAAAGTCACTGGGATAGGCTCCAGTCACCTGCGACACCGAAAGGGAACAAGCGGTAGAAAATGAATCGACACAAAAAAATACTTGCACTTCAAATACTTAAATACTTGAACAAAATTCTGGCTTTTGTGAACAGGTTTAACATGATTTTGAGCTTTATCAAAACTAGTAGGTCCCACAATGTTTAATAAGAAGTACTATTATTCTTGTGTTGAAAATGTCTATATTTTCTAGAACTTTGACCTAAAAACAGAGCATTTTGTGGTATGAAAATTGAGAATTTAGTATATTCTTTAGTATCAAAATCACGTTTGAATTGTTTGTATTGTAACACTAATCAATTGGATTTTGCTTTTTAACAACAATTTACAATAACTGAACACAAACCCAATAACAACAAGAAAGAAGGACAAAACTAAATCTGGACTAAAACACTGACTAAATTAGGTTTAGGACTCTAGGACTAATTGGAACAATACCAGAGCAAGAAAGTGGTGCGAATCATTGACCCAACCAAATGAAAGTGGGAAAATAAACATATTCCATTTCAGCCTATAAGAATATTTACAGAATATTATGGAATATATGGTTGGATCTTAATGGCTTTTAAAATGGTAAGAAATTCCAAACATGGCGATCTCACTGCTCTTTCCTTTTAGTCGATCTGGGGACGTCATTGAACCGCTCCTGAAAAAGCAGTGGTTTGTGCGATGCAAAGAAATGGCGACTAAAGCTGTGAAGGTAAATGATCTGCTCAGGAAATGAAGTCTTAATAAAGTTGACATCACATTTGTGCCCTTTTTGTCAGGCTGTAGAAGATGGACAGTTGGAGATCATCCCTCAGTTTCACACTAAAACGTGGAAAAACTGGCTCTCCAACATCAGGTGCGCATTTGTTTTTGGCTAAAATAAAGAAGACGTAAAATCACAAATGATCTTATTTGATCTTATTGATCTTATTATATGTCCTTCAGCAATATGTTAACAATATGTTGCTACAAGCCATGCTACTAATTTCACAACTCTTCACATGTTTTCTTCACAAGCTTTGTCCTTAAATGTCTACTAAAAGATTTTTTTTGCCATTAGTTATGCCCATTGCTGTCAGCAGAGGGGGCTCTAACACACGTCTTATCTGTGGAAATGGGGATATCTCTTTTAAGACTCCCAAACATGTAAAACAAAGTTGACCAAAAGACAATACAGACTAAAAAAAACCACAATAAATAAAGCGTACTCGTTTTTGTGTGTGCTGATGGAACAATAGTGTTGCTGCGTGTCCTGTCCCTTCATTCTCAGATGATGGATGAATGAAGCGTTGTTTTAAATGTACAGCTCTAACACTGTGTCTCTGTGCTCCTCAGTGATTGGTGCATCTCCAGGCAGCTCTGGTGGGGACATCAGATCCCAGCTTACAGAGTAGAGCTGCCCAACTCCTCTGACAAAAAAGAGGTCTGGTTACTATGATGTAAAAGTCTGTATTCTGATGTAGAATCAAAGAGAGGTGAAATAAATGCTGAAACCGAGGATAAACCACATTTACTCTCCTTGTTTACTTCATCCTCGTCTCACAGCGCCACAAACTTGAACTTGGCTTTGTGCTCTGTCATCAACATGTTAATTCTTATTTGTTGTGTGTTGTGCAGCACTGGGTTTGGGGCCGGAGTGAAGAGGAGGCTTGTCATAGAGCTTCTGTCAAATATGGAGTGAGACCTGAGAATATCACACTAACACAAGGTGAGCTTTTTAAGTCCTCTGCTACATGCACAATAAATACACTACAGTTACATTTAGAGGACACAAATAATGCAAAATTAACTTTGTATAATATTGTTTCCGCATCATAAACCTTATAGTGAAATAGATAGTTGCATAGATATGTATAGTATAGGATAAGGAATCTTGCTATTTTGGCAACTAAGAGCATTTTTCACAGGGTATAAATAATAAATATACTGTTCTCAATTAGGTGAGGGCTCTAAAATTCATGGCATAAATTTCCAACATTTAAGTCCCTTTTTACCCATTTAAGTCTGTTAAATAAGTCAATTTTTAGATTGAGTCTGTCATTTTTTCCATTTTACAATGCCAATTAGTTTGTTGATCCAGTCCTTAATCTCTGGTTCAGTTTGTATCATCCATTTCTTTGTAATGCTCCAAAGGTATCCATTACAGTCCATTGCAGGAGTTTTAAAGCCAGAGTCGTTTTGAAATCCAGTGGGATGACGATGTCAAAGACCATGTGTTGCGCATTGTGGATTTCAGTCTAATATTTTTGAGCAGCAGGACAGTCCCAAACACATAGTAATGATGAGCCTCCTTGCACTAAAAATCTCTCCAGCAGTTAGAATTTCTTTGTGAATGGGTTTATAAAAAAAACTGACTCAAAATTCCCTCTAAACATGTGATTTTGCAGTCTTCCACTCAGATGTACATATCATTTCCCATTCTTCGTCTGTCGAAACAAAATTACCTGCCGTTTCCCAATTACTTTTACTGTATGTGGTAGAATGACTGTTCAGATTATTGATACATTATATGATTTGTATATATGTGAGTTCTGATTCATATGCCTTTAATAAAAGGGTATTAATGGTCATTGCTTTGTTTCATTTATTGGTTATAATAACTCCTTATTTTAATTATTTATCAATGTATTTATTAATGTATAAATATGTATTTATATTTAGACCCTGATGTTCTGGACACATGGTTCTCCTCTGGGCTCTTCCCCTTCGCCATGCTGGGCTGGCCTCAGCAGGTACGACCTTAAGTTGTCAAGAAATAATAAGTAGAAATATCTAAAGTAACAAGTATTAGTATAAAATATTTACATACTCACTGTATGTTGTGACCCAGACTAAAGATCTTGAACAGTTCTATCCAAACTCAATCCTTGAGACGGGCAGTGACTTGATCTTCTTCTGGGTGGCTCGGATGGTGATGTTGGGGACAGAGCTGACTGGGCAGCCACCATTCAAACAGGTAATGATAAGATGAGGATCATATTTCACAGTATGTCTTGTTTGACTGCAAGAGCAGAGTAGGTGAGGAGAACACGAGGAGTGAAGGTTCACAAGTACTAGATGATAGGGGTGTGCCAAAATATCAAAATATCACGATACTTAATTTGGTGATAAAGTATCGATATTGTGGGCTGCTGTGTTGATATAATCTGTGTCTGTCTATAATCTATTATCGGCATCAGTCATTTTTTGTATAATTTCCCAAATTATTTTGTTGCTTGTTTGAAGAAAGGAAACTTGTTTATGCAAAACCATTTGACATTTTGCCTTTTTTGATGCTTAAGATAGGTGTATTTCATTTTGAGGTTGTGCAAGTCGAGGTTTAACTAAGAGAAATATTGCAAAAAAGTATTTGGTTCTTTAAAAAATCGTGATACATCGTAGAATATCATGAGCAATATATCGATTATTGCATGTAAAAAATTGTGATATTATCGTATCGTGAGCCGTGTATTGTATCGAATCGTGAGGGACCTTGTGATTCCCAGCATTCACGTCTTTGCTAAAAACATAAGGCAAACGTTAGTCTGAAACAAGTTGGAATTTAAACATAAATGTCAAAATGACTCTTCTTTGGGGTCAGTTGTTGGATACATCTGACTATATGTATATTTGTGTGTCTGGGGCCAGGTCCTGCTGCACTCCCTGGTGCGGGACAAACACGGGCGGAAAATGAGTAAATCTCTGGGCAATGTTATTGACCCACTGGATGTGATCCACGGCACGTCTCTGGAGGTGAGCAAAACAAACCTCCACAAGCTGAAATAATAATGACGCACGGCTTGGCTTTTATTGCTCACCCTGAGAGAGACAAACTACAGGCAGGAAAAGGTTTGTAGTGTTGAGGTGTCACAGTATTACATTTGAGTATTTTAGTGTTTATTCGTGACCATAACAACAATAACATTACATTTTCTTTGGTTTTCATTTTCTAATTGATCTCTATTTCTCTTGTACAATGGTTCTCAAACTTTTCACACGAAGTACGACTTAAGAAAATATTTGGTTTTACCAAAGTACCACCAAATCACAACCAGGTCTAGAACGGGACAACACAATTGCTTTACTAGTTATAAACAACCAATTGTGTTTTCCTACACACTTGGACAGCACAGGTGGTGGTTTGCGCCCTCACTTTACAGCAAGAAGGCCCTGGGATCGAATCCCGAGTGGGGTGTGGCCTTTCTTTTTGCATGTTCTCCCTGTGTCTGTAGGTTTCCCCTACCACTAAGAACACGTACAATAGGCTCCTTCCCTCTGGGGCCAGGACTCCCCTTAAAAACAGTTGATACATCTCAGTGGGACTTTCCTGGTTAAATAAAGGACAATAAATACAGTACAGATTTGCTCTAATTTTAGCCACGACTTGAGCCTGGAGGTGAAAGTTTTGAAATTCTCTGAAATTTTCAGTGGGTAGAGATTTCTAGAGTTCTTCAGACTTTTCTTTTGTCTGTGGCCAAGACATTTTAAGACTGGTACTAACTGACTGGCAACTAAATGGAACCCATGTTTCTGCCAAGCTTTGGCTTTAGATGCAGCTTTTACCCAGATTATGGGATGTGTTTAATGTTTACATTAAAATGTATAACTGAAGTGTATTTATATGTATTATTTAAAAAGACTAGACATGATTGTGCATCTGCTTGTAATCTTTCCTCCTGTAATCCATCTGAACATGAATATACCACTATGCTACTGCTCACACTTAGCCCACGTTTAAATCCATTAACGTTTAATGAGGACTGTATCCGCTGCATTGTGTAACTGTACTTGTACACTCCCTCTCAGAACCTCCAGCAGAAGGTCAGGGCCGGAAACCTGGATCCCCGGGAGCAGCTGGTTGCCATGGAAGCGCAGGTCAGCCCCCCCCACAGCCAGAGTACCACAGCCCAGTGCTCTCACACACACTCTTAAACCACTGCATGTGTGCTTCTCTGCTCCTCTGCCAGAACAAAGACTTCCCAAAGGGGATCCCTCCATGTGGGACTGATGCCCTGCGCTTGGCCCTCTGCTCCCACAAGACCCAGGGTGAGGCTCAGGACTCATCTCTGAGACTGTGTAGGAATGTTCTGGAGTAGAGAGCCATTATAGAGCTTCTATCACTGCTGGAGGTTTTTGCACAGTGGTTCAGCTTCTTACACATTGCCATCCCAGAAAATATGGTTTGATCGTTTTAATGTCGTATTAATACGAATTTAAATCTGTAGTACCTGGGCATGTTGATGTTGAAAAAACAAACTAAAGAGAATTATATAAATGTGGATAAATAGGCATTTATATAGGGTGTTGCATAGGTACATGCAAATATTCAGCAATATTTCCAATTGACATCTTAATCAATAGGCAAGGCAAGGCAAGGCAAGGCAAGGCAAGTTTATTTGTAGAGCACATTTCATACACAAGGCAATTCAAAGTGCTTCACACAGCAGGAAAAATGCATTCAAATCACAAAGAAATTACAGAAACAGAAATACAATAAAATTAACTAAATTAAAAATTATCAATCCAACTGATTTTCTAAACTAATAAAATCACAAACAAAAGAGAAGAGTGCAAAGAAAAAATCCTTTCAGTCATATGCGCAGCTAAACAAAACTGTTTTTAGCTTAGATTTGAACATTGTCAGAGTAGAAGCCTGTCTCACATCTTCAGGAAGACTGTTCCAGATTTTAGCTGCATAAAACTGAAACGCAGACTTTGAAAAGGCCTGTAGAAAAACTGGATTTACGTTGGACTACATATACCACCATTAGTACCTTGTTCTTCAGTTTGGATACGAATTGGGATGTAAACCAAAGCGTGTTGCTCTCTGAATTAAGTTCTACATATTTATAAATCTGGAAAACAACAGGGCGTTATTTTAAAAAGCGCGCTGATTGGTTGAAGCGTCAAAACAAAGGAATGAGCAGAGAAATCAAACATTTGATAAATCTAGTTGAGAAAAGCACAGACCTCTTTCCCATCCACAAATACAAGAAAGGCCCCTATGTGCTTGTGTTTTAACACAAAATAAGCTAAAGTTCGTCTGTCGGTGTCTCAATGTTTATTTTTGGTTTGTTGGTTTGTGGAACAGGTGGAGTCTGGCCTTATGAATTCTCAAGACTTTGTGAACTCCCAAATATCATGAGAATTCATCTTGCTTGCTAGGTTGGTTTACAGCAGAAAAACTTTTTTTTCAAATTAGTGTTTGCGTTTGGCAATGTATTAGAATATTTTTGTTGCAGTTGCATATAGCAGCACATCTGTCGGCCTTTGTGGTTCACTGCAGCTCTTAACAGTCGACTTCAGTGTCCACTCTAATCTATGGACACCTCTGTACATTTAAAGTCTCCCAGCACAGAGCAGCCTTTTTCTGTACACTTGTTTAAGTGGAAGTGCCCGTATCACTTTTCCCTGAGAATAAGTGCTGGCTATCAGGTTGAGATGCTCAGGGCTCATCTGTACCTACAGTTCAGTGAATGTAGAATGAAAGATCCAGTAATGATACTCACGTACACCTTAACATTAAAACTAAAAGTAAGTTTTAGTTTAAGACGGATACATTGCTGTTCCAAGTAGTTTCACAAAGTCTATAACTTTAGCCTCCTTTGCTCTGTACTTGTGTGTGTTCCCAGGAGAGGACATAAACCTGTCCATGTCCCAGGCCCTGAGCTGCAGACACTTCTGTAATAAAATGTGGCAGACTGTGAGGTTCACTCTGGGAGTATTGGCTGATGGAACTACTGTGGAAACATTGGAAAAGGTACAGCAAATAAAAATAAAATCTGATCTCTTAGTGTACGTTGTATTTTCACTGCCAAAATGGTGCGAGTGACCTCAGGACTTTAACATTTTTGAACATTTTATTTAAAAAAAAAGATTCTTGCCTGTTTTCTTCAAACTGAAGCTCTTTTGAATTGTTTTTGAGAAACTAATAGCTGACACTATAGTTTTGGATTTAGATGTGAAGAGTTTAGAGTACAAACTGATCCTGATTTCTTCCAGAATCAATTTGACTGAAAATAAGCAGATTAGGAATCGCTTTCCCTTTAGATTTGACATGTCCAGGCGCTTGATAGTTCTATTTCTAGCCAATAAAACAAAAGGGAATAAATTACGAAAAAATTAATGGGATTTTAAGGGATTAAGGACTAGTTTTCTGAGTCGCGATGTGGCTCTCCAAGAATGTCACTTGGACCATCTGATTCTCAGCCTTAGAAAAGTAAACCTTTTTTGTTATTTTGTTGATATTTCCCTTATATTACAAAACCATATAAGATCATAGTTGTGTGAATAATTGTATGTGTGCTTTTACATTCCCCGCGGACATATAGTCGGCTCCCCTGGGCAGGATGGAGCGCTGGGTCCTGTCTCGGCTCTACTCCACAGTGCTGCAGTGTGAGCAGAGCTTTGAGACCTACGAGCTCCACAGCGTGACCTCTGCTCTGCACTTGTTCTGGGTCAGCAGCCTGTGTGACGTCTATATGGTGAGCCACGCTAATGCTCACACATGTTTCTCTTGTGGGTTTGTGTGGGCAAAAGACATGGATGTAAGAGTTTAAGTAGGACATGTTCAGTGGTGAGTAATATTGTTTTAAAAGTATGCAAAATTAGAGTGTCAAGTATTGTCTGTAAGCAACTGTCAAAACTTCAAAAAATGATAAACTTGTACTGTAATCTTCCAAACAAACTACAGTTAATTTAACCGATTAACATTATTTTCAAGAAGTTAAAAAAAAAAAGAGTATTTATTTAAACATGATATACGGTAATGTTCATACAACCTAATTATTTACACCTACCTACTTTTTTTTCCACTGAATGAATATTATAAACCACAACATCACAGATTTGGTTCATAGGAAAGATCTCTAAACTATCAAATTGCTATTTTTCAGATTTATGGTTTCAAATCGGGATTATGTTCAAAGTTCACTTTTTAACACATAATGCATAAACTTCCGAGTGAAGACTGAAAAATGAATTATTAAACTAATGCAAATAAATAAAGCAATAATAAAAAGAATCACATGCAATTCAGTCCATTTTAAACAGCTTTATAGAGGTTTTGTACATTACTAGATAGGATATTTAGTTTGTAGAGGTAATTATGTTAGTTAAATAATTGCAGTCTTTGCATTTTGTTTATTTCAACCACTTAAATTGCAGTCTTTAGCACTTATCTTTGTTAAATTGAGAAATATATACACCCATGTACACTTAGCTGGATTATACAGACCTTAAAAGACATTTAAATAAAGACTGTTTATAAAAAACGCCATAGAATAGAGATAATAATTTGACCAGTCGACTAATCGAAAAATGAATTGCTATAATACTCTTTTTTTTATATTTTAACACATTTTACCAACTACTTATTGGTTATTGGAGTACTTATTTGCCCGAGCATTAGAACTATCAAGATCACATTGTCCTTTGTCTTTGTGACTAATGTGAGGCAGATGGTGTCTTCAATAAACTGTTCCAGGAAAGGATAAGTTATTCGCTATATGCTATTGTTTGCTCTCTCTAACATTAATATTCAGTTATTCAGCTTGTTCATTAAATAAAAAAAAAAGTTAATATAATTATAAAAAATACTGGCTGTTTATTACAATTATTTTAGTAGTCGTCTTGTCATCTTTTGATTAATCGACTAGTCAAGGAATTATTTCTATTGTGCATTAAGGTGGTAAGTGAGGGTTTTTGAATACAAATGAAGTGCATTATTGCTGAAAATCAGAAATAGTTTATTCTTTTTGAAATTTTGATATAATAATGTTGTAGTCTTTGTTATATAAGGGCTTTTGCAGTAGTCCAGATAACAATTCCAATTATCAAAACTTTTTTGAGTCTAGTCACAATTAATCGATTAATCATTGCAGCCCTAAAATATATACATTAAGTTTGAGATTTTTAGTTGTAGTTTTAGGTTTAAATTAGCTTCTTACGTGGAACATTTCCATTGTTTAGCTTGCTGTATCTTCTCTGATCTCTGAATATCTCATTCTGAATGGCATTTGAGTTGGCTTTAATATTCTGCTCTCCTCTTGTGTGTTACAGGAGTACATGAAGCCCCTGTTGTCCCCGCACACAGAGGGGACTTTGGGGCCAGAGGGGACTGTGGCCTGCAGTGTCCTGTTCCACTGTGTCTCCACGTCCTTGGCCCTGCTCAGTCCGTTCATGCCCTTCATCACTGAGGAGCTGTGGCAGCGCCTGCAGCCTCACCAGCCCCGCTCACCTGCCTCCTCCAGAGCAGCTCAGACCAGCCTCTGTCTGCAGCCCTACCCCTCCTCACAACAGCTGGTACCACTCTACTACAACATTTAGCTGGGTTAGAGGGTTAGGGTTATCATGGTGTGTGGGCACCATTTACCTAAAACTGCACAGTCCCAGCACTTTAAATACCTGGTGGTCAATATTTCTTTGTTATGTTTTTAGAACATATTATAGATTCCAATGTTAAGTATTTTGTTTTGCGTCAGTGATATCATTTTTTTCTTCTAGCGACAAAGAGAACAATTATTTGCCCATGTAATAATAACACATTAGTCTTACATAGCATTTTTCTAAACACTTAAAGTCATTTATAATTTTAAGCGCCCATACTAGAAACGGTTGACATGTTTTCCCCAAGTTCTTCTTTCAGTGTTGAAAATGGATACTATTATTTAGCAGCAATATCTCAAAAGATGCAGAATCTAGGTTTTACTTCCTAATACAATAGAAAACGTTACATGAGTGTATGCCATTGTGGTAAAGAGGTCAGCAAACGGGTGCAGCCTCAGAACGTGTGTGTTAAGAACGGTCATATGAACATCACTTGCCAGACTGGAGTTACAGCGGGGCTTATTTAGAGACGGATCTATTCATGTTTTTGTCCTCCTTTACTTTTAGCTTACTCATGTTTAGTCTCATTTTAGACCATGTTTCACCCTGATAAAGAACTGGTTTAGATCTGGTGGTATTCAGAAAGCAAAGTGATATCTTGGGTGGTACTTGATGTGAAAAGCTTGAGAACCACTGGATTAGAATAAGATTCTATTTTTTATTTTTTTTTATTTTACATTGACACACATTTGACTTCTTTGAGCAAGTTCCACATTTAAATATTTTGTTTTCCACATCAATATGCAAATACTGATATGTTTCTTATTTCTTATCTGTATATTAATGTGCCATTGTCGATAGTTATTCATAGCAATTGCCTATTTGCCTCTGTCATGTCTTTAAACACTTTAAATGTGAATTTTACTTGGCATAAATATGTTTATAGCATTCATTATTGCAGAAATTCTTTGACAATTTAGTTTTATTCTCTGTGTAACTAGACATATAACATCTTGAAAACAGTTTTTTTTAACCAAGAATGTCACAGTGTCAAATTTTAATGTTGATTATTGTGAGAAGAAACATGATTATTTACAATGGTTGGCACTATGAACATGCAACATTAAAATACTACATTTTAATTTAGTTTATTAAAGTTTATTAAATCAAACTTTCTAGTGAAAAAGTAGTGATATTGTCACAACTCGATAAAGAAGTCCTTTTTTGGAGCGTAGCTTGAACTGAAATTTTTCATAGTTTCTGCCTACAATTCTCTCAATTATTATTTTTTGCTTCTTATAAATACATTGTATCGATTAACAGTGATAAATGTATCATAACTGGTCAAAACCTCTAAATTACGTTTGTTATTTAGAATTCAAGTCATTTGCAACTTGTGTAGATATTTTTGCTGTCTGTCGTTTCTTCTGGTTTCCCTCCTGGCTTCACTGCTTGACTTTTAGCTGACTCTCACATTTGTCCATGTGTTTTGCTGATGCTCTGTGTTTTTATCTGGTCTCCTTCCTGACAGGCGCTCTGGTACTTCCCTGATGAGGAGATGGACTTCCTGTGGGTGCAGGAAGTAGTGAGGGTTGCTCGGTCACTGAGAGCTCAGAGTGGGGTCACAAAAGACAAACCTACAAGTGAGTCCAGGCCAGTCGGCTTTTTGATGCTCTTTTTTTTTCTCAGAAAAAATATTGTAAAGGGAAAGAAATCCCGCACACTGTCAAACTTGCAAAATAAAAGTTTAATGGTGGCTTCTTCACCATTAAACTTATATTTTGCAAGTTTGACAGTGTGCGGGATTTCTTTCCCTTTACAGTTCAGCGTCACGTACGCCCTTATCCTACGCACCTGGCACAGAACCTGATGTGCGGAGCACCGTCTTGATTCTCATAAAAAAATATTCAAAGAGATATTTTTTTATATTTCTTGCTAATGCACTTTTTAGTCTGCCACCTGTAATTCCACAGTACTTCAAACATTTTTATCTTACCTTGCTTTTATTCATGTAGTGTTTTGTGTGTGCTTTAAAATACTTTTAAAATCTTTTTTTTTTAATTTTTATTTTTTATAACAAAGACGGAATTATTAACTCAAAATGTCAAAAAAGAATAAACTATTTCAGAGTTCCCTCTATAATACACTATTTGTGAGTGCAACCTTACAACTCAAACATGTGTGAAATCTCTGCGTGCAATCAGCAGTCGTGGGCTCATTGTGAGTAAGTAATAAAATTAGCACAAGCGTTTACGTCTGTCTCTCAGTCCAACTCTTAATTATAAATTATGAAAAAAATGTTTCCCCAAACCTTGACCTTTCCTTTGGTGCAGGAAACAGCTTCTCAGTTTATGGATCAATACAAATCCTCTGAAATGACGTGAGAATCGATGTCTAGAGCAAATGCCAGACAGATGTGTTTGCCACCTCCGGAAAAGTGCTAGGCTCAATAACAGGAACAGAATCCCAAAGGTCAGGGAGTGGGAGAGTGCGGGGAGAGAGAGAAAGAAGAGTTAGGATGGGAGAGCGAGGAGGGAGCGAAAGAAGAGGCAGGATGGGAAAGACAGGAGGGAGCGAAAGAAGTTAGGATGGGAGAGAGGAGGGAGAAAAAGAAGAGGCAGGATGGGAGAGAGAGGGGGGAGAGAAAGAAGAGGCAGGATGGGAGAGCGAGGAAGGAGAGAAAGAAGAGGCAGGATGGGAGAGAGAGGGGGGAGAGAAAGAAGAGGCAGGATGGGAGAGCGAGGAAGGAGAGAAAGAAGAGGCAGGATGGGAGAGCGAGGAGGGAGAGAAAGAAGAGGCAGGATGGGAGAGAGAGGGGGGAGAGAAAGAAGAGGCAGGATGGGAGAGCGAGGAAGGAGAGAAAGAAGAGGCAGGATGGGAGAGCGAGGAGGGAGAGAAAGAAGAGGCAGGATGAGAGAGAAAGGAGGGAGAGAAAGAAGAGGCAGGATGGGGGAGAGAATGGAGCGAAAGAAGAGGCAGGATGGGAGAGAGAGGAGGGAGAGAAAGAAGAGGCAGGATGGGAGAGAGAATGAGAAAGAGGAGAAAGGGAGAGAGAGCAGGAGATAGGGGGATAAAGGAATGAGGAGGAGAGAAAGAGCAGTGTGAGAGAGAGGTGAGAGAAAGGGAGGGGTTGTGGAGAGGAAGGAGAGACGAGACAAGCATGTCCCCTTTTATGGCAGTCTGATGGCTTTTATTAGACCCACCTGCCTCGTAAAGAGCTATTGAACTTCTCCAACTCATCGCACTGCTTTTGGTTCGAAACTTGGATGAAAGCTTTTTAAAATGGACGTTGTGTTAAAGGTGCGGTGTGTAAGTGAAATAGATGATTTGAAAGTCCCAACAGTACACCAAGTGCTAGTGAAGATTAATTGAATTCTTCTGAAATGGGGCCATAAATGCATTTTACATTATAAAGTATTATTGTTACATAGGCTAAGCTCTTAGAAAGTTATTTGATTAATTGGTCGATTGAGTCAACCAAATTTAGATTAAATGATTTAGATTTAGATTTAGATTTATTTAAAGGAACAAAGCACATTCATGAACATACAATGGAAATATGTCAGAATTTGCCTCCTTTCCATCATAGTCTGTAGCAAGAAACCACACATGTTTTGTTAACCCTGTACACAAACAACAGACGAGCAGTAGACAGTTTTGTTAGGATTATAAGGATGCCAATGGGCCACAGGAAAAAGGGGAAAGCATGACGCAGTGTTAGTTGGGGTTTATTCTGCCTTTTTCACTTCTGAAGATGCAGTTTCTCATACTTCTCTGTGTGCATAGTACACTCTTTACAAGCGCGACCTCTCAAAACTAATAAGTATCTGTGAGCTGACCCTGCACATGACCCAAGCTACACTTAAAATACAATAACAACTATGCATACAGAAAAGTATGAGCAAACTCTATCTTCATATAAAAAAACATTCAATTAATTCTGTAAACCCCAGCTTCTTCTTTCTACTTTTGATCTTACAAATCTTTTATAATCCCAATAAACTAATAATTAGTCTACTATAAAATGTTAGCTGTCCACCACACCTGTTAATCAACTAAAAGACTAAAGGACTACAACCCTAAAGATACCAAATTATTTATCAGCAGGTAATTGTTCAGATTTAAACTGGGTGTACCTACGACTACATCTCTGGACTATCTTTGTTAAAAAATAAATAAACCATACAAAATGTATTAACACAGTCTGACAATAATTTAAATTTTGATTGCAACCACAGTCTCCAAGTATCACCAGACGAACAACACAAAAGTATAAAATCACTTTATGGTGTTGCAGTGTGGGTGGAGTGCTCCTCGTCGCAGGCTCAAATCCTCCAGAACTTCAGCTCAGCCCTCACAACTCTCAGCCGCGTGTCCAGTGTCCAGCTCCTGTGTCCTGTCACACAGGGAGGAGAGCTGTCCCCGCCCCCCTCCTCCTGTGCTCCTAAAGGCTGTGTGGTGGGAGTGGTCGATCACACATGCAGACTGCACATGGACGTCAAGGTACACGTATATATGAGTACAACAAATGTGAATCAGTATCAGGTGTACGGTACACCTCTGATACAAGTACAACATATATTTATATGTTGTACTTGTGTAATTCAATGAATGGGGGGTGGCTCAGTGGTAGAACTGCAGCACATACTTAATGCCTGGTAGTTGAGAGTTTGAGTCAGCAGTTTGATGAATGTCTCACTTTGACTTCCTCCTTTGCCCACACACCAAACCTAAAAGTGGTTTTAGAACTATAAACTAGGGCTGTGTAATTATTCAAATTGTCAATGAATTACAATAAATTACAAAAGCCTTCTAACCGAAGAAATAAAAACCTACTCTAGCTTTTAAAAGGTGAATCACAAAACCTACTCTCAAACAAGGTAATGAATCTATTCTGCCTCTGTAAAGGAGCTTTTACATATTGTACAATAAATCAATCAATAAAATGTTTCAGGTAGCCCTGTATGCATTGTTCAACCATTCAAACACTATAGTACAAAAACATCTACATGTTTATCAAGGTATAAAGATAAAATATTCATAGGAAAACCCAATAGCTCTTATTCCTTACTCATTCCACTAAGTGGCCTGCTTTTGGTACATAAGTTCTCAGACATGTATTTTCTGGCTCATACAATATTGTGCCAGTACTACAGTAGTCTGAGATGGATGTACAAACCAAATGTATACATGTATATATTCAGTGTGAAGTCATGTATTCTGAAATATTATTGTTTTTGTTATAAGGCTAAAAAGTAAAGTCCAAACTTGACTGTAGAGATGTCTAATGAATATAGCCTTTTTTCTTTTCTTTTATTTTAGCTTATTCTGGCATATTTACAGAACTGTAACAGTTGTTGCATCTGATTCTTTCTGATTGTTTGTCAAAGAAATTACAACATTTGACAAAAATGAAAGAAAACAAAGTACAATTACTTTGTCTTAAAAATCCCTCAAGTGTTTTTGATGATCAGATTTCACACACACCAAAAATCAAATCTGATTATTCTAGTTATTACATTTTTACTGGCCATATAATGTATCGATGATTTTCAATATTTTTGATTTCACAGCCTTTTTTGCCGCAGGGAAATTGCAAGGGTTGAAATATCTGAATAATCTATATTTTCTGTCGTCATTTCAATGTTTCCCCCTCCAGCGATCGGCTAAATCTTCTCTACAGAGAAGCCCAGTGTGAAAATCTAAAATCATTTACTAATTGGTTATCATTTCTTTTGCCAGAGTGGAGCAAACATGGACAAACAGATCAGTGAGCTCTTCCAGCGCAGAGACCGGCTCATACCTAAACTAGAGCAGCTCCTCAGCCGGGTCCGCTCCCAGGACCACCAGAGCAAAGTCCCCCCACATGTGCGAGAGACGCTGGGAAGGAAGGTAAGGCTGGACTATCGGCTTTATTTCTGTATATTTATGAATGCATTATGAAAGTATCAATATCAAATAAATATACCAAATCATACTTGTTTAAAAGGCATTGTTTGGCTGCAGTTTTACGAGGTTAACATAGGAAATGTATTAGAGATGAATTACAGCAATTACTATATTTTAATGTTCTCTTTCGTTTAGAGGCACTTGCAGATGCAAATATTGATTTAAACCAAAAACTTTTAATTCATTTCTAACTAACTCAAAATGACAAGCAGGTGGCACACGCTCAACCAGAAAAGTTACACTGTGAGCCTTTAACTATATTACGCATGATCAAGGTAAGTGGGCAAAGGTCCAGCAAAACTACTGTTGCCCAAATCAAAATATGAATACCAAAAACACTTTATTTTGAATCCCACTCATTTCTGTTCTTTACTAACTGTGTTTTCATGTCCAGGTGTCAGCCCTGGAGCAGGAGCTGAAGAACACAGAGGAGCAGCTACAGCAACTGACTAAACTCAAACAAGAGCACACAGAACAATGAGAGTCTGTGTGTGTGTGTGAGCCACGTGAAGTTCATCCACTATTTATACCATAACCTTCTGTGAGCATCTGTCTTCTCTTCTGCTGCGAGGACATGTACCTCTGGATCATTGTTTCACAGCATATTACAGCTCTGAATACTGTTCCATCCATGCTAACGTGGTACGCTGCTTTGGTCTAAAGAATGGAGTTAATGTTTCCTCTTTGAGTGCGTCTATTTATTATTGAATGCTAAAGTGCATAGGAAGTAGTGTCCAAAGAGGCACTGCAAAAAGAAGAAATTATTACATGTTCCAATCATTCACATGAAAAGTCAAAGACAATTTGCTGTAATTTTCTATAAAACACAAAACCCCAATCTCAGCGGGTATTTGAAAATGAAGAATAAAGCATACATTTGCCTCCAAACTCTTTTGTTTCTTTAAACTGGAGCAGATTTTTGGTAACTATGCAGTTTTCTATCATTTACAGAACAAACATGAACACACTGGAATTCAAGATGGTTTATGTTGCAATAACGGTTGTAATGTCAGGTTACTAGTGAATGATACACTTATTTTATTTCAGAGAACTTTTGAAAATTATGGTTTAATTTGAAGTTCTTATCTATATCAGAAAGTGCTTGGTTAAGAAAGATTTGAGTTCCATTATAGTTTAATCGTAATGTTCTGGATAATGTTATACATATAAATCTATGCACATTAAATTATCAGAATACATTGTATTTTATGGGCCTTGTTATACCTCGACCCTAGTGGATGAGAAACACTAAATCAAGGAAGTTATTCTTTACAGGAGAATTCAATCATCTATAAGACTTGAGATAAAGTTAGCCTGTTACTAAACCTGAAAGTACCATAGAATTTTGTAAAAGCTAAAAACGTATTTAAAAAGTAGTTACAGATGCTACAATATATATTATAGCAATATTATTCAATATGAGATTTTTTAGTCATGTCATTTAAGTTGGTTGCGTTCATGTGACATGAAATTCTAGAATATGTACACTTCTTATTGAAGATTTATGGATTATGCTTTATGATCATTATGGTAATAAGTTACCTCACTTATCCGCTGATCCATCATTAATATTTTATTAATTTTGCGAAAATATTTTAATAGACCTGATTGACACTATAGACTAGATAATTTCCAAACTTTTCAGCCAGTTAGTCATTTTATGTTACATTTTCATTGAAGGCACTTAACATTTATGAAAATTGTTAGTGGCTTGACCAATTTTGATCCTTTGATAACACAGAATTTTTATTAACAGATTATCCAGCCAAATCTGTAAGGAGATAGTTTTAACAACTAAGAGAGAATCAATAATGAAATATGTGTTTAAATAATCTCATAAACAATAAAATAATTACATTAAATAATTATCATAAACAATCCCTCCAATTGTAATATCCTATCCTATTGATTATTAAGTGTTTTTAATCCTTCATATCTTCAATCTAATCCATTGCCTAAAACAGAAGAGATATGTTAAACATTCGCTGCACTGGTTATCTGTGAAGTGTTACATCGGCAGGGCAAAAGTTGAATTTTCTAAGTGAACAGAAGCCGAAACAAATTTACATTTAACATAGTTCAATTGATTGTTTCATGTGTCATTTTTTTATTATTCCACCTTATATTTAGTTGCGGTCAATTTAAATGATACAACATTTATTTTGATAGGAAGGAAAGAATAAAGAAATAAGAGTAAATCAAAACGTTCCTTATAAAATCCATAATAATGCAATTTGAAGCTTTAACAAACAAAAATACGCATAGTATGATTCAGGATTTATTCAATGTATTTATTAATTTATAATAATCAATTTATTTATTTATTTCATGATTGAGCTGTCCAATTTCTTTTTTTTTATTAAATAAATTATTCTTAAAAGATTCAGCGTCTCCAGGATGTTGTAGTCCGGAAGCATGTGGTCTGGTGTAGTCCGTTCGTGCAGCGTCAAAGCAGGCATCCTTCAGCAGCAGCAGAAGAGCCGCGCCAGCTGGAGTGAACCCCGGAGCCAGAGCGCAGTTTACGGTCACAACGTGCACTTTACCGCTCTGACTGGATATACAACCACAACCAGACTCCGCGGCCCTGACTCACATTAACATTCAACAGTGTTTCCGATCCGGGAGCCGGTGATAATGGGAAACAAATGTGCGGATGCTGCTGCCGCTGCTGCGGGGAGCACACCGGTGAGAGATGTGCTATGAACGTGACTTCGTGGGGAACACATCAGGCACGGCGGCGGCGGCGCAACTAGCTCCCCGGGAAGCTAGCTAACCCCCGGCCATACCTGTACCCTCTTTGCCCGTGAAGATGCGAGGGACACGGCGTTGTTCGGGGGGGACATGTGCGAGGTAAGTGACCCAGTTTCCGGGGGCCCGCAGCCTCGTAAAGCACCCGCTGGGGAGAACGCGGGGACGGGCTGCGAATGACAAGCCCCACTCTCCGGAGCTGTTAGCAGGCTGGCTAGCTAGCTGCGCAAATCGGATTAGCTTGATTTAAAGATGTGTATGAAAACCGAAGCGCGGTGGAAAGCTTTGCGTTAAAAGGACTGGTCTTTGCAAACAACTTTGAATTGCGCACTGTGTGTTTACTTGGTGATGGGTACGAAGACGGTGGACGGTTTTGTGGTTCAATAGCTGCACATCAGGTAGGTTTTGGGTTACATGCATAATGTCTATGGTTGCATGCATTGGTTATTAGTCCACGTGTTATACTGTAATAATGCATGAGGAACAAATCTCATTACAAATCCAGAATAAATTTCTCTACAGGCCAAAGTTTAAGGTTAATGGCTGCAATAAACAAGGGGACAATGAGCAACAGCCAAAGTTATTAGTAATAAACAAACTATTTTAATTGGCTGCAATATTGGCCATCTTGGATAAAGATGCTACCTCCACTACTGCTAGGTTTTCCTGGTTGAACTTTAAAAAAGTTGCAGGAATGTTTAATGCCCGTTTGTGGCAGTTCTTCCATAATGTCTGAAACCATTTAAAGACCATTTTTTCGGGCACATACTATATACTATAAATTGTACACATGCATCAGCTATAGCAACATAATTCGAGATGTTTTTGCATTTTTGAAATGTAAAGACTCTGATTGGCTCTAGTAAAGAAAAGTGTCAATGGGTGTAAGGTCCTTTGCAGAAGATCTTTGCTCTCCCACTCAATTTATGATCTGTTTTGTGAAATGGGTTTGGCATGGAAATGGCTGAAAAGACTGCAGCAGGTCGGTTATCGTATGTATTACTACTGGCCTCTTCTGTGAGGTGTTACAAGTTGTGTGAGCCTATTTCATACTGAATTTAAATGGTAAAATCAGTTGGGATTCTGCCCTTATCTAGACCAAAGGGAAATGTTTAAAGCTTGTTTGTTGTTTTTGTAAACTATCATTCAATTATTTAATTATTTAATGAATTAGAATCTATGACAATAAAATCAGCTATTTACTAGGTGTGGGACAGGAGACAATTCCCACAAGATGGACCAATATTTTTGACAAGTGAACAAAACGATACGAAGATTATCTTAAAACGCAGAGTGTGCATAGATAGAACGACCTTTAAAGCTGTGTTCCTCCAGCTGAACTGTAGCCTGTGTGAACCCTTGTCCAGCACACGGCTCTGGTCGTCATGGGAGCAGCTGGGATTCCTCTGTATACAGCTGTTGCACCCATGTCCCACTGCGCTCTCTCTGTGTGTATGCACTGTGCAAACTGGGAATTGCCAGGCTTCTCCCTCACATCCAGGTCAGCTGAGACATTAGAGAGCTGGCTGCATGAGTAGGTTGGTTTCTGTCTTCAGGGTTGCCAGATCTCAGGGGGAGAAAAGCAACAAGGCATGTAGAAAAACGTGACCTCAGCCCTACTAAAAAACAACAACAAAAATGCCAGTTGTGTTCTGTTGACAATCTTTCCAAAGTTATTTATTTTTCTATTTTTTACTTTGTATTTTATGCCTGCTACTGTCACAAAAAGGAGTCCAATGAAGATACATTTACTAGTTGTGATAATATTAACGTGCACTGTGTGGATTTTTTGGTGGAAGGTTTGCCATAGACAAGAGATTGGTGCTGTTAGGTCAAGTTATGGTCAGATCTGTGGAGAGGCGACCCCGTTCACAGTGAGAATGCATGATTTCCAAGGTGTTTTTGAGTACAAGAAACGCCCGTAATGAAGTAAATGCTAGATAGATGTGCTTATGATAATATAGAGATTATGCAGATAACATCACAACATTCGTAATATTTTCAATAAGTGGCAAACTTGTGAGAGAAATTCAATTTGAAATTAAACACTGCAGCTACACTCAAATTTAACTGATTACCTTTCCCTCGTTAAATAATATTTTTCAGAGTCCAGGTGTTGAAGATATTAATTGTGGGCGAGTTGAAGTGGCCTTTATCTCCCCCTAATGTTAACAAACACAGTCAGAGCAACAACTGAGGAACTAACTTTATTTCCATTTTACTGAATAAAGTTAAGCGGGGGAAAAAACCTCTACAGACATAAATGAGGAAACACATTCTGTCAGTTGTGCTTCTCAGAGTTCTGCCTCTCACTGCTGTTCAGAGGAATGTTGAGGGGCATGTTTCGATTTAAAATTAGGATTATGATCATTTCAAGAGCTATTTTGTATCAATATATGCGGCATAATTATCAATTTTAAGATAATTGATTGACAAAGTGGCCGCAAAAAAAACAATGGTTTAAAAAAAAATAAAGGCAATTTCTTCTGATATGCAACTCCTTTGCATAAATTTGCAACCCATGGATTCTAAAATTTGCCCAAACCCGCAGTAAAGATGCAAACCTGGCAACTTTGACAGTCCCACTGATCCTATTTCTACATAGAGAGAGAGAGAGAGAGAGGGGGGCAGGGCCAGGGGGTTAAGAAGAAAAGAACGTGTGAAGAGCAACAGTTCCTTCCCACTCGGACATCCTAACTCTCAGCTCGCTCCTGAACCAACACGGTTTTGTGATTGAACACGAGTAGCAGGACAAGAGAAGTAGGCTGCAGGTCACAGGATGGGTAAGATCGAACGCAATGCTTCAACACTGTTACTTTGGGACAGGCGAGTTGAAATGTCAGAACGTGATATGTGACAATTGACAGAGAATACTGATCTCAGTATAATTCTCAGTGTTTGCATGTATCTTTGGGGGTTTTGTTGAAGTTTTTGATTAGCTATTGGTTTTTGTCCTCTAAGCTAGACTGGCTGGTCAAAAAGTACTAAGCTTAAAGATTCTACTAATATCTTTCTATCACTTACAGTTTATTCACAGCATCTAAAATAGATACTCAAGTTTTTAAATGTACCTTTTGAACAGAAGGAGTTAATTTAAAGCAAACAAATGATTGCTCATTTACTCAAATGCATTCTGAGATGAATCACCCCGATGAGTTTCAGTGTTTTTCGCTACGTTCAGAGCCCAGAGTGAAGTCACGATAAAGCTATCAACTAAAAAACTGTTTTACTTCATTGCACAGGAGAACAAATAGGTATAGACCCTTTAAAAATATTTTTGGGAACTTAAGCATTGGTCAGGGTTCAAGGAACTTCAAAAAAGAGTTAACATCATGGAAAAGTGGGATCTTCTGAACATTTTGTCTTTTGTATCTATGTTAACAACTAAATGCTAAACGTTGCAGTTTATTGATGGGGATACAAGTACAAATCATTTTAGTAATCGATATTTGCATTAAAAAGGTTCTGCCAAATTGAGGCTTCTAGACAAACTATATATTCAAAATATAGCAATTATATGTCTTATGTTATTCTGTTCATAGTTCACTTCAGATAATGATTAACGATTTAATTTATTAAAATAGTCAACAATTCTTGTAAATAAGTCACAGTAAGGCTGTGCAATCAATCACATTTTTATCAAGATTTTGTCATTTCCAATCGTCAGTGACCCCCCTTGAGTTTTTAATCAAGAGGTCCCAGTAAATTTTGGAGGGAAGAAATTGTTGAATACTGCAATATCAATATTCTTGCAATATTTAAATATAGTTTTTTATCCAATTATTTTGTTTTGGCTTCTAGTCAATCTTCGCTAAAAACTGCTTAGTAGCCTCCTTTGGGTGTCCGTTTCTTGACTCACACAAAATCCTCACGAACAAAAACTCACGTAGTCCGCGGTGCGTTTATTTCTTTTATTTTGCACAATCAAAAAGATGCTGCGATGTGCGGATATGCGCGGTCAAAGACCGTGTCGGTCGCCCTCTGACTTCCATCTCGACCCGTCTCACCTGTTCCCCTTTTACCAATTAAGTTTGGCCTACTTCTCTGGCCCCGCCCTCTCCCGCTCCATACTGAAGCATGACATAAATTATACATTTAACTTGAGGATTAGGCTTTGTTAATAATTAGAAAATTAGGAATTTATACTAAAGATTCAGATTGTAATTACATTAATTTGATACTTATTTATACTTAAACAAAAAAATACTTTTCTTAATTAATTCCATTATTGCTCTAACATATTTGTTGTATTCAAATCTTGTCAAAACTAATTTGGACTGAATTAGGAAAATCTTGAATAAAAGCCATTTTCAACATTTTCATTTTAAAAACCTTGGACCTTATGGATTTTATTGTGATATGTTTAGTTTGTTGCTTTATTTATTGTTTCAGCCTATATTGCAATATTGATACTTTGCGATATATATTGCCCTGTTTATAATTAAAAAAAAAAAAAATCAATACTTTTTTTGTTGCTCTTAGTTAAGTTGTTGAAGCCCATTTTTTGCAGTTAAGATTTCAATCTTTTCGGCATTGAAATTGTTCCCAGAACTTTTTTAAAATGTGCTCTGTGACCTGAGTCATCAGTTGAAACACCAATCTTACTATAATCTGCTGATATTTTAAAATAATTGTGCGTTATGCCCAATTTGATTATGTTACCTATCTGTACAATCAACATTACTGTACTGTACTTATTGCATCATGTGTGTAAGCAAACATGTTTTCTGCATCTGAAATGATATTGTTGATTTGCCTGCTGGGTTTCAGATAGCAGAGGCTCCTGTTCCACACAGAAGGGAGGACAGAGCCACATGACTAAATCTAAAGACTTAGATTAGAGGGCTGCAAACAATGTCAAACTTTACTGCTGTGATTATTGTGACAAGAAAGATAATGATGTATAGTTATAAGTTTTACAATTGTGAAATCCATATTAGGACCTTACTGATTTGGATTTTTGGGGACCGATATCAATACCGATATGAAGGGGGTTGGATGAAGTGCCAATATATTTGCTGACATACAGTATTTTTCTTTATGTAGTAATACGTTGTCAATAGGCAGCGTATTTAGGCTACATTTTCTGTTATTCAGTCCCACAAGTCCTTATTTGAAAACTTAGACTTGTCTGTTATTGAAGTGATTGACTCTAAGGGAGCTCAACAGTCCTACTCACTTTGAAGCACTGCAATTCTGGAAGTAACTAGTTAAAGTGGCTGCAAGGAACCAATTTCCAAGCTAATTTTGCTAACACACGGAGCCAAGAGCCTGATATTCGCTTGAAAGACTGATGAACTATTGCAGTGTGGTGTGTGCTGCCTTACAACCCATTTATGTTTGTATCTGTAAGAGATTTATTTGTTTCATTGTATATGTATTTGTATGTGGCTATTCTCTGAGCTGATATTGCAATAAGCATCATTTTCCCAGACAATCCCAGTGTTGTGTTCACAGGCAGGTGTAAGCGGCCATGCTTACACCAGATTATTGTCATCCCTATATTTGTCAGCTCTAATTGGTTTAGATCTAATGCCGAGGAGTTCCTGTGGTGGCTCTCACTGACCTTCACAGCTTCGCTAATGTTTATTTAAGCTTAACAGCAGACGTTGGCTCTGCTAATGCACACATGGCACTACTGACCTGCTATGGGCTCGCCAAACAATGTAGCTGCAACTGACCAATCACGTATCTGCATCATCATAGCGTGGTTCCAATAATGAGCAATAAGGCCCAGCGCAAGAGATCCTACAGATATTAAAAGCTTACTCCTCCTGACCAACACAGAAATGCCTCTCTGTCTCTCCTCTGTCCCTCCTCTGTCCCTCCTCTCTGTCTCCTCCTCTGTCCCTCCTCTCTTTCTCCTCCTCTGTCTTTCTTCTATCCTTCCTTTGCCCTTCCTCTGTCCTTCCTCTGTCCTTCCTCTGTCCTTCCTCTGTCTCTCCTCTGTTCCTCTTCTGTGTCTCCTCTCTGTCCCTCCTTTGTCTCTCCTCTGTCCTTCCTCTGTCCCTCTTCTGTCTCTCTTGTCTCCTCTCTGTCTCCTCTGTCTCTCCTCCCTTTCTCCTCTCTGTCTCCTCCTCTGTCCCTCCTCTATCTTTCCTCTGTCTTTCCTCTCTCGCTCCTCTCTGTCTTTCCTCTGTCCCTCTTCTGTCTCTCCTGTCTTTCCTGTCTCCTCTCTGTCCCTCCTGTCTTTCCTCTGTCCCTCCTCTGTCCCTCCTCTGCCCCTCCTCTCTGTCCTTCCTCTGTCTCCTCTCTGTCTCCTCTCTGTCTCCTCTCTGTCCCTCCTCTGCCCCTCCTCTGCCCCTCATCTCTGTCCTTTCTCTTTCCCTCCTCTGTCCCTCCTCTGCCCCTCCTCTCTGTCCTTCCTCTGTCTCCTCTCTGTCTCCTCTCTGTCCCGTTGCACACACTTCTGTCCTGGGTCCCTTCGCGCTCGTCTCCTCTATCTAACTTTTGAACTTGCTACTGACCGCTCATTTGACGATATAAGGCGTATGCAAAAAGAATGTGTGCAATCGATTCTTTTCTGCTTTGATATCATGTGCTGTGAAAACAATGAAACATAAACGCAGTGATACGAGTCGGCACTGCACAGGCTTTCTCTCTTTCCATCTCTCTTTTTTATAGTATAGTTTGAAGACGTACAACTACAGTAGGTGGCGGTAAATGAACCTATTAAGTTGGCTGCCAGATTTAACATGTCACATATGTCATATCACATAGAAAGCTACTAGAATATTTTCATGATTTTTTTTATAAATCATTGTATGTTATGGAATTAATTAACTGTTATCGAGTTTTGTGGCACTCTAATTATAAGATCTGAAGTACGGATATAATTTACCAAGTTAGTACAGGTAGACAAATAAACTCAAACATAATTAAAAGGTACCCAGCCATGGTATTGGACAACTGCATTCAGAGCTTCCTCAAGGCCAGTAATAGGAGAAAGTGAGGTTAAAAGTTTAGCAGGAGGAAGTGCATTTGACCCCAGATCCACTTGACTGGGTACAAGTGCACATGATGGAGGCAGGGCTCACTCTCTCAGGGTCTCAGTCTGTCTCTGTCTCTCTGTCTGTCTCTCTCTGTCTCACTCTCCTCACTCTCTGTCTCTCTCTGTCTCACTCTGTCTCACTCTCCTCACTCTGTCTCACTCTCTGTCTCTCTCTGTCTCACTCTCCTCACTCTGTCTCACTCTCTGTCTCTCTCTGTCTCACTCTCCTCACTCTGTCTCACTCTCTGTCTCTCTCTGTCTCTCTCTGTCTCACTCTCCTCACTCTGTCTCACTCTCTGTCTCTCTCTGTCTCACTCTCCTCACTCTGTCTCACTCTCTGTCTCTCTCTGTCTCACTCTGTCTCACTCTCCTCACTCTGTCTCACTCTCTGTCTCTCTCTGTCTCACTCTCCTCACTCTGTCTCACTCTCTGTCTCTCTCTGTCTCACTCTCCTCACTCTGTCTCACTCGCTCTCACTCTCGCTCTCTCTCACTCTCTCTGTCTTTCTGTCTCTCTGTGTTAGTTGAGTTGAGCTTTTTTTTTGCTGCCTTACATTTGCTAAGTCGGCCCGGGCTTAGTCCTGAAGAAGCACTTCTTAAATGAGACCTGACAATTGCTTACAAACTACAGTCCACCAGTCATTTAGATTATTTGTACTACTCAGTTTTTTAGACTAAGCGCACCTTATTAAATTGTTTGCTTTCCAAGTGCAACTACAGCTGGAAGCGACGGCTATAAACCAGTTCAAAACAGGGCTAATGAATGGATCAAGCAGCATGGACTAGGTTAAAAGAGGAATACTTCATATAATAATGACATTATTTCTGAATAAATTAAAGCTGATATACTCAGAAGCTTTTAACTATTTTATAATGGTTTTACACCTACCCACATCGTTCTACTTTTTGGTTGTCTTCTTTAAACTTTTTGTATTGTGTATGTGTGTGTGCATTATGCTCTGTTGAATAACTAAATTAGCTGGGCAATCCAAACACATTCATGTTTGTCTTTTACTATATTCACAAATTTTTGTTCTTTTCAAAGATGAAGAGTTGTAAAAACCTTGATGAAATGTTTCAAACATCTACAGGAAGTCCCTATGGGTAAATTTATGAGGGAAGTTCTCCCTCGTAAAGGAGCCTGTGTAAATTTAAGTTGATGGTAAAAATATCCAACTCCAAACAGGTCTGAATAGAACCTAGGACTTACTTGGTGTTGGACAAAGGACTAATACATGCATCTTAATCCATGTTGGATTTGTTTTACACTTTTAATGATTCAAGCTTAAATGTTATACAAATCGTCATCATTTCTACTATCCTTTCTCACATAACGTAAAAAATATGTTTTTTATTTTATTTTCCCAGGATGATGGCCGAAGGATAACACCAGGGACTGCGCATTCCCGCCACCCAACGCCTCCTCCCATTTTCGTTTTGCCACTTCTCAATGGGAGTTCAGCGGCACCACGCACCCAAAATGATTTGTGCTCAAAAGACAAGATGGCTATGATATTCTAGATCTTTTTCTATAAATAGCAAAGTCACTGGATCTCCTGCCCATGCGAGACGGCACTCACTACTATTCTACTTCCACCACTATCCCCCCTCTCCGAACTCCGATGCTCTACCCCGAGTTTTAAAGGGCCATGGTTCGGAAGAAAGGCTCTTTTATACTATGCGGTGCTTTCTTGTTCGTCGCCTGGAACGCTTTGCTCCTCCTTTACCTCTGGGGCCGCCCTCCCATCGGCCGGTTGGGCGAAGGGGGCGGGGCCGAGCCGGTGGGCAAGGAGGACTGGGAGGCGGGGCAAGGTAATGTTGCAGGCGGCGGCGGCGGCGGCGGCGGTGGTAACCTGGCGGGGGAGGTGATGCGTTTGGCCGAGGAGGTGGAAGTGCAGCTGGAGAAGCAGAAAGAGCTACTACGGCAAATCGAGAGCCACAGAGCGCAATGGGCACGACAGAAGGAGGTCGGGAAGAGGGAGACGGAGAATTCAAAAACGATAAGGGAAGCGGTAGTAGAAAAAACATTGGCGATGGAAAAAACTATGACGGAAAGCCAGGTGGAGAAAACTACGCAAAAGTTAGTCGTCACAACCACTCCAGAACTCAAATTGGAAGTAACAAATGTAAAGAAAAACGAACCTGAAGAGAATACATTAGCAACATCTACAGCCAGCCCAGAGGTGGTCATCCCTATTCTGGTCATCGCCTGTGACAGGGTGACCGTCAAACGTAGCCTGGACAGACTCGTCCAGTACAGACCCTCTGCGCAGCTCTACCCCATCGTCGTGAGTCAGGACTGCGGCCACGCAGACACCGCCCGGGTTATAGGCTCCTACGGGGACCAGCTCACTCACATCAGCCAGCCCGACCTGGCCGACATCAGGGTGAGGCCCGAGCACAGAAAGTTCCAGGGGTACTACAAGATCTCTAGGCACTACCGCTGGGCACTCAACCAGATCTTCATTCGCTTTGGGTACTCCAACGTGGTGATCGTGGAGGATGACCTGGAGGTAAGAGCATAGTTTTATATTCACAAATACATTTATTACACGACCAGCAGTATTACAGCTATATCATATAACATATTCATTGCTATATTTATATTGAAAAGAACAAAACAAAAAAACAGTAAGGCCCAATCCACGCCTTCATTTTGCGTGTTCACGTGAGACGAAGGGGTGTCCCATTTCTCTTTAGCAGCGAAGAGCTGCATACCGTATGCACGGGTTGTCTTTTGACGCATGGATTACCCAGGTTGGTCAAGAAATTATAATCTTGTGTTACGACAGGTAATAAAATGCTGACTGCCGTATCACATGTCCGCACTGCACATGTAATGTTGCAAAATTTTAGTCTAAATTCTGTTCCTCGTTAGACTTGTTTCTCTGTGAATTTGAACCAGATTACAATAAAACAAGCAGCAATTCGCAGTTTATTGTGTAGAGAAAACATCATCATTTCTTGTCTGGTTCTGCTCGTGCACCTGCACTGAGAGCAAGCGAGTGGGAGACAGAGGTGATGCGAAGAAAATAAACTCATTTAAAAGGATTATTAGTCATAGTAGGTTGATTGATTTGTTAAAATGTCTCACTCAGGTAAAGATTCTACATCTTGTCAGCAGTTAAAAGCTTTCAGGTGCTTCTTTAGTTTAGACATCAGTTGGACTGATTTAAAAGGGAGCTGCACTCCGAAACACGTTGGACGTGTAAAAGTATGTACAATCAGTTGGACTGATTTTAAAAAGGAGTTGGACTCCGAAAACACGTTACCCTTTGTGGCTAGGTGTTTTTTATTTTTATTTTCATTTAGTAAATTTTTTATTGTATTTCTGTTTCTGTAATTTCTTTGTGATTTGAATGCATTTTTCCTGCTGCGTAAAGCAGTTTGAATTGCCTTGTGTATAACATGTGCTCTACAAATAAACCTTCTTCAGACCAACTCAAAACCATAGTCCAAATTAATCTACAGTGCATTTCAATACGCAACCTTTTGTAATGGGCCTAGACGCGGGGCGGGTGGAAATAGATTCTGTGGTGCGGGGCTGGCGGGGACGGGTCAGTGAACGCCAAAAATGCGGATCCAGCAGGTTGGAAAAAAAACGCCCCGCGCATCAGTATGGCTCACCCCTTCAAACGAAGCAAATTCAGATGCACACTTCAGACCAAGATGTAGGAGTTTCAGCAAAACACAGAAACTCTGGTGAAATAAACTCACAGAAGTAACTAATTAGCACTTAAATTATATTTTTAAGTTATAAGATTGTTCTTTAGAGTTTTTATTTGCTGTGTGCCACTGCAATCTGCTGAAAGTGGAACAAATGTATGTTTCACATTATCATCTCTCCAGCTGCTCTCACAGCGCACGCTTCAGTCCGCATGTTCTGCCGCACTGGACTTCACTAACCTTATCCAACAGTCATAGACCCAAGCTCCACGGTACGGGACATGTGAACTTAGCCCTGGTGCACAAGAAGATAGCCTCGCTTACACGGCTGTGAGGTTGAGGTGTGCCCGGGGTCTAAGTAAGAGTGTAGAGTGGGGAGATGGCCTCTCTCTTCCCAACCTGGGGCCACGGTGTGGGCAGTGATCTCAGAGGACATGTAGGAATGAAGCAGAGATGAAGCCCGCTGACCCTTTTCACCCTGTACAGTTTTGGGTAGCATTTAAGTTACCTCGTTACTGCCCTGGAAAACTAACGTGTTAAGTTACTGTGCTACTTGGTTATAAAAGTAACGCGTTAGAGTACTCTTGCGTTACCAATCATTAACATTATAGTATAACCTATATTGTTTGCCGACAATCCTTTAGCGTAGCTGAACACAGTAACATAATCATTAAAATAACAAATAAATAAGCAAAGTAAATGCGTTTCGTTGACTGAGCTTTATTGGCTCGAGCCATTCCATGGAATGGAATGCGACGAGTCTTTGTTCTTGCCAGGTTTCTTATTATTAGGCCCGAGCGCCACAAGCTGGCGAGAGGCCTATTATTCTCGTAAGGCCGTGCAAAGCACGGCCGCGAAAGTGCGGACGTAATGCGCACGAAATCGAGCGCAAAGCGCTCGCCCACTTCCAAACACTCACTAACGCACTCCTTCACTCACGCACGCCCCGTGCATACTAATTAGTAGTAGAAAAATGGAACGTTACCGTTGTAAACGGGCGAAGCCCGTGCAAAAGTGCGCACTAAACGAGCACTTTACATTGGGATGACGACGGTCGTCATCCCCTTATAACGCACTCATTTGCGCTAAGTAGCTCACGAATACGTTCCCCATCTCTTGCATGTTCCGTGCATATAAACATGTAATGCAAAAATTGAACATTATTACTGTATAGAGGGCCAAAAACACAAAGTGGGCGGAGCCCACTCAAAATTAACGAAAGTACCCGTCAGTGACCAGGGACCCACACCATGAGGTAGGAAAGCGCGAGCGCTTTCCGAAAATGTATAGTTTATGATATTTGAAAAATGGGAAACATTGTTTTCGCATCGGAATATTATTCTTTCTTCTTTCTTTCTTCTCGGGACCAACCCCCCTATTTTTCACCCAGTGAACATTGACGAAAAGTCACAAAAATTTGCACACCTCTAAAAATCGTGCCTCTCTACATTCTGGCTATTTCCCTTTTCTAAAATGAAAAAAATTGGCGCGTCAGCGCCCCCAAATGTACCAAAAATGCATTGAGATAGGAAATGACCCAAAAAAAATCTGATCCTAGAATCATGAAATTTGGCGCAGAGGTAGATGGTGACAAGAGAAGTAAAAAATATTATTACGGCAACGCCGTCCACCCAACCAAATATTGCTTCAAAAATGGCTAAGCAGGACTCGGGAGTTTTTCCAAACGTCGTACTTTTACGAACTCCTCCCAGGGCGTTGGCTCTAAAAAGCTGAAATTTGGTGAAAATGGTACTGAGGAGTGGGACATCAAAAGTTATTCAAATTACATTGCTACCTGTCACTGTCTCTGAGCGGCGAAGCTGCAAACTTTAGCTAGAATTTCAGAAATCTCCCAAATTTAACATTTCTGCCGTTTGCGCAGATAAAGTCCGAATTGCGTCAAATTAGAATCAGTTGTTAAACTCTTTGCCCTAAACCTACTTGAAGTGAAATTAATTAATTTGGCGCCACAGCGCCCCCTACAGATTTTATATGGAGGTTAAATGTTTAGTTTTGCGAAATTATCTGAAATTTGACACAAAACTCAATTTTGGCATCCCCATCAAAAAAGTAAATGAGACCCATGTCATAATTGTTACGGCTTTGCCGTAGCGATGACCGAAACCTCCCATGTTATTCCAATGGGGAAATCACCAGAACATGTTTACACTTTCACCAACTCCTCCCAGGGCGTTAGCCCTATTAACCTGAAATTTGGTGAGACTCATCTTCAGGGGTGGACCATCAAAAGTCATCCACATTTTTATTCAAAGAGTCACGGTGTCTGTGCGGCAAAGCCGCAAATTTTGCCAAGAATTCAAAATAAAATTGCTTTTTGATGGTAAAACAAAGGGGAGAAGATGTGACAGCGTCACAGATTCAGCAGTAGATGTAATAAAAGGACAATTGGGGCGCGTTAGCGCCCCCTCCTCTTGCGGCGTGGCGGCGGCGTGGCGAGGGCCGATCATTGCGGCTTGCGGCTATATTTATTATTGTTCATGGTCATTTTGCCACAACTTGGGCATTTTTGACCCCCTGAACATCGCTGAGAAGTCCCACATGGGGACATAGACGCGATCGGCTCGGCCTGAACTCCAATAAAATGGAGCTTGCGAGAACGCCCGTCGCAACAGTTCCGACTAGTTAAAAAAAAAAACATGAAATGCTTAATCTTTGGCCTAGGCATATGACACGTGGAACATTGGTAGAGCCACCTTTGACGAGCAAAACACACCTGGCAGCATCGCTGTATGATAAACAGGAAGTCAACCATGTTGAATCAAAGTGGCGCCGCCACGTTTGACTTTTTTCTTTCAAAATAGTGCTTTTCCTAGGTTTTTTGTCCGATCGAGCTCAAAACAACACTTTTTGCATCTAAAAACATTGAAATTTAATACATATTTTAAAAAAAAATGATATTCCTTACGGTCTCCGCGTCACACGCCCCCCAAAAGGCTTAATTTCCTGTTTTTTCAAGGACAAGTCACGCCTAATGGAATTGATCTACGGAGCTCATATTTCACTCACTAATGCATTTTTATGATCTGATTGGAAATTGTTAATACCCATGTAGCAAATTTACTCTATAGCGCCCCCTACACATTGTGTGAAAAACTCAACATTGTCTGATTTGTTTGAAACTCATAGGTTATATTCTCCTCGAGACGCCATGAAAAAGTGCATTGCAGATATTGTGTATTTTCACAATTGGCCAGCAGGGCGCAATTAATGCATTCACTGTCTCTTCCTCTTTTATTTTGATGGAACATTTCCTCTCGTGCCGTGGTCTTAGTATTAACGTTAGCATCAGCATAAGCGGCGGGTCTCTGTTACTAGGTGACGGAGATACAGGGAGGAGCGGGTTTAAAGAATAAAGTCTAAAGAATAAAGTCTAAGAGACAACTCTATGTGTGTCAGGGCAATCGCGATCAAAACACGGTCGCGCGGGTGGCAAGAGCCATCATCGCCACTACCGCGGCTTTAATTTGGCTTTTATGTTGACAGATTAACAACAAATTCAATGCTATACAATAAGTATAAGGCTTGACCTCAATTAATGTAAAACATCACTAAAACAACATTATTGGATTAGCAAAAGCACCAATGCACAGAACGCGCTTGTTTTTAGCTGTATACTTTATTCAAATCATACTCACCACATCGCTGTTACCCTACATTTACTCCTCAGCTAAATAGTGGTTATAACAAAGGAGGAAGTGCATCTGAAAGTTTATTGCTCTTTGGCGTGAGGAAAAGACTCACTAGTCACTAGCTGCACGGTGCACATGCTCATAACACACAGAGACAAGTGTTTGCTGTCGCTTCTCTCTCTCTACTCTAATCTCTACTACCGCAAGGAAATAAACCTGGCTCGGGGATTGCGATGAGGAGATGAGACCTAACCAAAAATAATGCGTTATTGATTTGAAAAAGCACGTTCCTCGTTACTCTTAAAAAGTAATTTGAGTTTGCCAGCTAACACTTTACCCCAACTCTCTCTGTACATGGACTATTTGAGCTACTGCCCTCAGGCAGGCGGCTCCTTTTGGACTAGAACCACATGCCACAAGGACAATTTCTTTCCCTTTGAACACAAGCTGTCACTTTACTACATCAACAACTTATCCATTTGCACTGCTTATTTTGCACGTCTGACACACAAATAAAAAGATTCTATAACTACTTGTCATGGAATTAGACATACACCCGATGCTATTCCTTAACACATTGAGAACACAATTCAACTTAGAATATTAAACGACACAGAAATATCAGACATTTGTGTGGCATGCATGGGAGAAAACGCGGGGACTGTGTCAGCCAAGCCGTTGTAAGGAGCCTGGCTGACCCTCCTGCGTCTCACCCCCGCGTCTCACACCGTTTTTTCTCATGCTGGTTGGTTTTATTAGATATTCTGGAATAGGCGGGTCACATTTCTCATTGGTCAGCCTCACATCAAGGCACTTGGTATTTTTCCGTAGAGATCAAGCCTTGGGTAAACATTACCCAGACTCCTCTGGGTTATCAACCCCCCCTCGGGTAAACATCCTTTGGCCATCTTTACGACCCCTTCACAAATGCAGTTTGTCAAACACCCGTTCTTCTCTTAGACTAATGATGCAGATAAAATATCACTATTATGCAGATAAAATACATCACAGAAATATAATCATATATTCACATTTTATCACATTTCCCTCCTGTTTATCAAAGCATTAGTCACTGTCTCATATGCCAAACACATTATTCTTTTCAGTTTTCAACATGTCTTTCATATTGGTGTTAAAATGACACTTTTACACACAAAAAGTTTATGCACATTTCTCAACATTGAACACACTTCTTTTCTCTCGGCCCACAACATTTCTACAGCATTACTGTCCTAAATTTTGAGTCAGATTGGTCAATCTCTGTAATTTGACGAACAGACAATTTATCTTGTCTATAATTTGGTGCGGTGTGATGGGAAATATAGAAGTACAAGCGGAAAGCCCTTAAACCCGCTGCTCTCTGGTCAGTCAGTTTGACTCGTCAGGGACCTCTGGACACCCCAATAGAATCAAATACGTAGTATCAGGTGCTACTGGGACCAGATTGTCCACTAACCTCTCGACCTTGACCCTGCGGTATGGTTCTGGGTGATGCTGGTCTTTGTTATGACCATGGCTGGCCACAAAAGGGATACATAGGCACAACGTCCCACAAGTGTCCCCACATCACCATACGTCCTCTCTTGGTTTCTTAAGAGACCTCCTCCCGCTGCTCGCTTTGCTCACACCTATGATACATATGAACTGGTACATTTCCCATCTCAATTCATAATCTCATTAACATTACATGTAGTTATGTTGTAGCAGATAAAAAACTCTCTTAGTTAGTGCAAACAACTGTGGCTGTATAATATGCCATTGTGTTTCTTCAGCCTCTGTCATGTCAATTATACATTGTACATTATTACACATCATGCATTTCATAACCTTTCATGTTGATCACTTATTTTCTTCCCTCTATTCCAGGTCTGTGTATGTTTCATTTCCCGGTAAACACAGTTGTGTATGTTGATCGATTGTCCCGATTGTCCCGATTGTCCCGATTGTCCCGATTGTCCCGATTGTCCGGTGCATAATACAGGTGTTCAGCACCCATATTACCGTCATCACTGTGATGATGATAACTGTTGATTCTTTTTCACAGAGTATGGTACTCTGCGCACCGTAGCCTCTGTCTCTCGTTCATCGTAGCAGAGTATCGTACTTTGCGTACTGTAGAATCTCTGTCTGTTGTCTCTGCATACAAAAACGAAGAATACAAACGAAGTCCTGCGTCTGCGATGTTATGGATCTGGTGCTGTGTTGTCCAGACATTTCTCTCACTTTCCCATGAGAGCACCCATGATCTCGTCCCTCCAATGGTCGGTGTGAGGACGACACGGTGTGGCTCCGTCCACTGGCTGTCCCACTTGGATTGTCTCTGTAAACACCACATCTCCAACACGTTCTCTGTGGTGATAAACAAAGTCTTTTCGACAATTCAGTGCATTTCAAACAGTTTTCTTGTTTGCAATTTTTTTTTAGTAATTATTGATTCGGAATATTTGTTTACACGTACATATCCCTCCTTTTTGAGATATGGAATTCCCATTTCTCAAACTTCTACATAATTCTACATTTAACCAAAATTCAATAATCCAGATAGTTTACAACTTTCACTAATCCAAGATGTAATCAAGGAAGAGATGGAATTGCGTCTGTCTTCCACTCCGCAATGTCACCTCTTGACCTTTCACAGTTCAGTGGTCACATCCCTGGCTGAGCCCCCCCCTTCCACGGCACTGGGCCCCCGCCCTGTGTGTCCAATCAGTCTATGTGTGTAATCTTACACTGCCAAACCTGTAACTTGTAAATCTGTTTTACCACCATTTGTTTCAAACTCCAAATGTTTCAAACTCTAAATGTCTCAAACTCTAAATGTTTGGTCTCCACGTGTGCGCGCGTATGTGTGTGTGTGTGTGTGTGCAATACAAATACATCAAACAATAATAATTGTCTCAATAATTCCCCCGTTGAGCTGGCCATAAGGGTCAGTTCACAACTTAAAATGTTTCACATAATTAATCATTTCACATCTCCTCTGTTTGTGTGGCCTGCATAAAGTCACACATCTAATGTAATATGTTCTAATCTTTTATATGTGCTTCAGGTGAGATTCAAACTCAATCTCTCACACCTGCTCATGTGGTGCGTTACAAACATTGTGTATTAGTTTGTTCTAGCAAGTCTATATGTGTATAACCATCAAAATTATCCTAAACCTTCCCCTTGTCCATAAGGCACATCTCTTTTATCAACCTGTTTTCCCCTTGCTGCCTACTTTCTTTGTCTTTCCTCTCGCAACGGAGGAAACACCCATTTCCAAATTTCTAAACCTGCTTTTTCTTTCTCTCTTTTCACTTACTCTTTACCCTCACTTGTAACCTGCTTTTACTTTCTCTTTGCTGCTGATATAAGTATCAGACGCTGCATCCCCTGGGATTCCAGTTAGTTATCTTTAAAATATCCCTGTCATTCTGCTTCTAAACTCATGTATTGATTACCCATCCCCCTGTTTAGTTTTCACTATCTTCAGGTAATCTGCGGGTCTCATAAAATTTATTCTTCTGCATTACACTCCTCCCCCCGGGTCCGTCCTGACTCCGTCCTGAGTCCTGTAATGTTAAGTTCCTGTTATCACTGGTTTTCATAACTTCTATAGCGTCTAAATTTAGATGATATTGTCTTATTTAAATCTATTCAATTCTTGATTGAATCTCCACAATCCTTCAGGTAATTCCTTTTAGAATGTCAAATTCTTTCGCTGTTAATGTTAACTCTTCTCCTTAATACCCATCACGTCAACCCCCCCTGAGGTGTTGCTGTTGATACGCAAAGATAACAACATCTGCTCCATCCTGAGTCCTCCAGATTCTTTGCCAGTCAATAGCCCCTTATCTCTGACTATCTTTATGACTTGGTGTCCTGTTGTCTTTAGTTAATGACCCATTCATGTCTTTCCAAGGAGGACATCGGACGTCACTATTTAACTTATTCCCTCACTTACGTCTACATCGCAATACGAGGTTTCCTCATGATAATACAAATAAATAAGTTACTGATATAACTTTTACTATCACTTTACTTACTGCCCGTTCTACTCCTATGTCCAAAAACATCAGTCGTCACTCATTTACCCACATTATCACTTCCAGGCCTGTGCCTGTATTTGATCCTAAATTTAAAAACACTTCTGTCTTTTCGTCCTGTACTTTCATCTAGTCATGCATTATGGTTACATATTAAGTCCAAAAAGATAATTTTGTCATGTCCAAAAATAAAACAAAACAAAACATGGCTTTGTTTGGTGCACACAAAAAACACAATACCGTAAAAACACAACTTTTGTCTTCTATGTCGGGGACAGGAAGTGTCCTGTCTGTGATCACATTCCCCAAAATATTGGCCATCTATAAAAATCTGAATTCATCTTCATCTCTTATCAAGTTTAATAAAATCTTTATAATTGACTGTTGTCAATCAAACAAAACCCTAAATTTGTTGAAATACAGAGCTCTCAAATACTAAAATTTAAAACCAGCTGGGTTTAATTCCTAATTTCATCAGTTCAGAGCGTCCTCTGAACTGCTTTCTTCCCTTCCTCCTGCCTTGTTGACCCCCCTTATCTCCCCCTCTCTGCCACGTCATCTGAGCACCCTGGAAGTCTCCCTCCAAAATCCTCTTATGACTTTTCTTGGTCTTTTTACAGTTTGGGGTGATAATTTTGGCATTATTTGGTCTCGGTCGTCTGAGAGAAATGCTACTTGCTTTACAGTCACGGTTAATGTCAAGCTTCTAGAGAAAATATTAGATTCCTCCGGACATAAACGTGGTGTTTAAGATTCACCCGTGACTGCAAATTTTAGATCTCTCAGAATAACGCCTTGTGACCCTTGTATGATTAATTGTGATTCACACTTGTTAGTTAATCACTATTAATCCTCATTCACACATTCACACTTCTCTCTTACTTACTTCGCTCGTGCACAGCGCTTACATTCACACATATTTCCTCAGTAATATTAAACTGGGTATTTCCTCAGTAATACCTAAACTGCGTATTTCCTCAGTAATATGAAACTGGGTATTTCCTCAGTAATACCTAAACTGCATATTTCCTCAGTAATATGAAACTGGGTATTTCCTCAGTAATACCTAACTGCCTAAAATATTTCCTCAGTAATATGAAACTGGGTATTTCCTCAGTAATACCTAACTGCCTAAAATATTTCCTCAGTAATATTAAACTGGGTATTTCCTCAGTAATACCTAACTGCCTAAAATATTTCCTCAGTAATATGAAACTGGGTATTTCCTCAGTAATACCTAACTGCGCATAAAAGCATACAATATTTTTTCAGTAAATATCAAACTAATGCATAAAAACGTTTTATGGCTAACTCTTTTTCACACACAAAATTTTTGTCTGACCTTCTTTGTCGCCTGTGTTCTCCTGCTGCTTCGAAACGACGCGCTCTCCTCGCGGAGACTGAGGTGCGATGGGCGGCCACGGGAAAAGTGGACTTCTTTCAGCTGTGCACAGACTTCACCGATTCACCCGTCAATCTCCGCGAAGGGGCTGCTTGTCGTCCGGCTCGATAGGACCAGAAAATGTCATGGAATTAGACATACACCCGATGCTATTCCTTAACACATTGAGAACACAATTCAACTTAGAATATTAAACGACACAGAAACATCAGACATTTGTGTGGCATGCATGGGAGAAAACGCGGGGACTGTGTCAGCCAGGCCGTTGTAAGGAGCCTGGCTGACCCTCCTGCGTCTCACCCCCGCGTCTCACACCGTTTTTTCTCATGCTGGTTGGTTTTATTAGATATTCTGGAATAGGCGGGTCACATTTCTCATTGGTCAGCCTCACATCAAGGCACTTGGTATTTTTCCGTAGAGATCAAGCCTTGGGTAAACATTACCCAGACTCCTCTGGGTTATCAACCCCCCCTCGGGTAAACATCCTTTGGCCATCTTTACGACCCCTTCACAAATGCAGTTTGTCAAACACCCGTTCTTCTCTTAGACTAATGATGCAGATAAAATATCACTATTATGCAGATAAAATACATCACAGAAATATAATCATATATTCACATTTTATCACACTACTGCATCAGTCTGCTTAAGTTCACACGCATCAGTTACTAATCACTATAGTAATCACCATCATATAGGTTAATTTACATACTCTACACCACACATCTCATGTCTTATTGTAAATGAAAAATTAACAGAGAACCAACCAAGGGCCCTCATTTTGAAGCGGTACTGCTATAAATGAGGATTGGGATTGGGTCTAAGGGGTATATTGCCAAATAAACATAAAAACACCAATACTGTATATCAGCAGATTACTATTATTATTCATTTGTGTCAAAATACTCATGTCATCGTTGGATTTTTTTTTTTATTGCATAACAAAGTAAAGAGGGGTGGGCTTGTATAGTCGGAATCTGGGAAGCTGTGAAACGGAGACTGTCAAAGCAATGGCGTCTTCTCTGCAGGAGAACAAAAGATTACTCAAATATGCGTGAATCACTCTTAATTACACCTGCGAGTGGTTTAACCTGTTCACCATACTTCAAAAGTTCTATTACATCACTTTTATTTTCGTTGTCAATACCAGCAAGTTATACATAATTTTAAAGATTATTTTCTCAACAAAACGAATATGTCATTGAATTATTATACCAATAGAAAAATAAAATTATTATACATTTATTTTTTTACACCTCTATATGGGAAATTCATGGGTAAACTCATATTTACACATTTTCACCTAGATTGTTTTTAGCAGTTATAATAGGGATTAGTGGTCTACAAAACATCAATGTATGTTTTATGATCATAGAGGAAATAAAATTGTAGTCAAACAGTTTGGCATAGTTGGCACATATTTGGATCACTTGTTCTGAATATACTTTTTGATACAAAAAGGTCAACAGCACCAAAATGCCTGTTCCTAGAGATCTGAAACTTTACACCGTTGTTGTCAATAAGATAAACAGCATGTACAGTGAACATAGAGCTGGGTTTCGATTCAAATTTCAAGAATTGATTCGATTCCGATTTTTACGTTTCAAAATTGATTTTTTTTCCGATTTCTCAGATCCCATCCGATTCGCTCCGATTTCGATCTGATTTCCGATTCGATCCGATTTCGATTCGATCCAGGGGTTAATGTTATTAAAAATGAAAAATGTATTTGAACCGTTTCCTTCACTTCATGACTGTGCAGAGAGGCAACATATTAAAACTAGTATTATATCAATATCAAACAGCAAATCTTACAAGTATTGGTAGTTACTGATGGCTGGAAGACTGATGAAAAGGTTAAGGGTCAATCTACCTTCAAGAAAGATAATCCAGGAGTCCTGAATTATCTTTCTTGAAGGTAGATTGAAGTTCACTGAGGGAAATGTAGAAAATAATAAATTTGAATTTTTTTTTTTTTTTTTTAATCTGTCTTTGGACGTATGAATCGATAATCGGTCATTAATATGCGAATCGATTAAAAATCGGAAAATCGATTATTTCAACCCAGCTCTAAGTGAACAGCATATGCACACAATGAAGTATGTCATGCTCAGGACCATTACAAATTGACAATATTCAGGCGAGACTAAAAAAAAGGATGTATTTTGTATGTTTGGGCTTCTGTAGTGTAAGTTCAGAAGCCCTGACAGTGTTCACATGCACATCTACAGAAACTAGAAGGCCTAAGCTTTCTAATGATGCATCACACTCACATGTGGGCTGTAAGATCCTCTTTTAATATGCAATTCCATTTGGGTTTGTCCAACCATTGTGCACAGGGCGAAATAGGCGGATGCTAACAGGGGGAAACAATTATGATATGGTTAAAAGCTCTTAAAAGGTGATTTTGCATTATACTACTCTCATGCTGAGTAGTACAATGTATAGATAATTATTGAGTTTGTAGTAACTTCCAATCAATTATTTTTATATTGTAAAAATACATATTGGCAAAAATATTGGCAGAGCTTATCGGCCATTGGCAGCTTTGGTACATTCTCAAAACCAGCCAAACACACGTTACTAGTCATGCAGTCACCACTCAAAACACCGGCTTGTTCAAACAAAGCACTTTGTCCCCCACTTGATAACAGACCCTGCATAAAGTCCAACATTTTACTCTATGTAGGAAGAATCTAATCTCAGGTTTAAATTGAATAGCCCCAACTACAAGGGGCGGAATAATTTTGAACAAAACCATGTTTAGCAGACTAAGCTTCAAGTCTGTTAATTGATATTACCAAATGTTTTCCCAAACAATACATTAATTACACTTCCAAAACCTTCTAAAGCTTGTTCAGTAGCATATTATTATGCACTGCACTGTGAAACATCTATTATTACTTTGTTAAATTGGTATGTTCGGCGCACTGTGGGATAGCAATGAATCAAAACAACATCTCAGTTGGTATTGAGAA
Organism: Eucyclogobius newberryi; assembly: GCF_026437365.1. Classification (NCBI taxonomy): domain Eukaryota; kingdom Metazoa; phylum Chordata; class Actinopteri; order Gobiiformes; family Gobiidae; genus Eucyclogobius; species Eucyclogobius newberryi. The sequence continues at coordinate 19,781,015 of NW_027315790.1, read as the reverse complement.
CCTATAATTAATCATAACAAGTATTCATTTATCCAGTGTGTGTGGGACTTGATGAGGCAGTTTAAATGACTGAGAGCAGAGGGTGGGCCGGGAACGGCACTTTTTTTCTTAAATTAGTCCTCCAGTTATGGTTCACAGTGGGCTTATTCAATGTAATTTTCTATGGAAGTTGACAGGTTCACTCCCGTAATACGTATGGGGCATTTTATGATTATGACAAAAGTTCCAAATCATGCTGTAACACTTTAGCAATTGTATCTTTATACAGTGGCTTGCAGTAATATCCGTACCTTTGGAACTCCACATTTTGTCACGTCATGACAAACTTAATTCACTTGTATTGGGTTATTTTTTGGTGTCTGCACTGTTGCCTAAGTAATTCCTCCTCCTTATGCTACAAAATGTGTTTTTTTTACAACTTGAGCTGTTGTACTGCTGCTACCACATCATTCTACCTCAAAGCATATCGCATAGGCGGAATTAAAAAACGCAAACGATAAATAAAACGTACCTGTAGAAATTTCACTCTTACCTGGACCAAGCACGAATACTATGGTGAAGTCTGGATCTAACCCATTTCTTCAAATTCACTGCACACTGCAGGGCTTTTGACACACACCAGTAAAATGATACAAAATGGTGCCTACTGCCCAGCCCTAGCCCCCCAGCATGATGCTGCCACCCCCATGATTGACTGTGGGGATGGTGTTCATAGTTATGTGGCGTGTTAGTTTTCTACCGCACATAGTGTTTTGTTTTTAGGCCAAAAATATTTTTGTCTAATGAGACCAGAGCACCTTCTTCCACATGTTTGCTGTGTCCCCCACATGGCTTCTGACAAACTGCAAACATGACTTCTTATGGCTGTATTTCAGCAATGACTTCTTCTTGTCATTCTTCCATAAAGACCAGATTTGTTTAGTGCATGATGAATAGTTGTCCTGTGGACCGATTCCCTGGTTTGTAGTTGTGCCATTTTTATAACCTATAACTCCGCTTTATACGTCTCCACAGCCCACAGCCCTGACCTGTCTGGTGTGTTCCTTGAACTTCATGAAGCTGTTTGCTCCCCAACATTCTCTTAACAAACTTCTGTGGCCTTCACAGAACAGTTGCATTTATAGAGGGATTAGATTACACATAGATGGATCCATTGAATCATTATTCAATATTTCAGCAAACATCAGGCAACTTCTGACAGCAATTGGTTGCACTCGGGGAAAAGAGGCTGAATACATTTGCACGCTACACTTTTCAGTTGCTCTTTAATAAAAATGTCGATACACCCAATTTAAGTTTGTGGTTGTGACATGATGTGACAAAATGTGGAAAAGTTCCTGGTCTACAAACACTTTTATAAGCCATTTTAGTCTCATGTTTTAACCACGCTATAATCTTCCATCATCCAAACTATCTGTGTAATTTGGGTTTTGGTTCATTCGCACTCATTTGAGTAATCATTTAGGCTGTTTCCAATGTTAGAATAGATAGACATTTTTTCCTCATCCTCAGTATATGAACCGACCATGTCTCGTGTTCAGCTCAGAAGTGTGGAAGTAGAGACTGGGGGTACTGAGGCATTAAGCTTCACACCCATGTGAAACAAAGGTTTTCATCCTGTTCATAAACATCTGTGGTGGGACTCCCAGTTTGTGCCTTTGAGGTTTTGGAGAGGCTGTTCAGACGTGGTGGTGGTGTCCTGGGAGAGTGACATGGAACTGTTAGCAGTGAAGTGTGAAGAGGCTGCATGAGAATCAGCACCTCCCTGTGTTATATGTCCATGTCTAAAAACTACACATAATGAGCAGGATAAATCTGATATTCAATAACTGCTTCAGGGATTGATTCATGCATTTTGAGTAATGTTTTCTCTTGCACTCGACCCTTGAGTGCTCAAAAAATTTCAGTTGCTCTGTACTTGTGATAATTTGATAAATTCAGACTCTAGGTCGGTTTTTCCCAAACTTTTTTTCTGGGGACCCTTATTTTAGAAGTCACAAGCCTTCACGACCCAAGCCATTATGCGCAAATCACAAAATAAAGGTAATTTTCCGGACACCTTTTTTCATAGTTTTGGCCGTGGTGCAACTTACACTTATGTTTATACTTATATATTTATACTCCGGAGCGACTTAAGTTTTTTTCTTCTCTTTTATGCATTTTTTGCCGACTTATACTCCGGTGCGACTTATAGTCCAGAAAATACGGTACACATGCTTTAGTTATAATATTAAATGCTAGAAAAGCATAAATACATCATTCTGAAGGTACTGGTCTCTACTCTAAAAAGTTTTTGATATGTTGTGCTACCCTTGTTTCCCATATTGAGCAGATGAGAGTCTGGTCTGTTTAAGCCTATTGTTTTTCTCTTTAAATCTAAAACAGAGAGCCCGTCCCCTGCAGTGAACTCTCCAAGCCTCACACACTCCTGGGCTTTTTTTTTTTAAAACAAGTCAACAGCCCTGTGTATGTTGTGTAATGTTCCCAGATCAGATGTCCACAGCGGTATCTGTTAGCAGCACAGAGCTAACATTCCCAATAGGCTTTTGTGATGTTAGCCCACATTAGCACGTCTTAGCGGTGTAATATGTTATCTGTGTGGACAATGGCTTGAGGAGAGGCGTTGGCTCAGCAGCAGAGAATGCCAAGACTCTAGGCAGGACAGGGCTCCATAAATCTGAAGCTTTTGTACTGGCTACAGGAAGAAAATGCGTATACAATTTACAAGACGAATACCATTTGGACTGGAACTGAAATTGAAGCAGTACATGTGCCCAGGAGCGTTAACCAGGCTCCCATGCATTCCAGAACGTAGAGGTCTAAACTCTGCTGCGGATTTTTCTTTACTTAAATATCGGCCTTTACCATTTTTTCTGACTTTCACAAATCAAATCAAGGAGCTCTTGCTCAACTCTCTGCACCAGTCCAAAGTTGTTTCTCACTTATCTAATGCATTCCAAGCATCGTAATTATTCACTGTGAAGAGTTTTTAAGTGCTTTTCACAACTTTTAGAGGCCAGAGCAGTTCAAAACAGAGCACTTTGTTTAAATCTATCTGTTCTGGGGCCAAACAGATTTTACATCATCTACATCAAAACATATTTTAGTCAATCTAACATTAACAGCTTGGATGATGCCCGCTTTAATGATTGCACAGATTTTATAAGTAGTTGATTTTGAGTTAAAATGAGAATAAAGACCATTACTCCATAAACATGTGTGGACTTGGTTTTGTAAGCCGACCAGACATGCTTCTCATGTTTCCAACACATTATCATGAAATTTAAAGGCATTGTTTTACTTAATTTTGTGAGTTTATGGAGTAGGTTGAATCCTCGAAACAAACCACACACAAGATGAAAAAGCTCTTTATAAATGGTATTTTATTGAGTGAGTGGGAGAAGGCTTCTTTTGTGTATTCTGGGACTCTAAATCTATAGCGTGTCAGGGTTGTGGGGATGTATCCGGAGCTAATGAGCCATTCAACGTATTTAGCATCAAATGGCTTTCTCAGTCATGGTGGTAATGGAGAGAATGTTAACCCTGTGTGCTCCTGCAGGGAAAAGGACTGGCTTGTTTTGAACTGTCAGGCTGAAGCTCCAAAGTGCCTCATTATTGAGTTGTAAGTGTGGAAATGCACAATAAATTGGATGGCTGAAAGAAATGCTTGAAGGCATCATATAACAATGTTAATCACTTGTAATAAAACTAATGCAATTCGAAGATAACAATGTATAATATTGTGTAAAAGTGGTTGCAACCAAACACAAAGTGAAAAATTAAAACATAAACCAAAAATCATTGGGATTGAATGTAATTGAATTTACACATTAGCAACAAAATTATGTTTGACAGCATGTAAAACGGCCATAGAGGGACATTGGCCAAAATGAAAAGATAAATGTTAACAAAATTGTCAGTCTCTAGTGCAGATGGCTCCTCTGATGGTGCGTTCTCAACTGGCTTATCTGTATTCAGCCTCATGTATTTTAGCACTTGAGAATTCTATGAAGTGGGAGATATATTGAAAGGTTGTTCTGCGATTAACAAGTGTTCAGTGTAATCCTCCAAACTGGGGCAAAAAGTAATATTTCTGCTCTTTTATGGTTCGTTTTATGGTCTATTAAATGTTTGTGCGATACCTCAATCAAGACATTACTGCCACATTTGATCACATTGTCAATACCGCCCACCCCTAGTGTGACGACACAATCACAATAAGGATATTCATTTTTAATATTGAATGAAATGCTCACTCTTGGTTTAAATAGTAGATGTCTTACATCTAATGTCTTCCTTTCTCAATTTCTTCTCCTTTCTGCAATGCCCGCAGGTGGCGCCAGACTTCTTTGAGTACTTCCGCGCACTTTACCCCATCCTGCGCGACGATGCCTCCCTGTGGTGCGTCTCGGCGTGGAACGACAACGGCCGCGACGCCTTGGTGGACCACTCCAAGGCTCACCAGCTGCACCGCACAGACTTCTTCCCCGGCCTGGGCTGGATGTTGCTCAAAGACCTGTGGGCCGAGCTGGAGCCCAAGTGGCCCACAGCGTTCTGGGACGACTGGATGAGACAACCGGAGCAGCGACGAGACCGCTCCTGCATCCGGCCCGAAATCTCCCGAACCATCACGTTTGGAAGGAAAGGCGTCAGCTTAGGTCAATTTTTCGACCAGTACCTGCGCTACATCAAGCTAAACACTGAATTTGTGCCTTTTACAAAACAAGATTTATCTTATTTACTAAAAGAAAAGTACGACGAGAAGTTTATTATAGAGGTGTACAGTGCCCCCTTAGTAAGGATCGAGGAGTTGCAGGGGGGGAAGCTGAGAGAACCCGGACCGTACAGGGTGCAGTACTCGAGTCGGGAGAGTTTTAAGGTTTTCGCACGAAACCTGGGGGCCATGGATGATTTGAAGTCAGGAGTGCCTCGGACAGGATACAGAGGGGTGGTGAGCTTCCTGTACAGAGGGAGGAGGGTGTATCTGGCGCCCCCCGAAGGATGGACGCAATACGACACGAGCTGGGGCTGAGTGCGACTAGTCTTAATAAAACAGGAGTGAAGAAGACCAAAGAGAATGACCACAGATCCTGACAGTCAGAGGAGTTGTGGCAGGAGAGGCAGAAATGATCAAATATGAATAAATATTCAGTGAATATTAATAAATGGATACAATTAATGCAAAAAGTAGCAAATATCAGATTTTTTTACAGCCTTAAAACAAAACTTATTAATTTTAAACAGTTTGCAGTGGTCAAAATGCTCACAATGCGTGAAAAACAAACGCTTTGTAATTAGTTGCTGAGAGCACACAGTGATCTAATTTTCATCCATTTTCAAGAGCTGCTTTTGCAATATATCTGTGCTGGGGAATAACAGATTTAAGTTTTTTTTTTTACAAGGGCAAAAAAAAAAGTACAGCCCATTTTGACTTTAAAGAAAACTGTAATGGTCAGCACAGGAAGACAGAATGTCCAAATCTTTAAGGTTTTGCATCTTTAGTTTATTCTGGACGGATAAAAACTGGAAGATTGAGATTTTTGTTAAAATTATTATTGTACAGATGTCAAATTTCTCTAACCAATAATACAGTTGCTAGGAACGTATCTTTATTTCAAGTTGCAATCAAAACATATCCACATTGTAAGAAAAAAAAAATCACTTTTGATAATTATAATATTTGACACAATAAGTTTGGATAATTAAAACACAATGTTTATGTTTTAAACAAGAGCCTAAACGAAGTCCCCATTTTTCTTTCCAAGAACAGTGGAGAATTTTGTGTTTTATTGATTTGATATCGAGATTTTGTATAGCTCTAATTCAGATAAAATAGTTGAACTTCCATAAGCGTCACTGATAAAATCCAAATCACAAGATTGAGTGACGATTGCAGATAAATGTCCCTCTCCTCTGAACTGCCCAGTGTTGCGTCGATCTGAAAGAACTGCAGCGTGGACACTTGTGTGTGCGGGTGCTTCTTCAGGACTAGAGTCTAACAAGGACTTAACCAGTGTTTAAAAGAGTTCCACCATCAGACTGAAGACTGGCGCTGCCTTCTGTTCCTTGGTCCATCTGCGTTAAGAGTATTCATGTGTGTTAAAGGGATAGTGCAGTATGTACCTGCCTCAAGATTTGTAGTGTGCTAAAACGCCAGGAGCATTGAGACCAAATTTGCATCTGATTTATGTGACACTTTTGGATAATGAAATAGTTTTGAAGATATGCAAAATGAAGAACATTGGAAAAGTAAGAATACACTTTTGTCTTAAATGTGCAAAACTTAAACACCAACCAAGACATTTACAGACACATTGTGGCTCATTTGTGATGGTGGATGGTTTATCTGAAGAATTATTTAGCCAACCATAAACATTTAAGACTAGGGCTACAATTTACTTATTGCTACTAATGGACTATTAAAAAAAAATAAAAAAAAATGGATTTTGATGATTGCACAAATTATACAAAAGTACATTTTATAACAAAGATGGTGGCATTTAAATTGTCTAAAAAGGTAAACAATTTCTGGTTTTCAAAAATAATACACTTTATTTGTAAATCTTCTCAATCTAGAAGCCTTCTGTGGCCATATTTCAACCTTTATTCAGTTGATAATGTGTTGTAGTCATCAACTATGGAAATAATAGTTTTACTAGTCAACTATTTGAAAAAATAATCAGACTAGTCTACTACTAAACTAATCGTTAGTTGCCGCCTTATTTTAGACTGAAAGCAAACCAAAAACTCACAAGTTTAATTTACCTTTTACAGGTTTTGCAGGTTCATATCATTTTCATAGATATTTTATAGGATTTTAAAATCTCAGTATATCAGTATATGAGCACCATTTACTACAATCCAATGCGAATGCTCCTGTGTCCTTTTCCAAAGTTAAGTTAAGAAAAAAAACTACAGAATATTTGCACTATCCCTTTAACAACTGGTTGTAAGTGTGTTTACTTCTGCATAGACCATAAAAAGTTTCAGAAAAAAGGTGCAAGCTATTTTTATGAAATTCTCTGCTTGCGTATGGTTTGAAAGGCTGGTTACCGTGCCATTAATACACAACAGAATGTAACACACAAACTTCAATATATAAGGTTTTTTCTTTTTCATATGTTCATCCAAACCAGCCAGAGCACGATGTCCAGGGGCAGTGCAAACCTCTGCGAGACTGTAGATGTGAAAATACATGAAGGAGAATGTGTTGTGTGTGGGATATTTTTTATGATAAATGAATTAAGATGAATAATTAAGATTGACTTCAGCGTTAGAACGGGAGGAAATGGAAACTTAATGTTGCCAATTTTGTGCCAGGGCTGTGAAGGGCAAGTCTCGTGAATAAGTTTAAAAAACACAGGAAAGAAAATATAAAACAGTGGATACATATGATGCAGAAAACTTAAATTGCATATTCAATACAAAACAGTTCGATTTGCGTTGTTTTACCCGTTGCCCTACACAGCCACTGAAATTAAACTTAATTCTAATCCTCAAGACAAAATCTGTGAATCCAAGATTCACTGTGAAAAGTATAAAAAAGACAAGCTTTTTATTTGTGTATTTTTGTTTTTGACATTTAAAAAAAAAAAAAAAAAGAACACAGGAGATGTTTGTGGCTTAATGTCTCATGTCGGTTTGGGGGGGAAAGCTGTAACTTTTTTCAGTTTATTTGTTTGGACAAAAGAGGAATCACACCTTTGCCGTTTTAAGGACCACGACATAGTGTATTTTAAAGGTACAATACGAAGGAAGAACATGATTTAAAGTGCATATGACAGGTTCTCATCTTTTTCTAATAATTGCTTAGTTTGGTGGGATAGAACCTGTGGTAAATATTATCATACTTTTAGTCAAGTGGCAGTTTGTGAAGAAAAAATAAAAAAAATGCAGGAAGTAGCTCTAAACCGGAATCCCTTTGTCTATAATAAGTTTATTACATCTTAGTGAATTGTGTAGTCTAGTCGTATGCACTTTAAACTACATTGTCAATTTGAATATTGAGACAAAGAAGGTCAGACTGGTTAACAAAATGTATTCGAAATACATTTATTGAGATCACATTGTATTGTAGCTTTAAGGCTAAAGTTGTTGTTTTTTTGCTAGGAAACGCTAACATGACTATGATTACGCCACTTGATTTCTTTAATTACAAAACATATGAAGGTTTTTTTGTTTGTTAAACGAAAGCCATGAAACTCGAGAGCGGGATTTCAATATTCAGTGTAATATTGGCAATTTTACAGTGATTTTACAGCTTTCATGATACCACGAATGAAGGAGAAAAAACAAATGATTTTTGTCTAGCTTCTATAACCATGCAAAATCGATGATTCCCTACTTGATTTCATGGACTGGATTATGATTATTTTCTATACAAAGATGACATCCAGACATGGGTTTGGTTCACAGTTAGGTTTGTTCAAAAACCACTGGTAGTTATTTTGCAGTAAAACGAAGGCTCCTGATTGGCCGGTTATCGCTGTACTGTATTTGCTGGGGAGTCCGCGGATTGGTCAGTCCTGTGTCTGTAAAGGTGACGTGTACAACCACTGCCTGATGTGTTTATAACTTTAATACATTATCAATAAAATCAACTATTTTGATATTCGCCCTCATGTCTGAGCTGTCTTCTATTGAATATTTACTGCGTAATGATTATTTACAACAGGATTTCTTGTAGGTAGGCCTATATATCTGTTAATCTGATGATTTTAGTAATTGGGTACTGCATAGGTGAGTTTCTTGAGCCTGTATGCATGTATCATGTCAGGGCTGGTGCTTTCTCAGAGCCACTGTGCATCTCTGTTGTGGGATGCCTCCCTTTCCTATAATGCCTTTCCGGTACTGTTCAGTTTAGAGCCTTGGCGGGTCTGCTCTGTTGTTATTACCCTGCCATTGAGCGTACACTTTCGCCGATATATATATATATGTATATACAACCTAACCCGTTTATACATGTGGTCTTACACTTGTGTAGGGCATTATATAACAGTCAAGGTTAGAGACGAGGAGAAAGAGTAGAACAATGAGACAAGGAGAAAGGAGGTAAGGGCATAGTGAACACCTTTTGGCAATGTTTATACATGTTTTGAATACTAATATGATCAAATTATAATTTCAGTTCACAGAGGACACTTAGATTAGTGTCTGACTCCCTCTGCTGGTAACAATGCGAAGTAAACCGTGTATACAAAACTGAGCCACACTGTCCTGTACCACAGAGGGCCAAAGCCCCTGGGCCAGTTGCCTGACCAGCCATTCCCAACACGTTTAGAATGTGGGCGGGGCTGGCGGGTCAGAGGTGTACAACAGGCCACTACTGTAACAACATTGTGGCTCACACAAAAACACTGTTACACTAAATTGAGTTAATGTAATAAAATATATATTTGATTTTTGTGAGAAATGACATGCAAAATGCTTTACCAACATTGATTTTTAATTAAACTGGGACTAGGCTAGTACCAACCAGATCTGAACCAGGACTAACCCAGAATCAAAGAAGGACTAAACCCAATACCAAATCAGGTCTGATCTGGTGCTAACCCAGAATTAAATCAGGTTAACCCGACAGGTTCAGCCCTTCAGCCGACACAACAGTGCGAGACCTGTCCCCCCAACACGAAGGCGTAGGGACCCTCTTGTTTAACAGGGTGAACTCCAGCATGTGAGAAAGGTTTACAAAGATTGAAAACCTGGTAAGATTTTCAATTGCACAGAGTTATATGTTCAAATAGCGAAACTTTACAAATCCTGCAGTTAATGTTTCTTTTTTTGAATTCGTACTTTAACTATGTTTAATGTTCTGTCTTTGTAGATGCAGCAGTAGATTTCAACTTTTTGGAGCACACTAAAGTATCAATGGAATTAAAAAAGACTTAAGTATATTGTCCACAAAAAAGCTATTCGTGAGTTTCAGCTTCAAATATATGATATTTCTCATCATTCTGAAACCCTTGGATAAATCAATATCGAATTGTTTACATTCTCAACATTCAACAATAATGGGCTTCTCGACAATATATTGCTACTTTACTGCTGGCCTAAAGACATCTATGTTGACCCGGATCAACAGAACTGGGAGGCACAGAGCTTGGGATGATTGAATTATAAAAAACATTTATTTTATAATGATACCGCTTGACACTGAATGTTTATAAGATGTTACTAGACCATTGACCTTGAAATGCCTCCCCACAGGTCCTCAGGATTCAGCACTTACTTGTTTCTACAACTAGAAGAAGTAACTGCTGGACAAATAAACTTGACAATCCATCCTCCAGGTCTGCTCCTTCAGCCTGTTCAACCTCGTAAGCATCTTTTTTTTTCTACAATTTTTTTTCACGTGTTTTATATATATTTTTTGTAATGATTGTGTATATTATGACTTATATTTGGAGGAATTACTCATCTCATGTTCTTACACATAGATCTTAGAGATGTCAAGATTTGAAAGGCTTGTATCTGGGATCTTGCCGTTTCAATCCTGAGATCATGACCATAATAACTCTCCAAGGTCAACAGATCAATAGAAAGGCAGAATGAGTCATGAAAAAATGTAGACTAATCGCAGTAAAGAAGTTCATGTTGAATTGTTTACTAAAATGTGGCTTTGATTCATTTAAAAGGTATGAATGGCTTACATCAGTTACATCAGGATTAGTTCTGAGTTTCTGCTTCTGCTGCCGCTAGAATCATTATAGTTTAACATTGAGCAGGAAGACAAGTCGGAACTCTGTCAAAATCTCCATCAGCATATTTGTGAAATTCAGCTTCCTGTTTAATTGACTTTTTCTCATTCAAAAGACATCCATCCATCCATCCATCCATTTTCTGCCGCTTTATCCGGGGCCGGGTCGCGGGGGCAGCAGTCTGAGCAGGGACTCCCAGACTTCCTCCTCCCCAGACACTTCCTCTAACTCCTCCGGGGGGATCCCGAGGCGTTCCCAGGCCAGCCGAGAGACATAGTCTCTCCAGCGTGTCCTGGGTCTTCCCCGGGGCCTCTTCCCGGTGGGACATGCCTGAAACACCTCCCGAGGGAGGCGCCCAGGAGGCATCCGAAACAGATGCCCGAGCCACCTCAGCTGGCTCCTCTCGACGTGGAGGAGCAGCGGCTCTACTCCGAGCTCCCCCCCCGAGCTCCTCACCTTATCTCTAAGGGAGCGCCCAGCAACACGGCGGAGGAAACTCATTTCGACCGCTTGTATCCGCGATCTTGTTCTTTGGGTCACTACCCAAAGCTCATGACCATAGGTGAGGGTAGGAACGTAGACCGACCGGTAAATAGAGAGCTTTGCCTTTCGGCTCAGCTCCTTCTTTACCACAACGGTCCGATGCAGCGACTGCATCACTGCAGCCGCTGCACCGATCCGCCTGTCGATCTCACGCTCCATCCTTCCCTCACTCGTGAACAAGACCCCGAGATACTTGAACTCCTCCACTTGGGGCAAGGACTCCCCACCCACCTGGAGAGGGCAAGCCACCTTTTTCCGGTCGAGAACCATGGCCTCGGATTTGGAGGTGCTGATTCTCATCCCAGCCGCTTCACACTCGGCTGCAAACCGTCCCAGTGCATGTTGCAAGTCCGGGTTTGATGGAGCCATCAGGACAACATCATCTGCAAACAGCAGAGATGGAATCCTGTGGTCCCCAAACCGGACACCCTCCGACCCCTGACTGCGCCTAGAAATTCTGTCCATAAAAATTATGAACAGAACCGGTGACAAAGGGCAGCCCTGGCGGAGTCCAACATGCACTGGGAACAGGTCTGACTTACTGCCGGCAATGCGAACACAGCTCCTGCTCCGGTCATACAGGGACCGGACAGCCCTGAGCAAAGGGCGCCGGACCCCGTACTCCCGGAGCACCCCCCAAAGGACACCCCGAGGGACACGGTCGAAAGACTTCTCCAGATCCACAAAGCACATGTGGACTGGTTGGGCAAACTCCCATGAACCCTCGAGCACCCGATGGAGGGTATAGAGCTGGTCCAGTGTTCCACGACCGGGACGAAAACCACTCTGCTCCTCCTGAATCCGAGGTTCGACTATCGGTCGGATTCTCCTCTCCAGTACCTTGGAATAGACCTTACCCGGGACGCTGAGGAGTGTGATCCCTCTGTAGTTGGAACACACCCTCCGGTCCCCCTTCTTGAACAGAGGGACCACCACCCCGGTCTGCCAGTCCAGAGGCACGGTCCCCGAACGCCACGCGATGTTGCAGAGACGTGTCAACCAAGACAGTCCTACAACATCCAGATACTTTAGGTACTCAGGGCGGATCTCATCCACCCCCGGAGCCCTGCCACCGAGGAGTTTGCCAACAACCTCAGTGACTTCAGCTTGGGTGATAGATGAGCCAGCCTCTCGAGTCCCCGGTCTCTACTTCCTCTTCGGAAGACGTGACTGAGGGATTAAGGAGATCCTCAAAGTATTCCTTCCACCGTCCGACGACATCCTCAGTCGAGGTCAGCAGGCACCGCACCCGCACCGTAAACAGTGTTGGTGAGACACTGCTTCCCCCTCCTGAGGCGCCGGACGGTTTGCCAGAATTTCTTTGGTGCCGACCGATAATCCTTTTCCATGGCCTGGCCACATTTGGAAGTCAAATCCTAATATTCAAACTCTGTCTCACCCTCAGATGGGTGCTCACAAAGAAACATACAAAAGAGAAGAGAGAGGTGAAAATGTTGTCAAATTTGCAATTAATAAAAAGCAGGCTTTTTTTTTTTAAAAAAGGGGGCAGAAACCTTTATACATATTCTAGATATGGTTATAATCAACAAAGGTTCATACAATGATTGCAATACGTTATATTTTTTTATAATACATTAAAATCCCCAGTAGATGACAGTATTTTGAGGCTTCATTCTGGTGGCACTTTGTGCCATTAGGACTAGGTACAGGGTTATACGTCCTTTACCTCAAACGAATGTTAGAAATCTTTAATTTGCTATTTATGTGTATTATCTGTATTGCTATTCTTTTTAAAAAGTGGTTTGGGTTTGCAGCAGTAGCTTTAAAAAAACCTTGCCCTATAGCTCAACCTGCAGATAGAGGACATATCTCATATAAAAACAGAACGTTATAAAATAAAAATCGAATTATTCAAAAATATAGTTTAGGTCTGTTCATTGCAGCAGAAGTAAACGCAGAGCAGAGCGACTAGCATAAAAACACTTAATTTGCAATTAGTCAAGAACAGTCAATTTGCAATTTGTCAAGAATTTTAATACATTCACATGCATGGCAAAAATACAAGCATTTTGCTTTCCTCTTATTAAACACAATTTTCATTAATAATATGAAGAAATAATTTTAATAATAAATACGTCCGTGATCTTTTAAGACGTGCATCCAGCCAATAGATCTATGGATCCAGCTCACGTTTCATGATCCAGATGGCGCTGCCATAATATAATATAAGATAATAGATCCATAATATAATAGATCCATGCAGTTGCCACTAAAACAGCTGCTGGTGATAATGACGTCAAAAACTTGCGACACCGACAACAACAGAAGCGGTCGCATGCTATGGCTGTGGCTGTGTGTGCCGCACACGTCGAAGCGTAGATAGGATTTAAAAGAGTTTTGACGTGTTAACTTTTCCCCAGCTTTATTTGGTTGTGTAGAGAGGCTATAACGCGTCTACTGACTTCTCAAAGGTACGTTTCTGGCTAATATTTCGTTATTACTGCTCGTAAAGTGAAAATAGTTGTAATATTCTTGTAGCCAGCTGGCCAGTTTGAAAAGTTACAGTTAATTTAGAAACTTATTTTATTAATTATGTTTTATTAATTATTAGTCAATATACTATGAAGGCGTATTAGGGCCAGGATAAATAAAATAAAGAAAAATGACAAATTTTCCGAGTTTAAACACATTTCTGAGAAACGTGCATGTTGCTTTTTCTTGCGTGTTTTAAACATAAAAAAATTGGAAACGTCTTTAGCATGTGTGTACCCACTGATTATCTGATTTGTGTCCCCATAAAATTAAATTTGTACCCACAAATCAGCAAAAGTTCATAACCCCAATCTACCCAATTTGTACACTACAATTTACTTAATTTGTTCCTACAAAGTGGGAACCTGGTTGCATTTCTTTGCAGATAACTTGCCTCTTTGGTACATTAGAGCAGGGGTTCTCAACCTTTTCCAGCCACGACCCCATAAATTACAATCATTGGCATTTGCAACCCCTAAAATAAAAAAAAAATAGGCTAAACCTCAAAATGATCAATTATCTTATGTCTAACATTTTATTTTAGTTTCAGAATATATATATCTGAAGGGTCAAGCCTTGTTTAAGATTATTGCTTACGTTTTCAAATTTTACCCATCATCTGGGGCCCCACCATAAATAATTCGACGACCCCCAGGTTGATAACCACTTCCAAACCTTTGGCTGTTAAAACAATTTACTTATCGGTATCTATTAAACTCAATATGTGTACCCGCAAAATATAGTGAGCTTAGTTTGTTTGTTGATTCTAATCTATTTTACAGTGATGTCGTGTTTTTCTGGTAACCCAAACTTCTGTCCGGAGTGTGGGAATGTCCTCCCTCTTCCGGGGATGCAGGAAGTGGTGCGCTGTCCCCGCTGCGCCTTTCGCATTTCTGCATCAGGTAAATGTAAAAATCCAATTAACATCTGCAGGTTGACCTGTAACGCCTGGACTAACGGATACGTACCCTCTTGTGCAGAGTTCTCGGGCAGAGAGGTTCACTCCACTGTGGTTTTCAACCCTGAGCAGTCCACTTTGGCTCTAGAGGAAGGAGAGGACTCTGAGCTCAAGGGACCGGTGGTACGTTTGATATGATTTAGACAGTATTTATCCAATATGGTAATTTCTGTGATTTGACTTGGGGCTTGAAAATATTAAAGTAAAAATCCAATCATCTGATCCCAGTGCTGATGGCTTATTTTGGTAATATTTTTATATTATAATTCACCGCGTCTCTGTTTAATGCAGCCTTATGCTCACAGACACTTTTCCCTACAATTCCCTATTGGCCTGCCTCTGTAAGGCTCTGAGACAGGTGAATTTATCCCAATGCAGTGAGGCAATTTAAAACTTTTAAAATATTCCCCCACCTGTAATTTAACTGAAACTGTTTCCACATTATGATTAATTTATAGGGCTGTACTTGAGTTTTTCTGTACAATAAAGTAAAACCCGGCCCTCCTTCCTCAGATTGACCGGCGCTGCTCACGATGCAACAAAGAAGGAATGGTCTACCGCACCAGACAGATGCGGTCGGCCGATGAGGGACAAACAGTCTTCTTCACTTGTATACACTGCAGGTGGGTCTAACCACAGATGATGTTAATGGAGTATTTCTGACCATTTTGTTGTGCTTTGTTGACAGATTCCAGGAGAAGGAGGACTCGTAAGAAGATACTCGTAAGAAGATCATCACATCATCATCACATGTAAATATGAGACTGAATTCAACAGAAGATAATCTATTTCAATCAATCAATCAAAAATAATACAGTTGCCACAGCACTGTATTATGATCTGCGTCAGAAAGTCTAGCTAGTATGTATCCTTTGGGGGATTAGCTCTGGATTTTTGATATTACACAGTTCACTTTGTGTTGAAGAGGAACAACATATTCATTATGAGCATGTGTTGATGTATACATTTTTAGAGTCGGCTTTACGTAATGGGGGTAAGAAGTAACTAATTACAAAGAGTCGCGTTACTGCAATTTATCTACTTTTATCTGGTCTTTTCAATACCTACAAGCACACACACACACAACACTACTCTGATTGTCCAGAACTCAGAGAATATGTGGATTGTGGACTTTAATTTATAGCTTTGTATTAAAATAAAATATCGAAAATGCTACCAAAATTACGTTAAAAAGTAACATTGTACTCATGCATACATTGTACTCTTAAGTAGAAATTTGGCAGCAGTACTTGTACTTGAAATTGAGTACATTTTTTGTTCTCTTTCTACCACTGCGTAAGTGTAATTGAGAAAGACAGGATTTTAATGTAACACCTTGACCAGATGCACTGCTGTATTATCAGATACTGAGTGATTACATCTCACAATAAAGATGAAAATATTAAATGGTTCTATGTGCCACAAGTTTTTTTTTTGAGAAACTACTTCTTGAGCACTGAGTAATATAATTGGACAAACAAGACTAGAATTCTAGAATTCCCCAAAAATTGACACAAAAATTGCAAACACAAGTCATACTTTTTGAAAGCTGCTGCAGATTCGATAGCGTATCCATTGATATAAATTGTCCACAAATATGGAAATTGGCATGTGTTACCTTTGCTTAAAGGCGGTCATCCAACTAATTTGAATGATTTATCGAACAATAAAAAGTATTTTGGCAAAAGTATTTAGGCAAAAGTTTTGGAATATCTAATAAGCTTACAAGTTCTCACTTCATATAATATTCTAATCTCCACATTGAGTTTTCAGAAAGCAACATAGCCCCACAACCACAGCTCTTAAAGTTTTAAATGATGTATCAGACTCACTATTTGAAAAACGTCAATGCACTGCCCTCTTCATCGACCTCTCGAAAGCCACTGTAGACCCTTTACTGTGCTTGAACAAGAGTTGCACAGTATTGGGGTCTCACATCACACTGTTGGCTGCTTTGCAAATGACAGGATCTGACAGGACACAATGTGTAAAGTTTCGGAACCAAAAATCTATTCAAAAGTTTCTTCAGTGTCCCACAAGGCTCAAATCTTGGGCTGCTTCTTTTTATTATCTACATAATAGACCTTGATAAAGATATGACAGATACAAACTTGCCCCTGTATGCTGATGATTCAGTCTTTCACTCGTATTTTAATTGATGACTGTTTATTGTCTTTTAAACCACATATTCAAAAAATAGTTGACAGGCTAAAACTAGAATTAAGTTTTTACTTTAGTATAAGATCATGTTTGTCACTTGAAGCCCGTAAGAACGTAAGAAGCTCGTTACTGCCAGTCTTTGAATGAATTCCAGAAAGAGATGAAATTAACACGCTGGTTTCGGTTGATTCTTTCAAATGACGAACATGATGCAGATTGAAGTGTTTTGTTTGAGACTGTCGCGTTTTCTGATTGCCTTTTGAGTGTATGTGAAATGTTGAGTTATTGGACTATTGTACTGCTGCCTCTTAGCCAGGTCACTGCAAATGAGGTTTTAATCTCTTGAGATTTTTTATCCTGGTTAAAAAATACATGTATCTGAAGGAGTGGTGCAAGAAACACAAAATGTTCAAATAATTTTGTATCGTCAACATGTAAATAAAGTGTACTACCCACTGCTGTTTGGTATTCATGCCACCTGGATGTTTAAACTGTGCACCAAGAATAAAGGGGATGAAACCTGTTTGCATTTATGTATCTTATGTATAAATAATTAAACATTTCAAATAAATACAGGCCTCAAAGTCGAACTGAAGTTTAAGCATAAGACTTTTAAGAACTATAACTGTTAAGAACTATACTCAGCGGAAGAGGACGATGTCTCATTCTCTGACAGAAGCACGCATGGCGGAAGACGTCCAATCACAGCCCGCGTTGCGGTCACGTGACCCCGAAACATGGCGGCGTAGCGGTGCGGATTTGCTGGAGCTGTCTGCTGTAAACAATGTGCACTGATCTTTATAATTGTAGATGAAAGCAGTTTTATTTTCCAAATGTAAGTGATATTTGATCTTCTGTTTATAAAGCCAGACGTTTGTTGTTTATTCTGTCCACGATGTTTTTGTTTGGAACTAAGTGTTGCTCCTCTGCCTTTGAATTACAACGCGTGTAAAAGTTCTTGCGAATAGAACATCATCTACAATATAAATCATTTGTAAGATAGACCCTTGAAATATTTGTAAATATATCTAATCTAAATGCTCGAGCAGAGGTAACTGGAAGCAAAAGTGAAGTGGAACATAATGTGATAAAATGAAGACAATTGGAGTGACTGCAGAATATTATAAAATGAGAAAAGTCAAGGTGGTTTTAGCAAATGAAAAGCACTTGGATACATGAAGTTGAATGACATTTGCCATTGTATTTTACACTTAATTTATGGACCAATACACCTCATATCTCAAATGTTATACAAATTCCAGGCTAGGAATGTTTTTTTCTTCTATTCTTGTAATGTAAAGGCAAACTAACTCAACATTTTTAAAGACTTAAAGAATTCTGATCTCAGTTTGCTTTTAGTTTGAACATTCTGATGATTATTCTGTTTTTAAAGGGTGTATATCCTGTGTGCACTTCTTCCATCCATCCTGCTGGAGGATAATATCAATTATTTGAGATTGATTGGTTGTCTTTCAAAACGTTGGTAGCGCGCACTGGCCAGTTACTGTTTTGTTTTACTTTATTGGAAATGGTCAAATGTTTAAAAATCAGACTTACCCATCAATAATGTTTGCGGGAGTGCGTTACCATAGCTTCATGTTGTAATCCTCTCTTTGTTTGGCAGATGATGAAGCTCCGAGTACAGCTGCAGTGCAAGAACCTGCATGAGTACTTGCGCGAGCTGACTCCTGATCTCCTGGACCGACTCTACAACCATCCAGCTACATGTATGGCTGTGTACAGGTCAGAGGTCATGCAATACTTCTATTAAGGTTGTGCAGATCGATCCTAGATATTGATGTATTGATACCAAAATGAATATTCATATTGCATCAATAATTGAGTTTTAAAATCTCTTTTTCATTATTTACTTTTCCCCACAAGTTTTTCTTACGTTTAGCAACAGTTGTGGCTCATTTGATCAGCGGTAGTTCGTCTCCAGCAGCGTGCTAACTCCGCCTCTTTCCTTCTCATTCATTCATTTTATTTATTAATACAGGGAAAACCCAATAAGTACCCTGTTAAAACACAACACAAAATAAACAACAAACAAACACAGGATACTAAAACACAAATAAAACATTCAATAACATTAACCAATACATAAAAACACATTTACACATACAATGAGCAAAGTTGTTGAAAGTATTTTTTTTCCTGTCTCTGTGTGGACACGATGGGATTGGAAGATAAAAATGTCCGGAGATCTCATACGGTGAATACCTGAACTGATGTGCAATAAACTTTACAATAAACTTAAGAAAAATAAATGAATAAATACATAAATACCATTGCATGTGATCACGATAGTAATTGCACATGAATATGTGTCACGACGGCACATGGATTGCAGATGAATAATATCACCATAATTTGAAACTTGAACTGATTGAAATGTAGCCTGGATTAACTGTTTTCTACAATTAAGAGGAAAACGCATTTTATTCTCGTTCATACCTACCTACCTACATACATACATACATACATACATACATACATACATATGCATTTAGAAGGAAATGAATAATTTAAAACAATCTAAATAATACATAATGTACTATTATTTTGTGTTGAAAAGGTCAGTTTACTGTTTAACCTTGACCTAAATAAGAGCATTTTAAAATTATTATTTTCCTATCAAAATCAGTGTCAGAGTATTTTCCTTAGTATTGGAATCAAGTTTAAAATGTTAGTATTGAAACAACAATACTTCAGACAGAACAATATAACATACAGTAAGTCCTTTAATTTGTGAAAACCCTGTGTGTTAGTGCTTTTATATTTTAATTCTTGAAGAAATACACTATTGAAAGGTTTCTTTGCACATATATTAATAATTTTACCTTAAACTAAAGTATTTGGTTGCAATACTGGCTTCGATATTATGTGCAATGGAAATATCTTCATATGACAATTAGAAGAATGTATTGCTATTAATAGATTTTGACACAACAAAAAGCAAATTGTTATAAAACACAAACAAGGGTTAGGAAAAAGGCATCTTTGTTTGTTTTCATGTCATCTGAAGCATTTTTCATATCCACATTTACTGACTACTACTTAGCCGAAGAAAGGTGAAATTATTAGAATCGAAACTATTAACTGGATGAAATTTTATAGGAGTAGACTCTATACACAATGCAGATTTCAACCACATAATTGATTAAAACAAGAGTACTAGACAATAAACTCCAATATAGTAATTTTCAGACACAGTGCTGTCTAAAAGCTCAGTATAATTCTAAAAGTGTTCAGGAAAGGTCCAACGTTGTCTTATTTATGAATTGTTTTTTTTTTTTTTTTACACTTTTTACTTTGATACATGCTCAAATGAGTATCTAGTTTCGATCCTACTCCTAGTCGTTTGGCATCTGATACTAGTGATACTACCGCATAGTTCTGCACCGTCTCTTCCGTCTGGTCTATTCCCCTGTGCTCCGTCTATAGTAGATCAGACCTCTTTCTGCAGAGCTGTGTCACTGTGCTTTACCTCTCCACAGGGAGCTGCCGTCTCTGGCCAAGAACTACGTGATGCGGATGCTGTTCCTGGATCAGCCTCTGCCCCAGGCGGCCGTGGCTCTGTGGGTGAAGAAAGACAGTCAAAAGTGAGTCTCATGGACACATCGTCTCCTCTCCGCGCCGCCTCTCAAACTTTGCCAACCAGTTTTTTTATCAGGAGTTTAAAACCAGACTTTTCTTCACAGTGTGAGAAATATGTGTTTTAGTGACGTCTGCCTGAAATAGCGTTCTGATTAGGGCAGCACAATATATTGCAAAAGTATCGATATTGCAATATTGGCTTATGCAATAATCAATATTATATGATATTAAGTATATCACAGTAAGATCGTTGTTCACCAATCCGACATATTCTAAATTTAAATCTGTATTTAAAATTAAAATGTTGAAATCTATGATTTTCCTTTTTAAGTTTAATTTAGACATAATTTAGCCTTGTTTTTGTATTTATTTTTTGACATTTTGACTAATACTTCATCAAGGCATGACCATATTTGTTTTAATATAACTACTATAAATATTTTTTTCAAATGATATGTTCAAATATTGGAATTATATTGTTATTGCAACACAGAGTCTTAGTCTTATACTTACTTTATTGATCCAGATAAATTACTTTGACACAATACATGAAAATAACTAAATTAATAATAACCAAATAACAGTAGTAATTTACTTAAAATATTCATTGTGTGTGTGATTAATTGGGGACTAGGGATGTCACCATTATTCGGTTAATCAATAATCGGGATTATTCAGGTCACAATATAATCGTAAGAACCAAATAATAATAATAATCGTGACCATTTTAAAAGCAAACTTACCGGTATGTATTTTTTGTTCAGTATACAGCCAAAGAAATAGACCTAAATGTAAAGAACTTTATTTCATGTGGCTGCTGTTGTCAAATTTAACTTAATTTTTGTCTTTTAGAAAGTACATTTTTGTAAAGCCGGTCACATGATGAACAGTAACAACAGAAAATGAAAGATTTCACTTTTGTTCTGGCACTGTCTAAATAATCATGAATAATCGTTAAATAGTGATGTTTGTTTCTCACAGTAATCGTAACACTAACATTTGATATCGCAACATCCCTAATGGCGACTGGGAATACATACTTTGTTCTATGTGTAAAAATGCTTTAAAATACAGTAGTTCTGCCCTAGTATTATTCTCTGCCTGTGGTCTTATGATGCAGGGACCATGACGAGTGCGTGTCCATATTGACCGGCCTGCGGCTGTGGCACAGTCAGCAGCTTCAGGGCGGCCTACAGGGGTACATGCTAAACCCCGTGTTCAAAGACAACCTGAGGATCGCTCTGCTCGGAGGGTAAGCGTGGAGCGTTTTATCTGCTCTTCAATCACTACGGTTACATATAACGTCAGGAAAACCGGATAAGCACGGATGTAAACCTTAAGGGCTCTTGATTAGAATTAGAAGTCCCAGTGTAATCACACTAGGAGCAGCCAAGGCGAGACATTCGACTGCGTGAGGTAATAAAAACTAAAATATTCTTTATTATTTGCACCGCAGAGAGCAAATAACTCGCGTAGATATAGTGACTGAAACAAGAAGCTTTTACAAACTTGGAGCGCAGAGGGATTTACAATTGTGTTCACGCTCCTTATCAAGATTGTTTGGTGCTGTAAGTGGCTTTGCTCCAATAAATTGAATGTTTTGTAATTCTGTAATAGATCAGAGCATTGATTTGAATTATGATGCAATTCTGATTAATCACAGTCGTTTGCTCCGCTGCAGATACGCTCACTGCAGAAGGCTCTCATTTGGATATTACCTGATTATTTAACATATTTGCAGAACATCAAATCAGGTATTCATCGATTTAAGAGCACGGTACATCATTATTTTATAGTGTTCAATACGGCGCTGGGGAAAAATACATTTTCAATTAAGTGATTTTATGCCTTTTAATTAATTCAAAGTACTTATAAAAGATTATCTACTGTGCCAGTGCTCTTGCTTTTAATGTTTTAATGATTTTATGCAACAGTTTTATTGTCATTCTATTGTTATTCTGTTCTGTTTGTTTTATGTGTTTTTAAGTGTTTTGTGTTCAACAGGTCATGTAAAAAAGAGAGAAAATAGAGAGAAAAAAAGGTCTCATTAACTCTGACACTTTTCCATCAATTACCCATAAGTGGTTATAAATGCTTTTTTTATTGCAATAGATGGAGCTTGTCAAACCTAATTTAATACATTTTATATACATGTCGAAAATATCCGTATTTGTCAAGCCTCACTGCTGCACAAATCCTCAAGGTAATACTTAAGCACTAAATGACAGTAAATTCAGGCTTAATTCTTAGTTCTTAAAGTTGATTAAGTATTTAGTAGGTCGCCTAAGAGTACTCCAAGTCATAAACTTACTTTAAAGTGATATTACTCAAGCTGAAGTACAAAGTAGTGGTTTGAGTAGGAGTAAAAACATATTTGGGGAAATCGCTACTTCTAATACTAGTAATTGTAAGAGTAATTGTCGGAATATGTAACATCTGATTTTATAATTTGAAGGTACTTTGAAATCATTTAAAGGACAAAACATTAAATAATACATACAATCTGTGCATTCGAATAATTTCTATTGTCAGGCTACCCCAAATAAATTGTCTGTTTGCTGTAACCCGACCCAACATTTTTGAAGTGGTTCGGTAGGTAGGTAAATTCTTATTTTTTTTACTGTGAAGGCAAAAAAAAGATACAAATTTTGCCATTTTTTGAGTGACCGCCAGGGGTCAGGCTTCAACAGTCAATGACGGAAAACGTCATGAGACTAAATCTCCCGATTTTAAGATATTTCAATCGACCTTATGTACGCCGTTATCCTTTATTTTGAGCGGGGGGAACATGCGGGGGACACGGGCGCCGCCATGTTTGTTGTGATGACGCTGCTGGGCGTGTTTGCCTCCCAGAATGCAATGCGCGAGTCAAATTTAAATAAAGCCACATCATGACGCAGAACGATATGAGCGGTGGCCAGGCCAGTGGCGCTGACAGAGCCTAAAGTAAAAGACAATGTGGGTTCCCTCCTGCATGGTCTGTAATACAGAAGCAAATGGAAAACCGAAAATCAAGATGGTTTGTCGTTTGGGTGATAGGTTTACCAATGCTATAAAATTATTCTACACGGCGCTTTAGGAAAGACCGTTCGGTGAGTCGGCGAAATATTTGAAAAATAAAAGAATTTGGCATTTTTTTAACAAAATGCTGATTTTTTTTTCCCTTCAGTCGGCTAGTTTTATACCGGGTCGGTCGGGTTACGGCAAACAGACCTATTATTTTGCTCAGCCTCAACATAAAGCTTTTGTCTCTTGTAGGAATGTCAAGATTGTTCAGTTTATCGATAATCATGATTCTCCAAGTCAAAACATAATTTACATAAACATAATTTTGTAAGAACTAAACTAATAATGGCAAATTTGGAAGCTACATTTTTATCTATAGTCCAAAAAATACACCTAATGTAAAGTACTTATTTTATCTGGTGGTTTATGTCACATTAACCTTACTTTATCATTCTTAACATTTTAACAATTTTATCAAGCTTGCCTCAAATGTTAGGAATAGTATTCATGAAGCTGATAGATTTCATTGTGGTTTGGTCATAGTGTCTCAGAATTTGTAAATAATCATTAAATAGTATTGTATTTTCTCACAATAATTGTACCTCAAATTATACATGACAACCCTAGTCACTTGTAGATTTACTAGTGGGATGAGAAACCGAAACTTTTCAGAGTGCTGTTACTCCATCAAATATAATACTGCAGTAAAAGTATGGCCTCTGTGTGTATTTGTGTCCAGGGGTAAGGCGTGGGCAGACGAGGGCAGCAGCCTGGGTCCGGACCGTCACGCTCGGGACATTGGGAGTCTGGACAAATACGCCATGGAGCGTTGGGAGGTCATCCTGCACTTTATGGTGGGCTCCCCCAGTGCTGCGGTGAGCCAGGACCTGGCCCAGCTCCTGGTGCAGGCTGGACTCATGAGAAGGTACAACTCAAGGCCAGATACAAGAGTGACCAGAAGATCCACAAGTAGACTTCTATTATGGATTGGTGTTTATCATATCATAATGAGGGGTAATAAATGATGATCACAGATGACATGGGTCTATTTAAAATAAGCACTAAAGGAATATTGAAATAAAACGTATAGCAGTCTACAACATCAAATTGGTAAAGGGATATTTGTTTAATAGTTTGTTTGCATTTTATGTAATTGGGCATATTTGATCTCTCTCCTTCTCCTTCTCCTCCTCTGTGATCCTCCTCCTCTCTCTTCTCCCCTCCTCCTCCTTCTCCTCCTCCTCTGTGATCCTCCTCCTCTCTCTTCTCCCCTCCTCCTCCTTCTCCTCCTCCTCTGTGATCCTCCTCCTCTCTCCTCTCCCCTCCTCCTCCTTCTCCTCCTCCTCTGTGATCCTCCTCCTCTCTCCCCCCTCCTCCTCCTCTCTCCTCCCCTCCTCCTCCTTCTCCTCCTCTGTGATCCTCCTCTCTCTCCTCCCCTCCTCCTCCCTCTCCTCCTCTGTGATCCTCCTCCTCTCTCTCCTCCCCTTCTCTCTCTCCTCTGTGATCCTCCTCCTCTCTCTCCTCCCCTCCTCCCCTCCTCCTCCTTCTCCTCCTCCTCTGTGATAATTGTTACGACAGTTTCCTGTAAACAATGATCAAGTAAAGGGTAACCAAGAAATAACTTGAAGCAGAAACAGAGTCTCTTGGTCTCTTTCAAAAGGTGGAGGTTTATTCACTCGTGCACAGTGGACAAACACCCTCACTCTCCCTAGACAAGATCGTTCTGTCCCTAGCTGACATTACAACTACAGAGTATGCCTTTTATAGGCGGTACAGACATTTGACACGCATGCAAATAAATGCTGTGCATGTCCAGCGAGTTGTTCTGTGTAAATTTAGTGAAGTGTAAGTATTAGTCGTGCTCCAGGATCTATTCGTTTTGGGATCGACTGGTGCCCACGTTGGTATAATAGGTTAAAGGACAGAAGAATGTTTAGGACAGAAGAATGTTTGTACTTCATCATTGAACCAGGAATAAGCTAGGATTGGAACAGTACTAAGGCAGAGTAAAAAAAAATTAAAAATTTACCTAGCTACCGACCCACTTGAAAAATGTTGGGTCAGGTTACAGCAAACAGGTTACAATTTATTTGGGGCAGCCTAAAGATGGGAGATATGGATGCATCACAATTGTTGTTTTAGAGATGTGCAAAATAAGAATATAGAGTATGTCATCTGTAATTAAAACTATTAAAAATGACCTCAAAAAGAGACTAGTGTAATCTCCCAAACAACAAGTGATACTTCTGTTTTCTGTGGTCAATTTGATGGTCCAACCTCAACCCAGGCATTTATTTAAAGGCACATTTTATCGCATTCCTGATGCATTGGTACAATATTGTCTGAACATTGTTGTTGAGATAATGCAAATTGAGATAAATTGTCAATATAGCCCATCCTTAACCAGGACTGAACATGACCCCGAGATACTTACATACTGGAAGGGGCAAGCCACCTCTTCCTGTTGAGAACCATGGCCTCGGATTTGGAGGTGCTGATTCTCATTCCAGCCGCTTCACACTCCAAGTTTGATGGGGCCATCAGTACAACATCATCTGCAAACAGCAGACAAAAGATCCTGGAGTCCCCTCCGACCCCTGACTGCACCTAGAAATTTAGTCCATAAAAACAATGTACAGAACCGGTGACAAAGGGCAGCTCTTGGCTGAATCAGAACTAAACCAAGAATTTCTCCTTTTGATCAAGAGACAGTTGGTCATATTTATCTGTTTTTGGACTTTCTGCACACTTGGCAAACTTATACTAATTATACCCAATCAAAATGATATAATATTCGGTCAAATCTAAAAGCCAAAAAATGAAAAACAAATACCTGTTAAGAGAAAAAAAACTTTGTTTATTGAAATTTAGATAAGATGAATGTTATAATAAGTCTGGGAACAACAAGGATGCAAGAGTGTGTTTACACTAGCAGCCCAGCTAGTAGCTACATGACGCTAACAGATGAACATGATTTGTCTCTTACAGTGAGGCCGGAGAAGCTCCCTACATCACCTCCGCAGGGTTCCAGTTCCTCCTGTTGGACACAGCCTCCCAGCTGTGGTACTTCACCCTGCAGTACCTCAAGACCGCTCAGGTACACACAGTACTTCAATATACAGTACCTCAAGAGTGCACTCTGTACAATACCAATTATATCCCGATATGGTGATAATATGCTATTCAATATATTAAACATTATATTAGGGCGCATCCGCCCTCTCAGACGTTTTAATCCGGCCCACCGAACACATATACATACATATATTCTTTTTTTGTCCACTATTTTATAAAAGGGAACTCTCAAGCTTCTTAATTTGCTGTATGGTACATACAAATAAACCTGAATTCCCCTTAGTTCCAATCAAATCAATCACTCTGGGAAGCATCAAGGTCAATTTGTACTCCAAACCCACAAGTAAAAAATTAACGTAAAATAAAATGATAAATGAAATGAATAGGACTTTTATATGGATTCTGCCTGGACATTTTTGCTTTATTACAAGTCCCTAAAACTATTTTTTTGTCTTTCACCTGCTGTACATTTGTGCAACAGTGTCCACATAGAACAAGGCTATACAATGCTATTCATTTCTTAGAGTTTTTATGGTTTTATTTTTTGTGTTATGTTCGGCCCGCGACCCAAAATGAGTTTGACACCCCTGCATTATATCCTACAATGAATTGCTTAAAAAAAAACAAAAAAAACACATATTTTTAAGATGGTAAAACCTTGATGCTCATGGCATATTTACAGAAATGTTTAATAAAATGCACTGTTCTGCTAATATTCATAACAATATATTAATTGCACCCATTCCAAATAAGGGTTCCACTTTCAGCTGTAGCTCTCCTGTCTGATGTAACGCAGCCTATACAATAATTACAGTCATTATTGTAGGTATACATGGGGCGCATGTGCGGAAAAGCACAGGCTGTTCTGGAGTAGATCACTATTTTGTAATCTGTTGCTTTGAGACAAAGCTTCACCAATCAACTATAAATCATTTTCATCGAGCATACTTTCATGTATACCATATGGTTGACAGTTGAAGTACATGCTTGATATGCATTTCAGTTGGCTGAATACTTAGGACACCTGACTGTGGGTATTTACTGTTGTGTAGATACAATTCAAATTTGAAAACACTAATTTGTCCCACATTTGGTTGGAAAATAGAATAAATAAATTACAGTTTCATGTTTAGTTTAGTTTTATGTTTCACTAAATATTTCCACAGATACAGAAGATAAAATTAAACCCTACTATTGTGACTTTCAGTTCAAATGGGATTCATTTTGTGGCAATAAAATGTTAATAATTTTGTTTTAGTCACGAGGTATGGACCTGGTGGAGATTCTGTCCTTCTTGTTCCAGCTGAGCTTCTCCACTCTCGGCCGGGTGAGTGTCCTTCACAAACCCAGTTCTCAAAACGGTGCCTCTATTGAAACTCCCTAGGAAATGTTACTATAATATCTTTGGGGACTTGTGATATTGTGTGTTAACTATCATTAAATTGTTTGCCTATGTGTTCATGGCAGGATTACTCTGTGGAGGGCATGAGTGAGTCCCTTCTCACTTTCCTCCAGCACCTGCGTGAGTTCGGCCTGGTCTTCCAGAGAAAGGTGGGTGCTACTGATTAGAAAACTATCATCATAAAGGTGACATATTCTCCACATCAACTTTTGTATGTTCAACCAAGATATAATGTGACAGTAAAATGTAGGACTATGCCTGTTTTCACACTGTCACTAGTTAAGTCGTCATAAAAGAACTTTCACTCCGAGAGCGGTGCGTTTGGACCAGTGTGAACATCTGGACCCCTTGAAACACCAAACGGCTTGAAACAGGTGCTATCGGAGCGCTGCAGAGCTGCCACATGCAACCTGCCTCAGACGAGGCAAATTGGATACATTTTTATTATTATTATTATTTTTATCAGTGAGACACTCCTGCCTCCGCACAGCAGGTAAAGCCTCTGTACACCGCTCACCATCGTGCCTCATCCGCATTTACCAAAAGACCAGCACAGACAGCACCGGGGGAAGTGAGTGTGTACATACGTGTGCATGCGTTTCCATGCAGCTCTTTTCATTTGTAGCCCGTTGTCATGGAAATAAGTTCTTTGGTTAGCTGATGCCTCTGAAGTGGCTCATGGTGCTGTGTTTGGGCTGAATGAGGCGCGGTGCATGTGAACAGGACTGACCCAAAAGTGAAGTAAACAGAACTAGATCTAGTGCACGCTGAGACCGCTCCAGGGGGCGCTCTAACATGTGACAAGCTTAAAACCTCAGAAAATGTTTTTACCTACCTCTTTTTTTTCACCCACTGCGCTGTCCTTACTTCAGTGCATCTCTGTGTAGTCTTCATAGATGTTTTTCAAGAATAAAAACACAACACATTTTGTTGAAAAAATCTTTCTACAGCAAAATGCCACAGTGAAGAGACAGCAACGGAGAATCAGTTCTTAACATGAAGTCAACACGCCTATTTCTATTATTATTATTATACAGTTTTAGATCAATATTGTAGTTTACAATGGACAAAATGTAAAATGTGGATCTGATATTAAAGATGATCTCTTATCTAAAGGACCTATTCTATGCTAAACTGACATATCTAAATGTATAACCATGTTGTGATGTTTCTGGAGTTTATCCTGCTCTCAAAACACCTCTGTGAACATCCTGTTGTCGTAATCCATGAATCTCTGTCTTTTTAGAAATCCGTGCACCTCCATCTGGCTCATCGTGATATGAATAATTTGGCTCAGATTATTGGGGAATGTTAATCAGACCACAACACCAAATATCAGGCGTATAAAGGAGACACTTTCTGCCATATATTGGCTCAAAACCAAACAAATATGTTAACTTTAGCAAAATGGTGGTTAGCAAATGACCACCTCACCAAGTCACTTACTTAAAAAAAAAAAAAATTCAAAACTGTATTATATAACAGCAAAGTATTCCTTCTTTAATAGATTTATGATATTCACATGCCTTGCTTTGTTTCCTTGCTAATTAGTATTTTATTCTTAGTCATAATTTCTGGATTACAGACTTCACATGTTGAATCTCAAGACAAGGTGGTTGATTTCATTGTAATTATTTTTAATGAGAGCCCTTTCAGAAAGACCATTTTGTCAGACCGTACATCCACATTAATAATAACCTCATTCACGGCTTTTAAAATAATCACTATTAATACCGGCTTTCATTCACATCCTCTTCTGCTCAAAGGCCAACTAGCTGAAAGAGAAAATGTCAAATTATATCAAACTATTTTTAATAATGCTGTAATTTTGCAATATATTACAATATATAGTTTATTTACCGGTCAAACTGCAACACAAAGTCAAATGAGGTATAGAGGATCATGATCAGGTAAATTGTCTACTGTTAATCTGCACATTGTGTGGTTTGATAAGTATACTATCAAAACATTTGTGGATATTTCTTCTGATATTAAGCATTAGAATACCAGCCATTAGTAGAGGATTACCTTCTGCTCCAATCTGAGGGAAGGAAAAGGGCACATACTCAAATCTGAACACAAACTAAAATATAAACATGATAAAACAATATAAATATGACAAAAACATTTACAGATTTTAGATGATAGGGCACCGTTTATTTACATTCTTTGGTTTGTTTGTGCTACATGAAGTGCACTTTTTATTGGCATTCATTCATTCATTTTCTACCGCTTGTTCCCTTTCGGGGTTGCGGGTGACTGGAGCCTATCCCAGTGACTTTGGGCCTTAGGCGGGGTACACCCTGGACAGTGGCCAACTCGTCGCAGGGCCAACAATTGGCATTATATATTTCAAATTGTGAAAGGAGGAAGTGTGCGCGTGAATCTATCAGGGCTGGAAGATTAATTGCAATCCATTCAAAATTGGAATGAACAAAATTAGCAAATTGCAAATGCTGCCCTTTTTGAAGTATCATAATTTCCTCCACAAACAACTACCATTAAATGTCCTGTCTTATTTTGCATAAAAACAGCTTAACCAGTAGTTTAGATCTGATTTTATTTGTCATAGGCCTGTTTCAGTCTCTCCTGGGCACGTTTAAAATGTGAACTTTAAACAAATCTCATTATTAAAACAGAAATGGCCATTGCAATACCTAAAATCTACCAAACTTGTTCCTAGTTCTCAGAAACCATTTGGTACATTACTAAATGCATGCATTTTCATCTTTTAAATAACTGGCTATCTTCTACTTCTACAGATGCATTGATCAGAGAAGTATTTATTCATGGCAATTACAAGGTTGTATCGCAATTGGATTTAATTTAGTTACTTTTCACACCCATAAACATCATATTGTACACTCCTGATTTAAAGTAGGGCTGTAACTAATGATTATTCACAAAGAATATTGATGGTGATGTCCAGATAACTATTATAAAAATACAATTACTTTTTACAGTTGACCATTCATGAGTTGAAGTGTATGTTTTGTGTCACAGCGAAAGTCCCGACGGTACTACCCCACACGCCTGGCCATCACCCTGGCCGCAGGCGTGACCAGCAGCTCAGCCCCGTCTAACTCCCTCACCTCCAGTCCCGGCTCTGGAGAAACTGGCTTCATCGTTGTAGAGACCAACTACAGAGTCTATGCCTACACAAGTAAGTCTGCACAGCAAGTTCACAAAAGCTATTTACCGTGAGTCTGTACACAATCCCCGTCCGGTTCTGATCGTCGTGATTGTCTCCTCCAGGCTCGGAGCTCCAGATCGCCCTGGTGGCCCTCTTCTCTGAGATGTTGTACCGCTTCCCAAACTTGGTGGTGGCTCACGTCACCAGGGAGTCTGTGCAGCAGGCCATTGCCAACGGCATCACCGCTCAACAGGTATTCAACAAAGGCAGGGCAATATGTTGATAAAAATCGTGCAGGCGTCTATGTGCTTTTTTCAACTCGTAACGTTTTCCCAAGTTCCCGAGGACCACATGAACGCAGCATAAGAAGCAACCATAACTCTTCTGATTGAAGGCGGCGTTTTGCATTTGTCTTTGTTGTATTGTATAATTTAAAGTTACAACATATAACTTAATGGGCTGCCACCTGCTTGGCTCCATAGCAAATAGTCTTCCTTTACCTGGATTGTTCCACAGTATGGCATCAAATGTATCTATCTTTCTTGTATTTAATTTAATTATTGAAAAATACCTTGGAAAAACATGCATTGTATTGTGAGCAGGCTTTCCTTTCCACAAACCCGACCTGTAACTTGTCTTGGTGGTGCCCGCTTGTCTCCATGGAGATGTAGTTTCGGTATTAAACGTGCATTTGTTTCCACAGATCCTCCACTTCCTGAAGACGCGCGCTCACCCGGTCATGCTGAAACAGGTAGGATGACACAGCACACCGACTCCTGCCTTCTCTCATGTTCTTGTGTTGTTTACGCCCCTGCTGATCATGCTGCTGCTGCTGCTGCTGCTGCTGTGTGCATTTCAGACCCCAGTGCTCCCTCCCACCATCACAGACCAGATCAGACTGTGGGAGCTGGAAAGAGACCGGCTGCAATTCACAGAAGGTACATTCAGTTCAGTTGACGCTTTGTAAACACTTCCACCACATCAGCAGGGACTTGCACCTGGAGACTCAATTCCAGATCTTTAGCCAAATTTGCCTGGTCGGAGGATTACCCTATTGTGCTCGTTTTGCTTGATTGAGAGGAAAACGCGCTGACTCTACACGATAAGGTCCCGCCCATACTGAGAATCAAACCAAGGACCTTCTTGCTGTGAGGCGAGAGTGCTGGCTATTGAGAAGCCATGTTACCAGTTGTGTCATAGTACGCAACAGGTTATTATAAAAGTCCAAAATGTATATAAAGGATCCGCAAGTGTCGTATTATAATTACATTACAGACAAACATAACATGTCTTAATATGTGAAAAAAAGAAAATTTTGCTAAGAGACATGAGTTCAGGGATATGGCACAGGCTGACTAGTTGCCTGCTGCCGTTTTTCCTTTACAATCTCCTTTTCACCCACAAACCAAGGAGCAAGAGGTAAATTTGGTAAAGTTTCCTCAAGTCAAAAAATCAACTGCTTTTGCATTGTGGAGGACATCAGTCAAGGTCAGCAGTGGCTCACTGAAACAAAGCCCTTATGAATAATTCAATGGCCTCTGTGTAATGATTGGTTGTACACTGCCCTGCTCTGTGGTCATGGTGAACCTCGCATCAATAAAGCCCTGTTTTTTAAGACCCTAGAGCACCATGCATCTATATAGAGATTTATTTGTAGAGGTGCATTTAGAAATTTTAATACATGCCACTGATTCTACAACTTTTCTTTTCAGCAGGTCTGAGTAGGAACAGCAGAAGATTCAATGTCATCCAATGAGATTCACCATAGACATAAACGAAACATCACTACATTAAGCTCTAGGCATTTTTGCTCTTGACATGATCTAATATTATAATTGGGATTATTGTGGTCAGACTTGAAATTGTGATTATGTGAACGGTACGTAGTGAGAAATGTTAGATTTTTCAGCGTCATTTGTGTTTCATGTTCATGTTAGAGGAGTGGTTTTTCTGGTTAGGACAAGTGCCTATATCGTAACAGCTTTTTATTTTTGTCGTGTTGAGCGACGTATTACTGAACATTACCTGTCCCGTATGTGTCCACAGGAGTGCTCTACAACCAGTTCCTCTCGCAGGCTGACTTTGAGATGCTGCGAGATAGAGCTCAGGTAAGGATCCATAATGTTGTTACAGTTTTTCTAAGAGCACATTTTAAACACAGTTGACAAAGTTCAACCTTCTTTCGCTAGGAATCGAATCTACTGTGTAATATGCAACAATTTATTGGTGAAAGCTGTATTTAAAGGCTTAATTCCCAAATTGGCAAGCTTTTTCCTCCCTTCTTTTTAATGAAAAGAATTGCCAATTGTTCATTCTTGCTGCAATTCACGTCTCACTCCCAGCATCTGTGTGAGTTCATTATGTATGCGTCCCTCATATTAGCCAAAAGCTAGTGCTATTAAAACTGCACTGCATTTACAAGTGATCACAGTAAAAAGAATAAATGACCACAATTGTTTGACTTTCCCTTTGCCTCCCTGGACCTGGGCAATTGACATATCTTGCATACTAAATGTGTTGCACACATTGCTAACAGTAGAAGTGGGACCAAGTTTAAAGTAAGGCTCAAGACTTTGTCCTCACGTCTGGATCAAGTCCCAGGTCAAGGAC
Organism: Eucyclogobius newberryi; assembly: GCF_026437365.1. Lineage (NCBI taxonomy): Eukaryota > Metazoa > Chordata > Actinopteri > Gobiiformes > Gobiidae > Eucyclogobius > Eucyclogobius newberryi. Next base: position 19,747,338 of record NW_027315790.1, on the reverse strand, counting down.
GGGCAAGTCCAAGTCAAGATTCAAGATTTGTCCCGGGCCACACAGAGAAAAAACACAAAAAACACATGAAACGGATAGAAAACATGACATTCACTTTCAATCACTGCATTACAGAATATGATTGTCCCAAATACTATGCTTTGAGTTTCAGGTTCTTTCAAGTCCTATTCCCAATTACCAAATACTGCTTGTATTTTTGAAATGCATTATTTTTGTTAATGGTCTTTAAAAATCCAGGTCACAAATGGAGACACGGAGTGACAATGGGGCAAAGCACAGTACATCTACCTATTAACTGTACAGAAATGTGTTTTCTACACATGGATCTCTGTGACTTGAGACAACTTAATAATTCTTCTCAAATAATACAAGTCCAAGTGAAGTCCCAAGTCTTTGTCCATTTTATCAAGTCTCATAGTGACTTTACCTATATAAAGAATCTTTGTCATTTTTGTCATTGGTTTGAGTGTTTGAGATTTATTTGGGTCTAAAATGATATAGCTGGTTTTCAGGAATCGTCTGCATGAGATAAACATGTTCAAATCAAATATAGCTTTTCCTGATAACAATTTGAATGCTGATTTATTCTTATTGATTACATAAACTTTGGACATATTGTCCACATATTTATTTTCTGTGGTAATTTGGTGTAGTCTCAAGAGGATTATCCAATCAGAAAGCCGAGTGAGCCTCACACGAGTCTCTCATTTGGGTTGCTAGTTCCTAAATCTAAATCCAGTTGGTTTAACACTGCGTACAGTAAGCCCAGCACCTGCAATCATTAATCAGTGCTCGTGCAACCTGTGAAACACTTCTGTAACTGAAGGTCACAATCCAAACACTTCTAATCGAGATAAGAATTCTTCATGCAACTTTGCTCTTCTCTACTGCATATACGTATCTGTCCTGAACTGAGTTTTGTTGTGGATTGTCACCCTAGGGCATGGGCTGTCTGGTGTGGCAGGACGCCCCCCACAGGGTGATGGTGGTAACGCCTCAGGGACACAGCGAAGTCAAGAGGTTCTGGAAACGACAGAGGTCCAACACGTAGCACCTCATCATCGTCACAGAATAATGATCCGTTTTCTTTGTATAAAATTTTGTATTAAATTTGTTCTAGAAATCAAACTCTCTGTTTTTTGTTGTTTGTTTTGAAAAGTGCTACATTATGCAATGTGAAGAAGGAATAAAACATATTGACATTTTCCTCTTAGTCTAGAAACTCTAGTGGTGGTGAGCAGAAAGGAGGAAGAGATGATAAAGTTGATTAAAAGACATTCATTCAGACTTGTTAATTGGTGTTTTAAAGGCATAAAAGTGGGAAAGGCCTTTAAGATTCTTTATTTTCTTCAGTGCAACATCTGGAAACCTGGGAAGTTATTTCAGGGAGACACCATCCTTCAGCATCACGTCTGCCATGGAGTCCCTGTCACTGGTTGGGTTGATCCACAATTTTTAAAATATAAATGTATTTTTCAATAACATCATAAAATCACATCTGTAAGCAGAGTATTATAGCCTGTTTCATTTCAAATTACTTGTATAGTGACACAAAAGCCTAAAAAATCAAAGTAAGCATCATCATAGTCACTGAGAACCACAGAGGCTCCAGTCTGTGGTACAGACACGCCCACTGTGATGCTGATGCTGAAGTAGCCCAGGCTAACAGCTAGCCTAGCCTGCTACACCCACAACATGCTGCTAGTTAGCATCATGTGAACCGATGACATTTTATATATATTTTAGACTTTTCATCATCTCTAAATTTCGAGACAGTTTTATTTAAATCACCGTATCAGTGACGACCGGAACACCCCCCAACAGGCCGTGAATGGAGCCTGGGACTGTCCATGACTCCTCTGCGGGCTCGGGGTGCCCTAATGCGGCCGGGCTGCGGGAGGAGACCCCGGGGGAAGAGGCGCAGGGCGGTGAGGGCAGCACTGTGATGTCCAAGCGGAGAGGCGATGACAGCACCGCCGCGGAGGAGGCGAGGGCTGCCGGGGAGGCGCAGGAGGAGGACGGAGAGAGGAGGGAGAACGCGGAGGATGAGGGCAAATACGAGGAGGAGCTGGACCCCAGAATACAGGCATGATTTAGGCTTATTATTGGCTTGTTGTTTACTCCTAAATTGGCATGAACAGAGCTAACAAGTGCTAATATGGTGTTTATTGGATGTATTATGGTTTATTGGAGCAGGGTTTCAATAACTTAAATTTTCATGCTGTATGTGTCATCTATAACACATTTACTAGATTTAGGTTTGTTATGAATACAGTTCAGTTTCAACATAATTATATCATTTTATAAACAAAGTGCTTCACATGATAACAAAATAAAACAAATATTAAGCTGTAAAAGTCAGCAGAAATAGACAAATATCCAACAAATATAACCTAAAATCACTCACATCAAATAGAAACGACCTAGCTTAAAATATGGCATTAACAAGAAAATTAAAGAAATCCACTGGAAAATAATTAATAGAATATACACAAAGTGGGACAATTAGATGAATGGAGAGAATGACAGGCTGCTCAGGATTTGACACCTGGGTTACATGTTTATCTAAAGGCAGGCTCTGCAAAAGAGATAATACTGTACATATTTTTTTTTTTTTTTAAATGTACTTTCTACAAATAAATGTGGTCCAAACATAAAGTATACATACTGCAAAAAGAAAATCAAACAATCAATCTAGAATAGCAAAACATAATAACATATTACATCCATGAATATAACAACATTGAATATATGTTTTTAAACTATTCCATTCCGCACCGTGTGATATAAATCTTTACATTTTAATTATTTTTCAGTATCTATATTTTTGCAGTGTTTTATAAGGGGCACTTTCAATGGAAATTATTTTGTCAATAATGATTCAACCATAAACCCTACAAACACAGAATACTGAATAAGGGATACTGAATCAGTGTCCTTGTGCTATAATTGGAGAGTCTGTGTAAGAGTGACAAAGAAGCAGAAAGTATAATTTACAGGGTTATCAGATTTTCAGAGAGAACGCAACTATGAAAAATAGCCCAAAACAACCAGACCCCAGATCCACAAAAATAAGCCCAAAGCAAAGCAAATTAGAGTGCAACAGCCACCCCTGAATGTGCGCTGATTAAATGTGACTTTTAAAACATTTTTAATTTTTTTTTTTACATCTGTAATAACTTTTAACCAGGGGTGGAAAAAGTACTGACTGTTTGTACTCAAAAAAGTACAGTTACAACACAAGTACTGCTGCCAAAATTATACTCCCAAGAAAAAAATACTAGTGCTAGTGACAGTTACTTTTTAACCACAATTTTATATTAGTCTTGTACAAAACTTCATTAATTCAACAGTTTTAAGCGGAATTGAATGTTTAATTGAAATAGAACTTTAAACAATTACCAGTAAAAGTACGCATTTACAAATTCTACTCAAAAAAGTACAATTATTTGTCAGGTGCAACAGGGAAAAAAATACTACATGAGGGTTTGTAATTATTTCTGAATTTCTATTAATGGTCACAACTCGGACCTAAACCACCATTAATCTACAAATTACCTGTATTATAACATGAAAATGCCACTCAGGGGAAAGTTATTCATATATTTAATTTACTATTCATGTATTTTTCATGAGAATCTTTTGAATACGGGGTTTAAAATAAGACTATGGGGTCCCCAGTGGGTTTGGAGAACTACTGTTATTCTCTGCCCACACATAAATAAAACAATTGTGTTTTGTAGGAGGAGCTGGAGCACCTGAACCAGGCCAGTGAGGAGATCAACAAACTGGAGCTGCAGCTGGATGTGAGTAACGTTACCGCTCTGATTATCATCTCGTCTGTTTTAGCTGGATCACTTTCTATCGGGGCAAATCTCTGTGGTAACATATCTTGAACTCACAACCTGCTTTGGCCCAATGTAAGTTCCCGAATAAGAGAATCCAGCTGCTGTGAGCTGAGCGAGCGAAAGAGCCCTGCAGAGCCCTGCAGAGCCTGCAGAGCCTGCAGAGCCTGCAGAGCCTGCAGAGCCCTGCAAGAATAGTAACATGTTAAACTACAAGAATAAAGAAAAGAGTTCACAGTTCTCAATGATCGTGAATAATTGTTAAATCGTGATGTTTTTCCCTACTTCCTACACTCCCTACATTCTGATTTAAGGTACACACAAACTATACCTATAGTTAAGACAGTAGGCCTATATAGTGTATGATTTAAATAAATGTTAAAGGGCACATGGTCTTACATTTTTCTGGCTAAGGTCTTAAAAAGTCTGAAAATTTCACAGTTGTGCAGGAATCCCGAATTCACTTATATAAATTAATTTAAATGGCCAGGTATAAAAGATTTTCACATTCAGGTTTACCGTACTTATTTAGAGTATAGATTTAACTGAAATATTGTTGCATCTAAAATGGTTACAAATGTAATTTGGAAGTTTGTACAATTGTATTGTGACCTGAATAATCACCATTATCGATTAAACAAATCAATATTTTTTTTTCGTCATATATATATATATATATATATATATATATATATATATATATATATATATATATATATATATAATGCTTCGTAGTATGGTTTATCCAGAGAACGCTCATGTCTGGGTTGGTCCAAGGGAAAAACAAGATGTGTATCTAGGATATGTAGTACAAGCAACAAGTACAAGTATTGTCAACTTAGTGTTTAAATATTACTTAGTCACTATTCTGTTATTGTACAATTTAATAAAGATTATGTATTCATTGTTGATTATTATGTTTATTTAATTGTTTAAATGACATTGATTGTATTTTTTTCTTTTACTATATTGTGCTATTGTGATGCAGGACGCCCGCTCGAGCTACAGAAGGATCCTCACAGATTCAGCCCGGAAGCTGAACGCCCTGGGCTCTTCGCTCGGAGCCTGCATCGAGAAAGCACGGCCCTATTACGAGGCCCGCAGACTGGCCAAGGAGGTCTGGCACTTCTTTTGTGTTAAACACTCAAAAAAAATGCTATTTTGACTGTTAATATACTGTTGCAATCAAAAGTATTTGAACACAAGTATTCAGAAAACGCAGCTTGTATATGAAGGTGGAACCTATCTGACCCTGTGTAAGAAATTAATTGCACCTTTGGATTGGCCCTGGGGCCTCATTCATAAAGCCCGGTACACACAAAACGAAGCCCAAAATGTGCGTATGCAGAGTGGGATCTATATACTTGATGTGAAAATGTGCAGACTTCCATGCAAGCTGTGCAAAGTTTGGGAAGAGGTGAAATAGTGACACACATGGCAGGATTGCCAAATGGACCATTAAGAAAAAAGTTAATTCAGCAAAACCAACAGTGAAATGTGTTTTACAATCTTTGTGAGGGTACGCACAATCAAATGGGCGACAGACCCTTCACGAGGAACGTGCACGTGCACCATCATGCAGGCGCATGCACATGCATGCTCACTTATCTGACGCACGGGGCTCTCGAGGTTGACGCTCCTCATCTGACATTTCATGTCAAACAAGGATTTCACTTAGTGTCCTTAAGAACTGTTGTTCAGCCTGGCGGTTTACGGCTACGTTATTATGACAGATTACTGATAGAGGAGAGAAGTCTTGTTTCCATTGACCATTAAATTGCGCATGGGTCCCGAGTTTTTGTTTATTGTTTTGAATACGCTGCTACAGGCCACGCCCTCAGATGAGCAGCGCCTTGTGAAGGTTTCTGTTTAAAGTACAGTTTCCCCAGTTCCGTTTCACTGGCCAAACCCAGGCTAGTTTTCCACCAGGAGAAAGAGCCTGGTAGACAAAGTCAAGTAGGCAACAAGATCTTTAAAAGAAACACATATTACCAGCCGCTCATTCAGAACAACATCAAAAGACCTGCAGGTCTCACTGGCCTCCAATTAAGGGCAGTGTTCATAGCTCAAGCATAAGAAAGTCACTGGGACCCATGGGAAAATTCCAAGATGAAAACCACTGCTGACATTTGTCAAGAAACATCTTGATGATCCACAGGGATTATTCTGTGAACTGATGAGACCAAAGGTGAACTTCAAGCCTACACTTAGACCCGGTGGTAGCAGTGTGATGGTTTTGGCTCTGGTTCTTGTTCTTGTTTTAACTCAAGCTCAGGCACTCTTAGGTACAGCTTCTGGACAAGACTTTGAGATGCTGTGGTTTGACCCAGATCATTCTCATGTACTTTCATATACATCTGTTAAAACAATTATGAAAAAAGAGTAGTCCAAATGACTCCACTGTGACGCTGACACATCACCAGTTATCGAAAGCATTTGGTGTCAGTTATTGGAAAGTGTTTTAGGTTCAAGGTGCAACTACCTTTTCACACAGAGTCAGATAGATTTTGATTTATTTTCCCCATAATAAATCAAATGATCATCTAAGTAATTTGTATTTTTGTGGTTTGATGATTTGAAATATTTAAGAGAGATAAATAGCAAAACATTCTAAAATTAGGAACTGATCACTTTTTCTTCAAACTCTACTATTGCCTTAAATATATTATCACTTTTCCCATTTAGTTATAATTTAGATTTTTAAATCATGTATTTAAACTGTATATGTTAGTTAACATAAAATAGTTAAATGGGAAAAATATGACAAAATATGTTTTTCTTTCCTAACATAATGTTGATGTCGAATCAATCAGAATATTTTTATTATCTATGAATCTTTTTAGTTTATTCTTAAAGGATTCAATATTTTACACATGAATTCATTGTGAATGCAAAAAAAGTAGGAGCCTGATTTAGTGCTAACGTCACAACAAATAAAATGTTAGAATACACAACACCGATGTATGTAAAGTATACACTCAAATAAGGAAGAGATTCAGTGTTATGTGGAACATGTTTTCTTGCTGTCCATGGTGCTGATGTCAAAACCTGTGAATTTATGTATCACGCCTATTTTCTCTCTGTGTTGACTGCCTGTCCGTTTAAAGATTTAATTTTATATTTGGGAGCTTGATGGCAAAGTGGTTAGCAGTTTGCATTCTTGCTTAACACCAAGAAGAAGAAGAGGACCCTTCTGTCTGGAGTTTTTATGTTGTCCATGGGTTTCCCCTGTTTGCTATTGCATATGCATAGACCCTTCCAGTTGTTTGTAAAAATATGAAAAACCAGAGCTGTTTATTTGCAAAAACTAGCTTTGATTTTGAAAAGAGATAAGCGTTAATAATACAACTACGGTACACATTTTTTGAAAAGTAAGCTTGAATCAAGTCAGAGTCCTGTAAGTGTCACTGTCCAGGGTGCTGATCCATGATGGACCTGTCAGTGTCAAGGGTGCTGCTCTTAGTGTGAGAGTTGTAAACGTGATGGACCTGTCAGTGTTGCTGTCCAAGGTGCTGATCTTAGTGTGAGCATTTCAAACATGATGGACCTGTCAGTGTTGCTGTCCAAGGTGCAGTTTTTAGTGTGAGAGCTGTATGGCCCTGTCAGTGTCGCTGTCCAGGGTGCTGATCCCAGACTGTTATATATGAAAGTGCATTGGAGGGGATACATGACTGATCTTCACGAGTCACAGGGGGTACACCAAAAAATAATTTTGGGAACCACTAATACACATCTAGAGGGGTTCCATTCCCTGTTGCACCTGACAATTTTATCCGCAGCAACATTGAATAATTGGTAAAATGCAAAAGAAAAACGGTCCTCATTCATGAATGTTTTCTTAGATAATGTTTGTAAAATTAATTTAATAAAATTCCTTCTTAAATGAGTGTTGTACCAAATTCACCACTGGTACAGCTGGTTGTTGTAAACTCTGGTGCATTGTTTTGGAGGAGTGGATTTTCTAATTGTGGTGTGTCTTTCAACGTTGGACTATGAGACTGTAATAAAACTTTGATGATGATTAATGAGGCCCATTGTCTCTTCGGGGAAAGAGGCGCTGTCCAAGGTGCTGGTCTCGTCTTCATTTAAAGGCGCAATGGATGATTTTTGGGCCCAAATCTGAGTCTCATTTTCTCGTGGCGTGGACTGCCGATTAGTCCTGCCACGTATCAATCATAGAACACACCTACTGTTCACCTGCAGCCTTGTTCTGGCTCGTCCCCAGGAGAGCAGCACGTTTCCGCGTGTCTAAGCGCATGGTTCTATTATAATATAGTTCCCTCAGTGTACGGGACAAAATTAAGACAGAGAAAGACAGTTCGAGCTGGCTCAGAAGAGACGGAAATCTACAGAAGATGAGAGATGCGATGCGATCCGTTGCGTTAATAAACAAACGCACGTGTGTTTTTTGTGTGTCCGCACTTCCGCTTGAGTTCTCAAATCGGCGAAAAATCGTCCATTACGCCTTTAAGTATGGGCAAGTGTGGCTTCTCTTAATGACTTTCAAAAGCAACCCATTAGTGCAGAGAGTTAAAATGTTGCTCCCTGTGTGTTGTAATGACCAGACTAAATGAGGCTGACCACTGCACATCTCTGCAGCATTTTGATTATGAAGAGGACACTCAGAGTGGCCATTTACCACCTGTGTACGACATTAGTAAAGGCCAGCACATCAGGAGAAGGCAACATTCATTATACCACACAGGCAGCGCTACATACTACACCCCTCACCGTGCCCTGCTGTTGTCTTTGTTGTTCAGTCTGATTTACACTTATTTATTAAATTGTTTTGTATTGTTAGAGGTGGGCAAACTATTTTCTACAAGAAAACAATCACATCGTTGAAGGTCTCGTCAGAACAAAGAACACTGTTGAAAAGCTGCAAGAGTTTATAAACATTAGAGACAAAACAAGTTCTTGTGCCACAAGATCTCACAAGATACAATTGTCACAAGATCTTGTGACATTTTGTTTCCATTTATATTGGTCCAAAAAAAAGGGTTAAACGCTGAAGTTACACTTTGGAAATTCCGTAGTTCCAAAAAACAGTGCTACGATGGCAGCAAAAATAAAGATTAGTAATTGTGAAGTCAAAATTGTAAACTGAACTGATAATTTCTTTAGTGTAAATTATGTCAAGCTTTTGTCTTGTTCTCGTGTACCCAATTTTGTGGTGATATTGTAATTGGGTTTTCATTTTAAAGTTCATTGATTACTTTTTTATCAATTTAGAATGTGTGGCTGCATATGGTATATTCAATTATTATAATCAACCTAATGCTTAATGTTGAAGGTAAATGAAGGTAAATCAGAATCGTGCAGTGCCCTCAATGACATGCCATAACCAAGTGGCTGGCATAGTGAACGTTAACATCTGTGCAGAGTATGGACTGAAAACCCAAGGTCTAAGTGGGAAACACCCCCAAAGCTTGGTGGTCACATCAAACCTATAGTAGAAGGTGATGAGTTGCCCAGCCAGTTTCCGGTAATATGCTGCTTGGAGGGCTCTGGGCTTGTAGTTGTTGAGAACCCGGAGCCCACTCCACACAGAGGTGGGGTTGTTGGAAAACTGCTGCTTCAGACGCCAATTATACTGTGATCTACCTCCCTGTCCCCTGTACTGAAGGGTGGAAGAACAAGCGGACACACAAAAACAAAACACAATATAACAAATACAGACAAAACAAAGTGCACCAAAACACCAGGGCAGCCATCTGCAGAGCCATAATGGACGTCAAGGCATTTAAAGACACGTTTAACACATTTCTATTGCATTTACATAATATTGTTTATATGTAAAGACATAACGTATATGCAAAGGTATACTTTTAGTGCATTTTATTGGCACATTTAAGATTTATGTAGTTGTTATTTTGTGATAAATAATGTATTGTTTGTCTCAGTTTTGGGAAGAGGAATACATCACTAATAGTATGCAAGTTTCCTATATCTGTTATCCATAAATTGTTTTTTTACTTTATTCAGTCTGGCCTGAGTAGCTTGAGAATCGAATTGAAAGTGAGATGATATTTCCATCAAGTTTGAAATCAGTTTTGGTAAAGTTAAACCCTTCTGTAGTTACCCACACCACCACCGAAATATATTTTTTCATGTTTTAGTTTCATTTGGATTTGCTTGTATTGACATCACTTGACTTCACAAAATTATACAATTTATTACACAGAATAGCCATCTCTTTAGTCATGTCTTTGTTGTGTCTAAAAGAATAAGTGGGAACACAAGTGCTGCTAAATGACAGACAGTCATATTTAATCAACTCATTTTGGAAAATGTCATGTGTCTAAAGAGTGCCCGGAGAGGAGCACAGACTTAATGAAGAGCAATAGAACCAGTAATGGAATGGTAATCTGTTCAGACTGTTAGATGGAGTCGTGTGGGATTATAGAAATGTAAACAAAGTCATCAGAGAAAACAGCTCTTGGGTAAATATGTTAGCAAAATACTGTAAATGTTGAATTGTCCCAAAGACAAAAATCTAAGGCACTTTGTTAGGTAATAAAATGATAAAGCTTTTATTACAGTCTGGCTATTGACATAAAATACAAACATGTTCATACCCTGAGGGAATCTGAATAGACAGAGCTTTTTTCCCATGACAATTGAAGTGCTTTGACTGTGAAACTGGAGTTAATGTTTTGGTCAGTATTTGAGAGATTTTGTCTGAATTAATCAGAATCAGAATGACATTTATTCATCCCAAAGGAAAAATTAGTCTTGCTACATACATATAACCAACCAGCAGAAGAAAGAGAAGTTATCCAAAAAATAATAAAATATAAATAAATTAAATACCAATATCAAAAGAACAGAAGTAAATTCTCAGAAGTATAGAGGATGTATAGCAGGGGTCACCAACCTTTATAGGGTCGAGGGCTACTTCATGAGCATGGACTTGGTTGAAGCCTACCTGCTTGATTAACCTAAATGGGCACTTAATTCCATTCATAACAAAATCACATAACTAGCACTAACTCATGAGTCAACTAATTGTCAAAATACAAGTATAAGAAAAATATAGTCTTCATTGGAATTTGAGGATCAGTTGCTCCTCCTGTGGCTCTGTTTAGTCCTGGTTCAGTCCTGTGTGAGTCCTGGTTTGGGTTGGACCTGGTTCAGTCCTGTGTGAGTCCTGGTTTGGGTTGGACCTGGTTCAGTCCTGTGTGAGTCCTGGTTTGGGTTGGACCTGGTTCAGTCCTGTGTGAGTCCTGGTTTGGGTTTGACCTGGTTCAGTCTCGTGTGAGTCCTGGTTTGGGTTGGACCTGGTTCAGTCTTGTGTGAGTCCTTATTTGGATTAGACCTGGTTCAGTCTTGTGTGAGTCCTTGTTTGGATTAGACCTGGTTCAGTCTTGTGTGAGTCCTTGTTTGGATTAGACCTGGTTCAGTCTTGTGTGAGTCCTTGTTTGGATTAGACCTGGTTCAGTCTTGTGTGAGTCCTTGTTTGGATTAGACCTGGTTCAGTCCTGTGTGAGTCCTTGTTTGGGTTAGACCTGGTTCAGTCCTATGTGAGTCCTTGTTTGGATTAGACCTGGTTCAGTCCTGTGTGAGTCCTTGTTTGGGTTAGACCTGGTTCAGTCCTATGTGAGTCCTTGTTTGGGTTAGACCTGGTTCAGTCCTATGTGAGTCCTTGTTTGGGTTAGACCTGGTTCAGTCCTATGTGAGTCCTGGTTTGGGTTAGACCTGGTTCAGTCCTGTGTGTGTATTTAAAACATCTTTTAAAAATAATTTACAGGTATGAAATCACTTTTGTCTTTTTTAAGATAATGATGAATACTAAATTATGTATAATCACTGTAATTCTTGTTGACTGTGGTAAAATGGAGCAAAGGGTTGTATATTTCCCCTCATTTTTACTTACATTTGCCCATTAGATCAGGTTAAACCCACAGACGGCCTTGGAAACATCCTGCGCAGTACTGGGTGTAATATAATGAACATGTTACACAATGCGGCAATCACTATTATGTACAGTCACAATATTAAACCGAGCTTGGAATTATCTGAGCGTGTGTGGATCATGTTATATAAACATTCGTTATTCTCTCTTATGTGAAATAATCGCTGTAGACCACTATATCATTTCATTATTTAGGATCCTTTTCTCTAGCTCCTTCTCCAGAGCTCAAAATGCTAAATGCTTCCATTGGTGTTTAAGAGTTTTAAACAAAAATCCATACATAATAATTGATACTAAAACTATGAAAACTAGATATTAATTTGAAGTATCAATACTGAAGAAAATCCCAAAAAGAGGGCAAAATTACACTTTTCCTGAATATTGAGAATAAACTTGTGGTTGTGTCAAGACCATATGACAAAATACAAAAAAAGCTGTTTTTGTCATCATAAGGATATTAAAATATTTTAGTATAGCGCAGCGTTAATTGCTTTTACTTTGCGTACAGATTTGTTGTGGTAAATGTAAAAATGCTAAAATGTGCCTGTAAATATCATGGTTGTGGTTCAAGTAAGGTACAAAAATGCAGAAATATTATATATATTATTTTCATCGACATGCAGCCTATTTAATACATCTTTTTATTATAAACTCTCCTGTAGTTAAAATATTTGAGAATTGTTATATTCCTCACCTGTAAATAGAACCGTGAAACCCATACACACCCTTTAGCTTGTCAGCACACTTTCATAACCCTGCAGACTAAATAGGGTAGTCCCTCCCAACCGTGTATCCCTTGTCTGTCTTTATCCTGGCATTGAGTGATTGTATTTGTGTTCCAGGCTCAGCAGGAGACCCAGAAGGCTGCCCTGCGGTACGAGCGAGCCGTGTCGATGCACTCTGCAGCCAGGGAGATGGTGTATGTGGCTGAACAGGGGTTGCTGGCCGACAGGAACACCTTGGACCCCACCTGGCAGGAGATGCTCAACCACGCCACCGCCAAGGTACTCCCACAGGCCCCCAATAAGACAAAACATTGGCGTGTAAAATAGGCTTCCCTGTATCAGTTTTGTTCAAATGGATTGTTTTTTGGGTACACTTACTTACATATGACTAGCTGCTAATTCGCTAAATGAATACCTCAATGGTATTTATTTGGCAATTTACTAACACTTTCCTTTAATGTGTGTTTTTTCCCCCGCTTATTATGATTACAAGGACATTTTTGCACATGAATTATGATGCTAAGGCGCTTGTCTTCTCATGCTCTCCCGGAGCCGCTCCGTCACAGACTCACGCAGGATTTGGACAAAAAATTGCTCCACGCACTCTTATCTTTTGACTTAATACCGTTTTTTAAATGCTATTTTGCCTTGTCGGCGGTACTTTATAAAAAAAAAAAATTATAATAATTTATTTTATTTATATTGTAGAAATCAATAATCTAAATGCAGCGGATCCGTGAACCAAGTAATAAAATAACTGTGGCCTAAGGGTGTTGTTAAGGGCCACATTATATTTAGTTTTTATTGAGTCTATTAGTACAAAAATGTCCTAACATCATACTAATGAGCAGTAATAAGAAGTGTATTGTTGGAAAATTCATTCTGTCTTCTTTTTTAAATTGAATTTCACTTTTCCTCTGATAAGACAGTGGTATACAAGCTATTTCAGTGTAGGACTTCCGCCTTCATCAGAGTGACGTCTTATGTTGTGACGTGTTCTTTATCAGATGTTATTCCCAGGCGTGGTCAGTCTGACAGCTCTGTCCCTGTGTGGTGGTCTCTAGAGAAGTGAGTCCCATTAGTAAATGACTGATGAATCGTACACCCTGCTTCCTGATTTCAATAGCTTCTCACATCCATCCATCTTTTGATAAATACAACATGCGGAATTTAGGAAAAACAATGTCTCAAACAATTCCGACGCCTGGAGAAGAGGAAGAGAACCCAAGCGTGCCATAGAAATCACCTACAATTCCGCCTGAGGTGCAGGGACAAACGCGTAACACCAAAGAGCCTGAGGATAAATAATCCAATCTGCACAAACCAAAAGATGGAATTGGAGAAAAAGCATTACAAAGTACAGAGCAGGACGTTATCTGTATATTTTCTAACCACTCCAGCCACATACAGGATGACTCAAACATGCCTAAATCTCTCAAAACCTGGTATTTGATGAGGGGAAACTGTTTTTTGTCTCATTTAACCCACAATAACAGCCTTTATCAACACTCCTCTGTGAACCAAAATATTTACAGGCTGAATTCAGCTAACCTTTAAATTCTGATTAAGCTCGCTCAACTCGGTGTACAAAATAAAGTCGTCAGCTGAGGACAAGGACAGACTTTTCTTTGCTGAATAATTGCAGAGTGTTGGAGAGGAGGCGTCTTCTTGAAAGCGCGCAGCCTGTTTCTTTGCTAAACTTCAAAGGTTGCCGTGCTGCTGGTGCTGGTGCGGCGGCGGTGGAGGTGATTGATGGTGTCTGCAGAGTTCAGCTGGAGCCACGTTCATGTGCGGATCAAAGCCACTACATCATCCAACCTCCGTTTTCTAGTCATACACTGTCAGACGTTTAGCAAAGATTTACTATTCTGCAGCTGTTCGGTCTGGCCATACAGAGGGCCCACATCATGCATTAAACTTATAAACTACTATTGTACAGGTTAAAAGAAGACATGTTTTGCTTTTGTAATCACACATCACTATAACTGCATTATTCATGTTAAAGGAGACATTTTATTTTCAGGTGCTTTTCAGGTATAACAGCAACATAAGTAGACCATCAGTTTACTTTTTTTTTTTTTCATTTAAAACAGCAATCTAAAATGGCTAAATAGTAGAAGCAGGTCCATGGACTTCCTGTTCAAAACTGCAGAAAGTCCCGCCTCTTCATAGTGACATTTCACCATAACGAACAGTGGATTGTCATTTACATGAAAAGTGGATATGTGACCTTTTAGAAAACTCCAGGTATCACCAAGAGTGTTCATTAATTTTGTCAAATAATCACAACTAAGTACAAGGATGTGGGCGGGGATAGGGGATAGGTGAAAACAGGACATTTCCGAGCACTCGAGCCTCAGTTGCAGGACAATACAGGATTAAATCAAATATGCAGGAATCAATCAAAATACAACTTTGAGTAAACTAATGATGGAGGAAACACAGTTGTAACAATGTTAAAAGCTCATTAAAGTCGAATTTGCATAATATGTTTCCTTTAAATTCCTTACTGGTACAAACAAGCCCATTGACTTCCTGTTCGTACAGTAACTCCAGAACTGATTCTGCAAGTGCCCCAGGTGCGTTCACACTTGCCCATAAATCACATCAAAATTGGGATTAAAATTTGACACATTTCTGTCACAATCCAGGACTAATAACAGGACCAAACTAAGGCTACATCTGGACATCATTCTGAGCATTATCAACACAGGGCCTTGCTGTTGTGTCCTGTCATGATAACACAAGTGACATATTGCTACAATAAATACTACGATACAAATGATAATATTGAAATCACAATGTTAAACCAAATCTACTTGATGATAGAAACAGATCTAGATTTGCTGTTCAAAACTGTGGAACTGCTCATTAAATTACTCTATATTATTATTTCCATACCATGTAGGTTAGTCACGATAATATATTTAAGTGTAGTACGGTATTATGATAAACCATAATATTGAATATTATGTCACTGACACAATAACCCAAAAGCAAATTAACACTATACCGGTAAATATTACACTATACCGGTAAACCCTTTTCTAAATTAACCATAGTGTTGCCAAACATGAGCTGCATTAAATAAACATCACAATGAAACTTGTTCTTAGTAATTAGCTATTACGAGTCCCAGAAGTTACTTATTCGATCCTCTAAAGCTCAGATATTTTTGTATTAGAAAACAATTACAAATGGAAATGATACTTGTTATAAATTGTAATCCAAAATACACTGCCTGACCAAACAAGAGTCGCCATAGAAAAAATTGCCACACGTTTTTAATATTTCATTAGACTGCCTTTAGCTTAGATTACAGCACACATTTGCTGTTGCATGGTTTCAATAAGGTTCTGCAAAAGATTCTCAAAAGATGAATTTCCACCCAGTGTTGCATTATTCTTCACCTATTGATCTTGTATTGATGATGGAGAGAGTGACCACTGCACAAAGCCTTCTGCAGCTCGTCCCAAACACTCTCACTGGGGCTCAGAACTGTAGTAGATTAGCTTCAGCTCCTTAGATGTTTTCCCTGCTTGATGCCAATGATTTGACCCTTCTCAAACACACTGACATCTTTTCCATGACCACAGGATTTGTCTTTCCACATGCTTGTTTCAGAAATGAAAAGCCTCTCACTGCATCAGTTTGGTTTAATATTGTTTTGTTCCTGAAAGACAATCACCAATGCAGCAGTTGGCAGTGCATATTGTTCCATCAAGATGAATGTATTGAAGTCGATATAGTAATTATAGCGACAGCCTCAGCCTCAGCCTCTTCACAACAACCTTTTACTGTTGTAAGATGTTTTCAGCTAACATATTCAGTGGCTCCCCATACAGTAGACTCATTTTAGCAATTTCAAATTAAAATAAATAAAATATTTTTGCTTGTATTATCTTGAAACATAAAATGAATTAACACGTTAACGTTAAAGATTGAATAGAGGCAATACATTATATTTATTCACCAGCCTTTGTATAAAATAGCAATGGGACTGTCTGCTCCACCACGGTCTCTGTTGAATCTATGGGAAACTAGGGCTGTATTTGACTAAAGACATGCTCTGCTGTGCATGGATCTAAACTTTTCAGGCCAGGACCCCTAAATAAGTATGAAACCAACTCAGGACCCCCACAGCAAAATTTCAAGCTACAACCCCATTAAATTAGGTATAGTATTTATTTTAGTAGTTTATTGTGTTTTTTGAACCAATTTCACTAAATCATACTTTTTCATTTTAAAAGAGAGATTAAATAGGTAAAAAGTAATAGATTTAACATGACATTTTAAAATCATCTCGCCACCCCCAGCTCATACTCCATATAAACTTTAATCCTGATCAAATATTTAGACTGCAGTAAGTTTAGAGATGTGTTATGTTAACCAAAGTGAAATGTGGAAAGCAATAGATAAATAAATAACACAAATAATAACAAATAAGAAAAATGTTTTGTAGTTCTATTGTTCTATTGTTTAGTGTTATAAACTAAAGTTCCCCAACACTGCAAGGAAAAATGACTAATGATGGAGGCTGAAAAAATATTGTTCATTTATAATTTATTGTACATTGTACACAACATTGTAATGTGTTGAAAGATCAATTTAGCATAATATAAAACCTTTCATGTCATAAAGTGTGTTGAATGCACATGTATTTTTTATGCTTCGTCCAACTATAGTGAAACTTGTATATTGCAATGGAACATAACCCTTTGGCCCCTATTAGCTCTATTACCTATAAATATTTGATGTGTTACAGCAAATGTCTCTTGCTCATATCACTTGCACCATTGCGTCTTAAAATAGCACGGCGGATTATGCATTGTCACTCTATTTTGAGGCTGTTTGCAGCGGCTGATGAGGAGCAGACAGCTGTCAAGATTCCAGCAGATTCAAGCCCTGCCTCAATCTGGTAAACACACTTGTGAGTGCAGTAGAGCGCTTATAATGAAGTATCATGAACATTTGTTAGAAAAGCATATAGGTTCATGTAAACAAGTGTTAGATTTGCATATGTTGAGATGTTTATTCAATGCACATTCAAAACTGCTCAAAAAGCATCGGCTGCAGTCAAATAGTCATCTAAAAAAGATGACTGATTATGATCCTGGCTCAAGATCTGGAACTTTCGATCAACTTCCCGCTGACCTAAAACTGCACTGACCTCAACATCTTCAGCAAACGCCTCCTATGGACAGTTGTGAATTAAAAAAAAAAATGCTATTACACTTGAAACATTGCATCTGGTTCATCCTCTGTAATTGCTATATCCATATCAAATAAATAAATAAATACATAAACTGAGACTGGAGTGCTCGGAAAGTTTATGTTTCCACCTACATAGTCAATTATGTTCACAAATTTTGCTTATGAACTGCTAAATTACACTTTTATTTACCTTAAACTAATTTAGAGAGGAGAGAAAAACCTTTCTCTTCTTGTAACCACATGTTGAGGATAGTATTTCGTATTCACAGTAGTCTACACTCTTCCCTCTCTTGAAATGGTTTCTTAAAATGAGTAAATTTGGGGTTGCAGTGGAGCGCTATGACTCAGTGCTGCAGACATACATTCATTCACTCTCAACCTGGACTAAAATTGACAGTTCAAAAGAAAAGCAGTTTCAGAATGAAGTACTACCATGTGCCAAACAGGGCTGCCGTAAATATACTTACAGCAGCATTTCAGGACTTGTTGCTTGCGACAGGGAGACATCCTTCTTATGTTGTTGTGCTATTCTATCTTCTTCCATCAAGCCACATGCGTTAGGTGAACTACATTGTATTAATGTGTAAAGTCTTAACACTGCGTTCCAAATTATGATGCAAATGATATTTTTCATTTTCAAGTCATCAGCCTTTAGAGTACAATTTGAATGTTATTGATCAAACCTCCCAATTATAATAAAAACTTAAAACGCACAGTTCCAAATGATTATGCTCAGCAGAGTTTCAAACCATGTTATTGTTCTAAAGAATTGAAAATAGTCATTTGTTAAATTAAAAGCACTAGCAGGTCATATTTACTGAAATCAAAAACTATTTCAATCAATTAAATTCAACAGGTCAAGTTACATTTGAACATAGGAGCCCTTATTTGAGAGAAGCTTCAAACATCTTGTATCCATTGAACTTGTGAGTTTGTGGAGCGTTTCTGCTTGAATCTCTTTGCAGGATGTCAGAATAGCCTCCCAGAGGTGCTCTTTGGATGTGACCTGCCTCTCGCCCTCATAGATATTTAACTTGAGGATGCTCCAAAGGTTCTCAATATACTGAGGTCAAGGGAGGATGGGGGCCACACCATGAGTTCACCTCTTCTTTCATGCCCATAGCAGTCAATGATGCAGTGGTATCCCTGCAGCATGAGATGGTGCATTGTCGTGCATGAAGATGATTTTGTTTGAGAAAGCACAGTTCTTCTTTTTGTGCCATGCAATATAGTGGTCAGTCAGAAACTGCACATACTTTATAGAGGTCATTTTCACACCTTCAGGGACCCTAAAGGGGCCGACCAGCTCTCTCCCCATGATTCTGGCCCAAAACATGACTCCACCACTCCATCCATCTGGACCATCAGGGTTGCACGGCACTCATCAGTGAACAGGACTGTTTGAAAATGAGTCTTCATGTATTTCTGGGCCCAGTGGAGCCGTTTCTGCTTGTGAGCATTGGTTAAGGGCCGAATAGAAGGTTTATGCATAACTGCAAGCCTCTGGAGGATCCTATACCTTGATGGAACTCCAGAGGCACCAGCAGCTTCAAGTTTCAAGTTCAACATTTTAGCAGCTGCTCTCTTAATCCGATCTATTTGGCAGAAACCTTCCTCATCGTGCCTTTATCTGCACAAATCTGTGTGCGCTCTAAATAAGTCGATGATCACGCTTAGGTTTTCATGAAATATGTAAGGTTTTCATACCTTTTCCAAAGCATTCAATTATGTCATGCTTTTTGGCACTAGAGACATCCTTTTTCTTTACCATATTTGCTTGAAAATGGAGGTCTGCTTAATAATGTGGAGTCTTCTTAAGTTGTTTTTTTCCTTTAATTGGACCCAACTGACAAAGTAATTGGCACAGGTGTCTGAGATTGATTTCACTAACCCAAAGAGCCCTGAGACACTATACCATCCATAAGTTTCACTGGAAAACATATAAAAATTACCTTGACACTTTAACATATTTTGCATTTGGAACATGGTGTATAGACGTGGGATGTATTTGAAAAATGTCTAAGTGAGTTGTGTGTGTGTGTAAGTGATTCATGAATGTTTGAGTAATCTTTATTCCCCTGCATTACTCTGAAAATCCCTGTTTTACCTTCACCCAGACTCTGCACATAACAGTTTTGGTACAAATGAAGAACATCTACGTCTGTCAGCTTGGCCCGGCAGTGATGACGATCACAGTGATGCACAGTGTTTTCAAGCAGACGTCAGCAGACTTGTTTATTAAGTAGTTTTAGAACAATATAGCTCTTTTCAAAAAGCCGCTGATATTTTTGGGTTCAACAATTCACACTTTGCTAGGTCTAATTTTCCAAAATACTAAATCATCAAGTATGTTTGTTAAAAGACTCAAATATTATGATTTTTTATTTTATTTACTAAGACTTATTAAGATTTGCCAGACAAATCGAGAGCTGCTGGGCTGACTTTAGGAGGACAAAGGCATAACACATACATGGGCACTCAGAGACCATTTGGAGAATTCTTGTTCTACATGTGTCCGGCTACAAAACATCTGCCTCATATTCACAGAAAAAGATTCATAAGAGTGAATGACTGAATGAAAGACAAGCCAATGCACACAACCCTGATCCAACATATGACCATGAAGTTAAACTAGTTTTTTTCTTTAAAAATATATGTATATAAATAGGCTTGCATTGTAATTCATATGTTTAGACATAAGAGAACAAAAAATGCAGAATGTTTTCTGAAGCCTTTGTCTCCAGTGCAGAGGCAGAGTGAAGAAGAGGGAAGAGTGAAGGCTGTGAGTGCAGGGCCGGTGCAGAGAAACTCAGGAACTGGGGGCCACTAACAACAATCACATTATCAAGTGTATAGGTAATGAGCAGCTAAAATACTAATATACTGTAGTATCTACGTCATAAGGCGCTGGTACAGCTGGCAGCCCGGTGTAAACGCTCTCTCTTCTTTCTCACACTTATTGTGCTTTATCTCCTATATTTTGTAAATATAGTTAGTATATTTTTTCTATTTTACTGTACGATAGGGACACGCGCTGGAATAGTTTTTTAATTCAACTGTTTTTGACTTTTTTCGGCTGGATTTGAGCGTTTTTCGTTGCGTTCGTTGTGTTGTTGTGACGTGAGCTAGCTCCGAGCGAGCCCACCAGCCCCCCTCCCCCCCGCGCCCTCCGGCCGCGCTAAAGTACGGCGTGTCGTCGGTACACGTTTATATACACGTTTATATGAAAGAGGAACTTCACGAACGATCGGGACACTTCACTGGAATCGCTTTAAATTAACTTGTTTTGACTTTATTCGGCTGGATTGAGTGTTTTCGTCGTGTCGTTGCGATGTGTCTTGGCTCTGAGTCCCCCGGCTCCGGCCCCGCCCCCCGGCTCCGGCCCCGCCCCGGCTCCGGCCCCGCCCCCCGGCTCCGGCCCCGCCCCGGCTCCGGCCCCGCCCCCCCCGGCTCCGGCCCCGCCCCCCGGCCGGCGCCGTACCGCGTTTACACAAAGGAGGAACTAATGAAACTGCGGAGAACAGTCGTCTTACCCGGAGATCGTCACGTTATCCCGGCGCAATACTGACCTAACCTAATACTGATGTGCAATTCTGTCGTATGTGCAATTGCTGTTGGAATTCATGTGCAATTCATGTGCAATTACTGTGAAATTCATGTGCAATTCATGTGCTGTCGTGACACATATTCATGTGCAATTACTGTCGTGATCACATGACATGGTATTTATGTATTTATTTGTCTATGGGAGTTTTTGTTTATTTATAGGAGATCTTCTACTGAAAGTGTTTTTCAGACTTCCTATAAGTGATCTGTTCTTCTGTATCTACCTCTGTATCTACCTGCGTTGCACCAATGAAATTTCCCCATGTGGGACAATAAAGGAATATCTTATCTTATCTTATCTTATCTCAGATCCACTCAAACACAGCAAATTACTTTTGTTTGTTCAAACTTGTCTGCATGAAGAGTTGGTGTTTTGTCTGCATAAACTGGTGTGTGAGTGTGTAAGTGCTTGATGTAAAGCGCTTTGAGTGCCTTGAAGGTAGAAAAGCGTCATATTAATGTGACCTTTTTAAAAATGTATTTACAAGCAGGTTTTAGCATATTTCTGAGGGCTGGAATAAATGTAGTCTAAATATTCTTATAAATATTAATAATACAAATATTGCCCACCTCCTGTTTTATATCAGAAGACATATTATAAAAACATGTGCTTTTTTGAGTAAAAACTAATTTTGCTCTTAATTTCAGCCTGCGCATACAAAAACTCCTAGGCCCACGCACTGTCCTGGCTGAACCTGGTGTTGTGTGTGCATGTGCAGGTGAACGAGGCAGAGGAGGAACGTCTGCGCAGTGAGAGGGAGCACCAGAGGGTCACACAGCTGTGTCAGGAGGCTGAGGCCAAGGTCCAGACCCTGCAGAAGGCCCTCAAGAAGGTTATCCTCAAGTCCAAACCATACTTCGAACTCAAGGTCCAGTTCAACCACATCCTGGAGGTAAGCCCCTTCTCAGTTGTCAGATGTTTTTAACCATATTGAACGCTCTGAATAGTCTTTTGGGGATAATCCCGCTTTAGAATTATTGTGTCAATGGCCTAAATTGCTTTTATATTATCATTAAAAATTTATCAACACTATGCTATTAGACTGGCTGAACTGAAATATATTTTCTGCTGCTTTTTAACTATGCTGCTGCCAAAAAACTGTGCTTTTTAAACCCACAATTATTTTTTCGGTATTTTATCTTTTACATTTTAGGTCACCTTTTTTATTCAGAAAGGAATATATTTATTAAGATTAAGGAAGACTATGACAAAAAGTAGTACAGATTATGTGCAGGCTACACACAGGTAAATTAATATTTCATCGCATCGTAAACACAGTTACAAATAGAGGTGGGCAATGCATAGAAATGTAGATAATGTTGTGAATGTTGCTTTGAAAATATGCATAATTTTGAAATGTATTTATTTGACAGACATGCTCACATTTCTGTTGATTGACATAATATTTGTCTGACTATCGTTATCAAGATACTCCAAGAAAATATCAGTCACCCGTAGTTACAAACCATTGAAGCAAAATTTTAATAATGTAAGCCATGGGGGGTGAACATATAATTACTGTGAATGTTATTTCAAAATGAAGGCTTTCAAACTCAAATTGTCTGATTGAAGCAACATTGCACATTGCTTAGATGGAGCCCCAGTTGAAGCTCATCCTGGAGGGAGAACGGCCCAAGCTGCTGATGTGGACATGTCCTTTACTTTGAGCCAGTTTCTGCTCTATGGATGCTGTCGCTGCAAAATGCACCAGGCTGCTGGACACACTGCGATTTACGGCCCTTAGGCTTCACAAACTGCAACTCAAACTGTTCAACTGTTACCCACTGAAGAGGCTCAAAATGTAAATCTTGAATAACTTAAAATACAATATTGAAAAACATTTAAAGGGAACAGATGATGTGAAATCAACTTTTAAATAAATATAGATCAATATCAGTAACAGTGGTTAAAGTTTCCCTCTGTCCAGAAGATATCCAGTTCAAAACTCATCATCCTGTCATGTTTGTGGACACCTCACCTACATTGTCTTTTTTCCCTTTAAATCAAAATAACATCCATCCATCCATCCATCTTCTGCCGCTTTATCCGGGGCCGGGTCGCGGGGGCAGCAGTCTGAGCAGGGACTCCCAGACCTCTTTCTCCCCAGACACTTCCTCTAACTCCTCCGGGGGGATCCCGAGGCGTTCCCGGGTCAGCCGAGAGACATAGTCTCTCCAGCGTGTCCTGGGTCTTCCCCGGGGCCTCTTCCCGGTGGGACATGCCTGAAACACCTCCCGAGGGAGGCGCCCAGGAGGCATCCGGAACAGATGCCCGAGCCACCTCAGCTGGCTCCTCTCGACGTGGAGGAGCAGCGGCTCTACTCCGAGTTCCCCCCGTGTGGCCGAGCTCCTCACCTTATCTCTAAGGGAGCGCCCAGCCACACGGCGGAGGAAACTCATTTCGACCGCTTGTATCCGCGATCTTGTTCTTTGGGTCACTACCCAAAGCTCATGACCATAGGTGAGGGTAGGAACGTAGACCGACCGGTAAATAGAGAGCTTTGCCTTTCGGCTCAGCTCCCTCTTCACCACAACGGTCCGATGCAGCGACTGCATCACTGCAGCCGCTGCACCGATCCGCCTGTCGATCTCACGTTCCATCCTTCCCTCACTCGTGAACAAGACCCCGAGATACTTTAACTCCTCCACTTGGGGCAAGGACACCCCACCCACCTGGAGAGGGCAAGCCACCTTTTTCCGGTCGAGAACCATGGCCTCGGATTTGGAGGTGCTGATTCTCATCCCAGCCGCTTCACACTCAGCTGCAAACCGTCCCAGTGCATGTTGCAGGTCCGGGTTTGATGGAGCCATCAGGACAACATCGTCTGCAAACAGCAGAGAGGAGATCCTGTGGTCCCCAAACCGGACACCCTCCGACCCCTGACTGCGCCTAGAAATTCTGTCCATAAAAATTATGAACAGAACCGGTGACAAAGGGCAGCCCTGGCGGAGTCCAACATGCACTGGGAACAGGTCTGACTTACTGCCGGCAATGCGAACACAGCTCCTGCTCCGGTCATACAGGGACCGGACAGCCCTGAGCAAAGGGCCCCGGACCCCGTACTCCCGGAGCACCCCCCAAAGGACACCCCGAGGGACACGGTCGAAAGCCTTCTCCAGATCCACAAAGCACATGTGGACTGGTTGGGCAAACTCCCATGAACCCTCGAGCACCCGATGGAGAGTATAGAGCTGGTCCAGTGTTCCACGACCGGGACGAAAACCACTCTGCTCCTCCTGAATCTGAGGTTCGACTATCGGTCGGATTCTCCTCTCCAGTACCTTGGAATAGACCTTACCTGGGAGGCTGAGGAGTGTGATCCCTCTGTAGTTGGAACACACCCTCCGGTCCCCCTTCTTGAACAGAGGGACCACCACCCCGGTCTGCCAGTCCAGAGGCACGGTCCCCGACCGCCACGCGATGTTGCAGAGACGTGTCAACCAAGACAGTCCTACAACATCCAGATACTTTAGGTACTCAGGGCGGATCTCATCCACCCCCGGAGCCCTGCCACCGAGGAGTTTGCGAACAACCTCAGTGACTTCAGCTTAGGTGATGGATGAGCCAGCCTCCGAGTCCCCGGTCTCTACTTCCTCTTCGGAAGACGTGACTGAGGGATTAAGGAGATCCTCAAAGTATTCCTTCCACCGTCCGACAACATCCCCAGTCGAGGTCAGCAGGCCTCCACCCGCACCGTAAACGGTGTTGGTGAGACACTGCTTCCCCCTCCTGAGGCGCCGGACGGTTTGCCAGAATTTCT
Source organism: Eucyclogobius newberryi (assembly GCF_026437365.1). Classification (NCBI taxonomy): domain Eukaryota; kingdom Metazoa; phylum Chordata; class Actinopteri; order Gobiiformes; family Gobiidae; genus Eucyclogobius; species Eucyclogobius newberryi. Next base: position 19,722,272 of record NW_027315790.1, on the reverse strand, counting down.
TTGGTGCCGACCGATAGTCCTCCTCCATGGCCTCCCCGAACTCCTCCCAGGCCCGGGTTTTTGCCTCTGCGACAGCACGAGCCGCGGCTCGCTTGGCCTGCCGATACCCGTCGATGACCTCCGGAGACCTACAAGCCAGAGTGGCCTGATAGGCCTCCTTCTTCAGTCTGACGGCATCCCTTACTTCCGGTGTCCACCACCGGGTTCGGGGGTTGCCGCCACGACAGGCACCGGAGACCTTGCGACCACAGCTCCGACCAGCCGCATCAACAATGGAGGCGGAGAACATGGTCCACTCGGACTCAATGTCCCCAGCCTCCCCCGGGACATGGGAGAAGCTCTCCCGGAGGTGCGAGTTGAATACCCTACTGACAGAGGGCTCCACAAAACGTTCCCAATAGACCCTCATAATGCGCTTGGGTCTGCCAAGTCTGTCCGGCTTCCTCCTCCGCCAGCGGATCCAACTCACCACCAGGTGGTGATCGGTTGACAACTCTGCCCCTCTCTTCACCCGAGTGTCCAAGACACGCGGCCGGAGGTCAGATGACACAACAACAAAGTCGATCATTGACCTCCGGCCTAGGGTGTCCTGGTGCCATGTGCACTGATGGACACCCTTGTGCTTGAACATGGTGTTCGTTATGGACAATCCGTGGCTAGCACAGAAGTCCAATAACTGAACACCGCTCGGGTTCAGATCGGGGAAGCCGTTCTTCCCGATCACCCCTCTCCAGGTGTCACTGTCATTGCCCACGTGGGCGTTGAAGTCCCCCAGTAGAACAACGGAGTCCCCGGTCGGTGCACTGTCCAGTACCCCTCCCAAGGACTCCAAGAAGCTGTTCGGCCCGTAGGCTGTTCGGCCCGTAGGCCGCCACAACAGTGAGAGACCTGTCCCCCACCCGAAGGCGGAGGGACGCGACCCTCTCGTTCACCGGGGTAAACTCCAACACGTGGCGGCTGAGCTGAGGGGCTATCAGCAAGCCCACACCAGCCCGCCGCCTCTCCCCGCGGGCAACACCAGAGAAGTGGAGCGTCCAGCCCCTCTCGAGGAGATGGGTTCCAGAGCCCAAACTGTGCGTGGAGGTGAGGCCGACTATATCTAGTCGGTATCGCTCAACCTCCCGCACAAGCTCAGGCTCTTTCCCCCCCAGCGAGGTGACATTCCATGTCCCCAGAGTTAGTCTCTGTGTCTGGAGATCTGGTCGCCGAGGCCCCTGCCGTCGACTGCCGCCCAGATCTCTCTGCACCGGCCCCTTATGGATCCTCCTGCGGGTGGTGGGCCCACGGGAGGGCGGCCCCACGTCGCTCTTTCGGGCTGTGCCCGGCCGGGCCCCGTGGGGTAAGACCCGGCCACCAGGCGCTCGCCATGGAGCACCCATCCCAGGCCTGGCTCCAGGATGGGGCCCCGGTGACGCCGATCCGGGCGACGTAAACTGCCTTGTTTGTGTTGTCATCATAGAGGGCTTCTGAACCGATCTTTGTCTGACCCGTCACCTAGGACCTGTTTGCCTTGGGAGACCCTACCAGGGGCATGAAGCCCCCGACAACATAGCTCCCGGGATCATTCGGGCACTCAAACCCCTCCACCACGTTAAGGTGTCGGTTCAAAATAACAGTTCATCATAAAAATCTGCACTGCCAAATCACTGTTTTCTACAGCGCTTCACTTCTCCACATTGTTGCTGTGTTACAGCCTTATTCCAAAGTGTATTATCTTCATTAGTTGCCTTAAAATTAAAATAATACCCCATAATGACAACGTGAAAGAAGGTTTTTGAATTCTTAACTAAATCCTCTAGAAACTACTTCATTAGATAAGTATTCAGAGCCTTTGCTCAATACTTTGTTGAAGCAGCTTTGGCCCTAATCACAGCCTCTTTTTGTGTTTAATGCTACAAGCTTGGCACAAGTATTCATGGGCAGTTCCTCCCATTCTTCTTTTGCAGAAGCTTTCAAGTTGTTTAGTGAGCGTCGGTTCACAGCCATTTTCAGATCTCTCCAGAAATGTCAAGTTGGGTTTAAGTCTGGCCTTTGGGCCACTCAGGAACATTCACAGAGTTGTCCTGTAGCCACTCCTTTGTTCTCCTGGCTGTGTGCTTAGGAACCTTCACTCCAGTCTGAGGTCCAGAGCCTCTGGAGCAGGTTTTCATCAAGGAAGTATCTTTATACTGCTGCATTTATCTTTCTGTTGATCCTGACTAGTCTCCTAGTTCCTGTTGCTGAAAAACATCCCCACAGCCTGATGCTGCCACCACCATGCTTCAGTGTAGAGAGTCACCATCCTCCAGACATGACGCCTGCTATTCAAGCCAAAGAGTTCAATCTTTGTTTTATCAGACCAAAGACTTTTGTTTGTCGTAGTCTGAGAGTCGTCAGGAGCCTTTTTGCAAACTCCAGACAGGCTGTCATGTGCCTTTTACTGAGGAGCGGCTTCTCTCTGGCCATTCTACCACACAGGCCTGATTGGTGAAGTGCTCCAGAGATGGTTGTTCTTCTGGAAGGTTCTTCTCTCTCCACAGACACACGCTGGAGATTTGTTAGTGACCATTAGGTTCTTGGTCACCTCCCTGTCAAAGTCCCTTCTCCCATGATTGCTCAGTTTGGTCAGGCCCAGCTCTAGGAAGAGTCTTGGTGGTTCCAAACTTTTTCCATTTATGGATGATGGAGGCCATTGTGCTCAGAGGAACCTTCAATGCTGCAGAAATGTTTCTGTACCTTTCCCCAGATCTGACAATCCTGTCTCAGAGGTCTACAGACAGTTCCTTGTACTTCATGTCTTGGTTTGTCCTCTGACATAACTGTTCACTGTGAGACCTTATACAGACCGGTGTGAGCTTTTCAAATCATGTCCAATCAACGGCATTTACCACATGTGGACTCCAAACAAGTTATAGAAACATCTCAAGTATTATTATTATTATTTGTAGAATTTTGTGGCAAATGATGAATTAAATCAATTTTGTAATAAGTCTGCAACATAACAAAATGTCAAAAAAGGTTAAGTGAAATAATGGGATGAGCCAAACATATCAAACTCACTCTTAAAAGACACATATTATGCAACATTTACCTTTTTTAGCTTTTAATCATTTGTTCCCTCATCAAAAACATACCTAGAGTTGTATTTATGTAGCTTAATTCACACAAGTTTGATGAATCCCATTTAGTAAGTCATCACCCTCTCACCCTCACAAAACACTTTCCTTTTGTGACATGATAAATAGAGCAACGAGATCTTCTGCTTTTTTTAAAAATCCATAAATCATCGCCACATTTCTGACATCAAATCCCGCTCGGCCTTTCTGTGTGCATGTCCCCAGGTTTCCCCTACCACTAAAAACATGTCCAATAGGCTCCACCGCTCCGTGAGACCTAATAACATCAGTCTTCCCAGACACGACAGGTAGCTATTAGCACTTGAGCTACAACCTGGTACAATCATCTCTCCTGATAAAGTCCCTGTCACTAATAAATTAATACACTAAACTAAACTAGTTCCTTCTGCAGCCAGTAGATGAAAGGCTAACTAACTTCCTGATGAGGGAACGCATGACAGCTATAAAGTAATGTGTGATTTTGTAGACAATTTTTTAAGTTCTAAAACTTGATGACAAAGCAAAGCTAGCATGTTTTAGGCCAATAACAAATACAAACAAATAATGAAACCTCCATATCCATAGCCTATAATATCATTATTTTCCCACCGATAATAATAAATGAGATGATTCTTCTTGTAGCCCTCCATCTGTCCTGCACGCTTCGTAGAGGATTGTCGGGTTAATTGTCATGTTGTAGCAGGTTGGACACAGCTGGAATGCCGTGACAGACAGAGATGATTTCTTCCTCTGACTGCCAAATCCTCACATTCAAATGCACTGAGCCAAAGAATGCTCCCTTCTGCTGCCAGGGCTTACCAACACTACAACTGTAGTTATGGCTTTTATGGAATAGTAGATTTATTATCATTGGTCTCACTGTCTCCCAAAAAGTATTATATAGGTATAATTGTGCTGGTATTGATATTGTATTGTTGAAAGTTTCGCAAAATGTTCATATTTTGTCTGTTACAGGGTTTAAAATACATTTCTTGTTACAGTCTTTATGTATGTATGTAGGCTAGTACTTATCTTATATATAACGATAGTGCTAAAGAAACCTGGCATGCCAGATTGATATATGTGGCCCTCTGCATTGAGTTCTACACATGAATCAGCTTCTCAAGGAATTGTAAACTCAATGGATTTTTTTTTTAAAGAATTCATCTTGCTGAAGACTTTTCAAAGCAAGTTTAGAAAGAAAAATGAAATACTGTCAGCCACAATATAGCAGTCGATATTGAATTATGAGATCAAAACTGTGACAACTTCTACTGTGTTTAACAGTTTGTCTTTTGCGTTTTTTTTTCAAGCAAGCATCAAAATAATAGCACTACCGATCTAGTAGTATATCATTGTCAAATTAGCATAAAATGTTGATACTGTTCATTTTGGCATCATCTGAACTGAGGCTCGTGATTGAAGGCTGTCATCCTGTCATTTCAAAAAATGTGGGCAGTTACGTAGATTTCTCTTGATAAAGATCATATGTTGAGATGTGATGGGTGCTGCCCGGTATTTGCCACGTATGCCAGGCTCCAGGTGCAGCCGGCCGCAGTGTTGTGAGTTCAAAACCCGACTACAACATTTACTGCATGTTCTCCCACTCTCCTTTCCTGTCTAATAAAGCCTACGGGCCAAAAAGAGATTGGGTGGATTTGGTTAAAAAAGAAACCTTGTCATGAAATAATCAAGTACAAAATTGAGTAATTAACCAAAATGACAGCATATTCTTGTATGATAATGATTCTATTCTACTATTGTTAGCCTATTTGTGAGCCACTGTGTCCAAGTCATTTCCCTTGTGGATCAATGAATTATCAGCTCTGGACCCAGGCAGCACCGCCTCGTCTAGACCTAAACCTCTGACACTAAACTTTGGACTCTAATTCACCCCTAATTCACCTCCCTTTGCGTCAATCACTCACAGTGCAGCTGCAAAAAACTTTTAACAGTGCAGGAGATCAGTCTTTTATTATCCGACTAAATAAGAAATAAGGGTTGCACAGACTGATAAGAGAATTTGCTTTTGGCCGTACTTGGACTCAGGAGAGAGACAGAAAGAGGTGATCCAGTCCAGTGTGTGACCTTCTGACTTGTGCATAAGCAGAATTGTGCTCCTCTCAGTACATGCCAGTTTTATTACTTAAATCAGCTTTTAAAATAGCAATAAAGGTCTAATTATCTGGGTTTCTTCGACTAAATACCTAATATAATAATAATAAGTCTCTTCTTTAAATGCTTCTATGTGATCTAAACTCTCGTATCATATTAAGTGGATTTTTTCCCGCAGTTATATAATGAAAAGTCTCATTTTCTCAAAGTGAAGTACACATACTGCTTTGTCTTGCAGAGAGAAACACTTCTGCCTTGTCTGCATTTCAGGAGCACAAGGCTAAAGTGGTGCACCTGGAGGCACAAGTGTCTAAAGTGAAGACTCGATACTCTGTGGCCCTCAGGAACCTGGAGCAGATCAGTGAGCAGATCCACGCGCAGAGAGGCCGCATCCCCACCACCAGGGGGAGCCACGTCATGTGTGGGGGCCGAAGCTCACCTGTGGGGGCTGAGGCTGAGGTCCGGGCCAGCGTCAGTGTGCAGGTGAGGAACCAAACGTGTTCACATAAAAGGTCAAACTGTGAAAGGAGGAAGTGTATTTAACTCGTTCCTGACGCTCACATTCTTTAAGTTTGAGCACCTTTCTGATACTGTCAAAATATTGTCTGATTATACTTGTACTCAAGATATTCATTTTTGTAAATATGGCCCACCTGTAAATTGTTTGGAACAGCTTTTCAAACAGGAAAGAAAAACAGTGGAACGTGCAGTCAGTCCACTTTCTTCTGGCTTTACGAATGAATGAATGAATGAATAAAATGTTTTTTAATAATGCATTCAGTGCCCTGATTTTGTGTTGCTTTTACAATATTTATATATATAGGGTAAACAAATTTAACTGCTGCTTTAAATTAATTTTACAGTTATTTTGGTTGGATAGATCTGATTATTTTAGTAGCTCTGTCTTTAATTGTAAGAAACACTATTAAGATGCAATATTATAAGAATATATTGATTCTTGCATGTTTGAGTAATCCTATATTATCCTGCAAATGAGGCTCCAATACTCAGAAAATTCCTGTTTTCACCTACCCCCTATCCCTGCCCACATCCCTGCACTTGATTGCGATTTGTTTGAAGGATTAACACTCGGAGTGACACATATAGGGTTCTAAAATGTCGCTTTGCCACTATATTGTGGTTTGTGTTTAATTAAAAACACGTAAATAACAATCTGCTGCAGTTTTGAACAGGAAGTCAATGGACCTGTTTATTAAGCCGTTTTAGATCAATAGTAGAAAAAGCTTCAGTTGTAGTCATCTGGACTCAGTTTGAAAAAATAGACGTTTCGACTCTCATCCAAGAGTCATTGTCAATAAAAGAATTTAGATCGAGAACTCCGATATTAATACTGTTCTGTGGTAAGACCCACCCATTGGGCGGAGCCTTCCTGAAGTAGAAAGAGTTGTTTGTTTTCAACAGAAATTATAACAGAATAATAGTGATTAGAGGCTTCAAGATGGAGATGCACGGCACTCCATCTCCATCTTGAAGCCTCTAATCGCTCGTTTGAAGATGGTGAGGTGAAGGTTTTAAGCAGGGAGAAAAGATGGTTTGAAAGAGGAGTCAAGGAAGCTATTTTTGTTAAAAAAGAAAGACCTTCTTTAAACAGAAATGGAGGGCTAAGATTTAATCTTCCTGTTATTTATAATGGGATACTGAACCCCTGGAAAGGTAGAGGACCAGGACCAGGACCAGGACATGTAGATGCTAATCAGGTACTCAGGGTGGTTGAGCCAGGGTCTCACAAAGACAAAGAGGTTTCTAATAGCCCATTAAGATTCTGAATAGGCTAGCTCGGTAGATACAAGGGGGGAGTTTCTGTTGAAACAAACAACTCTTTCTACTTCAGGAAGGCTCCTCCCAATGGGCGGGTCTTACCACAGAACAGTATTAATATCGGAGTTCTCGATCTAAATTCTTTTATTGACAATGACTCTTGGATGAGAGTCGAAACGTCTATTTTTTCAAACTGAGTCCAGATGACTACAACTGAAGCTTTTTCTACTATGGAACACGCCTGGACGAATGAGGGATTACACCGACGTTTTAGATCAATATTGCGGTTTACAATAAACAAAATGTAAAGGATAATGTATTCATTCAAGGTACTGAGGTAGATACTCGCTAAGTGGGCGCACTACTCCCAACCCAAAGAGTTCTTAAGCTGCAGGAGCAGAATAAGAAAACGCTCTCTTTCCCCGGTCAGTCCTCACACAGGGCCCCGACAAGCTGAACACATCACGTGAGCGCATCAAGCCTTGGCATAGAGTTCACAGTGGTGAGCCTGTCATTGATGTATAGTATCCAACTATTTCAGACATTTTGCAGTTGCATTTATATACAGAGCATCACAATAATCCAATAGAGGCATAAAAGTGGCACAGGCGTCAAACATTATCTACATATGTTATAGCTCAATACAAAGTACCTGACAAAAAGTGTATTGTCCCCTTTAATCCAACAGTAATCATACAATAGTCGACCTTTTGACCTTCCCTGCAGGTGAGCGGGGCCAACAACGACTGGGCACAGCAGTGGGTGGAGCGTCACCGTCAGAGCGGGTGGGGCCAGGCAGAGGACGGCCCTGAGGGCTCCGACCGCCTCTCCGTCATCAGCCTGCAGACCATCGCCTCGGACCTTGAGAAGTGCGACTCGGTGGAGCACCTGGGGGACATGAGCGACTGCAGCAGCGTGCGCGGGGACGAGTGGGAGAGGAGAGCGCCCGCCAGGCCCCTTAGCACTCTGCTCCCCACCGCCGCCGCCGCCGCTGCTGCTGCTGTGGTGGTGGTGGTGGAGGTGGAGGGGGCGGGAGGGGTCCAGGGCCCAATGTACAGGGGCCCAACGGAGAAGCCAGCGGCAGTCAGGAAGGAGAGACGAGAGAGCTTTGTCAAACAGCATCACAGGAGCGTCAGCCTATAGCGCACCGCAGTTCAATCCCAGCTTTGATCAGTTTATGTTGTCATTGTGTCCTAGGGCAAGACACTTCCCCCTCTTTGCCTATGTATGGATTGTGTTGGCAGATATTGTTCATGTCATCACACCTGCCTCCTTTATGGGGACCAAGATTAGATACTCGTGACAACACCAAAAAATATTATTAGCTCAACAACATGTTTCAATGTTAAGATAAATTACAGTTAGGGATTAAATTAAAAGACCAGTATTACGCATTATTATATTTTATTGTTATTGGGCTAATCATGCTCTTTTGCTTTGGCATCTCATGTTTTAGAACTTAAAATAATGTGTCTACTAAAAGCACATATTACTTTATATCAGTCATGTGTTCCGTCATCAGGATTTGAGTTAGAACTAAAAAGGGGAGATAAACAAACCTAGCTTTCCCCCCAACATGCTAATGCAGGCAGGCAGTTGTAATGAACATGATTTGAGCACAAAAGATCAATGACATTGCAAAACTGGAGTGTTTTTTGTGGCTCATAGAGAGAGGACTTACTAACAGGTTTCATCAAGCAAGCGTGAATTAAGATATAAGATATGTTTTAATGAGGGAACTATGATATAACACTGTTAACACTGTCAATTTCGTGCAATATGTGTCCTTTAAGATTTGGCAAGTAGTGACTATGGTTACAGTTAGGATCAGGCTCCACTGCAGGAAATGAATGCAAGTCAATGAGTGCTTTTGAATTATTGGAAGTGGTCAGTGAGTCCATAGGCACAGATAGGCAGCCACGCTTGTACCCAGGGCAGCTGTGGCTACAGAATAGTATGAGGAGTGAGTGAATAATGTGTGGGCTCGAACATCAGTGAAGGTCTCATATAAGACAAATTAAATGCTTATTATTTACTTTGAGTTGTGGGCAGGAGGTATTAAGAATGAGGGCGCAGTATAAATGACACAATTATCTGGACTGACTGACTATAATATTCCACAAAATCAGTAATGCAACTTAGCTTAACTTAGCTTTTGAATCATTTGAAGTCTTTTCACATACCGTATAAAGTCTTAATTAAACTTCGCCTTAAGTTAATTTTCAGCCAGGGCTTACACTGGTGGTGGGGAAGAAGAGGAGATAGAGAGGTTGAGGAGGCTGATGGTTTACTGCTGCGGTGTGGACAGGAGGCATGGGCCCTGTCTCAAAGTCACAGTCTAGTGTGCAGTGCGTTGGGTGGGGATTTGGGACAGGGCCATAGTTGGGTTGAAGCTGAAAAGGGAGGATGTAGGAGGGGAGAGTGAGTGTATTTGTAGGATGAGGCTTGAGCGGTCTTTGGTTGAGGGGCAAAGGTGACAGGATGTGATTGGCAGCAACAGAGCAAGTGACAAGAATGAATGCAGTTCTTCCTTAACTTCATGTAAAAAGTGCATTTAACTTTCTGGACAGTCCAAATTTGCAATCTTAAATTTAAACAGCGGCATTGCCAACACATGTCGTTAAAACGTGAAAGTTTTCCCATTGCAGGAAGTAACATCTTTACACACACTTCAGTGGGAGGTTGGACAATGTTCCACAATGACCACATAAGCAGGCCATTTTAGGTGTTTGTGAATATTTGTGGTCCCTGTGGATCCTCCGTACGCGTCCCACTTACACAGAGGCAACTGGACGGCAGGTCTCTCAAAGTCACCTGTCCTAGTCAGTGTTGCCATGACGCTGGTGGTGAGGGAGCCAAAAATCACAATGTAAAATAGGTCACTGGAATCTATTTATCCTAGTTAGTGGTCATTTTACTTATTTGAAAAGGCTGGAAGTGAAACTTGGGAGACTGGAGTGTCATTCAAAAGAAACCGATCCCTTTTTAACCAATCAGGCAGCATCACTTCCCTAAGACCCGCCTCCCTGAGAGGGTTGGAAGCAAACAAACTAGAAAGCATCTACCAAATAAGTTAAAGTAATTTCTTAAATACTTAAAGTTTCTGTAAACAGTTTCCCCAAAATTGGTTCCAGGTCATAATGTGGATGTTTCAAAGTAAACACATTTTATACAGGTTTTTTTTTTTTTTTATTGTTTTAAGAGTCTTAGGTGTCAAGTTACACGACAATCAGGGCTCTGCAGTGAATCAAAATTCAATCAAACTCCATGAACCAGCTTGGTGTTTATTATGGTTGTAAAAGTGAAACGGCGTGGACTGGCATTGATTGACACGACAGCAGATGGTCAATAGTCATCTAGATAGAGCGCGCGCTAATGATGCCCCTACCACAAAGATCTGACCTTCTCTGACCACCACTAAAAAGGAAATGACCAAAGAACTAGCAGGTACTACAAGCTAATTAGCACTTTTGTATTCTCGTCCACACAAATGAATTCTCAGCCACCCCTGATCTGAAAACATGTTTTGCACACTCTGAAGCTGGCTCTGAATTGCAATCAAATCGAACACGCAGTTGATCATACAAATTAGATTCTCTTACAGCAAAAACAATGTCCTTTCAAAACCAGATCAATGAGAATAATATTAGGTGTTAGCTTCAATATGCATTCGCTTTTCTAGCCTTGAGAAATATTTAAACGTCTCCTTTCCCATGACACTCGAGATTTGTGTCAGACATTAAAGTCCTTTCAAAGTACAAATATGAACTGAAAATCAAATGAAAAACATGTAGAACAGAATATCGGAACAATTTATGATAACAACGCTTATATTTGCCTTTATAATGCATAAACCAAAGACTTAATTCATCATGAACAAATAGTTTATTGAAAATTATTGAGGCTTAGTAAATAAATCCTAACAACTTAATCAGGAAGTTGCTGGCTTAAAAGGGTTAATGCTTCTTTTGTACTAATCTTGTATTTCAAAGGTTTATTAAGATGAAATTCCTATATTTGACAGTATAGAGATTTGAACTGGCAGTTTTATGGTTAGATGGTGAACGCTCAATCCACTAAACTATATAGAGAGTGTGTTCTAGTCGCACAAAAGACACACATTATGATAAATTGACTTTTTTGAACTGGAGTTGTATTTTTCTCATTCATAGACGCTTGTTTCATTTATTCTGTTTGCGAGGTCCTCTGAGCCTCACAAAAGGGTTGGTTTCAAATGGACCGGTTTTGTGAGGCCATAGTTAGTGCTCATAGCCAGACTCATTCAGAGTGTTTCTGCAATCAAATCATGTTCATTACAAATATCAGAGGCATGCAATATTTTAAAAACATGAGATGTCAGTAAGGGTACTTTTAAAGGCCAGTAACAATACAATGCATGATGTGTCCTTTAATGCCACAGTTTAGGTATGAAGCCATATTTAGTCTGTTCTGAACTCAAATGGAAGTGCCTCTGGTCCGTACATGAAAGTTAGTTGTAATATGTAAATTAATTAATGCTAGATTTTCGTTTTAATATTTCTTCTTTGATTGTGAGGATTGTAATTTCATGTGTAATAATTTACAAATATTTGAACAGTATTTCATTATGTATCAAATGTTACTTGAGTATGCCCACATTGCACAGTTTGTATTATTATTTATTGTAATAATATTTCCTTTACAAATCTTAATTCGTTATTAATATATCTTACAAATAATATATGTATTTTTTTAATGAGCATGTATCAGTGCATACATTTTCATTGTTTTAACATATGCCAAATGTACTTATAGCTTTATGTACTTTATACTTAGTTGCAATTCCTGTAAATATATACTTTTAAGCTTCATTGCAAATGTACAATAATGCACTAATGGCAAAGCTGTAACATAATACTGTATATATCAGTTTTTTACACATGGATGTTCTAATGCGATTATTGAGGCTTATGTACACTTGTGATATGAACAACGCACTGATCAAATTGTTGTATGCCATATCTAATGTTATGACAATTATGTGATACATATTTAATATTGTTGACCAGAAGTGTCACTCTACCAAACATCCTCAATATCCTCAATAAAACAAATGACAATAAATACTTTGTCATCTTCATTTTAATAGTTGTAGTAGTAATAGTAGTACACCATAACATCAAATGTTTTCTATTTCATCATGTATTCATGATATTGCAGTATTTGACATCAGAATGCTTTGCAGAAGAAAGGCAAGATTTTATACAACCTATCAGAACATTTTCACATTTATTGTTGGATTGGGTTCATAAAATGTATTTAATTTATTAACATGGCGCTAGCATAGCTTAGCTTCCAACTTAGCCCGCGGCTAACACAGGAACAAACAACACCTGAGCTTGTTTTCGATGTGCATATCATTAGCATGTACGCACGCATGCAGGGATCTTGTGAGTACTTACGCCAGGCACTTTCTTTTCGTGGATCTTTTTTCTTTTCGTCTTTTTGTACTCCATACTCTTTTTGTACTCCATACATCTTCAACACCACAGAGTATGACGGTGTTTTAAGTAGCCATGTGGCTTAAAGCTGATTGGCTGAAAAATAAAAACAATGCGCTGGCTGGAAATAGGTGACGCCCTGAGGAGCCGAAAACTACACATTTTTAACAGCTTAATGTATACTTTTAAGACAACCAATAGTGTTATCTGAAGCACAGAGGGTCTCCTTCATAACTTCAACTTGCAGATTCTGCAAAAAAGCGCAAATCACAAATTTGAAAAAACAACAACTTAAATGGTCTTTATCTCAGTTTGGTCGGGGCCGACTTGTGGAGGTTTTTAGGGGGGCCAGTCACAAATATATATTAATCTTCTGGCTTAGTCCTTTAAACAGTCTTCTGGCCAGCGTTTGAATAGTATAAACAGTTTTAATACATTAGTAATCAAAATATATTACATTTGTTTATTTTGTTGACATAGAAGACGTTGAGCTTTGTGCTAGTTCTTGTTTCATGTGGATAGGCCCAGTAATTACAGAGATATTAAACATAAACCAGGTCAACTTTCATAATGTAACTATAATACTTATACACTATATACACGTAAAGGTCTCTCCACCATAATAGATGTTTGTTGTTTAGCTACGTGTCAGATCATGTGACTGAGCGATGTGCCTCATCTGACCTCCTCTCTGCTCAGAGGATTAGGGTGTGACTCCAGCTGTGGGTGAGGTGGTGGTGGTGGTGGGGGGGAACAGGCTGGACATCTGGAGAGGCTTTCAGACCGACCACCACCATCATCTGATCAGATTAAGAATAACGCTACGGATTTACAGAGGAGAAGAGGGCACGGCAGCTTGGACTCAATTGTGAGATGTGCAGTGATGGCAACAATCACAGGCTCCGTGAGGACAAAGTGCAGTGATAATTACTGGCAAAGTTTGAGTCACTGGAACCAACAAATGTTCTTTCTCAGGCAGTTCAAGACACACATCAGATATATCTGAAGAGCAATGTACCCCAGTGCTAGACACGCCACATGTGGTGTGTAGCAGAAAATATAATCAAAATCAGCAGGTACAACAGATTAAAGTGATCATACACACATCTACATTACATCAGATTTGGAAGAGAAACAGTAAAACACGCTGGAGGCTTAATAACTGTCTGCTTACTGACCCTTTGTTTAAAAAAAAGAGTCTAACCACATTGAGTCATATGTAAAAGAAAACAATGGTGTTTGGGTGGAGACCCAAACTCCAGGATGCAACCAAAGCATCAAAGCATCAAAGTATCAAAATGATTGCTGTTGCATCTGCTAAAAAGAACAAATAAAATTCACAATCTAACCTCACAAGATATAATATTCATAATTATAAAAAACACAAAGTTCACTTGAAACAAATTATTTACAGTTGTCGTTTTAGGTTCCACCATCTGTTTGATTGTAATTGATTTTCTTGAAATTTCCACACCATTAAATGTATGTCATGGAAACAAACTCAGATTACGGGTCAGATCTGTGAAGAGGCGACGCTCATAACAAGAATGCATGTTTTTCAAGGTCATTTTGAACAACCAGTAATTAAATTATAGTATAAAGCCATACTGAATAAAACATTCATGTCATGGACCTCGTTTTTGATTCTTTATTTTCAGTGTTTTGGTTTTTACCCTGTTCATGTCCTTGGTGCTTAATGTCTGGTGTGTGCTTGTTTTTCACTTTCACTTCCTGTCTGTTGATTTCCCTGATGTGTCCCACCTGTTGTCGCCCCATGTTTTACCTTGTCCTTTGGTGGTCCGTTGTCATTGCTTTGCCTTTGTAAGTTAAAACCTCTTAGTTTCATTAAATATTTTAGCAGGTTTGCATTTTGGATCGTTTTGATTTCTCCCACGTGACAATTCATTTCAAAGCAATGACTACAGCAGGTGTTGGACCACGCCATGAGACATGACATGTACTTTTAATACCCAGATGTTTGTGACTTTGCACTGCATAAGCATAAGGTAGGACTGTATGGATCACTTAAAGGAAGGGTATGTAGACTTATTACAAAATTCCAAAACATGACTTCCCTTTGCCCTTAGGCATGTTATAACAAAAACATTTGGCATGATGGCCAATTTGTAGTTGGCATTTTGTATTTTCGTTCTCATCATCCAAACAGAAACGTTTTGTATCATGCTCTTTTTCATGATTTCTAATGAAATATGAGGAAGATTGCTAATTGCTCCTTGTGGATCGTAGAACACATTTGCCAAGTCAAAACAGCTCACGACTGTGCCCCTGATCAGTCTGCATCTGTTTAAACTATGGCTTGTGCCGTGCACAAGTTAGTTTTAAAAATGATCAAATTAGGTTTGAAATGATAAAGAACTAAAGACTAAAGGCTGCATGTTTAATTGTCATTTTAAAACACAACTGCTGCACAAATACCCTATTATCATTCCATCCAAACTGCCTGGTTGGACTGGTGGTGTTCCTTAGAGTACTTGATGCTCTACGCACTGTGCATAATGAGAGCGGCAGTATTCTACATGAGAATGAGTAAAACTGTATCAACTCAAGGTTCCATTGTGATTGTAGTTCCTTTCTTAACAGTGCAGGCTACATACTTGAATATTAATGTCATATTCCTGTCACTTGACATTAAGGTTATTAAAGTTTAATATCTATTGGAGGGAATCCTAAAGTTAAAAGATCAAATATGAAAAATCAAATGACAGTATGTATTGCCGTGGAGACCTGAAGTCCGTTCAATACTTCAGCTTTCACTTGTGTATCTGTCAAAAAGTTGTTTTATCCTTGCCTGGTTGTGTTCCCATGCGTCTGCTCATCCGTTGTAGCTTTGATCCTGCGCTGGGCTCATATATCCAGTATAAACTATCATGAAGCGGGCCTGGTTCAAATCCCTGTGGAACCCCTTTGCAGCACACGACCCCTCAGCTCTGCTCCTATCTGCAGCCCACAGGACCCAGGGGCCGCCAGCATCAAGTTCAATGTCAGGTGGGCAGAGGATCAAAATGTCTCTAACCTGTATAAACACTTTAAAGCAGTAACTTTCATGACTTTCCAAAGTGTTTTCCTTTCTTTCTTCATCGTAATAAGACGGTATGAACACATAAAAAAAGAGCCAGGGTTTCTCAGGAGAGTTGTTGTCGCGTCGGTGTCGGCAAATGTTGTAAGACTGTGTATCTGCTCAGAGACAGCAGGGGGCGACGACGGAGCGATCACACACAAAGATGTGCAATAAGGTGAAAATGCAGGCAGGTTTTAGCACATTTATTGCTGCAAAAGCTGAATATTATCATCGTGACACCCAAAAAATATGAATACTTTTTCAATACTTCCCACGCTTAAGTACAATTTGAACCAGCCCCGGTCTTGAATAAAACATGGGTCCATGGGCTTATTAACCACTGGGGCGACTTGACATTTTGGCATTTTTAAACAGGCACATTTTGTCTCTTTACAAACAACAGCCTCCTCCCAACACAGAGACCAGGGCAGAATGAACAAGGGGGACCAGCTCGACCTTTTTCTGGGAGAAACTCTTCCGCAACTGCACAAGAGACCAAAAAGGCCAGTATTTTGCCCTGGTTTAGTTCTGATAAAGCAATGGTTTGGTCTCGTTTTTGCTGGTTCTGTCCTCTGGTATTGCCCCTTTCAGACCCCATTTGGTCATGGTTTAGTTTGTCTTGAGTTGGATGTAGTTTAGTTCTGGTGTAGCCATTTTTAGTCCTGTTAGATATATATATATATATATATATATATATATATATATATATATATATATATATATATATATATATATATTATCATTCGTGTTACTTATTTCTTCGCCAGTTCTTTTAGTGGTAGTGTGTGTCTTCATCCTCTGGCTCAGTTAATATCAAGTTTGTGGCACCGTGAGACATGGCTATAGCTCGAGTAAACAAGAAATGACGCTGCACGTATTTGTTATATTAAAAAAGATCAAACATAGAACAGACAGAGAACATGACCAGAGAAAATACATGTCGACATCAACAACTAGATAATGAAAAACAAATAAAAATAAAAATAAAAATCCCATTTGGTCCAAATTCGGTCAATTTAATTTTGTCAATTTCCAAATTAAGTCTGAATGTCATTTGACCGCCAAATTCTGCTCCAAATTAAACGAGAGTAAACTAGGCCTGTCGTGGTGTTTGGGCCCCGTGCCGGCTCATGATCTGATGCGAGCACATTTCAGGGCCCTTCTGTTAAAGGTGAAGCTGAACGCAGAGGAGAGAAACATGAGGAATCCATTCAGAGGAGTGTAAAAGAGCTACAGACTGCACAATACTGTACAAGGGCATTACAGAGCGCTGTGGAGGAGACAATGACAAGACATTTTTATTTGTGATGTAACAGTGGATATTTATATGTATATCTGATTTCTGGAGTAATCACATTATTGAAATGCCATGTAAACAGTTCCATCTGATGTGAGTCGACTGATTTCTTTCTGATGGTTCATACTTAGAATTATGCACAAGGGGCAAATGAATGTTGCCAAAAAAAAAAAAAAAGAATACTGAATTATTTTTTTATTAAAATACTTTCGGGGTTTTGTAGATTTTTGTTATTATTTGAGTCAACTTGTCTAAATATTGCTAGTTAAATACATAAGAATTGAAATTTGTCCTAATATTTTAAGTTAAAACCAAGTAACTAGATAATCAATCAGTCAAAACAAAACATATATAGTATGATAATAGACTATTATTTTGGTTTGCAAATTGCGTTCTATTAAATACTGTGATTGAAGATGATTGAGTCAAGTGAGAAAAAAAAACAACTTTATTTCAGGTGAAAGTAACGAGACCAAACTGACCCAAAATCCATCAAATCAACATCCTGTTCCATATTTAGACTATAAAGCAGAAGATGTAATCAGAGCATTAACAAGCTGCTGTGGTTCATCATTTTGGGACTGGTCCATTAACTCACACATTAAGACATCTCTCGCCTTCAGCTACAGTCAATTACTAATCATTTTACGCTAATTACCAAATGCAAATAGCTCAACATTGACAATAAATAACTCTGATGCAGTCGTGACTCAGTGATGGTCCATCCAGCTCTGAGCAGGGGGCCTCAGGTTGCTTAGCTCCTGTCTTGTACTGAAAGGTTGCCGGTTCAATGCCTGATGAGGTGAGAAATTATTACTAAGTAGCCTAAAACCTTGTAAATGAGTACTACACATCCTACCAATGGCATATGGGGACAATAAAGTCAACATGAACCGTAACTATTTCCTGTTGCGTTCAAATCAACGTCAAGTGAAGAAATATCCAAGTTAAATATGAATATTGTTCTATTTTTCCATGATATGCATTAGGTGTACTCATGTCTGTCTGCACACGACAATCTTAAGCCGAGCTGGCGGTCCCGCTCAGAGCACTCCGTCCTACAGCCGCCACCCAAAGGTCACCAGTGTGTGCTCAAAATGTTAGCTCATGTCAGACTGAAATAACACACTGACGAGCAGCGATGTGGCGTGTGCCCCTCTCAAGTCTGCTGAACCGTAAGCAATGGGACGCCAAATCAGGCTTTTTAAAAGGAACATTTGTGTTATGGAATAGTTACTCTTTTGGTCCTTCTTCCAAGTGTCAAAAACTTTCCGTTGACAAAGTGAAATGATTTTAATTATTTGTGTTTCCTGTTTTTCCTTCAGATCCAATTTACTTTGTCTCATTTGTGTGTCTTTTCCTGAAAATCCCTAAGTTTTCCCAACCACTTACATACTTTTCTGGATAACAACTACTCTGTACTACAACTTGAGTAATATTATTTGGAAGTAGCTGCACTATACAATTTTTGACAAGTTCATCCACTTCTAAATATGATACATTTGGGACAATTCCAATACTTTATCTTACTCAAAGATGTCACTCCATTTAACTTGAACTCACACTGGTCTATTATAAAATACAAAAGACAATTTTGTTTGTCGAGCACAGTTTGTTGATATTGTATTTACATTGATTTGAATTATGTGTTTGTGGAATAGTGGAATGAGTGACTGTGATTATGAGTGGAGTTTCTGTCATGCAGCCAAGTGGTACTGTAGACCAGGGGTTCCCCCTGAGCCTTTTTGTCATACCTAATTGATGATTCAATGAAAATCATTTTATTTGAACATTAGATTCTGAGGCATTGTCTTAATTTTAAGTCAAATTAATCATAAAAATTAATAATATGTGGCCTTGAAAAAAAATATGTTATAAAAACAAATAAATAAATATGAATTCAAAATAATCAACCTGTTTTTGCAATATTTGGCCTCTTAACTAAAAACAACTGGAGCCCCTTTGAGTAAGTCCCTTTAAACAGGCATTTCAACTTTAAACCAGGAACAAAACACTAATACTCAGACTCACTATCGGCCGAGTTCTTTTCATCATCTGACCTTTAATGAGACACTTTAGATTGTCTTTCATAAGCTTTGATAGTCAGGTCTAAAGCAGGACTAAAGCAGGACTAAAGTAGGACTAAAGTAAGTCTAAAGCAAGTCTAAAGCAAGTCTAAAGCAAGTCCAAAGCAAGTCTAAAGCAAGTCCAAAGCAAGTCCAAAGCAAGTCCAAAGCAAGTCTAAAGCAGGTCTAAAGCAGGTCTAAAGTAAGTCTAAAGCAAGTCCAAAGTAAGTCTAAAGCAAGTCCAAAGCAAGTCTAAAGCAAGTCTAAACTAAGTCCAAAGCAAGTCCAAAGCAAGTCCGAAGCAAGTCTAAAGCAAGTCTAAAGCAAGTCCAAAGCAAGTCCAAAGCAAGTCTAAAGCAAGTCTAAAGCAAGTCTAAAGCAAGTCCAAAGCAAGTCCAAAGCAAGTCTAAAGCAGGTCCAAAGCAAGTCCAAAGCAAGTCCAAAGCAAGTCCAAAGCAGGTCCAAAGCAAGTCCAAAGCAAGTCCAAAGCAAGTCCGAAGCAAGTCCGAAGCAAGTCCGAAGCAAGTCCGAAGCAAGTCCGAAGCAAGTCCAAAGCAAGTCCAAAGCAAGTCCAAAGCAAGTCTAAAGCAAGTCTAAAGCAAGTCTAAAGCAAGTCCAAAGCAGGACTAAAACAGGACTAAAGCAAGTCGCAGGACTAAAGCAAGTCGCAGGACTAAAGCAAGTCTAAAGCAAGTCCAAGTCCAACGCAAGTCCAAAGCAGGACTAAAGCAAGTCTAAAGCAAGTCCAAAGCAAGTCTAAAACAAGTCCAAAGCAAGTCCAAAGCAAGTTCAAAGCAAATCTAAAGCAAGTCCAAAGCAGGTTCAAAGCAGGACTAAAGCAAGTCTAAACAAGTCCAAAGCAGGACTAAAGCAAGTCCAAAGCAAGTCCAAAGCAGGACTAAAGCAAGTCCAAAGCAAGTCTAAAGCAGGTCCAAAGCAAGTCTAAAGCAAGTCCAAACAAGTCCAAAGCAAGTCTAAAGCAAGTCCAAAGCAAGTCTAAAGCAAGTCTAAAGCAAGTCAAAAGCAAGGCCAAAGCAGGACTAAAGCAAGTCGCAGGACTAAAGCAAGTCTAAAGCAAGTCCAAAGCACGTCTAAAGCAAGTCCAAAGCAAGTCTAAAACAAGTCCAAAGCAAGTCCAAAGCAGGACTAAAGCAAGTCCAAAGCAGGACTAAAGGAAGTCCAAAGCAAGTCCAAAGCAAGTCTAAAGCGGTTCTAAAGCAAGTTCAAAGCAGGACTAAAGCAAGTCGCAGTATTAAAGCAAGTCCAAAGCAAGTCTAAAGCAAGTCCAAAGCAAGTCTGAAGCAAGTCCAAAGCAGGATTGAAGCAAGTCTAAAGCAGGTCTAAAGCAAGTCCAAAGCAAGTCTAAAGCAAGTCCAAAGCAAGTCCAAAGCAAGTCCAAAGCAAGTCTAAAGCAAGTCTAAAGCAAGTCTAAAGCAAGTCTAAAGCAAGTCCAAAGCAGGACTAAAGCAGGACTAAAGCAAGTCTAAAGCAGGTCTAAAGCAAGTCTAAAGCAGGACTAAAACAAGTCTAAAGCAAGTCCAAAGCAAGTCTAAAGCAAGTCCAAAGCAAGTCTAAAGCAAGTCTAAAGCAAGTCCAAAGCAAGTCCAAACCAAGTCTAAAGCAAGACTAAAGCAAGTCTAAAGCAAGTCTATAGCAGATCTAAAGCAGGACTGAAGCAGATCTAAAGCAGGTCTAAAGCAAGTCTGAAGCAAGTCTAAAGCAGGTCTAAAGCAGGTCTAAAGCAAGTCAAAAGCAGGTCTAAAGCAGGACTAAAGCAGGACTAAAGCAAGTCCAAAGCAAGTCTAAAGCAAGTCCAAAGCAAGTCCAAAGCAAGTCTAAAGCAAGTCCAAAGCAAGTCCAAAGCAGGTCCAAAGCAGGTCTAAAGCAAGTCTAAAGCAAGTCTAAAGCAAGTCCAAAGCAAGTCCAAAGCAAGTCCAAAGCAAGTCTAAAGCAGGTCTAAAGCAGGTCTAAAGTAAGTCTAAAGCAAGTCCAAAGCAAGTCTAAAGCAGGTCCAAAGCAAGTCCAAAGCAAGCCCAAAGCAAGTCCAAAGCAAGTCTAAAGCAAGTCTAAAGCAAGTCTAAAGCAAGTCCAAAGCAAGTCTAAAGCAAGTCCAAAGCAAGTCCAAAGCAAGTCTAAAGCAAGTCCAAAGCAAGTCCGAAGCAAGTCTAAAACAAGTCTAAAACAAGTCCAAAGCAAGTCCAAAGCAAGTCTAAAGCAAGTCTAAAGCAAGTCTAAAACAAGTCCAAAGCAAGTCCAAAGCAAGTCCAAAGCAAGTCTAAAGCAAGTCCAAAGCAGGTTCAAAGCAAGTCTAAAGCATGTCCAAAGCAAGTCTAAAGCAAGTCCAAACAAGTCCAAAGCAGGACTAAAGCAAGTCCAAAGCAAGTATAAAGCAAGTCTAAAGCAAGTCCAAAGCAAGTCCAAAGCAGGACTAAAGCAAGTCGCAGGACTAAAGCCGTTTCCTGTTTCCGAAGAGTGCACACGCTTTTTTGCTCGCTCCGCTTGCTATCGCTGCTTTCCTTATTTATTTTGCTTTTTAATCAGTTTTTGTCTTCCAAACATTTTTGCTTTAGACTTTTTCAAGTAAACCAAGGATTTTAAGAACATTTTTCCAGTTTTAACGACATATCTGACGCCAGCGACATGTCCGTGAGAAGAAGGGAGAAAGACTGTGAACGCTGTCGGAAATATCAACAAGAAATTAATGAGCTGAAAACACGGATATTTGTTTTGGAATCTGAAAAAGTTCTTCACGATACCATTCCTGTGTCAACCGACGGTAAGAAGAGCACACTTTTTACAAGAAAAACTGCTACTTTCAACCTAAACCGCAGTGACTCTGTGTCGTTTCCAAAACTGTCTAAAAACCAGAAAGACCAGGCTGTTTCTTGGAACAAACTTGGAGCAAAGCCTAAACGATACAAAGATAACGTGAAGTCACCTAAAATACAGCTCACCAACAGATTTTTACCACTTTCAGAGATGGAATTAAATGAAAAAAGGAAAGATGACGTGGCCAAAATACAGCGAGGAGGATCTGTGCCACAAGCCAAGGTCACGAAGATTGTTTTAGTTGGGGACGGCGCGATAAGTCACGTGACGCATGAAAAGATAAACACACATTCTTTTCCAAGCGCCACTGTTTCTGAGATAACGTCACTCCTTCCAAATATTATGGCTAAGCATGGAGGAGCTAAACAGCTGATTGTGCACGTGGGTGCAGTGGACATGCGGCGGGAACAGACTGAAGTTTTGAAAAAAGACTTCTTGAAGTTATTCGACGTGCTTGATAAAATGGAAATCAAAACATTCATAAGTGGACCTCTTCCAAACATCGACAGGAGGATAAACAAGTTTAGCCGGCTTCTTCAGCTGAACACATGGCTGTCCAAAGAGTGTTCCCCGAGAGGACTCCACTACATTGAGAACTTCTATCTATTCTGGAAACGAGAGGACCTGTTTAAGAGAAATGGCCCCCACCTATGCAGAGGTGGAGTGAGGGTGCTGACAGAGAACCTGCTCCACGCTCTGAGGCATTGGACTGGGCCTGGACAGGGTCCTGAGCAGATAGTTAGAGAAGAGAGGAATGAGAGAAGAATTCCTGCTCCATCAGCCAGAGACCGAGCCAATGTTTCAACATCAAAAGCACCACAACCTCAGCCTCCACCAAAGGATTCATCAGCAGCTGCTCCACCACCACCAGCAAAGGATTCAGCTCCAGTTGCTCCACATTCACCTCCACCGCCTCCAGCAAAGGAACAATCTTCAAAGGCCTTGGACCCATCTGTGACAAGCCCAACAACATCCCTGTCATCGCCCCTGCCTTCACACCAGCCCTGGGTTCCCCCTGCAACATCTACTCCCACTAAAGATTCATCATTCTCCTTCTCATCTCCACTCTCACCCATGGGCCTTCCCAGCCATTTTGAAAGTCTGATCAAATCAGGCATTAAGATGGCTCCACTCACGCCCAATATAGCAAGGGCTATGCCGACTACACCAACAAAAGCCCCACCACCCATCCCCCCTCGCCTCTCACCTGGTCCCAAACTCTCCTTGGCTACAAAAGCCCCACCACCCATCCAACCTCGCCTTTCACCTGGTATCTCCCATAGCTAGGATGCACTGGGTCTCAGCGTTGCCGGGACTTATTGTCACATTAAAAATCAAACCAACCCGGGGCCTTATGTAAAAAGAGCCCCCCCTAGTGCTATTTCTGTAGTCACATCATCACACAGATGGAAAAACAAAATGCGAGTCAGGCCCAATCTGAGAAATGTGATTCATATTCCCTGTGAAAAGATAAAGCCCAGTCTCACTGAAACTAGTCTGAAACTTGCTGTGCTAAATGTCAGATCCTTATGTAACAAATCTCTCTTAATTAATAATTGTATTTCTTCTTATAATCTTGATTTTATGTTTTTAACTGAAACATGGCTTGACAAAAACACAGGAAATGTAGTTCTGATAGAATCTGCTCCACCCAACTTTAAGTTTGAATCTGAAACACGAGAAAACAAAAAAGGGGGTGGAGTCTGTGCTGTCTTTAGAGATGAAATAATTACCCGCAGGTTGTCTTTTGGGGTGTTTTCATCATTTGAGTATGTATCCTTTAAAATGGAGCTAAAACGGTCTCCATCCATTCTCTTCATTGTTTTATACAAGCCTCCCCAGCACTGCCAAAGTTTTATTGATGATTTTACTGAGATGCTCTCAGTCATATGCACAGACTTTGATGGTTTGGTCATTACAGGTGATTTCAATGTGCATGTTGATAATATTTGTGACAGAAACGCTAAAGAGCTTGATGCTGTCCTTGAAACCTTCAGTCTTACTCAGCATGTGAGAGGCCCCACCCACAGCAAAGGACACACTGTAGATCTCATAATTACAAAGGGGGTAAATATTTCAAATGTTAATGTGATCGATGTTGCTCTGTCTGATCATTTCTGTGTCTTCTTTGACCTGTCTGTTTCTCCCAAACCTCCGGTTGGTCCTGCAGTTGTTCAGAGGAGACACATAAGTGATGGCACAGGTGCACTGTTTATGGAAATGATAAACTTTGAAAATGTCTCATGTTCTAATGTAAATGATTTGTTGAACTCTGTTACATCTAGTGTTTTGAATGTTCTGGACACCATCGCCCCTATGAAGGCTAAAAAAGCAAGTCCAAAGCAAGTCTAAAGCAAGTCCAAAGCAGGTTCAAAGCAAGTCTAAAGCATGTCCAAAGCAAGTCTAAAGCAAGTCCAAACAAGTCCAAAGCAGGACTAAAGCAAGTCCAAAGCAAGTATAAAGCAAGTCTAAAGCAGGTCTAAAGCAAGTCCAAAGCAGGACTAAAGCAAGTCTAAAGCAAGTCTAAAGCAAGTCCAAAGCAAGTCCAAAGCAAGTCTAAAGCAGGTCTAAAGCAGGACTAAAGCAAGTCTAAAGCAAGTCTAAAGCAAGTCCAAAGCAAGTCCTAAGCAAGTCCAAAGCTAGTCTAAAGCAAGTCTAAAGCAAGTCCAAAGCAAGTCCAAAGCAGGAATAAAGCAAGACTAAAGCAACTCCAAAGCAAGTCTAAAGCAGGTTTAAAGTAGGACTAAAGCAAGTCTAAAGCAAGTCTAAAGCAAGTCTAAAGCAGGACTAAAGCAGGACTAAAGCAAGTCCAAAGCAAGTCCAAAGCAAGTCCAAAGCAAGTCCAAAGCAATTCTAAAGCAAGTCTAAAGCAAGTCCAAAGCAAATCTAAAGCAAGTCTAAAGCAAGTCAAAAGCATGTCCAAAGAGGGACTAAAGCAGGTCTAAAGCAGGACTAAACCAAGTCTAAAGCAAGTCTAAAGCAAGTTTAAAGCAAGTCTAAAGCAGGACTAAAGCAGGACTAAAGCAAGTCTAAAGCAGGTCTAAAGCAAGTCTTAAGCAAATCTAAAGCAAGTCCAAAGCAAGTTTGAAGCAGGTCTAAAGCAGGACTAAAGCAAGTCTAAAGCAAGTCTAAAGCAAGTCCAAAGCAAGTCCAAAGCAAGTCCAAAGCAATTCTAAAGCAAGTCTAAAGCAAGTCCAAAGCAAATCTAAAGCAATTCTAAAGCAAGTCCAAAGCAAGTCCAAAGCAGGTCTAAAGCAGGACTAAAGCAAGTCTAAAGCAAATCTAAAGCAAGTCGAAAGCAAGTCAAAAGCATGTCCAAAGCAGGACTAAAGCAGGTCTAAAGCAGGACTAAAACAAGTCTAAAGCAAGTCTAAAGCAAGTTTAAAGCAAGTCTAAAGCAGGACTAAAGCAGGACTAAAGCAAGTCTAAAGCAGTTCTAAAGCAAGTCTAAAGCAGGACTAAAGCAAGTCTAAAGCAAGTCCAAAGCAAGTCCAAAGCAAGTCAAAAGCAAGTCCAAAGCAAGTCTAAAGCAGGTTTAAAGCAGGACTAAAGCAAGTCTAAAGCAAGTCTAAGGCAAGTCTAAAGCAGGACTAAAGCAGGAAAAAAGCAAGTCTAAAGCAGGTCTAAAGCAAGTCTAAAGCAGGACTAAAGCAAGTCTAAAGCAAGTCTAAAGCAAGTCCAAAGCAAGTCCAAAGCAAGTCTAAAGCAAGTCTAAAGCAAGTCCAAAGCAAGTCCAAAGCAAGTCTAAAGCAAGTCCAAAGCAAGTCCAAAGCAAGTCCAAAGCAAGTCTAAAGCAGGTCTAAAGCAGGACTAAAGCAAGTCTAAAGCAAGTCTAAAGCAAGTCTAAAGCAAGTCTAAAGCAAGTCCAAAGCAAGTCCAAAGCAAATCTAAAGCAATTCTAAAGCAAGTCCAAAGCAAGTCCAAAGCAGGTCTAAAGCAGGACTAAAGCAGGTCTAAAGCAGGACTAAAGCAAGTCTAAAGCAAGTCTAAAGCAAGTTTAAAGCAAGTCTAAAGCAGGACTAAAGCAGGACTAAAGCAAGTCCAAAGCAAGTCTAAAGCAGGTTTAAAGCAGGACTAAAGCAAGTCTAAAGCAAGTCTAAGGCAAGTCTAAAGCAGGACTAAAGCAGGACTAAAGCAAGTCTAAAGTAGGTCTAAAGCAAGTCTAAAGCAGGACTAAAGCAAGTCTAAAGCAAGTCTAAAGCAAGTCCAAAGCAAGTCTAAAGCAGGTCTAAAGCAGGACTAAAGCAAGTCTAAAGCAAGTCTAAAGCAAGTCTAAAGCAAGTCCAAAGCAAGTCCTAAGCAAGTCCAAAGCTAGTCTAAAGCAAGTCTAAAGCAAGTCCAAAGCAAGTCCAAAGCAGGAATAAAGCAAGACTAAAGCAACTCCAAAGCAAGTCTAAAGCAGGTTTAAAGTAGGACTAAAGCAAGTCTAAAGCAAGTCTAAAGCAAGTCTAAAGCAGGACTAAAGCAGGACTAAAGCAAGTCCAAAGCAAGTCCAAAGCAAGTCCAAAGCAATTCTAAAGCAAGTCTAAAGCAAGTCCAAAGCAAATCTAAAGCAAGTCTAAAGCAAGTCAAAATCATGTCCAAAGAGGGACTAAAGCAGGTCTAAAGCAGGACTAAACCAAGTCTAAAGCAAGTCTAAAGCAAG
Organism: Eucyclogobius newberryi; assembly: GCF_026437365.1. Taxonomy (NCBI): domain Eukaryota; kingdom Metazoa; phylum Chordata; class Actinopteri; order Gobiiformes; family Gobiidae; genus Eucyclogobius; species Eucyclogobius newberryi. The sequence continues at coordinate 19,695,887 of NW_027315790.1, read as the reverse complement.
TTTAAAGCAAGTCTAAAGCAGGACTAAAGCAGGACTAAAGCAAGTCTAAAGCAGGTCTAAAGCAAGTCTTAAGCAGGACTATGCAAGTCTAAAGCAAGTCCAAAGCAAGTCTAAAGCAAATCGAAAGCAAGTCTAAAGCAAGTCCAAAGCAAGTCTAAAGCAAGTCCAAAGCAGGTCCAAAGCAAATCTAAAGGAAGTCCAAAGCAAGTTTAAAGCAGGTCTAAAGCAGGACTAAAGCAAGTCTAAAGCAAGTCTAAAGCAAGTCCAAAGCAAGTCCAAAGCAAGTCCAAAGCAATTCTAAAGCAAGTCTAAAGCAAGTCCAAAGCAAATCTAAAGCAAGTCTAAAGCAAGTCCAAAGCAAGTCCAAAGCAGGTCTAAAGCAGGACTAAAGCAAGTCTAAAGCAAAATCTAAAGCAAGTCCAAAGCATGTCCAAAGCAAGTCCAAAGCAAGTCTAAAGCTAGTCAAAAGCATGTCCAAAGCAGGACTAAAGCAGGTCTAAAGCAGGACTAAAGCAAGTCTAAAGCAAGTCTAAAGCAAGTCTAAAGCAGGACTAAAGCAGGACTAAAGCAAGTCCAAAGCAAGTCCAAAGCAAGTCCAAAGCAAGTCCAAAGCAATTCTAAAGCAAGTCTAAAGCAAGTCCAAAGCAAATATAAAGCAAGTCTAAAGCAATTCAAAAGCATGTCCAAAGAGGGACTAAAGCAGGTCTAAAGCAGGACTAAACCAAGTCTAAAGCAAGTCTAAAGCAAGTTTAAAGCAAGTCTAAAGCAGGACTAAAGCAGGACTAAAGCAAGTCTAAAGCAGGTCTAAAGCAAGTCTTAAGCAGGACTATGCAAGTCTAAAGCAAGTCCAAAGCAAGTCTAAAGCAAATCCAAAGCAAGTCTAAAGCAAGTCCAAAGCAAGTCTAAAGCAAGTCCAAAGCAAGTCCAAAGCAAATCTAAAGCAAGTCCAAAGCAAGTTTAAAGCAGGTCTAAAGCAGGACTAAAGCAAGTCTAAAGCAAGTCTAAAGCAAGTCCAAAGCAAGTCCAAAGCAAGTCCAAAGCAATTCTAAAGCAAGTCTAAAGCAAGTCCAAAGCAAATCTAAAGCAAGTCTAAAGCAAGTCCAAAGCCAGTCCAAAGCAGGTCTAAAGCAGGACTAAAGCAAGTCTAAAGCAAAATCTAAAGCAAGTCCAAAGCATGTCCAAAGCAAGTCCAAAGCAAGTCTAAAGCAAGTCAAAAGCATGTCCAAAGCAGGACTAAAGCAGGTCTAAAGCAGGACTAAAGCAAGTCTAAAGCAAGTCTAAAGCAGGTCTAAAGCAAGTCTAAAGCAGGACTAAAGCAAGTCTAAAGCAAGTCTAAAGCAAGTCCAAAGCAAGTCCAAAGCAAGTCTAAAGCAAGTCTAAAGCAAGTCCAAAGCAAGTCCAAAGCAAGTCTAAAGCAAGTCCAAAGCAAGTCCAAAGCAAGTCCAAAGCAAGTCTAAAGCAGGTCTAAAGCAGGACTAAAGCAAGTCTAAAGCAAGTCCAAAGCAAGTCCAAAGCAAGTCCAAAGCAAGTCTAAAGCAAGTCTAAAGCAAGTCCAAAGCAAGTCCAAAGCAAATCTAAAGCAATTCTAAAGCAAGTCCAAAGCAAGTCCAAAGCAGGTCTAAAGCAGGACTAAAGCAGGTCTAAAGCAGGACTAAAGCAAGTCTAAAGCAAGTCTAAAGCAAGTTTAAAGCAAGTCTAAAGCAGGACTAAAGCAGGACTAAAGCAAGTCCAAAGCAAGTCTAAAGCAGGTTTAAAGCAGGACTAAAGCAAGTCTAAAGCAAGTCTAAGGCAAGTCTAAAGCAGGACTAAAGCAGGACTAAAGCAAGTCTAAAGCAGGTCTAAAGCAAGTCTAAAGCAGGACTAAAGCAAGTCTAAAGCAAGTCTAAAGCAAGTCCAAAGCAAGTCCAAAGCAAGTCTAAAGCAGGTCTAAAGCAGGACTAAAGCAAGTCTAAAGCAAGTCTAAAGCAAGTCCAAAGCAAGTCCTAAGCAAGTCCAAAGCTAGTCTAAAGCAAGTCTAAAGCAAGTCCAAAGCAAGTCCAAAGCAGGAATAAAGCAAGACTAAAGCAACTCCAAAGCAAGTCTAAAGCAGGTTTAAAGTAGGACTAAAGCAAGTCTAAAGCAAGTCTAAAGCAAGTCTAAAGCAGGACTAAAGCAGGACTAAAGCAAGTCCAAAGCAAGTCCAAAGCAAGTCCAAAGCAAGTCCAAAGCAATTCTAAAGCAAGTCTAAAGCAAGTCCAAAGCAAATCTAAAGCAAGTCTAAAGCAAGTCAAAAGCATGTCCAAAGAGGGACTAAAGCAGGTCTAAAGCAGGACTAAACCAAGTCTAAAGCAAGTCTAAAGCAAGTTTAAAGCAAGTCTAAAGCAGGACTAAAGCAGGACTAAAGCAAGTCTAAAGCAGGTCTAAAGCAAGTCTTAAGCAGGACTATGCAAGTCTAAAGCAAATCCAAAGCAAGTCTAAAGCAAATCGAAAGCAAGTCTAAAGTGAGTCCAAAGCAAGTCTAAAGCAAGTCCAAAGCAGGTCCAAAGCAAATCTAAAGGAAGTCCAAAGCAAGTTTAAAGCAGGTCTAAAGCAGGACTAAAGCAAGTCTAAAGCAAGTCTAAAGCAAGTCCAAAGCAAATCTAAAGCAAGTCTAAAGCAAGTCCAAAGCAAGTCCAAAGCAGGTCTAAAGCAGGACTAAAGCAAGTCTAAAGCAAAATCTAAAGCAAGTCCAAAGCATGTCCAAAGCAAGTCCAAAGCAAGTCTAAAGCTAGTCAAAAGCATGTCCAAAGCAGGACTAAAGCAGGTCTAAAGCAGGACTAAAGCAAGTCTAAAGCAAGTCTAAAGCAAGTCTAAAGCAGGACTAAAGCAGGACTAAAGCAAGTCCAAAGCAAGTCCAAAGCAAGTCCAAAGCAAGTCCAAAGCAATTCTAAAGCAAGTCTAAAGCAAGTCCAAAGCAAATATAAAGCAAGTCTAAAGCAATTCAAAAGCATGTCCAAAGAGGGACTAAAGCAGGTCTAAAGCAGGACTAAACCAAGTCTAAAGCAAGTCTAAAGCAAGTTTAAAGCAAGTCTAAAGCAGGACTAAAGCAGGACTAAAGCAAGTCTAAAGCAGGTCTAAAGCAAGTCTTAAGCAGGACTATGCAAGTCTAAAGCAAGTCCAAAGCAAGTCTAAAGCAAATCCAAAGCAAGTCTAAAGCAAGTCCAAAGCAAGTCTAAAGCAAGTCCAAAGCAAGTCCAAAGCAAATCTAAAGCAAGTCCAAAGCAAGTTTAAAGCAGGTCTAAAGCAGGACTAAAGCAAGTCTAAAGCAAGTCTAAAGCAAGTCCAAAGCAAGTCCAAAGCAAGTCCAAAGCAATTCTAAAGCAAGTCTAAAGCAAGTCCAAAGCAAATCTAAAGCAAGTCTAAAGCAAGTCCAAAGCCAGTCCAAAGCAGGTCTAAAGCAGGACTAAAGCAAGTCTAAAGTAAAATCTAAAGCAAGTCCAAAGCATGTCCAAAGAAAGTCCAAAGCAAGTCTAAAGCAAGTCAAAAGCAGGACTAAAGCAGGACTAAAGCAAGTCTAAAGCAGGTCTAAAGCAAGTCTAAAGCAGGACTAAAGCAGGTCTAAAGCAGGACTAAAGCAAGTCTAAAGCAAGTCTAAAGCAAGTCCAAACCAAGTCCAAAGTAAGTCCAAAGCAAGTCCAAAGCAAGTCTAAAGCAAGTCTAAAGCAGGACTAAAGCAGGTCTAAAGCAGGACTAAAGCAAATCTAAAGCAAGTCTAAAGGAAGTCTAAAGCAAGTCCAAAGCAAGTCCAAAGCAAGTCTAAAGCAAGTCTAAAGCAGGACTAAAGCAGGTCTAAAGCAGGACTAAAGCAAGTCTAAAGCAAGTCTAAAGCAAGTCCAAAGCAAGTCCAAAGCAAGTCTAAAGCAAGTCTAAAGCAGGACTAAAGCAAGTCTAAAGCAGGACTATGTAAGTCTAAAGCAGGTCCAAAGCAAGTCTAAAGCAAATCCAAAGCAAGTCTAAAGCAAGTCCAAAGCAAGTCCAAAGCAGGAATAAAGCAAGACTAAAGCAACTCCAAAGCAAGTCTAAAGCAGGTTTAAAGTAGGACTAAAGCAAGTCTAAAGCAAGTCTAAAGCAAGTCTAAAGCAGGACTAAAGCAGGACTAAAGCAAGTCCAAAGCAAGTCCAAAGCAAGTCCAAAGCAAGTCCAAAGCAATTCTAAAGCAAGTCTAAAGCAAGTCCAAAGCAAATCTAAAGCAAGTCTAAAGCAAGTCAAAAGCATGTCCAAAGAGGGACTAAAGCAGGTCTAAAGCAGGACTAAACCAAGTCTAAAGCAAGTCTAAAGCAAGTTTAAAGCAAGTCTAAAGCAGGACTAAAGCAGGACTAAAGCAAGTCTAAAGCAGGTCTAAAGCAAGTCTTAAGCAAATCTAAAGCAAGTCCAAATCAAGTTTGAAGCAGGTCTAAAGCAGGACTAAAGCAAGTCTAAAGCAAGTCTAAAGCAAGTCCAAAGCAAGTCCAAAGCAAGTCCAAAGCAATTCTAAAGCAAGTCTAAAGCAAGTCCAAAGCAAATCTAAAGCAATTCTAAAGCAAGTCCAAAGCAAGTCCAAAGCAGGTCTAAAGCAGGACTAAAGCAAGTCTAAAGCAAATCTAAAGCAAGTCGAAAGCAAGTCAAAAGCATGTCCAAAGCAGGACTAAAGCAGGTCTAAAGCAGGACTAAAACAAGTCTAAAGCAAGTCTAAAGCAAGTTTAAAGCAAGTCTAAAGCAGGACTAAAGCAGGACTAAAGCAAGTCTAAAGCAGTTCTAAAGCAAGTCTAAAGCAGGACTAAAGCAAGTCTAAAGCAAGTCCAAAGCAAGTCCAAAGCAAGTCAAAAGCAAGTCCAAAGCAAGTCTAAAGCAGGTTTAAAGCAGGACTAAAGCAAGTCTAAAGCAAGTCTAAGGCAAGTCTAAAGCAGGACTAAAGCAGGAAAAAAGCAAGTCTAAAGCAGGTCTAAAGCAAGTCTAAAGCAGGACTAAAGCAAGTCTAAAGCAAGTCTAAAGCAAGTCCAAAGCAAGTCCAAAGCAAGTCTAAAGCAAGTCTAAAGCAAGTCCAAAGCAAGTCCAAAGCAAGTCTAAAGCAAGTCCAAAGCAAGTCCAAAGCAAGTCCAAAGCAAATCTAAAGCAATTCTAAAGCAAGTCCAAAGCAAGTCCAAAGCAGGTCTAAAGCAGGACTAAAGCAGGTCTAAAGCAGGACTAAAGCAAGTCTAAAGCAAGTCTAAAGCAAGTTTAAAGCAAGTCTAAAGCAGGACTAAAGCAGGACTAAAGCAAGTCCAAAGCAAGTCTAAAGCAGGTTTAAAGCAGGACTAAAGCAAGTCTAAAGCAAGTCTAAGGCAAGTCTAAAGCAGGACTAAAGCAGGACTAAAGCAAGTCTAAAGCAGGTCTAAAGCAAGTCTTAAGCAGGACTATGCAAGTCTAAAGCAAGTCCAAAGCAAGTCTAAAGCAAATCCAAAGCAAGTCTAAAGCAAGTCCAAAGCAAGTCTAAAGCAAGTCCAAAGCAAGTCCAAAGCAAATCTAAAGCAAGTCCAAAGCAAGTTTAAAGCAGGTCTAAAGCAGGACTAAAGCAAGTCTAAAGCAAGTCTAAAGCAAGTCCAAAGCAAGTCCAAAGCAAGTCCAAAGCAATTCTAAAGCAAGTCTAAAGCAAGTCCAAAGCAAATCTAAAGCAAGTCTAAAGCAAGTCTAAAGCAGGACTAAAGCAGGACTAAAGCAAGTCCAAAGCAAGTCCAAAGCAAGTCCAAAGCAAGTCCAAAGCAATTCTAAAGCAAGTCTAAAGCAAGTCCAAAGCAAATCTAAAGCAAGTCTAAAGCAAGTCAAAAGCATGTCCAAAGAGGGACTAAAGCAGGTCTAAAGCAGGACTAAACCAAGTCTAAAGCAAGTCTAAAGCAAGTTTAAAGCAAGTCTAAAGCAGGACTAAAGCAGGACTAAAGCAAGTCTAAAGCAAGTCTAAAGCAAGTTTAAAGCAAGTCTAAAGCAGGACTAAAGCAGGACTAAAGCAAGTCCAAAGCAAGTCTAAAGCAGGTTTAAAGCAGGACTAAAGCAAGTCTAAAGCAAGTCTAAGGCAAGTCTAAAGCAGGACTAAAGCAGGAATAAAGCAAGTCTAAAGCAGGTCTAAAGCAAGTCTAAAGCAGGACTAAAGCAAGTCTAAAGCAAGTCTAAATCAAGTCCAAAGCAAGTCCAAAGCAAGTCTAAAGCAGGTCTAAAGCAGGACTAAAGCAAGTCTAAAGCAAGTCTAAAGCAAGTCCAAAGCAAGTCCTAAGCAAGTCCAAAGCTAGTCTAAAGCAAGTCTAAAGCAAGTCCAAAGCAAGTCCAAAGCAGGAATAAAGCAAGACTAAAGCAACTCCAAAGCAAGTCTAAAGCAGGTTTAAAGTAGGACTAAAGCAAGTCTAAAGCAAGTCTAAAGCAAGTCTAAAGCAGGACTAAAGCAGGACTAAAGCAAGTCCAAAGCAAGTCCAAAGCAAGTCCAAAGCAAGTCCAAAGCAATTCTAAAGCAAGTCTAAAGCAAGTCCAAAGCAAATCTAAAGCAAGTCTAAAGCAAGTCAAAAGCATGTCCAAAGAGGGACTAAAGCAGGTCTAAAGCAGGACTAAACCAAGTCTAAAGCAAGTCTAAAGCAAGTTTAAAGCAAGTCTAAAGCAGGACTAAAGCAGGACTAAAGCAAGTCTAAAGCAAGTCTAAAGCAAGTTTAAAGCAAGTCTAAAGCAGGACTAAAGCAGGACTAAAGCAAGTCCAAAGCAAGTCTAAAGCAGGTTTAAAGCAGGACTAAAGCAAGTCTAAAGCAAGTCTAAGGCAAGTCTAAAGCAGGACTAAAGCAGGAATAAAGCAAGTCTAAAGCAGGTCTTAAGCAAGTCTAAAGCAGGACTAAAGCAAGTCTAAAGCAAGTCTAAAGCAAGTCCAAAGCAAGTCCAAAGCAAGTCTAAAGCAGGTCTAAAGCAGGACTAAAGCAAGTCTAAAGCAAGTCTAAAGCATGTCCAAAGCAAGTCCTAAGCAAGTCCAAAGCTAGTCTAAAGCAAGTCTAAAGCAAGTCCAAAGCAAGTCCAAAGCAGGAATAAAGCAAGACTAAAGCAACTCCAAAGCAAGTCTAAAGCAAGTCTAAAGCAGGACTAAAGCAGGACTAAAGCAAGTCCAAAGCAAGTCCAAAGCAAGTCCAAAGCAAGTCCAAAGCAATTCTAAAGCAAGTCTAAAGCAAGTCCAAAGCAAATCTAAAGCAAGTCTAAAGCAAGTCAAAAGCATGTCCAAAGAGGGACTAAAGCAGGTCTAAAGCAGGACTAAACCAAGTCTAAAGCAAGTCTAAAGCAAGTTTAAAGCAAGTCTAAAGCAGGACTAAAGCAGGACTAAAGCAAGTCTAAAGCAGGTCTAAAGCAAGTCTTAAGCAAATCTAAAGCAAGTCCAAAGCAAGTTTGAAGCAGGTCTAAAGCAGGACTAAAGCAAGTCTAAAGCAAGTCTAAAGCAAGTCCAAAGCAAGTCCAAAGCAAGTCCAAAGCAATTCTAAAGCAAGTCTAAAGCAAGTCCAAAGCAAATCTAAAGCAATTCTAAAGCAAGTCCAAAGCAAGTCCAAAGCAGGTCTAAAGCAGGACTAAAGCAAGTCTAAAGCAAATCTAAAGCAAGTCGAAAGCAAGTCAAAAGCATGTCCAAAGCAGGACTAAAGCAGGACTAAAACAAGTCTAAAGCAAGTCTAAAGCAAGTTTAAAGCAAGTCTAAAGCAGGACTAAAGCAGGACTAAAGCAAATCTAAAGCAGTTCTAAAGCAAGTCTAAAGCAGGACTAAAGCAAGTCTAAAGCAAGTCCAAAGCAAGTCCAAAGCAAGTCAAAAGCAAGTCCAAAGCAAGTCTAAAGCAGGTTTAAAGCAGGACTAAAGCAAGTCTAAAGCAAGTCTAAGGCAAGTCTAAAGCAGAACTAAAGCAGGAAAAAAGCAAGTCTAAAGCAGGTCTAAAGCAAGTCTAAAGCAGGACTAAAGCAAGTCTAAAGCAAGTCTAAAGCAAGTCCAAAGCAAGTCCAAAGCAAGTCTAAAGCAAGTCTAAAGCAAGTCCAAAGCAAGTCCAAAGCAAGTCTAAAGCAAGTCCAAAGCAAGTCCAAAGCAAGTCCAAAGCAAGTCTAAAGCAGGTCTAAAGCAGGACTAAAGCAAGTCTAAAGCAAGTCTAAAGCAAGTCCAAAGCAAGTCCAAAGCAAGTCCAAAGCAAGTCTAAAGCAAGTCTAAAGCAAGTCCAAAGCAAGTCCAAAGCAAATCTAAAGCAATTCTAAAGCAAGTCCAAAGCAAGTCCAAAGCAGGTCTAAAGCAGGACTAAAGCAGGTCTAAAGCAGGACTAAAGCAAGTCTAAAGCAAGTCTAAAGCAAGTTTAAAGCAAGTCTAAAGCAGGACTAAAGCAGGACTAAAGCAAGTCCAAAGCAAGTCTAAAGCAGGTTTAAAGCAGGACTCAAGCAAGTCTAAAGAAAGGCTAAGGCAAGTCTAAAGCAGGACTAAAGCAGGAATAAAGCAAGTCTAAAGCAGGTCTAAAGCAAGTCTAAAGCAGGACTAAAGCAAGTCTAAAGCAAGTCTAAAGCAAGTCCAAAGCAAGTCCAAAGCAAGTCTAAAGCAGGTCTAAAGCAGGACTAAAGCAAGTCTAAAGCAAGTCTAAAGCAAGTCCAAAGCAAGTCCTAAGCAAGTCCAAAGCTAGTCTAAAGCAAGTCTAAAGCAAGTCCAAAGCAAGTCCAAAGCAGGAATAAAGCAAGACTAAAGCAACTCCAAAGCAAGTCTAAAGCAGGTTTAAAGTAGGACTAAAGCAAGTCTAAAGCAAGTCTAAAGCAAGTCTAAAGCAGGACTAAAGCAGGACTAAAGCAAGTCCAAAGCAAGTCCAAAGCAAGTCCAAAGCAAGTCCAAAGCAATTCTAAAGCAAGTCTAAAGCAAGTCCAAAGCAAATCTAAAGCAAGTCTAAAGCAAGTCAAAAGCATGTCCAAAGAGGGACTAAAGCAGGTCTAAAGCAGGACTAAACCAAGTCTAAAGCAAGTCTAAAGCAAGTTTAAAGCAAGTCTAAAGCAGGACTAAAGCAGGACTAAAGCAAGTCTAAAGCAGGTCTAAAGCAAGTCTTAAGCAGGACTATGCAAGTCTAAAGCAAGTCCAAAGCAAGTCTAAAGCAAATCGAAAGCAAGTCTAAAGCAAGTCCAAAGCAAGTCTAAAGCAAGTCCAAAGCAGGTCCAAAGCAAATCTAAAGGAAGTCCAAAGCAAGTTTAAAGCAGGTCTAAAGCAGGACTAAAGCAAGTCTAAAGCAAGTCTAAAGCAAGTCCAAAGCAAGTCCAAAGCAAGTCCAAAGCAATTCTAAAGCAAGTCTAAAGCAAGTCCAAAGCAAATCTAAAGCAAGTCTAAAGCAAGTCCAAAGCAAGTCCAAAGCAGGTCTAAAGCAGGACTAAAGCAAGTCTAAAGCAAAATCTAAAGCAAGTCCAAAGCATGTCCAAAGCAAGTCCAAAGCAAGTCTAAAGCTAGTCAAAAGCATGTCCAAAGCAGGACTAAAGCAGGTCTAAAGCAGGACTAAAGCAAGTCTAAAGCAAGTCTAAAGCAGGACTAAAGCAGGACTAAAGCAAGTCCAAAGCAAGTCCAAAGCAAGTCCAAAGCAAGTCCAAAGCAATTCTAAAGCAAGTCTAAAGCAAGTCCAAAGCAAATATAAAGCAAGTCTAAAGCAATTCAAAAGCATGTCCAAAGAGGGACTAAAGCAGGTCTAAAGCAGGACTAAACCAAGTCTAAAGCAAGTCTAAAGCAAATTTAAAGCAAGTCTAAAGCAGGACTAAAGCAGGACTAAAGCAAGTCTAAAGCAGGTCTAAAGCAAGTCTTAAGCAGGACTATGCAAGTCTAAAGCAAGTCCAAAGCAAGTCTAAAGCAAATCCAAAGCAAGTCTAAAGCAAGTCCAAAGCAAGTCTAAAGCAAGTCCAAAGCAAGTCCAAAGCAAATCTAAAGCAAGTCCAAAGCAAGTTTAAAGCAGGTCTAAAGCAGGACTAAAGCAAGTCCAAAGCAAGTCTAAAGCAAATCCAAAGCAAGTCTAAAGCAAGTCCAAAGCAAGTCTAAAGCAAGTCCAAAGCAAGTCCAAAGCAAATCTAAAGCAAGTCCAAAGCAAGTTTAAAGCAGGTCTAAAGCAGGACTAAAGCAAGTCTAAAGCAAGTCTAAAGCAAGTCCAAAGCAAGTCCAAAGCAAGTCCAAAGCAATTCTAAAGCAAGTCTAAAGCAAGTCCAAAGCAAATCTAAAGCAAGTCTAAAGCAAGTCCAAAGCCAGTCCAAAGCAGGTCTAAAGCAGGACTAAAGCAAGTCTAAAGCAAAATCTAAAGCAAGTCCAAAGCATGTCCAAAGCAAGTCCAAAGCAAGTCTAAAGCAAGTCAAAAGCATGTCCAAAGCAGGACTAAAGCAGGTCTAAAGCAGGACTAAAGCAAGTCTAAAGCAAGTCTAAAGCAAGTTTAAAGCAAGTCTAAAGCAGGACTAAAGCAGGACTAAAGCAAGTCTAAAGCAGGTCTAAAGCAAGTCTAAAGCAGGACTAAAGCAGGTCTAAAGCAGGACTAAAGCAAGTCTAAAGCAAGTCTAAAGCAAGTCCAAACCAAGTCCAAAGTAAGTCCAAAGCAAGTCCAAAGCAAGTCTAAAGCAAGTCTAAAGCAGGACTAAAGCAGGTCTAAAGCAGGACTAAAGCAAATCTAAAGCAAGTCTAAAGGAAGTCTAAAGCAAGTCCAAAGCAAGTCCAAAGCAAGTCTAAAGCAAGTCTAAAGCAGGACTAAAGCAGGTCTAAAGCAGGACTAAAGCAAGTCTAAAGCAAGTCTAAAGCAAGTCCAAAGCAGGTCCAAAGCAAGTCTAAAGCAAGTCTAAAGCAGGACTAAAGCAAGTCTAAAGCAGGACTATGTAAGTCTAAAGCAGGTCCAAAGCAAGTCTAAAGCAAATCCAAAGCAAGTCTAAAGCAAGTCCAAAGCAAGTCCAAAGCAAGTCTAAAGCAGGTCTAAAGCAGGACTAAAGCAAGTCTAAAGCAAGTCTAAAGCAAGTCCAAAGCAAGTCCAAAGCAAGTCCTAAGCTAGTCTAAAGCAAGTCTAAAGCAAGTCCAAAGCAAGTCCAAAGCAGGAATAAAGCAAGACTAAAGCAACTCCAAAGCAAGTCCAAAGCAGGTTTAAAGTAGGACTAAAGCAAGTCTAAAGCAAGTCTAAAGCAAGTCTAAAGCAAGTCTAAAGCAGGACTAAAGCAGGACTAAAGCAAGTCCAAAGCAAGTCCAAAGCAAGTCCAAAGCAAGTCCAAAGCACATCTAAAGCAAGTCTAAAGCAAGTCAAAAGCATGTCCAAAGAGGGACTAAAGCAGGTCTAAAGCAGGACTAAACCAAGTCTAAAGCAAGTCTAAAGCAAGTTTAAAGCAGGTCTAAAGCAAGTCTTAAGCAGGACTATGCAAGTCTAAAGCAAGTCCAAAGCAAGTCTAAAGCAAATCCAAAGCAAGTCTACAGCAAGTCCAAAGCAAGTCCAAAGCAAGTCTAAAGCAAGTCCAAAGCAGGTCCAAAGCAAATCTAAAGGAAGTCCAAAGCAAGTTTAAAGCAGGTCTAAAGCAGGACTAAAGCAAGTCTAAAGCAAGTCTAAAGCAAGTCCAAAGCAAGTCCAAAGCAAGTCCAAAGCAATTCTAAAGCAAGTCTAAAGCAAGTCTTAAGCAGGACTATGCAAGTCTAAAGCAAGTCCAAAGCAAGTCTAAAGCAAATCCAAAGCAAGTCTACAGCAAGTCCAAAGCAAGTCTAAAGCAAGTCCAAAGCAAGTCCAAAGCAAATCTAAAGCAAGTCCAAAGCAAGTTTAAAGCAGGTCTAAAGCAGGACTAACGCAAGTCTAAAGCAAGTCTAAAGCAAGTCCAAAGCAAGTCCAAAGCAATTCTAAAGCAAGTCTAAAGCAAGTCCAAAGCAAATCTAAAGCAAGTCTAAAGCAAGTCCAAAGCAAGTCCAAAGCAGGTCTAAAGCAGGAATAAAGCAAGTCTAAAGCAAAATCTAAAGCAAGTCCAAAGCATGTCCAAAGCAAGTCCAAAGCAAGTCTAAAGCAAGTCCAAATCAGGACTAAAGCAGGTCTAAAGCAGGACTAAAGCAAGTCTAAAGTAAGTCTAAAGCAAGTCCAAAGCAAGTCCAAAGCATGTCTAAAGCAAGTCTAAAGCAGGACTAAAGCAAGTCTAAAGCAGGACTATGCAAGTCTAAAGCAGGTCCAAAGCAAGTCTAAAGCAAATCCAAAGCAAGTCTAAAGCAAGTCCAAAGCAAATCCAAAGCAAGTCCAAAGCAAGTCCAAAGCAAGTCCAAAGCAAATCTAAAGCAAGTCCAAAGCAAGTTTGAAGCAGGTCTAAAGCAGGACTAAAGCAAGTCTAAAGCAAGTCTAAAGCAAGTCCAAAGCAAGTCCAAAGCAAGTCCAAAGCAATTCTAAAGCAAGTCTAAAGCAAGTCCAAAGCAAATCTAAAGCAATTCTAAAGCAAGTCCAAAGCAAGTCCAAAGCAGGTCTAAAGCAGGACTAAAGCAAGTCTAAAGCAAATCTAAAGCAAGTCTAAAGCAAGTCAAAAGCATGTCCAAAGCAGGACTAAAGCAGGTCTAAAGCAGGACTAAAACAAGTCTAAAGCAAGTCTAAAGCAAGTTTAAAGCAAGTCTAAAGCAGGACTAAAGCAGGACTAAAGCAAGTCTAAAGCAGTTCTAAAGCAAGTCTAAAGCAGGACTAAAGCAAGTCTAAAGCAAGTCCAAAGCAAGTCCAAAGCAAGTCAAAAGCAAGTCCAAAGCAAGTCTAAAGCAGGTTTAAAGCAGGACTAAAGCAAGTCTAAAGCAAGTCTAAGGCAAGTCTAAAGCAGGACTAAAGCAGAAATAAAGCAAGTCTAAAGCAGGTCTAAAGAAAGTCTAAAGCAGGACTAAAGCAAGTCTAAAGCAAGTCTAAAGCAAGTCCAAAGCAAGTCCAAAGCAAGTCTAAAGCAAGTCTAAAGCAAGTCCAAAGCAAGTCCAAAGCAAGTCTAAAGCAAGTCTAAAGCAAGTCTAAAGCAAGTCCAAAGCAAGTCCAAAGCAAGTCCAAAGCAAGTCTAAAGCAAGTCTAAAGCAAGTCCAAAGCAAGTCCAAAGCAAGTCCAAAGCAATTCTAAAGCAATTCTAAAGCAAGTCCAAAGCAAATCTAAAGCAATTCTAAAGCAAGTCCAAAGCAAGTCCAAAGCAGGTCTAAAGCAGGACTAAAGCAGGTCTAAAGCAGGACTAAAGCAAGTCTAAAGCAAGTCTAAAGCAAGTTTAAAGCAAGTCTAAAGCAGGACTAAAGCAGGACTAAAGCAAGTCCAAAGCAAGTCTAAAGCAGGTTTAAAGCAGGACTAAAGCAAGTCTAAAGCAAGTCTAAGGCAAGTCTAAAGCAGGACTAAAGCAGGAATAAAGCAAGTCTAAAGCAGGTCTAAAGCAAGTCTAAAGCAGGACTAAAGCAAGTCTAAAGCAAGTCTAAAGCAAGTCCAAAGCAAGTCCAAAGCAAGTCTAAAGCAGGTCTAAAGCAGGACTAAAGCAAGTCTAAAGCAAGTCTAAAGCAAGTCCAAAGCAAGTCCTAAGCAAGTCCAAAGCTAGTCTAAAGCAAGTCTAAAGCAAGTCCAAAGCAAGTCCAAAGCAGGAATAAAGCAAGACTAAAGCAACTCCAAAGCAAGTCTAAAGCAGGTTTAAAGTAGGACTAAAGCAAGTCTAAAGCAAGTCTAAAGCAAGTCTAAAGCAGGACTAAAGCAGGACTAAAGCAAGTCCAAAGCAAGTCCAAAGCAAGTCCAAAGCAAGTCCAAAGCAATTCTAAAGCAAGTCTAAAGCAAGTCCAAAGCAAATCTAAAGCAAGTCTAAAGCATGTCCAAAGAGGGACTAAAGCAGGTCTAAAGCAGGACTAAACCAAGTCTAAAGCAAGTCTAAAGCAAGTTTAAAGCAAGTCTAAAGCAGGACTAAAGCAGGACTAAAGCAAGTCTAAAGCAGGTCTAAAGCAAGTCTTAAGCAGGACTATGCAAGTCTAAAGCAAGTCCAAAGCAAGTCTAAAGCAAATCGAAAGCAAGTCTAAAGCAAGTCCAAAGCAAGTCTAAAGCAAGTCCAAAGCAGGTCCAAAGCAAATCTAAAGGAAGTCCAAAGCAAGTTTAAAGCAGGTCTAAAGCAGGACTAAAGCAAGTCTAAAGCAAGTCTAAAGCAAGTCCAAAGCAAGTCCAAAGCAAGTCCAAAGCAATTCTAAAGCAAGTCTAAAGCAAGTCCAAAGCAAATCTAAAGCAAGTCTAAAGCAAGTCCAAAGCAAGTCCAAAGCAGGTCTAAAGCAGGACTAAAGCAAGTCTAAAGCAAAATCTAAAGCAAGTCCAAAGCATGTCCAAAGCAAGTCCAAAGCAAGTCCAAAGCAAGTCAAAAGCATGTCCAAAGCAGGACTAAAGCAGGTCTAAAGCAGGACTAAAGCAAGTCTAAAGCAAGTCTAAAGCAAGTTTAAAGCAAGTCTAAAGCAGGACTAAAGCAGGACTAAAGCAAGTCTAAAGCAGGTCTAAAGCAAGTCTAAAGCAGGACTAAAGCAGGTCTAAAGCAGGACTAAAGCAAGTCTAAAGCAAGTCTAAAGCAAGTCCAAACCAAGTCCAAAGTAAGTCCAAAGCAAGTCCAAAGCAAGTCTAAAGCAAGTCTAAAGCAGGACTAAAGCAGGTCTAAAGCAGGACTAAAGCAAGTCTAAAGCAAGTCTAAAGCAAGTCCAAAGCAAGTCCAAAGCAAGTCTAAAGCAAGTCTAAAGCAAGTCCAAAGCAGGACTAAAGCAGGTCTAAAGCAGGACTAAAGCAAGTCCAAAGCAAGTCCAAAGCAAGTCCAAAGCAAGTCTAAAGCAAGTCTAAAGCAAGTCCAAAGCAAGTCCAAAGCAAGTCCAAAGCAATTCTAAAGCAAGTCTAAAGCAAGTCCAAAGCAAATCTAAAGCAATTCTAAAGCAAGTCCAAAGCAAGTCCAAAGCAGGTCTAAAGCAGGACTAAAGCAAGTCTAAAGCAAATCCAAAGCAAGTCTAAAGCAAGTCAAAAGCATGTCCAAAGCAGGACTAAAGCAGGTCTAAAGCAGGACTAAAGCAAGTCTAAAGCAAGTCTAAAGCAAGTTTAAAGCAAGTCTAAAGCAGGACTAAAGCAGGACTAAAGCAAGTCTAAAGCAGTTCTAAAGCAAGTCTAAAGCAGGACTAAAGCAAGTCTAAAGCAAGTCCAAAGCAAGTCCAAAGCAAGTCCAAAGCAAGTCTAAAGCAGGTTTAAAGCAGGACGAAAGCAAGTCTAAAGCAAGTCTAAGGCAAGTCTAAAGCAGGACTAAAGCAGGAATAAAGCAAGTCTAAAGCAGGTCTAAAGCAAGTCTAAAGCAGGACTAAAGCAAGTCTAAAGCAAGTCTAAAGCAAGTCCAAAGCAAGTCCAAAGCAAGTCCAAAGCAAGTCTAAAGCAGGTCTAAAGCAGGACTAAAGCAAGTCTAAAGCAAGTCTAAAGCAAGTCCAAAGCAAGTCCTAAGCAAGTCCAAAGCTAGTCTAAAGCAAGTCTAAAGCAAGTCCAAAGCAAGTCCAAAGCAGGACTAAAGCAAAACTAAAGCAACTCCAAAGCAAGTCTAAAGCAGGTTTAAAGCAGGACTAAAGCAAGTCTAAAGCAAGACTAAAGCAAGTCTAAAGCAGGACTAAAGCAGGACTAAAGCAAATCCAAAGCAAATCTAAAGCAAGTCTAAAGCATGTCCAAAGAGGGACTAAAGCAGGTCTAAAGCAGGACTAAACCAAGTCTAAAGCAAGTCTAAAGCAAGTTTAAAGCAAGTCTAAAGCAGGACTAAAGCAGGACTAAAGCAAGTCCAAAGCAAGTCTAAAGCAAATCGAAAGCAAGTCTAAAGCAAGTCCAAAGCAAGTCTAAAGCAAGTCCAAAGCAGGTCCAAAGCAAATCTAAAGGAAGTCCAAAGCAAGTTTAAAGCAGGTCTAAAGCAGGACTAAAGCAAGTCTAAAGCAAGTCTAAAGCAAGTCCAAAGCAAGTCCAAAGCAAGTCCAAAGCAATTCTAAAGCAAGTCTAAAGCAATTCCAAAGCAAATCTAAAGCAAGTCTAAAGCAAGTCCAAAGCAAGTCCAAAGCAGGTCTAAAGCAGGACTAAAGCAAGTCTAAAGCAAAATCTAAAGCAAGTCCAAAGCATGTCCAAAGCAAGTCCAAAGCAAGTCCAAAGCAAGTCCAAAGCAAGTCAAAAGCATGTCCAAAGCAGGACTAAAGCAGGTCTAAAGCAGGACTAAAGCAAGTCTAAAGCAAGTCTAAAGCAAGTTTAAAGCAGGTCTAAAGCAGGACTAAAACAAGTCTAAAGCAAGTCTAAAGCAAGTTTAAAGCAAGTCTAAAGCAGGACTAAAGCAGGACTAAAGCAAGTCTAAAGCAGTTCTAAAGCAAGTCTAAAGCAGGACTAAAGCAAGTCTAAAGCAAGTCCAAAGCAAGACCAAAGCAAGTCAAAAGCAAGTCCAAAGCAAGTCTAAAGCAGGTTTAAAGCAGGACTAAAGCAAGTCTAAAGCAAGTCTAAGGCAAGTCTAAAGCAGGACTAAAGTAGGAATAAAGCAAGTCTAAAGCAGGTCTAAAGCAAGTCTAAAGCAGGACTAAAGCAAGTCTAAAGCAAGTCTAAAGCAAGTCCAAAGCAAGTCCAAAGCAAGTCTAAAGCAAGTCTAAAGCAAGTCCAAAGCAAGTCCAAAGCAAGTCTAAAGCAAGTCCAAAGCAAGTCCAAAGCAAGTCCAAAGCAAGTCTAAAGCAGGTCTAAAGCAGGACTAAAGCAAGTCTAAAGCAAGTCTAAAGCAAGTCCAAAGCAAGTCCAAAGCAAGTCCAAAGCAAGTCTAAAGCAAGTCTAAAGCAAGTCCAAAGCAAGTCCAAAGCAAGTCCAAAGCAATTCTAAAGCAAGTCTAAAGCAAGTCCAAAGCAAATCTAAAGCAATTCTAAAGCAAGTCCAAAGCAAGTCCAAAGCAGGTCTAAAGCAGGACTAAAGCAGGTCTAAAGCAGGACTAAAGCAAGTCTAAAGCAAGTCTAAAGCAAGTTTAAAGCAAGTCTAAAGCAGGACTAAAGCAGGACTAAAGCAAGTCCAAAGCAAGTCTAAAGCAGGTTTAAAGCAGGACTAAAGCAAGTCTAAAGCAAGTCTAAGGCAAGTCTAAAGCAGGACTAAAGCAGGAATAAAGCAAGTCTAAAGCAGGTCTAAAGCAAGTCTAAAGCAGGACTAAAGCAAGTCTAAAGCAAGTCTAAAGCAAGTCCAAAGCAAGTCCAAAGCAAGTCTAAAGCAGGTCTAAAGCAGGACTAAAGCAAGTCTAAAGCAAGTCTAAAGCAAGTCCAAAGCAAGTCCTAAGCAAGTCCAAAGCTAGTCTAAAGCAAGTCTAAAGCAAGTCCAAAGCAAGTCCAAAGCAGGAATAAAGCAAGACTAAAGCAACTCCAAAGCAAGTCTAAAGCAGGTTTAAAATAGGACTAAAGCAAGTCTAAAGCAAGTCTAAAGCAAGTCTAAAGCAGGACTAAAGCAGGACTAAAGCAAGTCCAAAGCAAGTCCAAAGCAAGTCCAAAGCAAGTCCAAAGCAATTCTAAAGCAAGTCTAAAGCAAGTCCAAAGCAAATCTAAAGCAAGTCTAAAGCATGTCCAAAGAGGGACTAAAGCAGGTCTAAAGCAGGACTAAACCAAGTCTAAAGCAAGTCTAAAGCAAGTTTAAAGCAAGTCTAAAGCAGGACTAAAGCAGGACTAAAGCAAGTCTAAAGCAGGTCTAAAGCAAGTCTTAAGCAGGACTATGCAAGTCTAAAGCAAGTCCAAAGCAAGTCTAAAGCAAATCGAAAGCAAGTCTAAAGCAAGTCCAAAGCAAGTCTAAAGCAAGTCCAAAGCAGGTCCAAAGCAAATCTAAAGGAAGTCCAAAGCAAGTTTAAAGCAGGTCTAAAGCAGGACTAAAGCAAGTCTAAAGCAAGTCTAAAGCAAGTCCAAAGCAAGTCCAAAGCAAGTCCAAAGCAATTCTAAAGCAAGTCTAAAGCAAGTCCAAAGCAAATCTAAAGCAAGTCTAAAGCAAGTCCAAAGCAAGTCCAAAGCAGGTCTAAAGCAGGACTAAAGCAGGTCTAAAGCAAAATCTAAAGCAAGTCCAAAGCATGTCCAAAGCAAGTCCAAAGCAAGTCCAAAGCAAGTCAAAAGCATGTCCAAAGCAGGACTAAAGCAGGTCTAAAGCAGGACTAAAGCAAGTCTAAAGCAAGTCTAAAGCAAGTTTAAAGCAAGTCTAAAGCAGGACTAAAGCAGGACTAAAGCAAGTCTAAAGCAGGTCTAAAGCAAGTCTAAAGCAGGACTAAAGCAGGTCTAAAGCAGGACTAAAGCAAGTCTAAAGCAAGTCTAAAGCAAGTCCAAACCAAGTCCAAAGTAAGTCCAAAGCAAGTCCAAAGCAAGTCTAAAGCAAGTCTAAAGCAGGACTAAAGCAGGTCTAAAGCAGGACTAAAGCAAGTCTAAAGCAAGTCTAAAGCAAGTCCAAAGCAAGTCCAAAGCAAGTCTAAAGCAAGTCTAAAGCAAGTCCAAAGCAGGACTAAAGCAGGTCTAAAGCAGGACTAAAGCAAGTCCAAAGCAAGTCCAAAGCAAGTCCAAAGCAAGTCTAAAGCAAGTCTAAAGCAAGTCCAAAGCAAGTCCAAAGCAAGTCCAAAGCAATTCTAAAGCAAGTCTAAAGCAAGTCCAAAGCAAATCTAAAGCAATTCTAAAGCAAGTCCAAAGCAAGTCCAAAGCAGGTCTAAAGCAGGACTAAAGCAAGTCTAAAGCAAATCTAAAGCAAGTCTAAAGCAAGTCAAAAGCATGTCCAAAGCAGGACTAAAGCAGGTCTAAAGCAGGACTAAAGCAAGTCTAAAGCAAGTCTAAAGCAAGTTTAAAGCAAGTCTAAAGCAGGACTAAAGCAGGACTAAAGCAGGTCTAAAGCAAGTCTAAAGCAGGACTAAAGCAGGACTAAAGCAAGTCTAAAGCAAGTCTAAAGCAAGTCCAAAGCAAGTCCAAAGCAAGTCCAAAGCAAGTCTAAAGCAAGTCTAAAGCAAGTCCAAAGCAAGTCCAAAGCAAGTCCAAAGCAATTCTAAAGCAATTCTAAAGCAAGTCCAAAGCAAATCTAAAGCAATTCTAAAGCAAGTCCAAAGCAAGTCCAAAGCAGGTCTAAAGCAGGACTAAAGCAGGTCTAAAGCAGGACTAAAGCAAGTCTAAAGCAAGTCTAAAGCAAGTTTAAAGCAAGTCTAAAGCAGGACTAAAGCAGGACTAAAGCAAGTCCAAAGCAAGTCTAAAGCAGGTTTAAAGCAGGACTAAAGCAAGTCTAAAGCAAGTCTAAGGCAAGTCTAAAGCAGGACTAAAGCAGGAATAAAGCAAGTCTAAAGCAGGTCTAAAGCAAGTCTAAAGCAGGACTAAAGCAAGTCTAAAGCAAGTCTAAAGCAAGTCCAAAGCAAGTCCAAAGCAAGTCTAAAGCAGGTCTAAAGCAGGACTAAAGCAAGTCTAAAGCAAGTCTAAAGCAAGTCCAAAGCAAGTCCTAAGCAAGTCCAAAGCTAGTCTAAAGCAAGTCTAAAGCAAGTCCAAAGCAAGTCTAAAGCAGGACTAAAGCAGGACTAAAGCAAGTCTAAAGCAGGTCTAAAGCAAGTCTAAAGCAGGACTAAAGCAGGTCTAAAGCAGGACTAAAGCAAGTCTAAAGCAAGTCTAAAGCAGGACTAAAGCAGGTCTAAAGCAGGACTAAAGCAAGTCTAAAGCAAGTCTAAAGCAAGTCCAAACCAAGTCCAAAGTAAGTCCAAAGCAAGTCCAAAGCAAGTCTAAAGCAAGTCTAAAGCAGGACTAAAGCAGGTCTAAAGCAGGACTAAAGCAAGTCTAAAGCAAGTCTAAAGCAAGTCCAAAGCAAGTCCAAAGCAAGTCTAAAGCAAGTCTAAAGCAAGTCCAAAGCAGGACTAAAGCAGGTCTAAAGCAGGACTAAAGCAAGTCCAAAGCAAGTCCAAAGCAAGTCCAAAGCAAGTCTAAAGCAAGTCTAAAGCAAGTCCAAAGCAAGTCCAAAGCAAGTCCAAAGCAATTCTAAAGCAAGTCTAAAGCAAGTCCAAAGCAAATCTAAAGCAATTCTAAAGCAAGTCCAAAGCAAGTCCAAAGCAGGTCTAAAGCAGGACTAAAGCAAGTCTAAAGCAAATCTAAAGCAAGTCTAAAGCAAGTCAAAAGCATGTCCAAAGCAGGTCTAAAGCAGGACTAAAGCAGGACTAAAGCAAGTCTAAAGCAAGTCCAAAGCAAGTCCAAAGCAAGTCTAAAGCAAGTCTAAAGCAAGTCCAAAGCAAGTCCAAAGCAAGTCCAAAGCAATTCTAAAGCAATTCTAAAGCAAGTCCAAAGCAAATCTAAAGCAATTCTAAAGCAAGTCCAAAGCAAGTCCAAAGCAGGTCTAAAGCAGGACTAAAGCAGGTCTAAAGCAGGACTAAAGCAAGTCTAAAGCAAGTCTAAAGCAAGTTTAAAGCAAGTCTAAAGCAGGACTAAAGCAGGACTAAAGCAAGTCCAAAGCAAGTCTAAAGCAGGTTTAAAGCAGGACTAAAGCAAGTCTAAAGCAAGTCTAAGGCAAGTCTAAAGCAGGACTAAAGCAGGAATAAAGCAAGTCTAAAGCAGGTCTAAAGCAAGTCTAAAGCAGGACTAAAGCAAGTCTAAAGCAAGTCTAAAGCAAGTCCAAAGCAAGTCCAAAGCAAGTCTAAAGCAGGTCTAAAGCAGGACTAAAGCAAGTCTAAAGCAAGTCTAAAGCAAGTCCAAAGCAAGTCCTAAGCAAGTCCAAAGCTAGTCTAAAGCAAGTCTAAAGCAAGTCCAAAGCAAGTCCAAAGCAGGAATAAAGCAAGACTAAAGCAACTCCAAAGCAAGTCTAAAGCAGGTTTAAAGTAGGACTAAAGCAAGTCTAAAGCAAGTCTAAAGCAAGTCTAAAGCAGGACTAAAGCAGGACTAAAGCAAGTCTAAAGCAGGTCTAAAGCAAGTCTAAAGCAGGACTAAAGCAGGTCTAAAGCAGGACTAAAGCAAGTCTAAAGCAAGTCTAAAGCAAGTCCAAACCAAGTCCAAAGTAAGTCCAAAGCAAGTCCAAAGCAAGTCTAAAGCAAGTCTAAAGCAGGACTAAAGCAGGTCTAAAGCAGGACTAAAGCAAGTCTAAAGCAAGTCTAAAGCAAGTCCAAAGCAAGTCCAAAGCAAGTCTAAAGCAAGTCTAAAGCAAGTCCAAAGCAGGACTAAAGCAGGTCTAAAGCAGGACTAAAGCAAGTCCAAAGCAAGTCCAAAGCAAGTCCAAAGCAAGTCTAAAGCAAGTCTAAAGCAAGTCCAAAGCAAGTCCAAAGCAAGTCCAAAGCAATTCTAAAGCAAGTCTAAAGCAAGTCCAAAGCAAATCTAAAGCAATTCTAAAGCAAGTCCAAAGCAAGTCCAAAGCAGGTCTAAAGCAGGACTAAAGCAAGTCTAAAGCAAATCTAAAGCAAGTCTAAAGCAAGTCAAAAGCATGTCCAAAGCAGGACTAAAGCAGGTCTAAAGCAGGACTAAAGCAAGTCTAAAGCAAGTCTAAAGCAAGTTTAAAGCAAGTCTAAAGCAGGACTAAAGCAGGACTAAAGCAGGTCTAAAGCAAGTCTAAAGCAGGACTAAAGCAGGACTAAAGCAAGTCTAAAGCAAGTCTAAAGCAAGTCCAAAGCAAGTCCAAAGCAAGTCCAAAGCAAGTCTAAAGCAAGTCTAAAGCAAGTCCAAAGCAAGTCCAAAGCAAGTCCAAAGCAATTCTAAAGCAATTCTAAAGCAAGTCCAAAGCAAATCTAAAGCAATTCTAAAGCAAGTCCAAAGCAAGTCCAAAGCAGGTCTAAAGCAGGACTAAAGCAGGTCTAAAGCAGGACTAAAGCAAGTCTAAAGCAAGTCTAAAGCAAGTTTAAAGCAAGTCTAAAGCAGGACTAAAGCAGGACTAAAGCAAGTCCAAAGCAAGTCTAAAGCAGGTTTAAAGCAGGACTAAAGCAAGTCTAAAGCAAGTCTAAGGCAAGTCTAAAGCAGGACTAAAGCAGGAATAAAGCAAGTCTAAAGCAGGTCTAAAGCAAGTCTAAAGCAGGACTAAAGCAAGTCTAAAGCAAGTCTAAAGCAAGTCCAAAGCAAGTCCAAAGCAAGTCTAAAGCAGGTCTAAAGCAGGACTAAAGCAAGTCTAAAGCAAGTCTAAAGCAAGTCCAAAGCAAGTCCTAAGCAAGTCCAAAGCTAGTCTAAAGCAAGTCTAAAGCAAGTCCAAAGCAAGTCCAAAGCAGGAATAAAGCAAGACTAAAGCAACTCCAAAGCAAGTCTAAAGCAGGTTTAAAGTAGGACTAAAGCAAGTCTAAAGCAAGTCTAAAGCAAGTCTAAAGCAGGACTAAAGCAGGACTAAAGCAAGTCCAAAGCAAGTCCAAAGCAAGTCCAAAGCAAGTCCAAAGCAATTCTAAAGCAAGTCTAAAGCAAGTCCAAAGCAAATCTAAAGCAAGTCTAAAGCATGTCCAAAGAGGGACTAAAGCAGGTCTAAAGCAGGACTAAACCAAGTCTAAGGCAAGTCTAAAGCAAGTTTAAAGCAAGTCTAAAGCAGGACTAAAGCAGGACTAAAGCAAGTCTAAAGCAGGTCTAAAGCAAGTCTTAAGCAGGACTATGCAAGTCTAAAGCAAGTCCAAAGCAAGTCTAAAGCAAATCGAAAGCAAGTCTAAAGCAAGTCCAAAGCAAGTCTAAAGCAAGTCCAAAGCAGGTCCAAAGCAAATCTAAAGGAAGTCCAAAGCAAGTTTAAAGCAGGTCTAAAGCAGGACTAAAGCAAGTCTAAAGCAAGTCTAAAGCAAGTCCAAAGCAAGTCCAAAGCAAGTCCAAAGCAATTCTAAAGCAAGTCTAAAGCAAGTCCAAAGCAAATCTAAAGCAAGTCTAAAGCAAGTCCAAAGCAAGTCCAAAGCAGGTCTAAAGCAGGACTAAAGCAAGTCTAAAGCAAAATCTAAAGCAAGTCCAAAGCATGTCCAAAGCAAGTCCAAAGCAAGTCCAAAGCAAGTCAAAAGCATGTCCAAAGCAGGACTAAAGCAGGTCTAAAGCAGGACTAAAGCAAGTCTAAAGCAAGTCTAAAGCAAGTCTAAAGCAAGTTTAAAGCAAGTCTAAAGCAGGACTAAAGCAGGACTAAAGCAAGTCTAAAGCAGGTCTAAAGCAAGTCTAAAGCAGGACTAAAGCAGGTCTAAAGCAGGACTAAAGCAAGTCTAAAGCAAGTCTAAAGCAAGTCCAAACCAAGTCCAAAGTAAGTCCAAAGCAAGTCCAAAGCAAGTCTAAAGCAAGTCTAAAGCAGGACTAAAGCAGGTCTAAAGCAGGACTAAAGCAAGTCTAAAGCAAGTCTAAAGCAAGTCCAAAGCAAGTCCAAAGCAAGTCTAAAGCAAGTCTAAAGCAAGTCCAAAGCAGGACTAAAGCAGGTCTAAAGCAGGACTAAAGCAAGTCCAAAGCAAGTCCAAAGCAAGTCCAAAGCAAGTCTAAAGCAAGTCTAAAGCAAGTCCAAAGCAAGTCCAAAGCAAGTCCAAAGCAATTCTAAAGCAAGTCTAAAGCAAGTCCAAAGCAAATCTAAAGCAATTCTAAAGCAAGTCCAAAGCAAGTCCAAAGCAGGTCTAAAGCAGGACTAAAGCAAGTCTAAAGCAAATCTAAAGCAAGTCTAAAGCAAGTCAAAAGCATGTCCAAAGCAGGACTAAAGCAGGTCTAAAGCAGGACTAAAGCAAGTCTAAAGCAAGTCTAAAGCAAGTTTAAAGCAAGTCTAAAGCAGGACTAAAGCAGGACTAAAGCA
The DNA here is from genome assembly GCF_026437365.1 of Eucyclogobius newberryi. Taxonomy (NCBI): domain Eukaryota; kingdom Metazoa; phylum Chordata; class Actinopteri; order Gobiiformes; family Gobiidae; genus Eucyclogobius; species Eucyclogobius newberryi. Next base: position 19,672,254 of record NW_027315790.1, on the reverse strand, counting down.
AGTCTAAAGCAGTTCTAAAGCAAGTCTAAAGCAGGACTAAAGCAAGTCTAAAGCAAGTCCAAAGCAAGTCCAAAGCAAGTCCAAAGCAAGTCCAAAGCAAGTCTAAAGCAGGTTTAAAGCAGGACGAAAGCAAGTCTAAAGCAAGTCTAAGGCAAGTCTAAAGCAGGACTAAAGCAGGAATAAAGCAAGTCTAAAGCAGGTCTAAAGCAAGTCTAAAGCAGGACTAAAGCAAGTCTAAAGCAAGTCTAAAGCAAGTCCAAAGCAAGTCCAAAGCAAGTCCAAAGCAAGTCTAAAGCAGGTCTAAAGCAGGACTAAAGCAAGTCTAAAGCAAGTCTAAAGCAAGTCCAAAGCAAGTCCTAAGCAAGTCCAAAGCTAGTCTAAAGCAAGTCTAAAGCAAGTCCAAAGCAAGTCCAAAGCAGGACTAAAGCAAAACTAAAGCAACTCCAAAGCAAGTCTAAAGCAGGTTTAAAGCAGGACTAAAGCAAGTCTAAAGCAAGACTAAAGCAAGTCTAAAGCAGGACTAAAGCAGGACTAAAGCAAATCCAAAGCAAATCTAAAGCAAGTCTAAAGCATGTCCAAAGAGGGACTAAAGCAGGTCTAAAGCAGGACTAAACCAAGTCTAAAGCAAGTCTAAAGCAAGTTTAAAGCAAGTTTAAAGCAAGTCTAAAGCAGGACTAAAGCAAGTCTAAAGCAAGTCTAAAGCAAGTCCAAACCAAGTCCAAAGTAAGTCCAAAGCAAGTCCAAAGCAAGTCTAAAGCAAGTCTAAAGCAGGACTAAAGCAGGTCTAAAGCAGGACTAAAGCAAGTCTAAAGCAAGTCTAAAGCAAGTCCAAAGCAAGTCCAAAGCAAGTCTAAAGCAAGTCTAAAGCAAGTCCAAAGCAGGACTAAAGCAGGTCTAAAGCAGGACTAAAGCAAGTCCAAAGCAAGTCCAAAGCAAGTCCAAAGCAAGTCTAAAGCAAGTCTAAAGCAAGTCCAAAGCAAGTCCAAAGCAAGTCCAAAGCAATTCTAAAGCAAGTCTAAAGCAAGTCCAAAGCAAATCTAAAGCAATTCTAAAGCAAGTCCAAAGCAAGTCCAAAGCAGGTCTAAAGCAGGACTAAAGCAAGTCTAAAGCAAATCTAAAGCAAGTCTAAAGCAAGTCAAAAGCATGTCCAAAGCAGGACTAAAGCAGGTCTAAAGCAGGACTAAAGCAAGTCTAAAGCAAGTCTAAAGCAAGTTTAAAGCAAGTCTAAAGCAGGACTAAAGCAGGACTAAAGCAGGTCTAAAGCAAGTCTAAAGCAGGACTAAAGCAGGACTAAAGCAAGTCTAAAGCAAGTCTAAAGCAAGTCCAAAGCAAGTCCAAAGCAAGTCCAAAGCAAGTCTAAAGCAAGTCTAAAGCAAGTCCAAAGCAAGTCCAAAGCAAGTCCAAAGCAATTCTAAAGCAATTCTAAAGCAAGTCCAAAGCAAATCTAAAGCAATTCTAAAGCAAGTCCAAAGCAAGTCCAAAGCAGGTCTAAAGCAGGACTAAAGCAGGTCTAAAGCAGGACTAAAGCAAGTCTAAAGCAAGTCTAAAGCAAGTTTAAAGCAAGTCTAAAGCAGGACTAAAGCAGGACTAAAGCAAGTCCAAAGCAAGTCTAAAGCAGGTTTAAAGCAGGACTAAAGCAAGTCTAAAGCAAGTCTAAGGCAAGTCTAAAGCAGGACTAAAGCAGGAATAAAGCAAGTCTAAAGCAGGTCTAAAGCAAGTCTAAAGCAGGACTAAAGCAAGTCTAAAGCAAGTCTAAAGCAAGTCCAAAGCAAGTCCAAAGCAAGTCTAAAGCAGGTCTAAAGCAGGACTAAAGCAAGTCTAAAGCAAGTCTAAAGCAAGTCCAAAGCAAGTCCTAAGCAAGTCCAAAGCTAGTCTAAAGCAAGTCTAAAGCAAGTCCAAAGCAAGTCCAAAGCAGGAATAAAGCAAGACTAAAGCAACTCCAAAGCAAGTCTAAAGCAGGTTTAAAGTAGGACTAAAGCAAGTCTAAAGCAAGTCTAAAGCAAGTCTAAAGCAGGACTAAAGCAGGACTAAAGCAAGTCCAAAGCAAGTCCAAAGCAAGTCCAAAGCAAGTCCAAAGCAATTCTAAAGCAAGTCTAAAGCAAGTCCAAAGCAAATCTAAAGCAAGTCTAAAGCATGTCCAAAGAGGGACTAAAGCAGGTCTAAAGCAGGACTAAACCAAGTCTAAGGCAAGTCTAAAGCAAGTTTAAAGCAAGTCTAAAGCAGGACTAAAGCAGGACTAAAGCAAGTCTAAAGCAGGTCTAAAGCAAGTCTTAAGCAGGACTATGCAAGTCTAAAGCAAGTCCAAAGCAAGTCTAAAGCAAATCGAAAGCAAGTCTAAAGCAAGTCCAAAGCAAGTCTAAAGCAAGTCCAAAGCAGGTCCAAAGCAAATCTAAAGGAAGTCCAAAGCAAGTTTAAAGCAGGTCTAAAGCAGGACTAAAGCAAGTCTAAAGCAAGTCTAAAGCAAGTCCAAAGCAAGTCCAAAGCAAGTCCAAAGCAATTCTAAAGCAAGTCTAAAGCAAGTCCAAAGCAAATCTAAAGCAAGTCTAAAGCAAGTCCAAAGCAAGTCCAAAGCAGGTCTAAAGCAGGACTAAAGCAAGTCTAAAGCAAAATCTAAAGCAAGTCCAAAGCATGTCCAAAGCAAGTCCAAAGCAAGTCCAAAGCAAGTCAAAAGCATGTCCAAAGCAGGACTAAAGCAGGTCTAAAGCAGGACTAAAGCAAGTCTAAAGCAAGTCTAAAGCAAGTCTAAAGCAAGTTTAAAGCAAGTCTAAAGCAGGACTAAAGCAGGACTAAAGCAAGTCTAAAGCAGGTCTAAATCAAGTCTAAAGCAGGACTAAAGCAGGTCTAAAGCAGGACTAAAGCAAGTCTAAAGCAAGTCTAAAGCAAGTCCAAACCAAGTCCAAAGTAAGTCCAAAGCAAGTCCAAAGCAAGTCTAAAGCAAGTCTAAAGCAGGACTAAAGCAGGTCTAAAGCAGGACTAAAGCAAGTCTAAAGCAAGTCTAAAGCAAGTCCAAAGCAAGTCCAAAGCAAGTCTAAAGCAAGTCTAAAGCAAGTCCAAAGCAGGACTAAAGCAGGTCTAAAGCAGGACTAAAGCAAGTCCAAAGCAAGTCCAAAGCAAGTCCAAAGCAAGTCTAAAGCAAGTCTAAAGCAAGTCCAAAGCAAGTCCAAAGCAAGTCCAAAGCAATTCTAAAGCAAGTCTAAAGCAAGTCCAAAGCAAATCTAAAGCAATTCTAAAGCAAGTCCAAAGCAAGTCCAAAGCAGGTCTAAAGCAGGACTAAAGCAAGTCTAAAGCAAATCTAAAGCAAGTCTAAAGCAAGTCAAAAGCATGTCCAAAGCAGGACTAAAGCAGGTCTAAAGCAGGACTAAAGCAAGTCTAAAGCAAGTCTAAAGCAAGTTTAAAGCAAGTCTAAAGCAGGACTAAAGCAGGACTAAAGCAAGTCTAAAGCAGTTCTAAAGCAAGTCTAAAGCAGGACTAAAGCAAGTCTAAAGCAAGTCCAAAGCAAGTCCAAAGCAAGTCCAAAGCAAGTCCAAAGCAAGTCTAAAGCAGGTTTAAAGCAGGACGAAAGCAAGTCTAAAGCAAGTCTAAGGCAAGTCTAAAGCAGGACTAAAGCAGGAATAAAGCAAGTCTAAAGCAGGTCTAAAGCAAGTCTAAAGCAGGACTAAAGCAAGTCTAAAGCAAGTCTAAAGCAAGTCCAAAGCAAGTCCAAAGCAAGTCCAAAGCAAGTCTAAAGCAGGTCTAAAGCAGGACTAAAGCAAGTCTAAAGCAAGTCTAAAGCAAGTCCAAAGCAAGTCCTAAGCAAGTCCAAAGCTAGTCTAAAGCAAGTCTAAAGCAAGTCCAAAGCAAGTCCAAAGCAGGACTAAAGCAAAACTAAAGCAACTCCAAAGCAAGTCTAAAGCAGGTTTAAAGCAGGACTAAAGCAAGTCTAAAGCAAGACTAAAGCAAGTCTAAAGCAGGACTAAAGCAGGACTAAAGCAAATCCAAAGCAAATCTAAAGCAAGTCTAAAGCATGTCCAAAGAGGGACTAAAGCAGGTCTAAAGCAGGACTAAACCAAGTCTAAAGCAAGTCTAAAGCAAGTTTAAAGCAAGTCTAAAGCAGGACTAAAGCAGGACTAAAGCAAGTCCAAAGCAAGTCTAAAGCAAATCGAAAGCAAGTCTAAAGCAAGTCCAAAGCAAGTCTAAAGCAAGTCCAAAGCAGGTCCAAAGCAAATCTAAAGGAAGTCCAAAGCAAGTTTAAAGCAGGTCTAAAGCAGGACTAAAGCAAGTCTAAAGCAAGTCTAAAGCAAGTCCAAAGCAAGTCCAAAGCAAGTCCAAAGCAATTCTAAAGCAAGTCTAAAGCAAGTCCAAAGCAAATCTAAAGCAAGTCTAAAGCAAGTCCAAAGCAAGTCCAAAGCAGGTCTAAAGCAGGACTAAAGCAAGTCTAAAGCAAAATCTAAAGCAAGTCCAAAGCATGTCCAAAGCAAGTCCAAAGCAAGTCCAAAGCAAGTCCAAAGCAAGTCAAAAGCATGTCCAAAGCAGGACTAAAGCAGGTCTAAAGCAGGACTAAAGCAAGTCTAAAGCAAGTCTAAAGCAAGTTTAAAGCAGGTCTAAAGCAGGACTAAAACAAGTCTAAAGCAAGTCTAAAGCAAGTTTAAAGCAAGTCTAAAGCAGGACTAAAGCAGGACTAAAGCAAGTCTAAAGCAGTTCTAAAGCAAGTCTAAAGCAGGACTAAAGCAAGTCTAAAGCAAGTCCAAAGCAAGACCAAAGCAAGTCAAAAGCAAGTCCAAAGCAAGTCTAAAGCAGGTTTAAAGCAGGACTAAAGCAAGTCTAAAGCAAGTCTAAGGCAAGTCTAAAGCAGGACTAAAGCAGGAATAAAGCAAGTCTAAAGCAGGTCTAAAGCAAGTCTAAAGCAGGACTAAAGCAAGTCTAAAGCAAGTCTAAAGCAAGTCCAAAGCAAGTCCAAAGCAAGTCTAAAGCAAGTCTAAAGCAAGTCCAAAGCAAGTCCAAAGCAAGTCTAAAGCAAGTCCAAAGCAAGTCCAAAGCAAGTCCAAAGCAAGTCTAAAGCAGGTCTAAAGCAGGACTAAAGCAAGTCTAAAGCAAGTCTAAAGCAAGTCCAAAGCAAGTCCAAAGCAAGTCCAAAGCAAGTCTAAAGCAAGTCTAAAGCAAGTCCAAAGCAAGTCCAAAGCAAGTCCAAAGCAATTCTAAAGCAAGTCTAAAGCAAGTCCAAAGCAAATCTAAAGCAATTCTAAAGCAAGTCCAAAGCAAGTCCAAAGCAGGTCTAAAGCAGGACTAAAGCAGGTCTAAAGCAGGACTAAAGCAAGTCTAAAGCAAGTCTAAAGCAAGTTTAAAGCAAGTCTAAAGCAGGACTAAAGCAGGACTAAAGCAAGTCCAAAGCAAGTCTAAAGCAGGTTTAAAGCAGGACTAAAGCAAGTCTAAAGCAAGTCTAAGGCAAGTCTAAAGCAGGACTAAAGCAGGAATAAAGCAAGTCTAAAGCAGGTCTAAAGCAAGTCTAAAGCAGGACTAAAGCAAGTCTAAAGCAAGTCTAAAGCAAGTCCAAAGCAAGTCCAAAGCAAGTCTAAAGCAGGTCTAAAGCAGGACTAAAGCAAGTCTAAAGCAAGTCTAAAGCAAGTCCAAAGCAAGTCCTAAGCAAGTCCAAAGCTAGTCTAAAGCAAGTCTAAAGCAAGTCCAAAGCAAGTCCAAAGCAGGAATAAAGCAAGACTAAAGCAACTCCAAAGCAAGTCTAAAGCAGGTTTAAAATAGGACTAAAGCAAGTCTAAAGCAAGTCTAAAGCAAGTCTAAAGCAGGACTAAAGCAGGACTAAAGCAAGTCCAAAGCAAGTCCAAAGCAAGTCCAAAGCAAGTCCAAAGCAATTCTAAAGCAAGTCTAAAGCAAGTCCAAAGCAAATCTAAAGCAAGTCTAAAGCATGTCCAAAGAGGGACTAAAGCAGGTCTAAAGCAGGACTAAACCAAGTCTAAAGCAAGTCTAAAGCAAGTTTAAAGCAAGTCTAAAGCAGGACTAAAGCAGGACTAAAGCAAGTCTAAAGCAGGTCTAAAGCAAGTCTTAAGCAGGACTATGCAAGTCTAAAGCAAGTCCAAAGCAAGTCTAAAGCAAATCGAAAGCAAGTCTAAAGCAAGTCCAAAGCAAGTCTAAAGCAAGTCCAAAGCAGGTCCAAAGCAAATCTAAAGGAAGTCCAAAGCAAGTTTAAAGCAGGTCTAAAGCAGGACTAAAGCAAGTCTAAAGCAAGTCTAAAGCAAGTCCAAAGCAAGTCCAAAGCAAGTCCAAAGCAATTCTAAAGCAAGTCTAAAGCAAGTCCAAAGCAAATCTAAAGCAAGTCTAAAGCAAGTCCAAAGCAAGTCCAAAGCAGGTCTAAAGCAGGACTAAAGCAGGTCTAAAGCAAAATCTAAAGCAAGTCCAAAGCATGTCCAAAGCAAGTCCAAAGCAAGTCCAAAGCAAGTCAAAAGCATGTCCAAAGCAGGACTAAAGCAGGTCTAAAGCAGGACTAAAGCAAGTCTAAAGCAAGTCTAAAGCAAGTTTAAAGCAAGTCTAAAGCAGGACTAAAGCAGGACTAAAGCAAGTCTAAAGCAGGTCTAAAGCAAGTCTAAAGCAGGACTAAAGCAGGTCTAAAGCAGGACTAAAGCAAGTCTAAAGCAAGTCTAAAGCAAGTCCAAACCAAGTCCAAAGTAAGTCCAAAGCAAGTCCAAAGCAAGTCTAAAGCAAGTCTAAAGCAGGACTAAAGCAGGTCTAAAGCAGGACTAAAGCAAGTCTAAAGCAAGTCTAAAGCAAGTCCAAAGCAAGTCCAAAGCAAGTCTAAAGCAAGTCTAAAGCAAGTCCAAAGCAGGACTAAAGCAGGTCTAAAGCAGGACTAAAGCAAGTCCAAAGCAAGTCCAAAGCAAGTCCAAAGCAAGTCTAAAGCAAGTCTAAAGCAAGTCCAAAGCAAGTCCAAAGCAAGTCCAAAGCAATTCTAAAGCAAGTCTAAAGCAAGTCCAAAGCAAATCTAAAGCAATTCTAAAGCAAGTCCAAAGCAAGTCCAAAGCAGGTCTAAAGCAGGACTAAAGCAAGTCTAAAGCAAATCTAAAGCAAGTCTAAAGCAAGTCAAAAGCATGTCCAAAGCAGGACTAAAGCAGGTCTAAAGCAGGACTAAAGCAAGTCTAAAGCAAGTCTAAAGCAAGTTTAAAGCAAGTCTAAAGCAGGACTAAAGCAGGACTAAAGCAGGTCTAAAGCAAGTCTAAAGCAGGACTAAAGCAAGTCTAAAGCAAGTCTAAAGCAAGTCCAAAGCAAGTCCAAAGCAAGTCCAAAGCAAGTCTAAAGCAGGTCTAAAGCAGGACTAAAGCAAGTCTAAAGCAAGTCTAAAGCAAGTCCAAAGCAAGTCCTAAGCAAGTCCAAAGCTAGTCTAAAGCAAGTCTAAAGCAAGTCCAAAGCAAGTCCAAAGCAGGACTAAAGCAAAACTAAAGCAACTCCAAAGCAAGTCTAAAGCAGGTTTAAAGCAGGACTAAAGCAAGTCTAAAGCAAGACTAAAGCAAGTCTAAAGCAGGACTAAAGCAGGACTAAAGCAAATCCAAAGCAAGTCCAAAGCAAGTCCAAAGCAAGTCCAAAGCAAGTCCAAAGCAATTCTAAAGCAAGTCTAAAGCAAGTCCAAAGCAAATCTAAAGCAAGTCTAAAGCAAGTCAAAAGCATGTCCAAAGAGGGACTAAAGCAGGTCTAAAGCAGGACTAAACCAAGTCTAAAGCAAGTCTAAAGCAAGTTTAAAGCAAGTCTAAAGCAGGACTAAAGCAGGACTAAAGCAAGTCTAAAGCAGGTCTAAAGCAAGTCTTAAGCAGGACTATGCAAGTCTAAAGCAAGTCCAAAGCAAGTCTAAAGCAAATCCAAAGCAAGTCTAAAGCAAGTCCAAAGCAAGTCTAAAGCAAGTCCAAAGCAAGTCCAAAGCAAATCTAAAGGAAGTCCAAAGCAAGTTTAAAGCAGGTCTAAAGCAGGACTAAAGCAAGTCTAAAGCAAGTCTAAAGCAAGTCCAAAGCAAGTCCAAAGCAAGTCCAAAGCAAGTCCAAAGCAATTCTAAAGCAAGTCTAAAGCAAGTCCAAAGCAAATCTAAAGCAAGTCTAAAGCAAGTCCAAAGCAAGTCCAAAGCAGGTCTAAAGCAGGACTAAAGCAAGTCTAAAGCAAGTCTAAAGCAAGTCCAAAGCAAATCTAAAGCAAGTCTAAAGCAAGTCCAAAGCAAGTCCAAAGCAGGTCTAAAGCAGGACTAAAGCAAGTCTAAAGCAAAATCTAAAGCAAGTCCAAAGCATGTCCAAAGCAAGTCCAAAGCAAGTCTAAAGCAAGTCCAAAGCAGGACTAAAGCAGGTCTAAAGCAGGACTAAAGCAAGTCTAAAGCAAGTCTAAAGCAAGTCCAAAGCAAGTCCAAAGCAAGTCTAATGCAAGTCTAAAGCAGGACTAAAGCAAGTCTAAAGCAGGACTATGCAAGTCTAAAGCAGGTCCAAAGCAAGTCTAAAGTAAATCCAAAGCAAGTCTAAAGCAAGTCCAAAGCAAGTCCAAAGCAAGTCTAAAGCAAGTCCAAAGCAAGTCCAAAGCAAGTTTAAAGCAGGTCTAAAGCAGGACTAAAACAAGTCTAAAGCAAGTCTAAAGCAAGTCCAAAGCAAGTCCAAAGCAAGTCCAAAGCAAGTCTAAAGGAAGTCTAAAGCAAGTCAAAAGCAAGTCCAAAGCAATTCTAAAGCAAGTCTTAAAGCAAGTCCAAAGCAAGTCTAAAGCAAGTCTAAAGCGGGACTAAAGCAGGACTAAAGCAAGTCTAAAGCAGGTCTAAAGCAAGTCTAAAGCAGGACTAAAGCAAATCCAAAGCAAGTCGAAAGCAAGTCCAAAGCAAGTCTAAAGCAAGTCTAAAGCAAGTCCAAAGCAAATCTAAAGCAAATCCAAAGCAAGTCTAAAGCAAGTCCAAAGCAAGTCTAAAGCAAGTCTAAAGCAAGTCCAAAGCAAATCTAAAGCAAGTCCAAAGCAAGTTTAAAGCAGGTCTAAAGCAGGACTAAAGCAAGTCTAAAGCAAGTCTAAAGCAAGTCCAAAGCAAGTCCAAAGCAAGTCCAAAGCAATTCTAAAGCAAGTCTAAAGCAAGTCCAAAGCAAATCTAAAGCAAGTCTAAAGCAAGTCAAAAGCATGTCCAAAGAGGGACTAAAGCAGGTCTAAAGCAGGACTAAACCAAGTCTAAAGCAAGTCTAAAGCAAGTTTAAAGCAAGTCTAAAGCAGGACTAAAGCAGGACTAAAGCAAGTCTAAAGCAAGTCCAAAGCAAGTCTAAAGCTAAAGCAAGTCTAAAGCAAGTCTAAAGCAAGTCCAAAGCAAGTCCAAACCAAGTCTAAAGCAACTCTAAAGCAAGTCCAAAGCAAGTCCAAAGCAAGTCCAAAGCAAGTCTAAAGCACGTCTAAAGCAAGTCCAAAGCAGGACTAAATCAAGTCTTAAGCAAGTCCAAAGCAAGTCCAAAGCAAGTCTAAAGCAAGTCCAAAGCAGGACCAAAGCAGGTCTAAAGCAGGACTAAAGCAGGTTTAAAGCAGGACTAAAGGAAGTCTAAAGCAAGTCCAAAGCAAGTCCAAAGCAATTCTAAAGCAAGTCTAAAGCAAGTCCCAAAGCAAGTCTAAAGCAAGTCTAAAGCGGGACTTAAGCAGGACTAAAGCAAGTCTAAAGCAGGTCTAAAGCAAGTCTAAAGCAGGACTAAAGCAAATCCAAAGCAAGTCTAAAGCAAGTCCAAAGCAAGTCTAAAGCAAGTCTAAAGCAAGTCCAAAGCAAATCTAAAGCAAATCCAAAGCAAGTCTAAAGCAAGTCCAAAGCAAGTCTAAAGCAAGTCTAAAGCAAGTCCAAAGCAAGTTTAAAGCAGGTCTAAAGCAGGACTAAAGCAAGTCTAAAGCAAGTCTAAAGCAAGTCCAAAGCAAGTCCAAAGCAATTCTAAAACAAGTCTAAAGCAAGTCCAAAGCAAATCTAAAGCAAGGCTAAAGCAAGTCAAAAGCATGTCCAAAGAGGGACTAAAGCAGGTCTAAAGCAGGACTAAACCAAGTCTAAAGCAAGTCTAAAGCAAGTTTAAAGCAAGTCTAAAGCAGGACTAAAGCAGGACTAAAGCAAGTCTAAAGCAGGTCTAAAGCAAGTCTTAAGCAGGACTATGCAAGTCTAAAGCAAGTCCAAAGCAAGTCTAAAGCAAATCCAAAGCAAGTCTAAAGCAAGTCCAAAGCAAGTCTAAAGCAAGTCCAAAGCAAGTCCAAAGCAAATCTAAAGCAAGTCCAAAGCAAGTTTAAAGCAGGTCTAAAGCAGGACTAAAGCAAGTCTAAAGCAAGTCTAAAGCAAGTCCAAAGCAAGTCCAAAGCAATTCTAAAGCAAGTCTAAAGCAAGTCCAAAGCAAGTCCAAAGCAGGTCTAAAGCAGGACTAAAGCAAGTCTAAAGCAAAATCTAAAGCAAGTCCAAAGCATGTCCAAAGCAAGTCCAAAGCAAGTCTAAAGCAAGTCCAAAGCAGGACTAAAGCAGGTCTAAAGCAGGACTAAAGCAAGTCTAAAGCAAGTCTAAACCAAGTCCAAAGCAAGTCCAAAGCAAGTCTAAAGCAAGTCTAAAGCAGGACTAAAGCAAGTCTAAAGCAGGACTATGCAAGTCTAAAGCAGGTCCAAAGCAAGTCTAAAGTAAATCCAAAGCAAGTCTAAAGCAAGTCCAAAGCAAGTCCAAAGCAAGTCTAAAGCAAGTCCAAAGCAAGTCCAAAGAAAGTTTAAAGCAGGTCTAAAGCAGGACTAAAACAAGTCTAAAGCAAGTCTAAAGCAAGTCCAAAGCAAGTCCAAAGCAAGTCCAAAGCAAGTCCAAAGCAAGTATAAAGCATTTCCAAAGCAAGTCCAAAGCAAGTTTAAAGCAGGTCTAAAGCAGGACTAAAGCAAGTCTAAAGCAAGTCTAAAGCAAGTCCAAAGCAAGTCCAAAGCAAGTCCAAAGCAAATCTAAAGGAAGTCCAAAGCAAGTTTAAAGCAGGTCTAAAGCAGGACTAAAGCAAGTCTAAAGCAAGTCTAAAGCAAGTCCAAAGCAAGTCCAAAGCAAGTCCAAAGCAATTCTAAAGCAAGTCTAAAGCAAGTCCAAAGCAAATCTAAAGCAAGTCTAAAGCAAGTCCAAAGCAAGTCCAAAGCAGGTCTAAAGCAGGACTAAAGCAAGTCTAAAGCAAAATCTAAAGCAAGTCCAAAGCAGGACTAAAGCAGGTCTAAAGGAGGACTAAAGCAAGTCTAAAGCAAGTCTAAAGCAAGGCCAAAGCAAGTCCAAAGCAAGTCCAAAGCAAATCCAAAGCAAGTCTAAAGAAAGTCCAAAGCAAGTCCAAAGCAAGTCCAAAGCAAGTCTAAAGCAAGTCTAAACCAATTCTAAAGCAGGACTAAAGCAAACCTAAAGCAAGTCTAAAGCAATTCCAAAGCAAGTCTAAAGCAAATCCAAAGCAAGTCTAAAGCAAGTCCAAAGCAAGTCTAAAGCAAGTTCAAAGCAAGTCCAAAGCAAGTCTAAAGCAAGTCCAAAGCAAGTCTAAAGCAGGTTTAAAGCAGGACTAAAGCAAGTCTAAAGCAAGTCTAAAGCAAGTCTAAAGCAGGACTAAAGCAGGACTAAAGCAAGTCCAAAGCAGGTCTAAAGCAAGTCTAAAGCAGGACTAAAGCAAGTCTAAAGCAAGTCCAAAGCAAGTCCAAAGCAAGTCCAAAGCAAGTCTAAAGCAGGTCTAAAGCAGGACTAAAGCAAGTCTAAAGCAAGTCTAAAGCAAGTCCAAAGCAAGTCCTAAGCAAGTCCAAAGCAAGTCTAAAGCAAGTCTAAAGCAAGTCCAAAGCAAGTCCAAAGCAGGAGTAAAGCAGGTCTAAAGCAGGACTAAAGCAAGTCTAAAGCAAGTCTAAAGCAAGTCCAAAGCAAGTCCAAAGTAAGTCCAAAGCAAGTCCAAAGCAAGTCTAAAGCAAGTCTAAAGCAGGACTAAAGCAGGTCTAAAGCAGGACTAAAGCAAGTCTAAAGCAAGTCTAAAGCAAGTCTAAAGCAAGTCCAAAGCAAGTCCAAAGCAAGTCTAAAGCAAGTCAAAAGCATGTCCAAAGCAGGACTAAAGCAGGTCTAAAGCAGGACTAAAGCAAGTCTAAAGCAAGTCTAAAGCAAGTTTAAAGCAAGTCTAAAGCAGGACTAAAGCAGGACTAAAGCAAGTCTAAAGCAGTTCTAAAGCAAGTCTAAAGCAGGACTAAAGCAAGTCTAAAGCAAGTCCAAAGCAAGTCCAAAGCAAGTCAAAAGCAAGTCCAAAGCAAGTCTAAAGCAGGTTTAAAGCAGGACTAAAGCAAGTCTAAAGCAAGTCTAAGGCAAGTCTAAAGCAGGACTAAAGCAGGAATAAAGCAAATCTAAAGCAGGTCTAAAGCAAGTCTAAAGCAGGACTAAAGCAAGTCTAAAGCAAGTCTAAAGCAAGTCCAAAGCAAGTCCAAAGCAAGTCTAAAGCAGGTCTAAAGCAGGACTAAAGCAAGTCTAAAGCAAGTCTAAAGCAAGTCCAAAGCAAGTCCTAAGCAAGTCCAAAGCTAGTCTAAAGCAAGTCTAAAGCAAGTCCAAAGCAAGTCCAAAGCAGGAATAAAGCAAGACTAAAGCAACTCCAAAGCAAGTCTAAAGCAGGTTTAAAGTAGGACTAAAGCAAGTCTAAAGCAAGTCTAAAGCAAGTCTAAAGCAGGACTAAAGCAGGACTAAAGCAAGTCCAAAGCAAGTCCAAAGCAAGTCCAAAGCAAGTCCAAAGCAATTCTAAAGCAAGTCTAAAGCAAGTCCAAAGCAAATCTAAAGCAAGTCTAAAGCAAGTCAAAAGCATGTCCAAAGAGGGACTAAAGCAGGTCTAAAGCAGGACTAAACCAAGTCTAAAGCAAGTCTAAAGCAAGTTTAAAGCAAGTCTAAAGCAGGACTAAAGCAGGACTAAAGCAAGTCTAAAGCAGGTCTAAAGCAAGTCCAAAGCAAGTCCAAAGCAAGTCCAAAGCAAGTCTAAAGGAAGTCTAAAGCAAGTCAAAAGCAAGTCCAAAGCAATTCTAAAGCAAGTCTAAAGCAAGTCCAAAGCAAATCTAAAGCAAGTCTAAAGCAAGTCAAAAGCATGTCCAAAGAGGGACTAAAGCAGGTCTAAAGCAGGACTAAACCAAGTCTAAAGCAAGTCCAAAGCAAGTCCAAAGCAAGTTTAAAGCAGGTCTAAAGCAGGACTAAAACAAGTCTAAAGCAAGTCTAAAGCAAGTCCAAAGCAAGTCCAAAGCAAGTCCAAAGCAAGTCTAAAGGAAGTCTAAAGCAAGTCAAAAGCAAGTCCAAAGCAATTCTAAAGCAAGTCTTAAAGCAAGTCCAAAGCAAGTCTAAAGCAAGTCTAAAGCGGGACTAAAGCAGGACTAAAGCAAGTCTAAAGCAGGTCTAAAGCAAGTCTAAAGCAGGACTAAAGCAAATCCAAAGCAAGTCGAAAGCAAGTCCAAAGCAAGTCTAAAGCAAGTCTAAAGCAAGTCCAAAGCAAATCTAAAGCAAATCCAAAGCAAGTCTAAAGCAAGTCCAAAGCAAGTCTAAAGCAAGTCTAAAGCAAGTCCAAAGCAAATCTAAAGCAAGTCCAAAGCAAGTTTAAAGCAGGTCTAAAGCAGGACTAAAGCAAGTCTAAAGCAAGTCTAAAGCAAGTCCAAAGCAAGTCCAAAGCAAGTCCAAAGCAATTCTAAAGCAAGTCTAAAGCAAGTCCAAAGCAAATCTAAAGCAAGTCTAAAGCAAGTCAAAAGCATGTCCAAAGAGGGACTAAAGCAGGTCTAAAGCAGGACTAAACCAAGTCTAAAGCAAGTCTAAAGCAAGTTTAAAGCAAGTCTAAAGCAGGACTAAAGCAGGACTAAAGCAAGTCTAAAGCAAGTCCAAAGCAAGTCTAAAGCTAAAGCAAGTCTAAAGCAAGTCTAAAGCAAGTCCAAAGCAAGTCCAAACCAAGTCTAAAGCAACTCTAAAGCAAGTCCAAAGCAAGTCCAAAGCAAGTCCAAAGCAAGTCTAAAGCACGTCTAAAGCAAGTCCAAAGCAGGACTAAATCAAGTCTTAAGCAAGTCCAAAGCAAGTCCAAAGCAAGTCTAAAGCAAGTCCAAAGCAGGACCAAAGCAGGTCTAAAGCAGGACTAAAGCAGGTTTAAAGCAGGACTAAAGGAAGTCTAAAGCAAGTCCAAAGCAAGTCCAAAGCAATTCTAAAGCAAGTCTAAAGCAAGTCCCAAAGCAAGTCTAAAGCAAGTCTAAAGCGGGACTTAAGCAGGACTAAAGCAAGTCTAAAGCAGGTCTAAAGCAAGTCTAAAGCAGGACTAAAGCAAATCCAAAGCAAGTCTAAAGCAAGTCCAAAGCAAGTCTAAAGCAAGTCTAAAGCAAGTCCAAAGCAAATCTAAAGCAAATCCAAAGCAAGTCTAAAGCAAGTCCAAAGCAAGTCTAAAGCAAGTCTAAAGCAAGTCCAAAGCAAGTTTAAAGCAGGTCTAAAGCAGGACTAAAGCAAGTCTAAAGCAAGTCTAAAGCAAGTCCAAAGCAAGTCCAAAGCAATTCTAAAACAAGTCTAAAGCAAGTCCAAAGCAAATCTAAAGCAAGGCTAAAGCAAGTCAAAAGCATGTCCAAAGAGGGACTAAAGCAGGTCTAAAGCAGGACTAAACCAAGTCTAAAGCAAGTCTAAAGCAAGTTTAAAGCAAGTCTAAAGCAGGACTAAAGCAGGACTAAAGCAAGTCTAAAGCAGGTCTAAAGCAAGTCTTAAGCAGGACTATGCAAGTCTAAAGCAAGTCCAAAGCAAGTCTAAAGCAAATCCAAAGCAAGTCTAAAGCAAGTCCAAAGCAAGTCTAAAGCAAGTCCAAAGCAAGTCCAAAGCAAATCTAAAGCAAGTCCAAAGCAAGTTTAAAGCAGGTCTAAAGCAGGACTAAAGCAAGTCTAAAGCAAGTCTAAAGCAAGTCCAAAGCAAGTCCAAAGCAATTCTAAAGCAAGTCTAAAGCAAGTCCAAAGCAAGTCCAAAGCAGGTCTAAAGCAGGACTAAAGCAAGTCTAAAGCAAAATCTAAAGCAAGTCAAAAGCATGTCCAAAGCAAGTCCAAAGCAAGTCTAAAGCAAGTCCAAAGCAGGACTAAAGCAGGTCTAAAGCAGGACTAAAGCAAGTCTAAAGCAAGTCTAAACCAAGTCCAAAGCAAGTCCAAAGCAAGTCTAAAGCAAGTCTAAAGCAGGACTAAAGCAAGTCTAAAGCAGGACTATGCAAGTCTAAAGCAGGTCCAAAGCAAGTCTAAAGTAAATCCAAAGCAAGTCTAAAGCAAGTCCAAAGCAAGTCCAAAGCAAGTCTAAAGCAAGTCCAAAGCAAGTCCAAAGAAAGTTTAAAGCAGGTCTAAAGCAGGACTAAAACAAGTCTAAAGCAAGTCTAAAGCAAGTCCAAAGCAAGTCCAAAGCAAGTCCAAAGCAAGTCCAAAGCAAGTATAAAGCATTTCCAAAGCAAGTCCAAAGCAAGTTTAAAGCAGGTCTAAAGCAGGACTAAAGCAAGTCTAAAGCAAGTCTAAAGCAAGTCCAAAGCAAGTCCAAAGCAAGTCCAAAGCAAATCTAAAGGAAGTCCAAAGCAAGTTTAAAGCAGGTCTAAAGCAGGACTAAAGCAAGTCTAAAGCAAGTCTAAAGCAAGTCCAAAGCAAGTCCAAAGCAAGTCCAAAGCAATTCTAAAGCAAGTCTAAAGCAAGTCCAAAGCAAATCTAAAGCAAGTCTAAAGCAAGTCCAAAGCAAGTCCAAAGCAGGTCTAAAGCAGGACTAAAGCAAGTCTAAAGCAAAATCTAAAGCAAGTCCAAAGCAGGACTAAAGCAGGTCTAAAGGAGGACTAAAGCAAGTCTAAAGCAAGTCTAAAGCAAGGCCAAAGCAAGTCCAAAGCAAGTCCAAAGCAAATCCAAAGCAAGTCTAAAGAAAGTCCAAAGCAAGTCCAAAGCAAGTCCAAAGCAAGTCTAAAGCAAGTCTAAACCAATTCTAAAGCAGGACTAAAGCAAACCTAAAGCAAGTCTAAAGCAATTCCAAAGCAAGTCTAAAGCAAATCCAAAGCAAGTCTAAAGCAAGTCCAAAGCAAGTCTAAAGCAAGTTCAAAGCAAGTCCAAAGCAAGTCTAAAGCAAGTCCAAAGCAAGTCTAAAGCAGGTTTAAAGCAGGACTAAAGCAAGTCTAAAGCAAGTCTAAAGCAAGTCTAAAGCAGGACTAAAGCAGGACTAAAGCAAGTCCAAAGCAGGTCTAAAGCAAGTCTAAAGCAGGACTAAAGCAAGTCTAAAGCAAGTCCAAAGCAAGTCCAAAGCAAGTCCAAAGCAAGTCTAAAGCAGGTCTAAAGCAGGACTAAAGCAAGTCTAAAGCAAGTCTAAAGCAAGTCCAAAGCAAGTCCTAAGCAAGTCCAAAGCAAGTCTAAAGCAAGTCTAAAGCAAGTCCAAAGCAAGTCCAAAGCAGGAGTAAAGCAGGTCTAAAGCAGGACTAAAGCAAGTCTAAAGCAAGTCTAAAGCAAGTCCAAAGCAAGTCCAAAGTAAGTCCAAAGCAAGTCCAAAGCAAGTCTAAAGCAAGTCTAAAGCAGGACTAAAGCAGGTCTAAAGCAGGACTAAAGCAAGTCTAAAGCAAGTCTAAAGCAAGTCTAAAGCAAGTCCAAAGCAAGTCCAAAGCAAGTCTAAAGCAAGTCAAAAGCATGTCCAAAGCAGGACTAAAGCAGGTCTAAAGCAGGACTAAAGCAAGTCTAAAGCAAGTCTAAAGCAAGTTTAAAGCAAGTCTAAAGCAGGACTAAAGCAGGACTAAAGCAAGTCTAAAGCAGTTCTAAAGCAAGTCTAAAGCAGGACTAAAGCAAGTCTAAAGCAAGTCCAAAGCAAGTCCAAAGCAAGTCAAAAGCAAGTCCAAAGCAAGTCTAAAGCAGGTTTAAAGCAGGACTAAAGCAAGTCTAAAGCAAGTCTAAGGCAAGTCTAAAGCAGGACTAAAGCAGGAATAAAGCAAATCTAAAGCAGGTCTAAAGCAAGTCTAAAGCAGGACTAAAGCAAGTCTAAAGCAAGTCTAAAGCAAGTCCAAAGCAAGTCCAAAGCAAGTCTAAAGCAGGTCTAAAGCAGGACTAAAGCAAGTCTAAAGCAAGTCTAAAGCAAGTCCAAAGCAAGTCCTAAGCAAGTCCAAAGCTAGTCTAAAGCAAGTCTAAAGCAAGTCCAAAGCAAGTCCAAAGCAGGAATAAAGCAAGACTAAAGCAACTCCAAAGCAAGTCTAAAGCAGGTTTAAAGTAGGACTAAAGCAAGTCTAAAGCAAGTCTAAAGCAAGTCTAAAGCAGGACTAAAGCAGGACTAAAGCAAGTCCAAAGCAAGTCCAAAGCAAGTCCAAAGCAAGTCCAAAGCAATTCTAAAGCAAGTCTAAAGCAAGTCCAAAGCAAATCTAAAGCAAGTCTAAAGCAAGTCAAAAGCATGTCCAAAGAGGGACTAAAGCAGGTCTAAAGCAGGACTAAACCAAGTCTAAAGCAAGTCTAAAGCAAGTTTAAAGCAAGTCTAAAGCAGGACTAAAGCAGGACTAAAGCAAGTCTAAAGCAGGTCTAAAGCAAGTCTTAAGCAGGACTATGCAAGTCTAAAGCAAGTCCAAAGCAAGTCTAAAGCAAATCGAAAGCAAGTCTAAAGCAAGTCCAAAGCAAGTCTAAAGCAAGTCCAAAGCAAGTCCAAAGCAAATCTAAAGGAAGTCCAAAGCAAGTTTAAAGCAGGTCTAAAGCAGGACTAAAGCAAGTCTAAAGCAAGTCTAAAGCAAGTCCAAAGCAAGTCCAAAGCAAGTCCAAAGCAATTCTAAAGCAAGTCTAAAGCAAGTCCAAAGCAAATCTAAAGCAAGTCTAAAGCAAGTCCAAAGCAAGTCCAAAGCAGGTCTAAAGCAGGACTAAAGCAAGTCTAAAGCAAAATCTAAAGCAAGTCCAAAGCAGGACTAAAGCAGGTCTAAAGGAGGACTAAAGCAAGTCTAAAGCAAGTCTAAAGCAAGGCCAAAGCAAGTCCAAAGCAAGTCCAAAGCAAATCCAAAGCAAGTCTAAAGAAAGTCCAAAGCAAGTCCAAAGCAAGTCTAAAGCAAGTCTAAACCAATTCTAAAGCAGGACTAAAGCAAACCTAAAGCAAGTCTAAAGCAATTCCAAAGCAAGTCTAAAGCAAATCCAAAGCAAGTCTAAAGCAAGTCCAAAGCAAGTCTAAAGCAAGTTCAAAGCAAGTCCAAAGCAAGTCTAAAGCAAGTCCAAAGCAAGTCTAAAGCAGGTTTAAAGCAGGACTAAAGCAAGTCTAAAGCAAGTCTAAAGCAAGTCTAAAGCAGGACTAAAGCAGGACTAAAGCAAGTCCAAAGCAGGTCTAAAGCAAGTCTAAAGCAGGACTAAAGCAAGTCTAAAGCAAGTCCAAAGCAAGTCCAAAGCAAGTCCAAAGCAAGTCTAAAGCAGGTCTAAAGCAGGACTAAAGCAAGTCTAAAGCAAGTCTAAAGCAAGTCCAAAGCAAGTCCTAAGCAAGTCCAAAGCAAGTCTAAAGCAAGTCTAAAGCAAGTCCAAAGCAAGTCCAAAGCAGGAGTAAAGCAGGTCTAAAGCAGGACTAAAGCAAGTCTAAAG
Organism: Eucyclogobius newberryi; assembly: GCF_026437365.1. Classification (NCBI taxonomy): domain Eukaryota; kingdom Metazoa; phylum Chordata; class Actinopteri; order Gobiiformes; family Gobiidae; genus Eucyclogobius; species Eucyclogobius newberryi. The sequence continues at coordinate 19,653,771 of NW_027315790.1, read as the reverse complement.
CAAGTCTAAAGCAAGTCCAAAGCAAGTCCAAAGTAAGTCCAAAGCAAGTCCAAAGCAAGTCTAAAGCAAGTCTAAAGCAGGACTAAAGCAGGTCTAAAGCAGGACTAAAGCAAGTCTAAAGCAAGTCTAAAGCAAGTCTAAAGCAAGTCCAAAGCAAGTCCAAAGCAAGTCTAAAGCAAGTCTAAAGCAAATCCAAAGCAGGACTAAAGCAGGTCTAAAGCAGGACTAAAGCAAGTCTAAAGCAAGTCTAAAGCAAGGCCATAGCAAGTCCAAAGCAAGTCCAAAGCAAGTCTAAAGCAAGTCCAAAGCAAGTCCAAAGCAAGTCCAAAGCAAGTCTAAAGAAAGTCCAAAGCAAGTCCAAAGCAAGTCTAAAGCAGTTTTAAAGCAGGACTAAAGCAAGTCTAAAGCAAGTCTAAAGCAAGTCTAAAGCAGGACTAAAGCAGGACTAAAGCACGTCTAAAGCAGGTCTAAAGCAAGTCTAAAGCAGGACTAAAGCAAGTCTAAAGCAAATCCAAAGCAAGTCCAAAGCAAGTCCAAAGCAAGTCTAAAGCAGGTCTAAAGCAGGACTAAAGCAAGTCCAAAGCAAGTCTAAAGCAAGTCTAAAGCAAGTCCAAAGCAAGTCCAAAGCAGGACTAAAGCAAGACTAAAGCAAGTCTAAAGCAAGTCTAAAGCAATTCTAAAGCAGGACTAAAGCAGGACTAAAGCAAGTCCAAAGCAAGTCCAAAGCAAGTCTAAAGCAAGTCTAAAGCAAGTCCAAAGCAAGTCCAAAGCAAGTCTAAAGCAAGTCTAAAGCAAGTCCAAAGCAAGTCCAAAGCAGGTCTAAAGCAGGTCTAAAGCAGGACTAAAGCAAGTCTAAAGCAAGTCTAAAGCAAGTCCAAAGCAAGTCCAAAGCAAGTCCAAAGCAAGTCTAAAGCAAGTCCAAAGCAAGTCTAAAGCAAGTCTAAAGCAAGTCCAAAGCAAGTCTAAAGCAATTCCAAAGCAAGTCCAAAGCAAGTCTAAAGCAGGACTAAAGCAGGTCTAAAGCAGGACTAAAGCAAGTCTAAAGCAAGTCTAAAGCAAGTCTAAAGCAAGTCTAAAGCAAGTCCAAAGCAAGTCCAAAGCAAGTCTAAAGCAAGTCTAAAGCAAGTCCAAAGCAGGACTAAAGCAGGTCTAAAGCAGGACTAAAGCAAGTCTAAAGCAAGTCTAAAGCAAGGCCAAAGCAAGTCCAAAGCAAGTCTAAAGCAAGTCCAAAGCAAGTCCAAAGTAAGTCCAAAGCAAGTCTAAAGAAAGTCCAAAGCAAGTCCAAAGCAAGTCTAAAGCAAGTCTAAACCAATTCTAAAGCAGGACTAAAGCAAGTCTAAAGCAAGTCTAAAGCAAGTCCAAAGCAAGTCCAAAGCAAGTCCAAAGCAAGTCTAAAGCAAGTCCAAAGCAAGTCTAAAGCAAGTCTAAAGCAAGTCCAAAGCAAGTCTAAAGCAATTCCAAAGCAAGTCCAAAGCAAGTCTAAAGCAGGACTAAAGCAGGTCTAAAGCAGGACTAAAGCAAGTCTAAAGCAAGTCTAAAGCAAGTCTAAAGCAAGTCTAAAGCAAGTCCAAAGCAAGTCCAAAGCAAGTCTAAAGCAAGTCTAAAGCAATTCTAAAGCAGGACTAAAGCAGGACTAAAGCAAGTCCAAAGCAAGTCCAAAGCAAGTCCAAAGCAAGTCTAAAGCAAGTCCAAAGCAAGTCCAAAGCAAGTCCAAAGCAAGTCTAAAGCAAGTCCAAAGCAAGTCCAAAGCAGGTCTAAAGCAGGTCTAAAGCAGGACTAAAGCAAGTCTAAAGCAAGTCTAAAGCAGGACTAAAGCAGGTCTAAAGCAGGACTAAAGCAAGTCTAAAGCAAGTCTAAAGCAAGTCTAAAGCAAGTCCAAAGCAAGTCCAAAGCAAGTCTAAAGCAAGTCTAAAGCAAATCCAAAGCAGGACTAAAGCAGGTCTAAAGCAGGACTAAAGCAAGTCTAAAGCAAGTCTAAAGCAAGGCCATAGCAAGTCCAAAGCAAGTCCAAAGCAAGTCTAAAGCAAGTCCAAAGCAAGTCCAAAGCAAGTCCAAAGCAAGTCTAAAGAAAGTCCAAAGCAAGTCCAAAGCAAGTCTAAAGCAGTTTTAAAGCAGGACTAAAGCAAGTCTAAAGCAAGTCTAAAGCAAGTCTAAAGCAGGACTAAAGCAGGACTAAAGCACGTCTAAAGCAGGTCTAAAGCAAGTCTAAAGCAGGACTAAAGCAAGTCTAAAGCAAATCCAAAGCAAGTCCAAAGCAAGTCCAAAGCAAGTCTAAAGCAGGTCTAAAGCAGGACTAAAGCAAGTCCAAAGCAAGTCTAAAGCAAGTCTAAAGCAAGTCCAAAGCAAGTCCAAAGCAGGACTAAAGCAAGACTAAAGCAAGTCTAAAGCAAGTCTAAAGCAATTCTAAAGCAGGACTAAAGCAGGACTAAAGCAAGTCCAAAGCAAGTCCAAAGCAAGTCCAAAGCAAGTCTAAAGCAAGTCCAAAGCAAGTCCAAAGCAAGTCTAAAGCAAGTCTAAAGCAAGTCCAAAGCAAGTCCAAAGCAGGTCTAAAGCAGGTCTAAAGCAGGACTAAAGCAAGTCTAAAGCAAGTCTAAAGCAAGTCCAAAGCAAGTCCAAAGCAAGTCCAAAGCAAGTCTAAAGCAAGTCCAAAGCAAGTCTAAAGCAAGTCTAAAGCAAGTCCAAAGCAAGTCTAAAGCAATTCCAAAGCAAGTCCAAAGCAAGTCTAAAGCAGGACTAAAGCAGGTCTAAAGCAGGACTAAAGCAAGTCTAAAGCAAGTCTAAAGCAAGTCTAAAGCAAGTCTAAAGCAAGTCCAAAGCAAGTCCAAAGCAAGTCTAAAGCAAGTCTAAAGCAAGTCCAAAGCAGGACTAAAGCAGGTCTAAAGCAGGACTAAAGCAAGTCTAAAGCAAGTCTAAAGCAAGGCCAAAGCAAGTCCAAAGCAAGTCTAAAGCAAGTCCAAAGCAAGTCCAAAGTAAGTCCAAAGCAAGTCTAAAGAAAGTCCAAAGCAAGTCCAAAGCAAGTCTAAAGCAAGTCTAAACCAATTCTAAAGCAGGACTAAAGCAAGTCTAAAGCAAGTCTAAAGCAAGTCCAAAGCAAGTCCAAAGCAAGTCCAAAGCAAGTCTAAAGCAAGTCCAAAGCAAGTCTAAAGCAAGTCTAAAGCAAGTCCAAAGCAAGTCTAAAGCAATTCCAAAGCAAGTCCAAAGCAAGTCTAAAGCAGGACTAAAGCAGGTCTAAAGCAGGACTAAAGCAAGTCTAAAGCAAGTCTAAAGCAAGTCTAAAGCAAGTCCAAAGCAAGTCCAAAGCAAGTCTAAAGCAAGTCTAAAGCAATTCTAAAGCAGGACTAAAGCAGGACTAAAGCAAGTCCAAAGCAAGTCCAAAGCAAGTCCAAAGCAAGTCTAAAGCAAGTCCAAAGCAAGTCCAAAGCAAGTCTAAAGCAAGTCTAAAGCAAGTCCAAAGCAAGTCCAAAGCAGGTCTAAAGCAGGTCTAAAGCAGGACTAAAGCAAGTCTAAAGCAAGTCTAAAGCAAGTCCAAAGCAAGTCCAAAGCAAGTCCAAAGCAAGTCTAAAGCAAGTCCAAAGCAAGTCTAAAGCAAGTCTAAAGCAAGTCCAAAGCAAGTCTAAAGCAATTCCAAAGCAAGTCCAAAGCAAGTCTAAAGCAGGACTAAAGCAGGTCTAAAGCAGGACTAAAGCAAGTCTAAAGCAAGTCTAAAGCAAGTCTAAAGCAAGTCTAAAGCAAGTCCAAAGCAAGTCCAAAGCAAGTCTAAAGCAAGTCTAAAGCAAGTCCAAAGCAGGACTAAAGCAGGTCTAAAGCAGGACTAAAGCAAGTCTAAAGCAAGTCTAAAGCAAGGCCAAAGCAAGTCCAAAGCAAGTCTAAAGCAAGTCCAAAGCAAGTCCAAAGCAAGTCCAAAGCAAGTCTAAAGAAAGTCCAAAGCAAGTCCAAAGCAAGTCTAAAGCAAGTCTAAACCAATTCTAAAGCAGGACTAAAGCAAGTCTAAAGCAAGTCTAAAGCAAGTCCAAAGCAAGTCCAAAGCAAGTCCAAAGCAAGTCTAAAGCAAGTCCAAAGCAAGTCTAAAGCAAGTCTAAAGCAAGTCCAAAGCAAGTCTAAAGCAATTCCAAAGCAAGTCCAAAGCAAGTCTAAAGCAGGACTAAAGCAGGTCTAAAGCAGGACTAAAGCAAGTCTAAAGCAAGTCTAAAGCAAGTCTAAAGCAAGTCTAAAGCAAGTCCAAAGCAAGTCCAAAGCAAGTCTAAAGCAAGTCTAAAGCAAGTCCAAAGCAGGACTAAAGCAGGTCTAAAGCAGGACTAAAGCAAGTCTAAAGCAAGTCTAAAGCAAGGCCAAAGCAAGTCCAAAGCAAGTCCAAAGCAAGTCTAAAGCAAGTCCAAAGCAAGTCCAAAGCAAGTCCAAAGCAAGTCTAAAGAAAGTCCAAAGCAAGTCCAAAGCAAGTCTAAAGCAAATCCAAAGCAAGTCTAAAGCAAGTCCAAAGCAAGTCTAAAGCAAGTCCAAAGCAAGTCTAAAGCAGGTTTAAAGCAGGACTAAAGCAAGTCTAAAGCAAGTCTAAAGCAAGTCTAAAGCAAGTCTAAAGCAGGACTAAAGCAGGACTAAAGCAAGTCTAAAGCAAGTCTAAAGCAAGTCCAAAGCAAGTCAAAGCAAGTCCAAAGCAAGTCTAAAGCAGGTCTAAAGCAGGACTAAAGCAAGTCCAAAGCAAGTCTAAAGCAAGTCTAAAGCAAGTCCAAAGCAAGGCCAAAGCAGGACTAAAGCAAGACTAAAGCAAGTCCAAAGCAAGTCTAAAGCAAGTCTAAAGCAAGTCCAAAGCAAGTCTAAAGCAATTCCAAAGCAAGTCCAAAGCAAGTCTAAAGCAGGACTAAAGCAGGTCTAAAGCAGGACTAAAGCAAGTCTAAAGCAAGTCTAAAGCAAGTCTAAAGCAAGTCTAAAGCAAGTCCAAAGCAAGTCCAAAGCAAGTCTAAAGCAAGTCTAAAGCAAGTCCAAAGCAGGACTAAAGCAGGTCTAAAGCAGGACTAAAGCAAGTCTAAAGCAAGTCTAAAGCAAGGCCAAAGCAAGTCCAAAGCAAGTCCAAAGCAAGTCTAAAGCAAGTCCAAAGCAAGTCCAAAGCAAGTCCAAAGCAAGTCTAAAGAAAGTCCAAAGCATGTCCAAAGCAAGTCTAAAGCAAATCCAAAGCAAGTCTAAAGCAAGTCCAAAGCAAGTCTAAAGCAAGTCCAAAGCAAGTCTAAAGCAGGTTTAAAGCAGGACTAAAGCAAGTCTAAAGCAAGTCTAAAGCAAGTCTAAAGCAAGTCTAAAGCAGGACTAAAGCAGGACTAAAGCAAGTCTAAAGCAAGTCTAAAGCAAGTCCAAAGCAAGTCAAAGCAAGTCCAAAGCAAGTCTAAAGCAGGTCTAAAGCAGGACTAAAGCAAGTCCAAAGCAAGTCTAAAGCAAGTCTAAAGCAAGTCCAAAGCAAGGCCAAAGCAGGACTAAAGCAAGACTAAAGCAAGTCTAAAGCAAGTCTAAAGCAAGTCTAAAGCAGGACTAAAGCAGGACTAAAGTAAGTCCAAAGCAAGTCCAAAGCAAGTCCAAAGCAAGTCTAAAGCAAGTCCAAAGCAAGTCTAAAGCAAGTCTAAAGCAAGTCCAAAGCAAGTCCAAAGCAGGTCTAAAGCAGGTCTAAAGCAGGACTAAAGCAAGTCTAAAGCAAGTCTAAAGCAAGTCTAAAGCAAGTCCAAAGCAAGTCCAAAGCAAGTCCAAAGCAAGTCTAAAGCAAGTCCAAAGCAAGTCTAAAGCAAGTCTAAAGCAAGTCCAAAGCAAGTCTAAAGCAAGTCCAAAGCAAGTCTAAAGCAAGTCTAAAGCAAATCTAAAGGAAGTCCAAAGCAAGTCTAAAGCAGGTCTAAAGCAGGACTAAAGCAAGTCTAAAGCAAGTCTAAAGCAAGTCCAAAGCAAGTCCAAAGCAAGTCCAAAACAAGTCTAAAGCAAGTCCAAAGCAAGTCCAAAGCAAGTCTAAAGCAAGTCCAAAGCAAGTCCAAAGCAGGTCTAAAGCAGGACTAAAGCAAGTCTAAAGCAAGTCCAAAGCTAGTCCAAAACAAGTCCAAAGCAAGTCCAAAGCAAGTCTAAAGCAAGTCTAAAGCAAGTCTAAAGCAGGTCTAAAGCAGGTCTAAAGCAGGACTAAAGCAGGTCTAAAGCAGGTCTAAAGCAAGTCCACGGCGCGTTCCTTGTTGTTGAGCGGACTTCCAATCACGCGGACCACACGGTCCTTACGCATGTTACATTTACAACCAAATCATCAATGAAGCTGTTATTTCCAGCATCACCCGGTCCTGCTTTGACAGAGCAGTTTTTCAGATGAACCGGGCTCTCAGATCACGACGGAGCTGTTTAAAAGTAGCGCCGCAAAAGCGCCACATTCTTTTTTAAATAGTATATTTTTAATCATGGGGGACCCCACCGGCTTTTCCGCCAATGGATGTGTTTAATGTAAATGTATATGTATAAAATATCATTCAAACAAACATCCCAGAACGCTTTGCTTCATGGTCTTGGTTTTCTTGTATGGCAAAATGAGAACTCTATGAGAGGGGTTTAATTCTCACGTTGAACTAGTGACTAGTGTGAGTCATAACATGAAAGTCATATACGTGAAGTCTAATCAGGAATCTTCCCATAATTGCGGAGGACTTTGAAAGATTAACGTGCGGGCCAGTCCAAATCGTCCTGCGGTTCGGATGTGCGTACCCCCTGCAGTACCCTCAGTGGTACGCCTACCCCCGGTTGGGAAACACTGCTTTAGACAAACGTCCTTACCTTGTACACAAACTGAATCAAAGTGCTTTACAGAATGAAAACAGATTGAAGATAAGAATCTTTCAGTCATGTGCAGTTGTATGTTATTTGTTGTTGAATGAATAGATCAATCATAGAGTGCTTATGGACTATGAAATATGTTTGTGGTTAAATGTTAATGGTGCTGGGACAGAATTGATGAATAGCACAGTGATTAAATCAAAAATACTAATGGCAACGTCGGTAGTCAATGGTTGACGTGTCTTGGGGTGTCTGAGGCAGGGTGTCCAAACCTTTTGAGACACAGATGAAGCAGAGGGCCAATCAAGGGCCCTAGACGACAATCAATAGAGTGAATAATTCAAATTTACCTCTAGACCGATCCACCAGACCTGCATCCAGCCTTAGAACATCAACATGTCACACTCAAATGTCTGATGTCGGGTGTATGAAGATAGTATTTATGAATTTGCCGTAAAAAAATCTACTTTTGGAAGACTGATGGCCAAGAAAAATGGTGTGAGGGCTGCATTTGACCCTGGCGCAAAGTTTGGACATGCCGGGTCTAATTAGGGACACAAGGACACAAGGACACAAGGACACATCTTTTTAATATCCTGGCTAACCATAAGTCTGTTTGACAGCACTAGTATTTTTATCAGTGTTGTTTGTGCATGCATGCTAAGCTACAGCTAATCACATTGCAACAGCCTTCTACTTTAGTTAGCGTTTAGCTCTGTACTCCTCTCAGCCTGACAGTTTTTCAAAGACTGTAAAATAGCATGTTTTAAACGCTTTGGCGGCTTCATCTGCTCTGCATCGTAACAGCAGAGTTTCACTGGTAAAATGTGCCAACAATCACCAAATGAAAACTCATCTCCTGCTCAGACATGCAGCGAGAGAGAGAGAGGGAACGACAGAGTGTGTGTGTGTGTTTGTGTGTGTGTGTGTGCGTGTGTTTGTGTGTGTGTGCGTGTGTGTGTGTCTGTGTGTGTGTGTGTGTCTGTGCCAAATCTCACGCCTGAACACAAACGCTCCTTCAATCCAGATCTGGCACAGAGGAGCAGAATCAGGATTAAGTCTGGTCTCCTTCCCACGCACTGTGCATGTCCCTGCCCAGGAGCAGGAGCCAGGTACAGCAGTCAGCAAAGTGGCGTTAGTGGGTGCAAATGTTCAAAAATACACTTAATATTACTGCTTTACAAGGTGTTCGGAAGAGAACTCAAGGTGATGGAAGGGAAATTATGTTATGCCTCATTTACATTCAAATCGGTTGTATTTTGTGTATTTTGTAGCTTCAGATGTTGGGAGCTGAGCAGGGCGGGGTCTGGGTAGTATGTGGATGGGAGACCGCCGGAACACCCGGTGCCACAGGGGGAGCAAGAGGGAAATGTCATTGTGTCCTGTCAGCAGTGAACGCAAAAGAGCAAACATTCTGCGTGATTTAAAGCTGACTTCTTCACTTCATTGTCAAGAATTTCATGTCAATCTTTCACTGTATTGTATTAAACTAGTGTATTGCATTGCATACTTTTGTTTCCTATGGCAATAGAGAGTTAAAACCAAGTGTGGCTGAGGAAGTATACTAAAATGTAAAGCTTGTTGCCTATAGAAAAGGTTCATCATTATCATTATATCCAGTACTTTATTCCTGGACAAATGTGCAAAAAGCTGGTCAGGTCAGTACCATTATTATCCCCATTGTCGCCGCTATAATTACCTCCTCCACTTCATATAATTCCATAATATGACGGTGGCTCAGCACTCACCTTCCAACCAGAATTTCGACGGTTCAATCCCAGCTCTGTCCATGCATACTCTCACTGTTACTACCTTGGGCAAGACACCTCTCTCATGTTGCCTGTGTATGAATGCTCAAACTCACAAACACTGCCTTAAGTGAACAGTACCAGTATTAACAGTTTAAGTGATCCAAAGTGGGCCACGCGGGATGTTCAAGCTTCCAAAGTGGCCTGGCTTGCGTTCTGCTCCCGGAACACTTATGTACAGCAATTATGAAGAGCGATTAGCAATTATGAACAGAAAATACTAATTCCTCACCAAACACTGACTCGATCGTGTGAGAAATCGCTGCGTTTCCACTGATGCTGACTTTATATCTTGAACCGACTTCCTTCCTGTTTCCTGTCGATCATTGCTCGAAACTCGCGTCAAGATCAATAATATTATACTATCCACAGAAAAGAAAAAGCTGAGGATAAAGTGGAATTTGTTTGTTGTTTCTTGTAGATTTAGCCACGTTTCACAGCGCCACAAACTTGGAATTACGATACATATTTTCGTGAAAAGTATTATTCAGGTTCCAAATAGTTCAATAAAGTGAACCGATCTGGGGGCTCGGGGCCAGTCGAAACGTGGCTTTATTGTTCTGTCTGTCAGCTCTTCTTCTCCCCTCATTTCTCTCTCCTTTACCCTTTTTCTTGCTTTCTTTCCCCCCCCATTTTCCCTCTTCTACACTTCTCTCCCCCATCATGTCCTCTCCTTTCCTTTTCCTTTCCTCTCTCCTTCCATCCTCCTCTCTTCCCTCAATAAATCCTCCACTCTTGTCATTTTCCAAGGCTGATAGAGCTGACCATTCTAAAACATGATTTTCAGGAAGTCACTGTTGTCAGAAATGATGAACGAACAGCATTATTTTCACCCAAGAAAATGCAAGATCTACAAACAGCGGGACGGCCGGGGCATTAAAAATAATACGGTAAGCAGCTTAACCAGATAAAGTTTTCAAAAGGCAGAAAGAATGACAGTAAATCTGTACAGTAGCTTATGCCAGGAGCTTGGATGCTTTATGGTCTATTCTGTGGAGGGGTCGTAAATATTGTTCTCTGTGTGGAAAGTGTGGAAGAAACGAAGGGACGGCGTATGAAAATGAGGCCTAAATCTGTCAGATAAATGCTCAAGTCGCACGCAGGATTTACAGGTTTTTTGACTTATTGCTGGATAGAACTAAATAGTTGACATATTGAAGTCACGGTGCAGTGTGTAAAGGGAAATATCAAAATAAAAGTTGAAATGACAGGAAATAACAGTGACAGCTAAAAGGAAATCCCTCTATGTCATCAATACACAAACTGTGATCTACGATGAGAAAATCAACTTGTATTTCTAAACATTCATTTAACAAAATACAGATGTTGTCATGTATTTTAATTCATCATAAGATCACATAACTATTGTGTAAATTATATGAGTTTTGGCCCTTGTTGGTTATGGAATGATCCCTTCCCCTGTTGCATCTGCTGCTCGTGTCTGACCAGGAAATAACCGTTATAAACTTCACCAAAACTGTCTATATAAAGAGAACCATGTTTAGTTAAATCTTTAAATGTGAGTCTGACCTGTCATATGCACTTTAACTCAGAAACAGAATAAGTTTTAGTGCCATTGTTAAGCAACAAAATTCACAAACTATGAACTTGCTGCATAAATTCATAAAACAATGGACGATAATAGTAACTATGATAAAATAAGGCCGTCCATCCATTTTTCTTCTGCTTATCCAGGGCCAGGTCGCGGGAGCAGCAGTCTGAGCAGGCTCCTACAGACTTCCCTCACCCCAGACACTTCCTTTGCGGGAGCAGCAGTCTGAGCAGGCCCCTACAGACTTCCCTCACCCCAGACACTTCCTTTGCGGGAGCAGCAGTCTGAGCAGGGCCCTACAGACTTCCCTCACCCCAGACACTTCCTTCCCTGGAAGACCCGAGGCGTTCCCAGGACACAGAGAGACATAGTCCCTCCAGCGTGTCCTGGGAGTCCTAAAGTCCTGGCCTCTTCCGCTGTTGCCAGGAGGATGCTCCAGAGGGAACGGTTTATTGTGTCCATGGCAGGAGTCCTGAGGCCCGAGAACATGGATCTGAATTCCAGTGAGATGATGATGTCGAAAACTGTCCACACCACTTTACTGATCTCAGCCCAGTGTTTCTGAGCAACAGGACAGTCCTTAAAATCACATAACAGTGTTTCTGCTTCAACAGCTCATAACATCTGTAAAAAATATTTATACTTTTTACTCTAAATATGATTAAAAAAGTACTTACATACGTGCCCCAGTAAAACGTACTTGCCTACTACAATACTTGCCCCAGTATGTAAACGCTGTATGCGTTCTTTCTGTGAGCGGGCTTGCATGTCTACAAACCTGACTCGTACTTGGTCTGGAGGAGCCTCCTCCTTCCATGGAAATAAAACATATCTATCGGCCTGGAGAATGTTCCGAAGTATTTTTACCGGTAAAAATTGAGGCAGTTACTTTAAATTCCTTTTTCCAATGTTCTATGTTCTATGTTCAATGTTCTAATAAAATTCTCTCTCAAATGGGATCTTTGACCAAACTAAATCTTTATCTCGTCTTTACACATCTCCTACTGTATGTCTACTATTTTTGAAGTCCCAGACATATTACTTTCTGTCATGTGAATGTCTTTAGATTTGACTCACGCAGAGTCCATAATCTCTCTCCTCCTGGACGGCCATTTAATATATATATATATATATATATATATATATATATATATTTGTCCAACACGTATGATTCATGATGTGGCAGCAGCAGAACACACTTCTCCCCCGGTCTGGAGTCTGTGTACATTCTGGAGGTGTGTTCGGCCCCTGTCTCTCCATGCAGACCGCGTACTCCTGTGACGTAACCGAGCGAGTCAGACCGTTCTCTCCCTCTCTCTCTCTCCTCTCTCTCCCTCTCTCTCTCCTCCCCTCTCCCTCTTTCCCCTCCCTCTCTCTCTTCTCCCTCCCTCCTCTCCCTCCCTCTCTCCCCTCCCTCTCTCTCTTCTCCCTCCCTCTCTCCCTCCTCTCCCTCTCTCTCCTCCTCTCTCTCTCCCCTTCATCTCTCTCTCCCCTCTCTCTCTCCCCTCTCTCTCTCCCTCCTCTCTCTCCTCTCCTTTCCCTCTCTCTCCTCTCCTCTCCCTCTCTCCTCTCCCTCTCTCCTCTCCTCTCCCTCTCTCCCTCTCTCTCCTCTCCTCTCCCTCCCTCCTCTCCTCTCCCTCCCTCCTCTCCTCTCCCTCCTCTCCTCTCCTCTCCTCTCCTCTCCTCTCCTCTCCCTCCCTCCTCTCCTCTCCTCTCTCCTCTCTCTCCTCTCTCTCCTCTCCTCTCCCTCTCTCCCTCTCTCTCCTCTCCTCTCCCTCCCTCCTCTCCTCTCCCTCCCTCCTCTCCTCTCCCTCCTCTCCTCTCCTCTCCTCTCCCTCCCTCCTCTCCTCTCCCCTCCTCTCCTCTCCTCTCCTCTCTCTCCTCTCTCTCCTCTCCTCTCCCTCCCTCTCTCCTCTCTCTCCTCTCCTCTCCCTCTCTCCCTCTCCCTCCTCTCCTCTCCCTCCCTCCTCTCCTCTCCCTCCTCTCCTCTCCTCTCCTCTCCTCTCCCTCCCTCCTCTCCTCTCCTCTCCTCTCTCTCCTCTCTCTCCTCTCTCTCCTCTCTCTCCTCTCTCTCCTCTCCTCTCCCTCTCTCCCTCTCTCTCCTCTCCTCTCCCTCCCTCCTCTCCTCTCCCCTCCTCTCCTCTCTCTCCTCTCTCTCCTCTCCTCTCCTCTCCCTCTCTCCCTCTCTCTCCTCTCCTCTCCCTCCCTCCTCTCCTCTCCCCTCCTCTCCTCTCCTCTCCCTCCCTCCTCTCCTCTCCCCTCCTCTCCTCTCCTCTCCTCTCTCTCCTCTCTCTCCTCTTCTCTCCCTCTCTCTCCCTCTCTCTCCGGGACAGTGTGCAGTGTGCTCCAGCCCGCGTTCCCAGTCGCGTCTCACACGGCGCTGCTCGCTGGACTACACGAGGATTTGAACCCGTCTTGAACCCTCCGTGGACTAAAACCGGATCACGGCACCGACACTTCTACTTTGCGCTCCTCCCGCGACGCTTTCTCAGACGTCACCGATGGGATTCTTCCGCTGAAGCCCCGTCCGTGCGTGCGCCAAGCGTGAGTATCCGCCGCTCCGATTGATGAATGTTTTACGCGCGGTTTTTTGCCATGACACGAAGGTTGTAACTTTGAACGTGTGATGCGTGCGCAGGCTGTCGGGAGTTGTAACGCGCAGTTCTACACGTACGCGTAGCCGGAGGCGTTTAATTGTGGTTTTTGTGGTGATAATGACGGGTTTGGACGAGGCTGCCATGTTTCTGTTCCATTATTTTAGTGATCGACGTTTGTATTTTGTTTTGACTGAGCCCTCTAAAAAGATGAATGAATGAAGTGCGTGTCAGGGAGTAGTAGTTCAGATTAATACTGCTGTTGTTTTTATTATTATTATATAGGGGAAGCTGTCTCAGAGCATAACTTCACCTCCCTCCCTTAAAGTGACATTTTGATTTAATAATGTTAATATCTTGTGTTATGTGTCCTGTGTTTTACAGTCTCTATAGTCCAAATAATGAAAATGAAAATAAATACGACTACAGTTGTTTTAATCAAGGTTATTCAGCTGAATCAGTTCTAGTTAAAAAGATACTTTGAAAAACATGCATTCTTACAGTGCCTTTTTACATATCCAAAAAGTTACAAAATGCACCTTTAAGTAGGTTATGGATGTGGTAAATGATCGTTTTATGACATTTTATTTTATGCAAAACTATCATCTTGTCAATCTCCTAAAAAATACAGCTTCATATGGAACAATAGATTTAAAGGATGATCTAAAAAAAAAAAAAAAAAGAGTCTATAGTGGACACATCCAGAGCTGCACCTTTCCTATGCTCCTGGTTCAGTGCTCACGCTGCATTCAGCTTCAGTGCTTGCAGCTATTGCTTGTGGCCTGATTCACGCTGCTTTAGTCCTCAGTGTGTATGGCTGATACTCCTTTTGGTCCTGGATCCGATTTTGTTCCGATTTTGTTTGTTTCAGTTTAGTCCTGGTTTAGTTTAGTCCTTGTATAGTCCTGGATTGGTTAACTTTTAGTTAAGGCCAAGTTTATTGTTGTTTGGTCCTCCTCTGATGGTTTAGTCCTGGTTTAATCCTGGTTCAGTTGTGTTTCCCAATATCATTATTGATATTTCATTATACGACTATCAAACTACATTATATGTCTCGATATCTTTTCTAATACCTTTTTCCAAGAATAGGCTGATTGGAAAGTATATGTAAATATGTTTTGGGGTTGGTCTTTTCCTGATTAATCTAAATCTATAACATAAAATAATAATGTCATTACAGCTTAGTTGCTGTCACTTATAAAAAAAAAATGGAAAAAATAAACTGCCTAAAAAAAAGATCAGCCTCCTAATTCTCCTATTGCTTTAGAAAACTTTGACTTTTCTTTTCATCTGTGGCCAACGGTTAAATATTATTTTTTTTAACCAAATAATGGTTGAAATATGGAGACAAAGTGAAAGATTTGAGAGAGAGAATTATTAGAGTTTTCTTCATTATAAAATGTCTTATGCAGTGTGTTTAGGTGTCTGTATTGTCCAGGTAACGATTGTCAAAATTGACTATGATTAAATAGTCGACTATCACATTTTTTCCCATGACTTGTCTGTTTGCCGCCGTGGAGCCCGGGCAACGAGTGCTGCTGCTCTTAATGTGGAGCTACATTTATCTCCCTGTCATCTGGACACAGCTCAGGTCACTGCAGCAGCAGCAGCAGCCAAGTCCTGTGCGAAGACTGATGAGGGTGAGGAGAGGAGGGGGGGAGGGGGGGGGGGAGGAAGAGGAGGGGGGGACGAAGAGATAGGTGAGGAGAGGCCAGAGGGTGAGGAGGGAAGAGAGCATGGGAGAGAGCAGTGGAAGAAGAAGGGCGAGATCAGAGGGCAAGGAGCGGAGAGACCAGAGGAAGTGTAGGGGAGGGACCAGAGGAAGAGGAGGGAAGAGACCAGAGGAAGTGGAGGGGAGAGCCCAGAGGAAGTGGAGGGGAGAGACCAGAGGGCAAGGAGCGGAGAGACCAGAGGAAGTGGAGGGGAGAGACCAGAGGAAGAGGAGGGGAGAGCCCAGAGGAAGTGGAGGGGAGAGCCCAGAGGAAAAGGAGGGGAGAGACCAGAGGGCAAGGAGCGGAGAGACCAGAGGAAGTGGAGGGGAGAGACCAGAGGAAGAGGAGGGGAGAGCCCAGAGGAAGTGGAGGGGAGAGCCCAGAGGAAAAGGAGGGGAGAGACCAGAGGGCAAGGAGCGGAAAGACCAGAGGAAGTGGAGGGGAGAGACCAGAGGAAAAGGAGGGGAGAGACCAGAGGGCAAGGAGCGGAGAGACCAGTAGAAGTGGAGGGGAGAGACCAGAGGAAGAGGAGGGGAGAGCCCAGAGGAAGTGGAGGGGAGAGCCCAGAGGAAGAGGAGGGGAGAGACCAGAGGAAGTGGAGGGGAGAGCCCAGAGGAAGTGGAGGGGAGAGACCAGAGGAAGAGGAGGGGAGAGACCAGAGGAAGTGGAGGGGAGAGCCCAGAGGAAGAGGAGGGGAGAGACCAGAGGGCAAGGAGGGGAGAGGCCAGAGGAAGTGGAGGGGAGAGACCAGAGGAAGAGGAGGGGAGAGACCAGAGGAAGAGGAGGGGAGAAACCAGAGTAAGAGGAGGGGAGAGGAAGAGGAGGGGAGAGACCAGAGGAAGAGGAGGGGAGAGACCAGAGGGAAGTGGAGGGGAGAGACCAGAGTAAGAGGAGGGGAGAGGAAGAGGAGGGGAGAGACCAGAGGAAGAGGAGGGGAGAGGCCAGAGGAAGAGGAGGGGAGAGGCCAGAGGAAGAGGAGGGGAGAGGCCAGAGGAAGAGGAGGGGAGAGCCCAGAGGAAGAGGAGGGGAGAGACCAGAGGAAGAAACTTTGACTTTGAAACTGTTTCTTTTTCAAGTCGTTTTAGATCAATATTGAGATTTACAATGAACAAAATGTGAAATGTCGATCTATGTATGTTATATTTTAACTTAGTACCCAGGAAAAAGATGTAGTAATATACGTAATATTGACTTAGCTGAATGATAAACTGATTGATCAACTTATTATTCTAAAGGTACATTAACGACTTGACAAATGAAACAACAGCGCCCACTAGTGTCAGAGCGTGTAGAAATCATGTACTAATACCTGCAAAAATATTAAACGTTCTACTTCTATCAAAAAAATAAATCTGATAAAAATACAATTAGCAATGTGACTGACATATCTTTGTATATTTGGTTTAATTGTTGCAGAGGCAAGGAAATAATGGTAAATAATCCATGTAACACACTTGAACGTCCTGGGGGTTGGGGTCCACCACATGCTTGTCTCCATGGAGATCTTATTATTTTACCAGGAATGTTCCAGTATGGAATTAAACATATGATTTATGAAATTACAGATGTTTTTTGCTCAAAAACACCTTGAAAACAAGAGGATAATGGATGGATGGATGTGTCCAAGTCATTTCCCTCACTTACAATTGGAACTGTGATAAATGACTTAATCACATCCATCCATTATCCTCTGCTTTATTGGACACTGTAGCTCAAAAATACAATTCAGCAGAATCAGTTCTTATTAACAAACAGCAATTTTGTTATGAGGGATTTTATTTATTGGATATTTGTTTTTGTATTGCAAACTTATAAAAAAATAATAATCTAATGATTAAATACTGCATATAATATTCTGAAAATCGGAATGTCATTCGGACTAGAGAAGTGTGGGCGGATGGTGACTAAGAGCTATGAGAGGGAAGGTAGTCCACACAGAGGGGGTCCCACTCCCAGAAGGAACGATAGCAGACATTGAGGACAGTTACAAGTACCTGGGAATACCACAGGCAAATGGCAACCTCGAAGAGGTAACCAGGAAAGCGGCTACGGCCAAATACTTACAACGAGTGAGGCAAGTCCTCAGAAGCCAGCTCAATGGTAAGAACAAATCCCGGGCAATAAACAGCTACGCCCTGCCAGTGATCAGACCCTGCAGGAATAATCAGTTGGCCAAAGGAGGAGATACAGACCACAGATGTTAAGACACAACCATGCATTGAGAGTTCCATCCCAAATCCAGCACCCTGAGACTGTACACTAGCCGTAAAGAAGGAGGCCGGGGACTAGTGAGCGTAAGAACCACTATCCAGGACGAAACCTCCAAGATCCATAAGTACATCAAGGATAAGGCTCCTACAGATGACAGATAATGTTTAATGAGATTACAATGTTTCTGACGTTACCTCTGAAGTGGCCTGTTCATTTTTAATGATTGTGGCTCAGGATTTTGTGGCAAGTGAATACTTAATATTTTATTTAACTGCTACTAAATAAAAATGCTGATGCACTTTACACTTCTTTTGAATTAATTTAGAATTTTGCACGTAAAAATGCGATTAATCGTGATTAATCAGGGAAAGAATGCGATTAATTGCGATTGAAAATTTAAATTGTTGCCCAGCCCTCTATATATATATATATATATATATATATATATATATATATATATATATATATATATGTAACTGGATTGGCCATGGTCAGTCACATGGTCAGTCACAATATATATATATATATATATATATATATATATATATATATATAATATTGCAATCTAGTTTTTGCCTCAAAATATTCTTATTTTTAAATTATTTAAATTATGATGTATTTTTTGTTCTCATTGTAGCACTTTGTTTTGGACTGACACTTTCCCCTGGGGTGTAACTCACTAGAAGAAACACTGAGCATAATCTAGTGCACATTTGTATTGTGTTGTAATAAAAACATGTAGTTGAAAAAAGTACTGTCCTTTTTTTTTTTTTTTTTTTTTTTTAAATCAATGTGTTCTTAACGTAAGTAACTTTTACTTCACTACATTTCAGAGCAAGGATCTGTATCTGTACTTTCTATCTTATCTCTTTTTGTTTTATTGGACTGAAAAGTACTTTTCATATAGTTTGAGGTGTTATTTTTAGCACATTCATTCTGCCAAAAGTTTGAGTACAAGTCCAACAAATAAAGAAAAGCACATAAAAATAAGTTAGGAAATGGAAATGCTATTGTTGACCACAATTCTTCACTGCAATTAATTCTTTAAATGTTGTGAGTATTTGAATGTAATAGTTGTGTGAAATACTGTTACTAAAAATGTATTAACTGGTACTTTTACTTAAGAAGATTTTCATGTGCTACTTTTATTTGAATAATTTAAAGGAATAATAGAGGATTTTTGGCGCGCAATCTGAGTCTCATTTCCTCCTGGCGTGGACAGCCGAGTAGTTCTACATGTCAATAATTCCCTGCGTCCTACTGTACACCTGCAGCCTTGTTCCCAGGATAGCAGCACGTTTCCCTGGCTGCGCGTGCATGGTTGATATGCCGGTGTGTGTTTAGCGAAGCTAGCAGCAAATTCCTTCAGTGTAGCTCCACGCTTCGGACCGCAAAGATGACAAAAATGGCGGTGGGACGACAGAGAAAGACTGTGTTCGGGCTCAGAAGAGACGGAAATCTGTGGAGACGAGAGAAGCGATGCAAATTAACAAACGCACGTGTAGCAGCGCGGCTGTTGCATTCTTCCGCACAAGGTTTGATGGAAGGCGGCCTCGTGGAAACAACAGGAGGGTGGGGGGTAAGTGTGCGCATGCGCATTTAAAAAAAAAGTTCTCAAAATGGCGAAAAGTCCTATTATTCCTATATTATTCCTTTAATTACTCCTTTATCTGTACTTTTACTTAAAGTCTATGTGATGAATTAGACACCTTCACTGAAACGTAGTGAACATGATATATTTCAGGTTTAACAAAATATTGTGCCAGTTTGACCAGTTTTGTAAAGTTTTTATTATACTTGCTTGTTGGACATGAGCAAAACTATGACAAAGGTAGAGTAATTCCACAACTGTTACCAAACAATGATACCATATAACACTTTTATTGTGCTAAACTGTTTCAGAACTCGCACTGGACACTTGACTGAAGAGGGCATTTTCTCAAAGTGGGCGCCTTTCTATTGTTTCCTGTTAGCTCTCGCAGCTACGTTGCTAAGGCAGAAACGCTGCGCTGTTTGAAAACATTTAATTGTGGGAAATGTACTTGCCTGAAGTCCTCAACGCTCCACACTCAGCAGTTGTTGTTGTTGTTGTTGTGTTACCTTTAATGGCAGTTGGCAGCGACTGGAAAGGTGTATTTACCGCGACTACTGTAGTTGTAGTATGTGTTTTACGCTGCACTGTAAAAAAGAAAAAAGGAAAGCGAGAGAGAGAGAGAGAGAGAATGCGCTTTTGAAGTGTGCAAGTTCAGATGTGAGAAGTGTAATGGTCTCGGCGTAACAAAATTTAATACTTCTTCCACCACCCAAATCTCATGTATTAGTTGAAAGTAGCTGCATTCCATTTTACAGATCTATGTGCAAATACAGTATTACAAAATATAATACAGCCTACAATATATTTCTACTGGGTGTGTGGTAAAGCCATGGTGTGAAAAAGAGTCTGTGCCGTGTCACATCAGATATATATATATATATATATATATATATATATATATATATATATATATATATATATATATATCAAAATCATGTCTTTAAAGGAAGAGTATGTATTTAGTGTGTGATGGAAATGTCCTTGTGAGAGCAGGCTGAGTGAGTCATGTCCTGCTGCCTCCTCACACTCCTCTGTGATGGACAGCTCATGCTCTGTCTGCACCAGGTCTGCTTTAACAGCCACTTGCACTCCACAAGTTTACAAGATAACCCTATAATCAGGATCAATACTTGCCTTTACCCATTGTTTTAAAACGTTACTTTACCAGGTTGCATGTATACCCTTTAAAATGTTATGTCTTCAGGGTGTCAAATATTCTAGACTTGAGGCCAAATGAAGTAGGAGAAGGATGAGTCTCAAAATTGTATTACATTGTTTAATTCTGGTGGTTCTTGGGCGTTGGCTTTGATACTCACTTTTCCCTCTATGCACGTTCCCTCTATGCACAAATGTGGTGCTCTAGCAAAGGGATAAGCTGTCTTCACAGACAGAGGAAGACATACTGCAGCTACGGAATATTCTAACAGCTATATTCTTTCTGACTCTTTTTATTTTACGTTAATTGTCCCAGGAATTACTCAAATATGAACTTTTAAAAACTCTAAGAACACTTTTTGGCTTTAAAAACATTCGTAATTTACACGTATTGCAAATCGTGGAACGCAGTCTTATTTTAGGCCATTATCTCAAAAAATGTTCCTTAGTAAAAAAAAACAGTTTTTACAGACACCTTTATTTGGTAATATTTGTAAAATAGGAAGTAAACTAAGACATCAGATCTAACTGCTAATAATTTCAAGTATTTACAACAAAAAAGGGTTAAGGTTACTATTTTCTAGCCTTGCAACTATATCTAAGGTTTGCACCGACAAAAAATATATTCTGTGATATTCTGAGGCTTCTCAGTTTACCCATTGAAATCGCATTTTGTTCCATTTGCCTTGAGACCTTTAATCGTTATTGTTATTTTTTATTTGACCTGAACTAACAACCTAACTAAAGCAGCACTAAAATAGCTATTCTGCTGTCAAGTCCAACAGCTCTAACACAGTGAGATTAGCAGAAGCTCAAACTGTCCAAAGTGCTGGATTTCATCACTGGCTCCGGTCCACTACACGTGTCACTGTCCGTAGTTCTGAAACATCAGTCTGATCCCAGCTGTAATGGGAAAACTGCTCTGTGCATGTGCCCCTGTCCGTGGTACTGGAACTCTCTCAGCCGTGGTTCTGAAAGCATTTACACCTGGCTACTTTTGGTATATAATTAGAGGCTAATCCAGTACATGTGCCTCTGTCCATGGTGCTGAAAACATCCTCTATTCTCAGAAACAGAACAGTCAGGCGAACAAGTCTCTGTCCGTGGAGCTGGAAACTACATTAATCTGTCAGGCCCACATGCGCTTCCAGAAGTAAATTGTGTAATTTAAAGAAAGGATGGGAACAAGCTATGTGGTAACTAATGTCCATGACGTGATTATTTCTGTGTCCATAAAATACATTTTAAATCTAGAATTTGGCTAAATAATGATAATGAAATTCTGAAATTCTTTGTGAATTAAATAATGCTTCTTATAATCATTAGTTTCCACATCCCGCCCACTCCTGCACGTCTCTTGTTGTAGCATTTTCGCTGGGAAATCTCATTTTAATGCAGTTAAACGGTCACATTTTTATAGCGCTTTTCTACCGTCAAGGTACTCAAAGCGCTTTACATAAAGGAACCAGTCACCCATTCACAGGGGAGTCGAACCGCTGACCTTTGGATCAGAAGACGAGTACTCTACCACTGAGCTACTGCTGCCCAGTTTAATGTGTGTGTGATGTCAGCGGCCTCATGTGAATACTGCTGTTGTTGTTGTTGTTGTTGTTGTTGTTGTTGTTGTTGTTGTTGTTTTATGGCGGTTGGCATCCGAGTGTTGCATTACCGCCAGACTTTATTCCTCAGACTTCTGTTGTGTCCTTGGTCTAGACATTTGACCCGCCTCGCCCCCGGTCTTGGTGCACATTTGTGTGAATGGGTGAGTGATTTATTGATGTAAAGCGCTTTGAAGGTAGAAAAGCGCTGTATAAATGTGAACTTTTTACAGCTCTGATCTTGACGTACCAAGAGCTACTGTTGATAAATGCGGTGGCTGAAAACCTGCGTCATTTGAGGGTTTGACAGAGGAATTAAGGAGGGTATTGTTGTTAAAAAAAAAAAAAAGAAGAGAATCCCTCTTTAAACAGAAATGGTTTAGTTTACCGGTCGTATACAACAGCATTGTGAAGCCGTGGGGTGGGTTCAGCCCTGGCCATTCAGATGCAAATCCGGTACTCATCAGTGATGCGGGTGTCAAAGTCTGCAGTCTTGTTTCCCCCTGTGAATTCATTTTTTCCTGTTGTGTGAAGCACTTTGAATTGCCTTGTGTATGAAATGTGCTCTACAAATAAACTTGCCTTGCCTTGTCTCCCCCTCCCCTTCCCCCTCTGTTTGTTCCCTCCCACCTGGGTGGGGCCTCAACAGCTCATCACACCTGGCGGCAATCTGCAATCAGACGCAGTACAAGAGGCTCAGCTCCATAGTTATGCTTTGCCAGTTTGTTTGTCGCTCCTTGTGCATGTTAGTATGTGTTAGGCTCTAGATATTTTGACATTTTTTAAATTTCAATTTGCATTTAACTTTTTTTCTGCCTGCTCACAACCTGCCTGCCGGCTTACAACTTGCCTGCCAGCTACTTAACAGACCATCTTAAATAAATCCACTTGAACACTTTGACTTAGTTTTGTCTGCTTTTTGGGTCCTATTACTAATCATGACTCGGGGAGCTTCAGCCAGACTGAGATCGACTTTTGGATGACAGTCGAAACAGTGTCCAGGTGACTACAACTGAATATTTTTCTTCTTTGGGGATGCTGACTTATTTTACCATGGTAAATCCATTTTACGTTTACACTTTAAATCAAGCAAAACATAGTAACTGTTAATGTCAAAGCTGGGTAGCTATAGTACAGTTAGAGATATTCTGAAGGTGTAAACACAGATGAGCACTTCGGAATAAGCTCCAGATGTCTTGTGGCAGACAAACTAAATATGTAGGATTACTCACACATAACTGTCCATGGTGCTGAAACAAAACAAAAAAAGACATTTCCATGCATGTTTCTTACGTTTGCTCTTTGGTGTGGTCCACATGGTTCACAATCAAAAAAAGGGCTGATGTCAAAATAATAGTACATATTATTAATTATAATAATAATAATGAAATCCACTTTCCATTCATAAGGGCTGCATCTTATTGGTGAAATATCTCTCTTCTAATAAGGTTTATGGATTGCCATCTTAATTGTTGTGTAAAAGTGAACTGGTGCTGCAACTGTGAGGACTGTATGCTTAAGCAGAGGTTTAAATGGCTCTCATTGTGACTAAACAAGGTGTGTCATGATTAATACACATTGAAAGCTACAGTAGGAAAACACAAAAGAGTGTTGTGTTGAATCTGCAGGGAACATTTTGAATTGGGGGTCTCAAGCCTGCCTTACCAGCCCTCTACCAACGCCTCTATTTGATGTAAAGGATTTTTTTTCTGTTCAAACCATGAATATAAATCCTCCATTCTCTCTTCCATTTTCACTACCAGCAGAACCTCCATCACCTCCTATTCACCGCCACTTCCAGTATTCGATCCGCGATATCATATTTTCCTTCACTAATTGTAAGTACCTCCTTTTAAAAAACATTCTTGTTCAATCTAAATCCAGAAATGAAAAAGGATCTAAAGCAACAGAATCAGAATAAAGTGTGTGAAAATCTTCTCTTGGTGGGTGAGCTCGTCGCAGGGGGCCAGGGGGAAACGGTGTCACAGGATAAAGATATCAAAATAACAAGCAAGATTAGCATTTGAAAGCAAGAAAAGGAATGTGACGTCTGATGATAAGAATTTTGTTTATGGCTGAACTTGCCACTCTCCAATTTAGGTACCACTGTATAATTACCTTAATTAGCCTTAATAAAGCATGAACAACAATAATTCATACTGAATAAAGAGTTTATTAAGAATAATTCATACTTATTAACTATTTAATTGAGGGGCTAGTGTAAGAGGTTGCTAAGCCTGTATAATTTGAGTATTTTTTTTGTTCATGCTTTATTAAGGCTAAACAAAGTGAAGTTATTATGAGTGAAGGTGGTTTACAGATCAAGTTTACAGTAAAGTTGATTTGTAGATGCCTTTTGTCTAAGAGCTGATGTTGATGTTCTTAGACGTTGCCACACTAAAGCTGTTTCTGTAGCTGGAATACAGACCTTCATTTTAAAAGTGCCATGTGCCTCCACAAATAGCAGAGGATCGTAAGCCCTAGTTTTGTTTGTTTCTTGGACAAGACGGTATGTTTGTGTACATTAACTTGTCTGTGATACAACAAAGCGAGGTAGAAGGAGTCTACAGCGCTGAGAGCACATGCCGAGCGCAAGGGAAAGTCACTGCTGAGACAGAGCCACTAGCAGCAGGCTGACTTTGCACACGCTGCTCTGTCTATTGAGCCACTGCCAGCTCCACCGGTCTAAATGTTACACCTGGGCGTCGCACACAGGGCTTAGGTCCAACTGGAGCAATAGTCGTAACGATAAAGTGGTCGTAATGTTTAGATTTAAGTCAAACGTAGGGTTAAGACCATTTTTATGACCAGCTGGTGCACTGCTGTCTCATGCAGCACAGACAAGCAGTGAGTCTGAGGGCTCCCCCCCTCTACCTGTCCTCCCCCTGTGCTCCCCTTTTCTCCATCTCCTGCTTTCTTTTCTCTCTCCCTCTATGTTTCCTCTCTCCTCACTCCACTTCCCTATTTTTGCTCGTTTTGCTCGTTATTCTCCTCTCTTTGGCCACTCTCTCTTTCCTCCCCTCTTCAGTGGGCTATATCTTCTCTGCGGGAGGCTCTCTGCTCCCGCTCTACACATTCATACCTCACACACCATGAGACCTCGCTCTTACTATCTCATCTGTTTTTAATGGACCTTTTACCATGTGTTCATTGTTCTTCTGCACGAGGCCATGAAGGACCACGGGTGGCTGGAGTTTGTCCGCTCTGCTTTTGGCCGGGGCCGGCACACACTCTGCACACACTCTGCACACAGAGAGACGCGGTAAACCTGCACAGAAAAACACCACAGTCCTGCAGTTTTCAATAGACGTGATGAATGCTCAAAATGAAAGCGCGGACGGAACTGAAATGTGGTATAATCTGCTAAATGGGCTCAGTGCACAGCCTGCCGCCGCTACTTCCCGTTGACTCGAATGTCCGTAAATCCCCTTCTGCCTTAGTTCATATCCTTATGGGGTTTTCTCCAGAGCCGTGCTAAAATAATATTCAAATATTATGCAACAGACAACGAGTCACGGGGGGGGGGGATAATCACAGACAATGTGTTAAAGTCCATGTTACGATGTAATTACGTCACCAGCGAAAATCCTCTACCTTTAAAGACCAAGTCATTTAGAAACAGGGAGAATTTTAATGTTCACATATTGTGTTTTGGTTCTCAGGCCGATTATCCAGTAAGAAAGCAGAAGGAGTTCCTCTTTTTGGGTTGCCATGTCCCACAACTAAAACCAGTTTGTAGTAAACCCAAAGCACTTTAGTTGGGATTGTATTGCTTTTTGCTTTATAACCTTTAAATACTGGGCAGAGTTATTTTATAGTCATCCAAGTCTGTAATTTTTCTGAGTAAACTTGAGTCTGCTGAAATTGAAAAGTCAAAAACGCGTTCTAAGTTAATGAAGTGGCGATATACTCTGAGAACAAAGGCGGAATTTCCGAGTGGGCTTATGATGGAGTGCTTCTAAGAAAAAGTAGAAGGGAGAGAGGAGGCGATAAGAGCAAAGAGGTCTTTAAACAGGTGTCGAGATTCAATTTAGATCTAAGGCCGAGAGGGGGAGGAGAGGACAGCTCCTGATAAGACAATCTGCACCAGGCCATGTGTTTTAGCAGAGCAACAACAACAACAACAACAACAGCAGCCGCTAAACCTCACCAAGCTACATTTGCCTCTTAGCCCAAAAAAAAATAGACCGAAACGAAACAAATATGCTGTTTGCAATGTAAACAGAAGCGTTTTTACTTTTGAAATTCTGAACGCACAGCAGAGAGGAGACTTCAGATGTCCTTGGAATACAGTAAAATGACAAATTCTGGCATAAACATTGTATAAAAGTAAGTAATTTATGCAGAATAGACACGACGCTGGGGCTGTGATCTTCTAAAAAAAAGAAAAAAAGTGGTGGATTTGTCTTAACCGCAGATACATGACATGTGCTGTAGATGAAATATATTTGTCAGTACTTCCCAAAGTGCTTACAGACCCGCGCACCTCTGTTTGAGAACCTTCACACACATCCCAAATGTCATTGTTTATCCATCAGTTAATATGGCTGAACATGTGAGTAGGTTTATTAAAGGTGGTGCATATGGAGCCATGTTTGCCGCGGCTGTTTCTTTGAACTGTTTTTAGACGCTAGGATACAATGCCAGCTCTTAATATCTGCTCTATGCTTATTATTATTTACCAGCACAGCGTGAAATGAGTTGTGACACCAGTTGTTCAGCGCAGCCCGAGCCTTGTTCTTACAATCAATGCACCAAAATAACTCGCTGTAAATGAGCCAAATTAAATGTTGACTTGTTTTAAATCTTGTGTTTTGTTTCATTCACGTTCGAGTAATCCTGCAGATTTAGGCTGTCTCTATTTTAGTGCTTTTTGAGTGTGCTCCTTCGCGTCCTGTTTCATCCCTGGCTTTGTCCATGTTTAGTTCAAATTTTCACATGGTGTTTGTGCAAGTGTGAGCGCACTCTTGATTTGATCCTGTTAGTCCTGCTTTAGTCCCTGCTCTTTGTTAAGTTCATGGTTTTTAGACCCAGTTTGGTCCCAATTTGGATGTGTGGGATGTGTTGGGGTTGAAAACACCTTCAAATGCTGATGTCCCTTTTGCCTTTGTGTGAGTCACACAAAGGCCATAATCTTTACATGTTCAATAATATGTGTTGTCAGGATGTTTGTTGATTAATGACTTAAAGTGAACATGCCAAATCCACTTTGCTGTGCATTTTACCTTGGTACAGCGTTTCCTCCATCATTAGTTTACTCAAAGTTGTATTTTGATTCCTCCCTGTTTGAGAAATCTTGCACTTAGCTGTGTTTATTTGAAAAAAGTAAACTCAGAGTGACACATGTTGAGTTCTGAAATGTCATGTAGTCACTTTTCAAATATAAAAACCTGCTGTTTTAGATTGTTATGGCCTTTTATACGGAACAAAATATAAAATAATGATCAACATATGGTATAGTTCAATAATAAGTACCTGAAAAACAGAAAATGTCTCCTTTAACCATTTTAGCAACACAGAATTCACGCATCGATGATAGGCCGGGTTGTAGCGTCAAGAACGAGTCAAATAAAGACTGTTGTATAACCCTTTTCCTCACTAACCTATATCTTGCTCTTTTCTCCTCCGACTATTTTGGTTCTACCTGAGAATCTGTTTTTATTCCCTCCTGTACTGAGCGAATGAACAGGCAGCCTTCTGAACACTTTGGCTGGATATTTACAGACCACACGAGCCTTGCCAGCTCTGCCTCCGGACAAACCCTCCCTCAGGACACTGTTTCTCTGAAGGGAGCAGCGTGAAGGCTTTTGTCCGGGGCCAGTGAGGGCCGGGCCGCCTGCTGGGGCCCCATTGGAACGCCTTTCTAAGCCTGGTGCTATTTTAGTGGCGCAATTTTCACCTCCTCTCAGCATAAGTGCTCTGGAGACCCAGCTCTGAGCAGGGAAAGGTTTAACAGCTGATGTGGAAAACGAGAAAGGTCTTTCTCAATAAACTGTGTCGTCCAGTTATAGTTGTGTTTCTTCTTGTATAAAAAAATCCAATATTTCGATCAATAATTATACACGGTTGATTGAGTAAGTAATTAATAATGGCTAATGGTTCTTTGACTGTGGTGGATGGCTGTAACGGATTATTATACATTTTTTAATTATAGAAAAACTGAAAATGCTAAAATCGTTTTCATTTCGGTGTGTGATTATGTCCCACTCAGATCTTGTATTGGTGATGGGAGAGAGTGACCACTGCACAAAGCCTGAAGACATGATTTGGAATGTCAAGATGATTAGGTTTATCGATTATCGTGATTATTCAGGTCACCATATGATTTTGAAGTTAAAAATGAGGATCGTGACAATTTAAGGAGCCAAATTAACTATTTTTAAATCAATATAGTCCAAAAGGTTGACCTAATTTAATTTGTTTTTGTCAGATTAACATTATTTTGTCATTTAGGGTTAGGGTTAGGGTTTGTTTTTGTCAGATTAACATTATTTTGTCATTTAGGGTTAGGGTTAGGGTTTGTTTTTGTCAGATTAACATTATTTTGTCATTTAGAAAGCTTGATTTTGTAAAGATGGTCACAAAACCGAGGAATATGAATGTGCTAGACAATGGAAATGAAAGAAAATGAAAGATTTCACATTTTTTTTGGGGTCATTGTTTCAGTTTTTGTGAATAACTGTTAAATCGTGATGTTTTTGCTCACAATAATCAAATCTATCACGCAAATTTGACACCGTATCATCCATAGTGTTGTCAACGATAACGACCCAAAGTTCAATCATTCCCCGCTTCAACCAAACACTGCAGTTGTGTCCTTAGGCAAGACTCCTCACCTATGAATGTTGTATACGTATAGTATTTATCTCGTGGCTGTGATGGAGCTTAAACCCTGGTGCCAGCTGTGAGCCTCAGTCTTATTTCCATCTGAGAAAACATGAAACCCTTCTGCTTCTTCTCGCTCTTCTTTCCCGGCACTGCTCAGGGGCCCTTCTCCACTTCACTCAGGTCAGCACATCAAAGACCAGCAGTGGCACATACGTTTGACACGCTACAAACTTTTAATCTGCTCGCGTTTCAATGTGGTATCCATACACCCTATAGGCACGGAACATAATACAGTCCGGTTTGAAAGATTAAGGAACGGGGAATAAAAAAAAATGAATTGTAATTTTCTTCTCAAGTAAGTGATTAAATGTATGTATGGGCAGTGATGTTTGAGGGCAGGCTGAAGCGTGAACTCCAAATGCATTTAGAACATGTTTGCAAAGGTCTAAACTACACGGTTAGGAGCTTTTTGTACAGAATAAGACTCATACGGACTCTAACATAAGTAGATCATAATTTTAAACTTTTTTCATTGTAAACTGCAATTAAAATTGCAGAAGAAATAAATTAATAATTGTGATTAAGTACAAGGATGTGGCTGGGAATTTTCGGAGCGCTCGAGCCTCAGTTTGCAGGATAATTAACACTCGAGGCGACCTAACGGCTCCTCCTACAGGCAAAGTTATTTCCGGTCAAATGGAAGTCGCTGCTCTTCTCATCTGGCGACTTGTTACCAGCACTCGAGCTCTCGAGAAGTCGCTAAGTCTCATTGTCACTACATAAGCTGCAGGAGAGAGAGGCTATTGTTGGTACACATTTTGGGAAGGTCTTGAAGGCATCTTGAAAAGCCTGACATGGTTGAGAATGTGTAGCTAAACTGGTAGGAGCAGCAGCCGTTAGGATACAGGTTTACCATATTTTCCAGACTATAAATCTTAGTAGTTTGGCCGGAGCGACTTATATGTGATATTATTTACACATTGTTATATAATTTTGTTCATTATTTTCACACTGCCAACCGCATTTCACATGCCGATTAATTTCACACTGACCACCACAAGAGGGCGCTCTAGGCTCTTAGCGACGCAGAAGAAGAATGGGCACTTCCTCTACCTCCAGAGTCTGGGGAGTTGTTTTGAAGTGACACCGAGGAGGAAGAATTCAATGGATTTAGTAATTTGGGGTAAAACTGATGCTTTGGTAAACTTGTTAGCATGTTCTTTATGCTATAGTTATCTGAATAACTGTTAATATGTTACGTTAACATACCAGACACTTACCACAGTTCTGTCTGTGCCTCATGTAGCTGAAGGTGTTAGCATTAGCATACGTACACCTATTCACCATGTTCTCTAATCTGTTAAAATGTTAAATTGCCTTTCAAAATGAAATGTCTGTTCTTGGTCTTAGATTTTATCAAATCAATTTCCCCAAAAACGTATACTCCAGTGCGACTTATATATGTTTTTTCCCCCTCTATTATACAGGGCTGGTGCGACTTATAGTCCGGAAAATACTGTACTCAAACATTCAGGAATTTATCAAATTCATTTTGTGTAAACTAATGATGACGAAACACCATTGTGTAAAAACTCATTAAAGTTGATTTTGTATAATATGTCCCATTTTTGTGAGATTATTTTATTATTGTGACCATTCAAATTGAGATGAATCTTTAAAGAAGACATAAATTGTAAAAGATTTTTACCCTCTCAAAGTTGTGATTTAGGCATGTTTCAGTTATTCAAGACTCTGACAATAAGCTGCTCTGTTCTTATTTCTGTCCTCTTCTTTTTCTTAATCTTTGACACAGTATTTAACACATCATGTAGTCATTTTGGCACAAATGAAAAGATCCACTGCTCTCTATGAAGATGATGATGGTGATCAGTGCAGTGAGCAGACATGTTTCTTTGATTAAGTTGTTTGAGATCAATATAGCGTTTAAAATGTCCTATAATGATCCTCGGGTGTCATAGATTAACTGTATGACAGACAAAACCATCATCCATTGTCTCAAAGTACAATTTTATCTGCTATGTTTGTATTGAACCTGCTGGTGCTAAAATGTATAATTTTGTTACTGACCAATATTAAAACAAGGACAAACTACACAGACCAACAAGGGGAAATCAATTCTACAGTCACCTGCTCATAGAATGAATTAATCTAGCATTTATTTTTTAAGTAAGTATATTTTTTGCAATAAAAATGAAGACAAAGAAGACCAGTACTCCTTAAAAAAGACTGTACTATTTTAATTGTCCGAACAATTCTAGGTACATTTCCCCAAACCCATTCCTTCTAAGCAAACACTATTTATCATTATTTTTGCTATTTTCCCTCAAGATTTCCCTTCTTTCGTGGACAGTTTGTCGACTTGTGAGTAGAGTTCTAATTAGCTGTGAATATTTTTGCTGATATCTTGAATGAAACACGGGCAGGAGGCTCTCCATCTCAGTGAACCATGCCTCCGAGCGCTGTCTTTGATTACCCTCTCCTCGCTCGTGTTTCCCACCGTACAGGAGGTCCTTGAAAGCAGCGTGTTCCTCATAATTGCACTTTTGATCGTGCTCTGTCTTTTTTTCTCACTGGGAAAAAAAAATTTGTCAGTCAATTTTTGGTGAACAGTGGCTGGCTGTGCACTTGTCTGAATGCACTGCAACTGTCCAAAAATATGATATAGTGAGTAACTAGCTGGGGATGTGTCAAGAAATTACACGTAAATCAATGTTATTCCTTAACAGTCAGAGAACATAATTCAACTTAGAATATAAAACGACACAGAAACGTCAGACTTTGTGTGGCTTGCAAGGGAGAGAAAGGTGAGCCAAGTCAAGCTGTTGTATACAACCTGATGACGTCCCACTTTCTCTCAGCGTTTCTCCCTCTTACGAAACTTTTATTTCACATTTCACACATGATAGGCGGGTCACTTTTCTCATTGGTCAACATTGGTCAACTGTCTCTGGTATTTTCCTTAGAGATAAAAGCTTGGGGAATGTTCACCTATTCTCGTCCCTCGGGACAATATGGGGGTAAACGTTCCTCACACCCTCCTCTTTTACAACACTTCCACACATGCCATTAAAAATACATGCTGTTTTTCCTCTTAGACTAATGGTGCAGATAACATTTATCACACAAATATAATCATATATTTACATTTTATTACAGGATGTTAAAGAGTATTTTGTCCAGTTGAAAAGTAAATGTAAACACAGCAACAAAATCTTAAAAAACTAAAATGACAATGGACTCAAAAATCTGGTTCAGTTTTGTTCTTGTTAATTCTGCCATACATTTCTCGGATTGGCTGATCTATCTGTCAATCACTCCCATCTGAACTCTGCATGGGAGATAAGACCGGTGCTCAGGCTACATGTCTTGGTACAAAAAAATCTGTATTTTTCGTTTGCCAGGAAAATCCATTTGACCTTGAATGCCACTGGGGCGACCAGTCAGGAGCAGTGGGCGCCCAGTATGTGCCAGCCAGCACAGTAAACCTTTACTGTAGCAATTTTACTGGACAACTGGGGAAGTCCACAGGAAGGAAATCTGGCAAATCACCATATGGAAACCCTGGCCAACAAAGAGATTAGCTGAATTCAAAAAGTGGTCAGTAAAGCTGTATTATTATGTTTCAGACTATTGCGTTTGTGACTGAGCTGGGTGAAAGAAGAGCTGGTTTTTATCTGCTGGGTGGAACTTTTCTGCCATGGGAACAGTCAGGTCATCTCCTTGACATCGCTGCCCTTTCACAAATACTCTATGGACACTGGTGGGATTACTTTGTGGTAGCAAATAAAAAGTTATTATAGTTCTAGTGCTGGTAAATCCTCTTTTAGTCTTTTTGGTGGTGAGACAGAACTACCTGTACTGAAATTGTAGACTGCACTATTAAAACCACGTAATAAAAGCCATTTTATTTACTTGTAGCATTAAATATTGTACATGAGTTGGCCTTTAATGGCATTTACTAATACCATAAATACTCTCTATAGAAGATGGTTTAAGTATCATTTGTATTGGAACATAAATATCAGTCAGGTGGTTGTGGAGATGTTACTGCTTTGCCTGTAATGTAGACGGAGACAGTATTGCGATGGATCAGTCTAAAGCCAGATTGTGAAACATTCCAGGCAAAGTAGGGATAGGACAAAATCTTGTGCCACATGAAGATGGATTGAACAGACATGTAGAGGATGATCTTGTGAGATTTACTTACATTTGGATCGAGCACAAAAAGGTTAAGCTTCACTCGTCATAAGGCGCTGGTACAGCTGGCAGCCCGGTGTAAACGCTCTCTCTTCTTTCTCACACTTATTGTGCTTTATCTCCTATATTTTGTAAATATAGTTAGTATATTTTTTCTATTTTACTGTACGATAGGGACACGCGCTGGAATAGTTTTTTAATTCAACTGTTTTTGACTTTTTTCGGCTGGATTTGAGCGTTTTTCGTTGCGTTCGTTGTGTTGTTGTGACGTGAGCTAGCTCCGAGCGAGCCCACCAGCCCCCCCCGTGCCCTCCGGCCGCGCTAAAGTACGGCGTGTCTTCGGTACACGTTTATATACACGTTTATATGAAAGAGGAACTTCACGAACGATCGGGACACGCACTGGAATCGCTTTAAATTAACTTGTTTTGACTTTATTCGGCTGGATTGAGTGTTTTCGTCGTGTCGTTGCGATGTGTCTTGGCTCTGAGTCCCCCGGTACCGCGTTTACACAAAGGAGGAACTCATGAAACTGCGGAGAACAGTCGTCTTACCCGGAGATCGTCACGTTATCCCGGCGGACATCCTAAGGAAAACGCAACGAGGCAGACGGGCTGGACGTAAACTCCGAGAGAAGAGAGGGACAAACAGGAAGTCGGTTCCCGCCGTAGTCATGGGTAACGTGAGGTCCCTTCAAAATAAAATGACGGAAATAGCGAGCCTCATGCGGTCCCAGAGGATTTATAGGGACAGCAGCTTCTTGATTTTCACAGAGACCTGGTTAACAGCAGAAATGCCAGACTCTATTGTAGGTTTGGACAATTTTCATCTGCTGCGGGCGGACAGAACGAGAGAATCCGGGAAGAATAGAGGTGGAGGTCTGGCGGTGTATGTGAACATGAGCTGGTCCAAACCCGAACACTGCACAGTGAGGGAACAGCTATGTAACAAGGATATTGAACTATTGGCTATTGGCATGAGGCCATATTATCTGCCCCGGGAGTTCTCACATGTGATTTTGATCGCAGTCTATGTGGCCCCGTCTGCCAATGCTGAAAATGCTTGTGAAGCACTGCTCTCCTGCACTTGTAGGCTGCAAACACAGCATCCACAGGCTCTCTTCCTCATCTCTGGTGACTTTAACCACGCTTCTCCCTCTTCTGTTCTACCAACATACACCCAGTATGTTACCTGCCCCACCAGAGAGAATAGAACATTAGACTTGTTTTTTGCCAACACCAAGGAGGCTTATTCGTCTTCCCCCCTCCCTCCCCTGGGCAGCTCGGACCACAACCTTGCACATCTGAGGCCTGTGTATGAACCCATCGTGCGCAGGCAGCCTGTGGTGTCCTGTGAGGTGAGGATGTGGTCTGCTGAGAGCGAGGAGGCTCTGAGGGACTGCTTCAGCACCACTGTCTGGACTGAGCTTTATGACCCACATGGGGAGGACATCAACACCATCACAGAGTGCATCACGGACTACATCAACTTCTGTTTTGAGAACATTGTTCCCTCCCGAACGGTGCGGTGTTTTCCAAACAACAAGCCATGGATTAACCGTGAACTGAAGGCTCTGCTGAAGGAGAAGAAGAGAGCCTTCAGGTCAGGGAACAAGGAGGAGCTGAGGACTGTGCAGAAGAAGCTGAGGAGGAAGATCAGGCAGGCTGAGGCTGGCTACAAGAGGAGGATGGAGGAGCAGCTGCAGCAAAAGAACATTCAGGGAGTGTGGAGGAGCCTGAAAACCATCTCGGGCTTCAAAATCCCCCCTGCCCAGACAGAGGGGGATCTACAGTGGGTGAATGATTTAAATGCTCACTTCTTGAGGTTTGATCGGTCACCCGCCCCTCCCCCTGCACAGCTGCATGCTCCCTCTTCCACAGCTGGACAATGGCCCACACCCGTTCCTCTTCACACCTCTGCTTCGGTCCATCAGCTCATCACTTCACCTGGACTCACCCATCCCCCCAGCGCACGGTCCCCCTGCCAACCACTGACTGTCACAGCAGCACAGGTGAGGAGTGAGCTGAAGAGGATTAAAGTGAGGAAGGCAGCAGGACCTGATGGCATCAGCCCCAGGCTCCTTAAGTCCTGCGCAGATGAACTGTGTGGAGTTATGGAGCATGTCTTCAACATGAGCCTGAAGCTGAGGGTGGTACCACAGGTCTGGAAGACCTCCTGTCTGGTACCTGTGCCTAAGACACCGCGCCCCAAAGACCTCAACAGCTTCAGGCCAGTGGCTCTCACGTCCCACCTGATGAAGACACTGGAGCGGCTAGTCCTGGACCACCTCCGCTTCACCGTGAGCTCAGCCATGGACCCGCTGCAGTTTGCATATCGGTCTGGCATCGGAGTGGAGGACGCCGTCATCTCCCTGCTGCACCGCTCTCTCTCTCACCTGGAAAAGCCTGGCAGCTCTGTGAGGATCCTGTTCTTCGATCTCTCCAGCGCCTTCAACACCATCCAGCCGCTGCTCCTGAGGGACAAGCTGGAGACGGCTGGTGGGGAGTATGACCTGGCAGAGTGGATCCTGGACTACCTCACAGACCGACCCCAGTTTGTGAGAGCCCGGAACTGTGTGTCTGACACTCGGACCTGCAGTGTGGGGGCGCCCCAGGGCACTGTCCTCGCGCCCTTTCCTTCACCCTTTACACTGCAGACTTCAGACATGACACGGACAGCTGTGTCCTGCAGAAGTTCTCTGACGACTCTGCCGTCATCGGACTCATCACGGACGTCGATGACGCGGAGTACAGAGGACTGGCGCAGGACTTTGTGGACTGGTGTCAGCGGAACCACCTCCTCATCAACGCAGGGAAGACCAAGGAGATGGTGGTGGATTTCCGCAGACGCCACCCCACTGCCCCCTCACCAGTGAACATCCAGGGACGGGACATTGAGAGAGTGGACTCATACAAGTACCTGGGTGTTCATCTGAACCACAAACTGGACTGGACTCATAACACAGACGCACTGTACAGGAAGAGCCAGAGTCGGCTCTACCTCCTGAGGAGACTCAGGTCTTTTGGAGTGACAGGGCCACTCCTGAAGACCTTCTACGACTCTGTGGTGGCATCAGCCCTCCTGTATGGTGTGGCCTGCTGGAGCAGCAGCATCACAGAGAGGGAGAGGAAGAGGCTGGACAGAGTCATCAAGAAGTCCAGCTCCGTACTGGGCTGTGCTCTGGACTCGGTGCAGGAGGTGGGGGACAGGAGGGTCCTGGCTATATTCACATCTATGCTGGACCATGAGTGTCACCCCCTGCAGGACACTCTCTCTGCTCTGGAAAGCAGCTTCAGTGAGAGACTGATCCACCCTCGCTGTGTGAAGGAAAGGTTCCGTAGGTCTTTCCTTCCTGCTGCTGTCAGACTTTATAACAAGAACTGTTAGTACTGAACACTCGCAATATTGACCTAACCTAATACTGATGTGCAATTCTGTCATATGTGCAATTGCTGTTGGAATTCATGTGCAATTCATGTGCAATTACTGTGAAATTCATGTGCAATCTATGTGCTGTCGTGACACATATTCATGTGCAATTACTGTCGTGATCACATGCAATGGTATTTATTTATTTGTCTATGGGAGTTTTTATTTATTTATAGGAGATCTTCTACTGAAAGTGTTTTTCAGACTTCCTATAAGTGATCTGTTCTTCTGTATCTACCTCTGTTTCTACCTGCGTTGCACCAATGAAATTTCCCCATGTGGGACAATGAAGGAAAAATAAATAAATAAAATAAAATAAAAAAAAGCGCTGGTGAGTTACATTTATGAATCCGTCATTTTAAAAAAGCAGGGCCATCTCAACATCGTCAACTTTTTTACGAATAATGTTGTGGACCCAATTTGTGTCTTGTTTTGTGGGAAGTGTGTCTCGTCGCAACTTCAAGGTAAAGTACTTTTCAGACTTCAAACCGCTATTTTTCCCCGCGTGTTGAACCCTACGGCCCATACAACGGTCTGATTTGTAGATTTTTACGGGATAACGGGCACCGGGGGGCACTCAAGCAGGTAGAAGACACACTGTTGAAGAAGACATCAGTGGACACGTTGTGTTTACTATATTTCAAGCTTCAAACCGCTTTGTGTTTTATTACAATCAGACTCATATTCACGGACACATTTGTCTAATGAGGAAGTGAATCTAGACGCAGCTGAGAATGCAAAGACGCACGCAGAGCAATGTATGGCGGTCTGAAGTTTAGAACCTGCCGCATTGAAATGAGACTTTCTTGGCCCGAACTGACCAACCGGTCAAAAGACAACCCGTTCATTACAATTGTCTTTCTGTGTAAATATCTCATGTTACAATGTAACACTCACTCAATAAGGACGAGCTCAGGATCAGATGAACCAGATGTGAAGACACAGACACAGGTAAAGCTCACACAGAGTCTAATGAGGAGCTGAATTTGGACGCACAGACGTATGATACAGCCGTCTGCATCTTATTGCTCTATGAGAATTCACTGCTGTGTACTACATGTGTAAATATCTCATGTTACAACGTGAGCACCTGCGGCTTATTGACAGATGCGGCCCGTATATGTACACTTTATTTTTTCTTTGTAAACTTTGTTTACAGGAGCTATTACCCAGAAATTACGGTAATACCATCTTGGTCCAGGTAGAGTCCATAGCAAAAGATCAAATACTGTCATTTGAACAAACACAAATCCAAGTTTAAAAATGTCTCTGTATCTGTGATTTTAGTTTTTGAGTTCACTAGCTATTACAAAAAAAATACATTCGACAGGGAACAGAATTCTGGATCTAGTCTCGAGGGTGCAATGTAGTTCCACCCTCACTGCGTGTGTGTGTGTGTGTGTGTGTCTGTGTGTGTGTGTGTCTCTGTGTGTGTGTGTCTGTGTGTGTGTGTGCCTGTGTGTGTCTGTGTGTGTGTGTGTGTGTGTCTGTGTATGTGTGTGTGTGTCTGTGTGTGTCTGTGTCTGTGTGTGCCTGTGTGTGTGTGTGTCTGTGTGTGCCTGTGCCTGTGTGTGTGTGTCTGTGTTTGTGTGTGTGTCTGTGTATGTGTGTGTGTGTCTGTGTCTGTGTCTGTGTCTGTGTCTGTGTCTGTGTCTGTGTCTGTGTGTGTGTGTGTGTGTGTGTGTCTGTGTCTGTGTCTGTGTCTGTGTCTGTGTCTGTGTCTGTGTCTGTGTCTGTGTCTGTGTCTGTGTCTGTGTCTGTGTCTGTGTCTGTATGTGTCTGTGTATGTGTTGACATGGCACCTGCTTTGACACAAATAAATGGACTGTTTGGCTTTGGTGGCCTCGGGGCTCTCGGGGGCCTCAGCTGCTCTGCTCCTGCTCTGCTCCTGTCAGGACTGTACAAAGCTCAGGGCAGTAAAGGCTGCCACAGGTTAATGGAGATCACTGTACCTGACAAACTGAAGAGTGATGGCTGGATAGACTCTAGGAATGAAATGTTATTAAGATATTTGTGTAAAAATGTTACACGTTCAGTATAATTGTTATGCCCCCCTCTGCTTGGGCTATTGATTGAATTGATTAATTTATATAGCAATTTACAGCTTCCATAGATTATGACATTTTCAATTATAAACTTTTTTCATAAAAAGTGGTCCAAGATATTTGTCAACAATCTTTTTGTTGGATAATGTTTTGCCGTCAATTGGTAATAATAAAGTATTTTTGTAAGATTAGATTCTTTTAGAGCTGGCCCTATTCATTCAAAGTGCTGTTTAACACATTTCAAATAATTAGCAGATGTTGGAAAGTGACGTTGAGAAAGCTTTTATTTCTTTGTTTTATTGTATCAAATAATTTCATAATGAATCAATACTATAAAAAGAGCAGATGGTCGTGAAAGTATCAACTAAAAGAATCCATTTGCATATCCCTAATGAAGACATGACATGATGAAGACCTTGCAATACAATTTCTGCTCATATTTCTGTCAGTAGTTCCATAAAAAAGGTTTCCACTATATATCTACAGTAAATGTGTTTCTCACCTGCAGTGTCTCACCAGCACTCTTTTTTTCTTTTCTACACGACTTCATTAGATCCTTGCCTCTGAGTTTGCCCTGCTCCACACGGAGTCCTCTCCATCACTGTCACTGCGCTGCACATTCTCCCTGTTGCAAAGTGACGACACAGAAGTGACTCATGGAGCGTGAACAATGATTAAACTCGTTGATTTTGATTGCTTGAGTGAAAGGATTTGGTTTTGTGTGGATGTGTTTGAAAATCATTTGGTTGTTCAGGTTGAGCATGTTGTTTCAATCTGGGAGTATAGTATAGGCGTCCCTGTCTTTGAAATATACAGATTCAAACTATATATTTAGTAAGATTCTTGGATCAGATCCTTGAGGGACTTTAAGGGCCAAGTTTCTCCTGCTTTGTTGTTTGTTTGCATTCAAACTGTACCGTGGGCTTTCACGTACAGCCCGGGGCCCCTGTCAGCCCCCACAAAGAGTCTTGCTGCTCAATCTTGTATACATTTTCACAGTACCTGATTTACTGTTGTGGGTTTTCCTTTTTGGTTGTCCAGGGTGACTGGATCAGTATATGTCTTATTGACTTGATTCTCTACAGAGCACCTGAGTGTCCAATTTAAATGTCTCTATTGCTATTTTTACATCGTGCTTTTCCACCTTCAGGGCACTCAAATCACTTTACTGGGCAATGTGGGTGAAGTGTCTTGCCTAACAACTCAACGGCATTTGCTCTAGCGCCCCCTGTGGCCCTGTTGAAGTTTAGTTTATAACAGAAAGGCAAGGGTGATTCTCAAGGTCTTTATTTAGTGCAAACAGGGAAAACAGGCAGAACAGCAGCTTGTAGTATTGTCTTGCTCCTGAGTGCGTCCTCCCACAGTTGAACCGGTTTATAAAGTTGTTGCTTGGGTCTGATGTAATGGCATTTTGTCAGCTTTAAGATTGTTTGTACCAGTTCACAGATAATTAAGTACACAGTAAACATATTGTGTCCCATATGATAAATATGACAGAGATATAAACAAGATAAATGCATGACAATATCTTGGTCAATATTCACAGCACCTGGTGTTCCAGCGGTCTCCCATTCAAGTACTAACCAGGCCCTGTCCTGCTTACTGGCCCTGCTTTGGGGGCCAGGGCAATGCTTTTTTCAAAGGACAGTAAGGAATGTGAATTGAACTAATGCAAATGTCATAAACTGTCTCTTTCCTGGGGCCTCTGGGTCCTTTGTTTAATTGTATCGGTGTCATCTGTCTTTCTGCCTGTGAATCCTGCCTGTAAACAATTGTAAATGTTTCTATTGAGGTGGGTCATGTGACCACCTGGCTGACCTGGAAGCTATAAAATAAGCATAAATCCCTGGATGGGGAGGAGACCGATGAAGGAACAGGATTAAACATTCACTCTTGAGACAAGACAACTCTGCTCTATTGTTTTACTTTATTTCCCAAGAATAGTTTTAAGAGAAATTCCATCATAGAGTGCAAATAGAAATTAAATCATTTCAGTCATATGCGCAGCTAAATAAAACAGTTTTTAGCTTAGATTTGAACATTGCCAGAGTAGAAGCCTGTCTCACATCTTCAGGAAGACTGTTCCAGATTTTAGCTGCATAAAACTGAAATGCAGATTCCCCATGTTTAGTCCTGACTCTGGCACCAGCAGGAGGCCGGTCCATGTTTAGTCCTGACTCTGGCACCAGCAGGAGGCCGGTCCATGTTTAGTTCTGACTCTGGGCACCAGCAGGAGGCCGGTCCATGTTTAGTCCTGACTCTGGCACCAGCAGGAGGCTGGTCCATGTTTAGTCCTGACTCTGGCACCAGCAGGAGGCCGGTCCATGTTTAGTCCTGACTCTGGCACCAGCAGGAGGCCGGTCCCTGAGGTCCTCAGAGTCCGAGATGGTTCATATGGCACTAACATGCCCAAGATGTACTTTGGTGCTAGGCCATGGAGAGACTTATACACAAGCAGAGCTGCTTTAAAGTCTATTCTCTGAGCCACAGGAGCCAGTGCAGCGACCTGAGAACAGGACTAATGTGATGGTACTTCCTGGTTCTAGTCAGGACCCGAGCAGCAGCGTTCTGGATGTACTGCAGCTGTTTTACAGCTCGTTTGGAGAGGCCAGTTTTGGCAATGTTTTTTTAGACGGTAAAAAGCTGCTGATGTTATTGATTTGATGTGGCTGTAAAAGTTCAAGTCTGAGTCCATTATTACCCCCAGATTTCTAACTTGATTTGTAGGTTTTAGAGCGAGACTCTGGAGGTGACCGCTAACACTTTCTCTTTGTTTCTGTGGCCAAAGACAATGATTTCAGTCTTGTCTGAGTTCAGCTGAGAAAGTTGTTTTGCATCCACAAACTGATCTGTTGGATGCAGTGACAGAGTGAATCTACTGGTCCATATTCACCTGTTGTCAGAGCTGACAAGATGGATCAGCGACCAGGTATGGCCACAACTTGAATGTGAAGGTCAGAAGAGTAGCACACACCTCTTTATTATCACATCAGAAGTGTGTTTGAATACGTCAGTGAGTCTTTGGTTGTTGACAGTGGTCGTGACTGCAGCTGATGCGAGCGTGTGTGGGTGAGAGTGATGGAGCTCGAGAATACATGAGTGAATGTCAGTGTGGGTCCACTGTGGGCTACTGATGATGTGGGCTGCTCTGAGGACATCGGCTTTGCTAAATGCTTCGCATTCATGTTTTATTATGCGTTTTATTATTTTTATGAAACAGAAAAGCAATTTTTTATTTAAAATAATATAATAAATACTAAAAGTGTTTACAAAAAAACGACGAATTTTTTATTATTATATTTTCTATGATTTTCCATTTAGCCAGTTTCAACTCCTAAACGCTTCAACCGATTTCATTCCCATCATTTGGGCATTATGAGTGTCTGCGGAATTCTTTAGGCTTTATTCTTTAGACTTTTGTGACGGAGCAGAGAGAGCGAGAGAGCGAGAGAGCGAGAGCGAGAGAGCGAGAGAGCGAAGAGAGCGAGAGAGAGAGAGAGAGAGAGAGAGAGAGAGAGCGAGAGAGCGCGAGAGAGAGAGAGAGAGAGAGAGAGAGAGAGAGAGAGAGAGAGAGAGAGAGAGAGAGAGAGAGAGAGAGAGAGAGAGAGAGAGAGAGAGAGAGAGAGAGAGAGAGAGAGAGAGAGAGAGAGAGAGAGAGAGAGAGAGAGAGAGAGAGAGAGAGAGAGAGAGAGAGATTCTAGCAATGGCTTCAGCCATTGCAAATGTTCTAGTTATCATAGTGGTTTCAAAAACTACTACTCGAGTACTAAAATTGTAACATAATTCCAGTACCTTGGTGTAATGCTTGCCATTTAACATCAACAATTGGTGCAGCTACTCAATGACTTTAACCACTGTAAGGACATTTACCCACTCTGTAAAAACTGTCTTTCAATTCATGGTGATATCAAACATCTACAATATTTTAAGTAAAAAACCTAAAAAATAAATAAAGCATGCTTCATTTACAAAGTGCTACATGGATTTTCCCACAGAAGAGACAATGAGGAGCCCCACAGAGGAGACTGTGAGGGGCCCCACAGAGAAGACTGTGAGGGGCCCCACAGAGAAGACTTAATGTGGCTCACATTAATCAGCTTTAAAACTCAACTTTAAGTGTGACTAAACTTGTGATCACTTGACAAAATTGTACTTTTCACCTTTTCCGTGTGCTGTACTTATCTATGTGTACGTTGTATTGTTTTATTACCTGCTGGGGGACTGTGGATGTACATAACCTGACATAGTGACATTTGTTCAATATTCATTCATGTGCATTGTCCCAATCAAATAAATTAGTATAATGATTATTTCTTGCATTGAAATTGGGTTAGACATTTTTACACAATACGTACATTTACACAGTCTTATAGCTGCATATTACAGATCATTTTGCTTAATAAAGGCATAGTTCCATTTACAATCCATAACATCAAACGACCGCTGTCCCTTACATGACAATACCAAAATAAATAGTCAAAACATTCAGATTTTCTTTGCAGCCTCCATTTTCCACCTTATTCACACTGCTTCACTTGTGAATGCGATGGTCCTGCCCCTCTCCCCTGCCCCCTCTCCCCTGCCCTGTCCTCCTCTGTCCTCTTCTTATCTCTGCTCATTGATTGGCTCAGGTAATTACATGCACAGTCCTTATTCTACTGTTCCCTGAGTTGAACCATGTTTTCTCTGCCATTACAAGTCGCTCAGTTTAGACACTACTTTAGAATAAATGAACTGCTTTGTGTGATATTGATTAGTAGTACAAATATGTATTGATGGTAAGTACCGCTTTATTCAGGGCTTTTGGACAC
Organism: Eucyclogobius newberryi; assembly: GCF_026437365.1. Lineage (NCBI taxonomy): Eukaryota > Metazoa > Chordata > Actinopteri > Gobiiformes > Gobiidae > Eucyclogobius > Eucyclogobius newberryi. The sequence continues at coordinate 19,611,439 of NW_027315790.1, read as the reverse complement.
ATTTGGCCTGTTTCTACATGTTTTACGACTTCACGTGGATTTAATTGGCATTTAAACATGCTTTGAGTTATTGAACTTAAAATAAATCTTTTGTGTGCGCAGCAGCAATGAACAATGAAAACATGAATGCATTCAAGCCCTTAAAAGCAACATGTATGTTATGCCAGCAGAGCCATGTGTTTGCAGTGAACACAGCTTGACTTATGAACTTAATAACTGCGCAGAAGAAGTCTGATTTTTTTTTTAACCTGTCCACGCAGCTATCCAGAGAAAAATGTAAACTACGGTGAAGCTCAGACGAGATGAGCTTGTCAACTGGATTACGGAATGAAGTGTGAATGAAGCTTAATCCAACTCCATGTGTGTTTTTGATGAGGGAACAATGTTATCATATGTTATCAAAATGTCAAATTTAAAATAACATAATGGAAACGATAGTGTGTATTTCAGAGCATACAAAACATGACACACATTAGATGCTGCTAAAACAATACCTGCTTAAGACACATGTTAGTGAATGTCATTTGAGGGCTGAAATCATCACAATGAGTCGGGTGATGTTGAAACTCAGTGAAGCACTTCTCGAACTCCATGCAATGATGTCACAAGGTCAGTGGCGCCTGCTCATTGAATCCAAATGAATCTCCTCACACATGCATGGAGCAGCACAACAGCGAAAGCACTCCAAGGCGTTTTAGTCTGGGCCGGGCTGTGGAACTCAAATCTCTCTTGTTTCTGACACTGGTAACAACCGTAACAACACAGACCTTGTGCTACCCTCAAAAATAGTGTGTGCGGGTGAAATAATTTACTCAAGGGGGGGTTTGAATAGCTGGACCTGTGCGTAGCTTTCCCAATATCCAGTGTAGATCTAGTCCTAGTTTGGGTTCATTGGAATGGAATGGTACCTGTAGATCTGAGGTCTTCTGTGTCGAGAATGGATAATCTTCAGTCGTTGGAAAATCCATGTAAATTATGTGCAATCTGTTTGACGAACAGGAAGCATATTGGCTTTAACTGATGTTTGAACTTTTCGACAGGTGGTGCTTCGTATGTGACTCGCACCATAACCATCAAAAGTCTGCAGTGAGGTGTTAAAAATAGCAGGTAGGACCATTTTAAAAGCTACAATAACAACAGTCTTTTCTCAGAACAGTGGGCACATGCTCTACCAACCGAGCCACAGCTTTTATGCCTGATTTAGAAATATAGATTTAGGATCCATCAAATAATTGAATGAGCTTGAAACTGTATTAATATTATGTACACAATGTAAACTGTTTTATGTCTTTATATCCACCAAATTCTCACCTTTCCACAGACTTGTAACTTCCACGGAGATGCCCAACTTGAATGCCATACTGTGGAACAATAAAAATAAAGCAATAACATCGTCATGGAGACCAACAGATGGAGGACACTTAACATGTTACATCGTGCACCTTCAGTTTTTCATTTGACAAGAACATAGCAGCCAGCCTATAGTCTAATGTTCTTATTAAAAACAGCACACATACAAAAGTAAGACATTTATACTCCACAAAAATGACATAGTTACTGCTTTATAAAAACTACACCATAATTAGCCATAATGAAGCATCAACAAAGATTTAATTCATAATGAATGAAGACTTAATTCAAAAGGAACACACATAGTTTAGTCAAGATTAGTAAATTGAGAGAGTTTAGCTTGAATCATTCTTTATAAACTCTTTGTTCATTATGAATTAAGCCTTTGTTCATGCTTTATTAAGACTATTAAAAGTGTAGTTATTCTAAAGTGTTTCTAATTACTCAAATGTCGTACATGGAGCAATATTTCACAAAATAAATTCTTGTCAGGATGAAATGTGGTAGCCCGCTTTTGTGAATTAGTCTGCAATGCTGACAGCGCTAATTGTACAGGAAGGAGCTATTTCGATGCAGATGGATTAGACTAATTCCTGGTTTTATCTCTCAGTAGAGCGCTGTCCCTGTGAAGAATGCTCATCAATCTGTGTGTTAAGCCTCTGGCACTGCTCGATGATAGTGCGAAATAAACTTTGGCCTTGGCAGTGTCCTCTGTCCCGCACTCTCATGTCTTCATCACGTAATGGGGTGGTCTTCCTCAAGAGCTCAGAGACCTGGGAATCACCAGAGGTCTGTAGGCAACAGTAGAACAACAGTATGAGTGTTTGTCACACTAACAAAAGTAGAATTATATGAGGTGTTTGGGCTATTGTGGACATCATAGCTATATGTATATGTTGTTGTAATCCCTCTTCCATTCAGGAGTGGTCCAGAGGAGCAAATCTGTCAATATTTTTAAAATATGAAATGAAAACGAGTGCCAGATGATAGTTGAAACATCTATTTCAAAAAATACATTGTCCAGATGAATACTACTAAGGGTTATTTTGACCAGCTTAGACCTGGTTGTTCTCTAAAAGGATTATATTTTATTGGGTACTTTGAGAATCACTGTCCGATTTAGGTCAGACAAAGGCATGTACGGAGGTAGGGTAAGTATTCTGTGGTCTACTTTATTTTTTAAAAGGTTCTACTTTCACAGCAGACCCTGGGTTGTCAGTGCCTTAACCTGCAGATGGAGACACATGCAGTTATTCTCCTTCTGGGACAGGCCATGTCTCGTATTCAGCTCAGAAGCTCCAGAATGCCAGGCTCACTGAGCCGCAGAGGCAGCACTAGCACTGATACATGATCGGTGCAGTTGCCCATTCACGTCAGAGAGACGGTCCATAGGTTCCAACCAACTCGATCTTGTTGTACAGGCTGGCAACACAAATGAGGAGCTCGCGGCAAAACAAGTTTATTTGCAGAGCACAATTCGTACACTTAAAGTGCCTTTACA